>NC_084483.1:186057817-186675317 GCF_030035675.1 Rhineura floridana | reverse complement strand
CCCACATAACAACAACAAACTATATACTGCTGTCTTTAACAATGCATGTGTTAATAGTAATATTTAATGATAAGATAGGTTGGGAAGGGCTCAAGGCAAACTTTGGAGGAGAAAATTGGGTCATAGCTCAGTGGCAGAGCATCTGCCTTGCATGCAGAAGGTGCAAGGGTTCAATCCCCAGCATCTCCAGGGAGGACTGGGAGAGTTCCTTGCCTGAAACACTGGAGAGCCACTGCCGGTCAGTGCAGACAATATAGTATAACAGTAGACAGTGTAAGGCAGCTTCCTATGTTCCTAAAGTTGTTCTGAAGTAGTAACAGAAAAGCAACTTTGAATTTGACAGTAATACAACTCAATGATGGAGCACACTATACTCAGAACAGCAGTGAAAGGAATACAGAGGTCTGGAACTAAACACAAGGTGAAACAAGATGTCAAACTAAATGTGCAGCTCCCATTAAAAATGATAAACGTGAGTTTAGCATCCTTCTCTCCAATGTCTTGTAGAGGCCTGTGATGTTCCTATATTAATGTATATATGGTAAGTGTTGGTTGTTTAGAAGATACATGGTAAGTGGAGTGAAAGAGGAGGGGGAGTGAATGGGCAGTAGAATGCTAGATGATTGGCTGAGTGTTTAAAATGGCTGAACGTATCAAAGGAAGAGTGAGAGTGGAATCTGGGGGGAGAAGAGAAAGAGTGGGTTGCTTGGTGGGGTTTGAGAGAGTTGTTTGCCAGGAAAGAGTGGAGAAGGAGGGGGGTGGAGTTCAGATTAGTATTGAGTAAAACCATATGCTTATGTGCCTTAAGAAGAAATCTTGTTAATCTTGTTAGCTTTGTTATCTTTAATAAATACTTAATTTGGTTTACCAAAGGCCTGATCCTTGGCTGGGGTTTCACAGACCAGAAGGGAGGGTAAGGTAATGACCAAGGCTGAAGGGGAACTGTAACAAATGGTGGCAGCGGTGAAGAGAATAACAATACCAGTATTCAGAGTCTCTGGGAATACTAGTATTAGGACGTGACTGGTGGTTGCCTAGCAGGGGGATCTGTTGAGATCTGTGCTAGAGCGGGGAGAGAAAAAATAAAATAAAGGACAGTCCGGACTGGTGGAGTCCCTGGTGGTGCCTAGAGACAGGCAGTAACCACGAGCAGGTAGGAACCTGACAGGGAGAGCCAGGGAAGGACGCCTCACAAGGCCCCCTTTGGAATACCACTGCAATATCTGGCATTTTTCATACCTGCTGCTTTCCAGTGATGTGTAGCAAGGGGCAAAGAAAGGCAGACTGTCACAACACAAGATGAATGCTACTAAATGTCAGAGTGGGAGGGAGGGGAAAAAAGGATACATTGCATCCAGCGGTGATGTTTTGCAAGGAGGGAGCATTTCGGCTCAAGCAAAGTGGAGCACCAGATTTTTGCCAAATCAACCCTACCTACTGAAATCCTGTGCATATCGCAAAAAGCTGCTCCTGAAGGTTGGGGGACCCTCCAGAATACGAGGGGATATGCATGGAGGGCTGTAATCAACAGTGGTGAAAAGCCACCAGTGGATACAACCCATTATTGTCGAGTTTGGGAGCAGTTCTCAAAATTTCAAGGGAAGAAATAGCCTGGCCATGACTGCCTGTGCTGTAGGGGGAAAATATTAAAATGGGGACACAGGCAGCTGGTAAAAGCAAACCTATGAAGCAGTGTCCTGTACATGGCACTCTCTCAAACATTCACATGCCACTGCACATTTAGATAAGACTCGTGCACATATTTCCAGGTGAAAGCAACTGACAGGAGTTATGCTTCTGCCTTAGCCCAGCTATAAGGAGGAAAATTTCCTTATGAAGCTAAGCCCTTTAAGGAAACATTGGGGCTCCACACTAACCTTCACGCACATTCTCTTCACTTTGCCCAACGTACATGTTGATGAGCTCTGGGCCCTTCACACTGAAAAAGAGAAACAGGGTTAATTATACCAACCTCTCTGCCCCAAGGCTCCCTTTATCTCTTTCCTCCACAATGCCCACCTGAGGAAAGTCATGGTGCACTCAGTTGCTACAGCTTTCGCTAGCAACGTTTTTCCTGTTCCAGGAGGACCATAGAGCAGAAGGCCAGAACGGCGAAGACCTAACGATAGTAGCTCTGGGTGTTCTAGGGGAAGCTGAATGGTGTCCAAGATCTCCTTCTTCACATCCTGGAGCCCACCAACATCATGCCAGAAGACAGAGGGTATCTGGAGCAACAGGACAACCTTACAACACTTACCAATTCTATAACCCTATTCCATAACACAAGACTTGCACTTATTATGGTCCTCTCAAAAGACACAGAAAGACAGAGTAAACCCCTAAAACAACATCACTCCCCTCTGTCCTATCCATTGATTGCTCTTGCTGCACCAACCTCCCCTTCCCCAAGATGCCACAAGAGGTACATGAAGACTGTAGACATCCATATTGCATTCTTAACTGCACATTAGCTATCTTTAGTAGTGCTTATCCCCCACATAGCTATTTGCACCTTATGATTAAAAGGTGAAGCCCTGCTGCATATTTTATTAATAATTCATTATTCATTTATTTTATATAACACTAACAGGTAAGGGGGAGAAGGAGGGGGTACAGTTCAGACTGGAAGATCCATGAATTTGCATACACTTCCCAGTTCATAAAGTTGCTCCAAACACAAAGATCTGGTTATTCACTACATTAGAACTGACTTAAACAAAACAAAACTAAAACTCCAGGCAGACATTTCAGTGTATGTAGACCAAATGTCTTTGTATATATCCTGAGACTGTTGTCTATGATAATGCTACATGTTCAAAGATAAAATGCACAGTAAGGTCTAAGTCCACTGTGCAACAATTGGCAGAGAATTGTCTCCCAGTGTTGTATAATTAGCCTTTTCACAGTCACGAGGGCTCACAGGACCGATTTAGATTACCCATCCATTAGTTCCCACAACACTAGAATGTAATTTAGGATTATGTAGACTTCCTTGAACTGGTACTCAGTACCAACTGCTGCATTGCACAACCTCTGCCCAAAAGAGAAGCTACAAGAAGATATGCTCAAATCACCAGGTGTATATTCAATCATAGCAAGATCTGTACAAGCACACAGGACTGCTTTCCCCAGTTATTACTGATTCGAAAGCTATCCCATCCTTCCTCCCTAAGGACTTCACCAGTTCTGATACCATCTGGTTTCCTACACAGGGAGTTCTGGTTGCTCGCCCCACCTTACAATTGCTGATGTGGTGAAAACAGAGAAGGAAAGTTTTTGAATTTTTGTGTTTTAAAGATTACTGCTAAATTATTTTATCAAAGCTTTGATGAGTACTGCTCTCTCTTTCTGCTGTTTTACTCTTTTGTTATAGTGTTCTGAAATTTTATAAATAAAATCAATGAAAGATCCCATGAGCACTGGGTTATTTATTCCATTTACTACTGTTTAGTCATTAAAACAGGATGGGATGAGAACATTCTCCACTTAATTGTCACAGCTAGTTGTGCAAGATCTGAGAATTTTTTAATCCAAACTTCTTATTTAGTCATACCTTTGGAGCTCCTATCATCTGTGAATGAGCATCATGCAGTTTTTCCAGAGCTGCTCCGAAATCATCTGCTAGGAGAGGGAAGCCAGCAGCACAAAAATCATGCTCCTCTTCCTCACTTGGTCCCCCTGGGAAGCTTGTAAAGTAGGAACAGAAACAGTTTTCAGCAATCTTGATAATGATCAAAAGCCGATCGGACAAAACATCTCCAAATTCTAGGGCTAAGCTGGGGTACTGGTGTACCCCAATAAAAGCACTCCCCAGCTTTGATGATTGGCACACCAACTAACTGGGCCACAAAGGTATTTTGGGGCCTTGACACAATTACATTCTGCTGTACTGAAGCAATGAAATCATCACAGCGAAGCAGGCCAGAAACGAACTCAAATGTGCATGTGACAGGATGTTATCCATCTGCACCATATTGCTTTCAGAGCTTGATGGCTAATGTTCCATTAGGCCTTAAGAGTGAGAGCAATGCAGGTTCGTTTGCCCTCACGGACATCATCTTGTATGTGACTGGCTCCCAACACCATCGTGTTTTATTATATGATCCCAGCCAATCATAGATGATATAGTGAAAGAGAAAGAAGTCACCCTATTTAAGCTGAAAAAATAAACCAGAGCAGCAACAGATGAAGGAACTACAGCTGCAAACAGAGAAGAGTAACAGTGCAAAAAGAGAAAAGTAGGATGTTTCTGTGGGGGGTTGCACCACTTAGAAGCACATTTTCACCCCCCAAAAAAACTTAAAAGAGTGAAAATTAGCGCAGCTCTATCAAATGTTGCCACAGTAAGCTTCTGAAGACAAGCTTTTCAGGAGTAAACTTTTTACAAGAGTAAACTAACCCCAACACCACTACTTGACTATTTGTATTTGCTCCTTGTGCTATGTCTTCAGACTGCCTGTACCTCAAGCTTTGATTATCATAAACTGGCATGTGTCCCTCATTCCATCCACAGTCAGTAAGCTGAAATCTCATCTTCCAGTGTGTATAAAACGTTTACAATGACCATCTGAATGCCCACAAACCACACAGTCTCTCCTACAGTACCTTGAATTCTGAATCCTAGAGCAGGCTGCACGGCTGCTGTGGGAAAGTAAAGCGCAGAAATCTCCTAGAACAAAGCCCTGCAAACATGGAACAAAAAGCTAGTGGAGAATTTCCAAGACAAACCGAGAAAGCATTCTGAAAGAAGACCAATTTAGGATAAGAACAGAGAGGTTTAATTCTCTATATAGAAAACTCTGGGGAAATCCCCTTTTCCCTATTTCCTCCACAAGCTATACGCACACCATTGAAACAACAGAGAATGTTGCTGCAGGCATGCTTATTGGTTCACGAGGGCCTCCAAGCACTCCTAGAAAAGGTAACCAAGATGCCTATTATTTGTGTAATACTGCAATATCTACAGTTCAGAACTAAACCCAACTGAACTCCAACAGCAACGTGATCTTGATCCCATTACCAGTTTATATCCTGTACAGAATTCTTTTCCAGGGATTGACATGCAGCCGAAACTCCAAAGTAGTGAGACACAGCATTTGTATCATGCTGCTAACATAGAAAAAGGAACAGTTCCTGGAAAGAGCTGTAACTCAGTGGCAGAGCATCTGCTTTCCACACAGATGGTTCCAGGTTCAATTCCCAGCATTTCCTGGAGAGGCCCCTGCCAGTCAGATAATACTGAGCTAGAGGGACCAATAGTCTGATTCAATATAAAGCAGCTTCCTTCCTATTGCAAGGTGATCCTTCAGCACAAGCAGGAAAGGTTCCTTGCTCATCATTTTAGCCTTCATGGAGAACCACACCTTATGACAACTGTTTACAACTCAGAACTCAGTTAAGCCCCCCTTGCAACAACAAAGTTATCCTACTGTGTGGGATGCAACTCACCGCACTTTGCCGAGCTAGCTTTGTCAGGCTCACTTCTTTGCCCAATGGGAAGCTCTCCATTAGCATACTTAGAATGGCCTTCCTCTGCAATTCAGATGGTGCTTCAATTTTCACCTCATGAATAAAAGCTGTTTGTAAGTCTGTAGGGACATTCCCAAGCCTGTTTGTTGTGGCTACTACTAGGACCGGATAACTAGTGAGAAACAAACAGATGCACAATGAATACTTCTGATTATAAAGCTGAGAGACTTGCAGAGAACAACTTGGTCTCCTTTTGCACTCTATCCTCACCCACATATGTGATCTTGTAACTCCAAGCCTGGTATTGCCACTGTAGTAATCCAAAAAACCCTTTTATTTTGGTATTTCTAAACCATTTTGATTACTTCTAGAGAAATGTGGAGTATAAATAATAAACTAAAACTGTCATGGGCTCCTGCAGACTGTTCTGTCAACACTGTAGCTTCTCTCTGAACTGTTTCGGACTCAGCAAGTACTTCCAGGATGGAAGGGAGAAAAGTAGGCTCGTAAGTCTATTACATCTAGTGCTCTTGCAGTGAATACACACACACACAGGCACATACCCCACCAGCAGACTTCTATTTGTGGGTTTTGCAATGTATATGTAAGCAACTATAAGAAAGAAACCATGTGTGCCCCCATCATGTCTTTCATTTTTCAGAGTAGTTTTCTATGCCTTTTCCTCCCCACAAGTTGGATGTTATTCACAAGAATTCCAATGTATCCATTCCAGCCATTCAACATTTGGTTTAATTTCATTCTTCACCAATCGACCCAAATGACAACAGAGATGCTAATGAACTGCAAGGGCTAACAAATATTATTCCCTAAATTAAGAGGCTGCTCCCCAGCAGAGGTCCAACATTTCAACAACATCTAGACAGAAAAAAGGTAGTCAACTACTAGGTTGCAAAAACAGGCACATCATAGTGACGGACATCTTACAGAAACAAATACCAGAAAATTCTACCAAGATGTTCCATACCTAGTACTTGCCTCTCTGTCCAGGAGAAGGTGCCTTAATGCAAGGATGACTCTGGAGTCCTCCCCAAGTCCATCACGATCTCTTCCCAGCAGCTCTATATCTTTCATTAGCAGGACACAAGGGCTATAGAGCTCAGCCTGAGAGAACACAGCATGCAGTTTTGCTTCCGTAGATCCACTGGTGTCACCACACAAACTAACACAATCCACCTACAGGAAAGCCAGAGAACAAAGATTCTGGAAGTGGAAGAGCTTTTGGGCTATAGAGGAGTTCTCTGAAATATTGCAGAATATCCTTAAGTAAATGGTTTTAAAAAGAAGACTAGACATGCAGTGACAATTGAAGTAGTACCAAATATTCATAAAAGGCAAAGGAAGGGCCTGTCTGCACACAGTACATGGAAGTGAAGTGCAGAAGAGTTTAAGGGTGATTCAATTCAAGTTCACATCCTGTTAAGCCATGAGATTTGCTGAGGGCTACCACCTCTCTATCCCATCCATTTCAAGGTGTTATTTTGAGGGATAAAGACCACATATACACTGTAAGCTGTGTTGGTCCTTAGGATAGGATAGAAAACAGAAGTATGAACAATGAGATTGACTGGAGACTCTCTTGATCTAGACCAGTTTATTCCTAGGATCCATTTTTATCCTGCAACCATACAAGATCCACTTTTTAAAACTATACATGTCTAACATCTTCTTTCTCTCAATTAACTAGATGCAGAGGAAAGCAGGGCTCCTGTACAGATATTTAAAAGTTGTTTGGAAGGGAGAAGATGTCATATATAGAAGAGCTGCATTTATTAAATATAAAAGTTCTATTTTCTTTGCATATGGCTCCTGCCCCTCTTCTAAAAAGTAAACAGTAACAAAAATATAAATTTGGTGGTGTCTCCACTAATACAACCCAGTAGTTTGAAAATAAATATTATAGATACTATACATATTGGACACTGTATAGAGGTAATTTTTAACTTTTAGGACTTTATAAAAACAGTGAATGTGCTGTCCTTTTCTCTGTGCTAAAGCAAGGTTTCAAATAAATGGAATACTTGAGGAAAATGTCTTCATGGGGAGGAAAGAGCAGTCCATATACAAAGACTTGGAAGCAGCACAGAGCTTACCATTAGAGATGTGATGGCCCAGAAAAAACAAACAAATGTGAAAATTCAGAAAAAAACTACAGAAAAAGGGGGGGAAATTCCCTAAATTTTTCCCAGCCTTCACATCTCTACTTAACAACAGTGTGGTGCCATAAACTAACGGATAAACATCCTGATCCACTGAAGTTAGGTGTTTTGAAGGAAGCCCTAACAGCCCAGAACTGCACTTCATTAAGGGGACCTCTCATTTCAGAGGCGCATGCATTTAGAGAAAAGGCACAATTATAGCAACATAAAAATAATCTTATTCCCTTGCAATCACTCCTACCACCACCACCATCCATCCAAATAAGAGGCACATTGCAAGGGGCAGGAGACAAATACAATCACCCTCAACTAAGAGGGATATACCACTGGAGCAAGGGTAGCAAACATGGTACCCTTCAAATGTTGTTAACTCCAACTCCCATCAGCCCCAGCCAGCATGGCCAAGGTCAAGGATGATGACAGTTGGTAGTCCAACAACATGTGAACAGCACCATATTGGATCCCCCTGCAATAAAGAATGGATTGAGTTGTGGAAGGAGTGTTCAATGCGAGAGACTCTCTGTAGAGAAATCACTTTTCTCCAAAGTGTCCCTGAGCTGCAAGTTGGGGCCATAAAAGTAAAAAAAAAGAAAAAAAGCATGCTGCTTTTTCTAAGTAGCACTGAATTTTCTCAAGACCATTCTGCACATGTTAGACGAGTAGTTCCCAAATTTTTTCCCCACAGAAATTGCTGATGGTCTTGCCACACCAATTATTGATTTTTTTTCTGACTGCTGCTTCTTTTATTTCTTATATTGTATTACAATTTGAACTCCATAGAACTCAAATAACAATATAAGAACTAAAATAATAAATAAAAATACAATTAAAAATCTGTATGAATATTCAATGCAGACATGCCGTGGACCACCTGAATGAAGGTTGCCAATGACTGGTGGTCTACAAACCATAGTTTGAGAACCCCTATGTTCGACTTTAAAAAATCAAGCTAAAGACTCGGATAAAGGACCTTGAACAAATGGAGATTGAGGCGGCTACAGGCAGCTCTGACAGCTGTCATTTTCCCCACACCACTGGGTCCTGACAGAAGAATGCTTCCAGATCCATTTAGCAGAGTTCCTCTGGAACACAAAAATCAGTAACTTAATTCATTAATATTATAAAAAAGGAAAGAAGGGAGTCTGCAGCATAACCACACAAGCAAGAACACACCATACCCCCATTGCCACAGGAAAGAGCCTTGAAAGCACCACTCCCTTATTTACCACCTACTACAATGCATATACTAAGTACTCCTTTCACACAACATGAATTTATGGAGGGCACCTGAGCACCTTCAATGAACAGCACTTAAATGTGGCACAATCAAGAAGCAGAAAACTCCTACCACCCCATAAACAACGTAATGCTCCCACATACAGAATTATCAGCAAAGGAAGCCTATTGGTAAAGGGCAACAGCCACACAGAGCAGTCCCAGCCCCCAAAGCTATCTGTAATAATGTGTTATGTGGTACAAGTCAAGCGAGTTGGCTTACCTACTGTGTAAGTGAGGCCCAAGAATGTCACAGAGCTGTTTCACTACGGTGCAGAGCCCAGCAGGAGATAAACTACTCCAAAACCCATGGGCATTTTGAGACGGGAAAGATGGAACAGCACTGTTTGTTGAACCAACCTACAAGATAAGGCAACTGAAAATCATCTGATATGAAGATGTCTTCTCAAGTCACTCAAACACCCTTTAGAGCAGAGATAGCTATTTTATTTATTTATTTATTTATTAGATTTTTATACCGCCCGACTACCATCGCTCTCTGGGCGGTGTACAACAAAGTGCAAAAATATACAAAAATTCCATAGTAAAATACAACAACAATGTAAAAGAATAAGAAAACTAAAAGCAATTACAACACATATTAAAACTAAATTAAGTTAGATTAAAATGCCTTAGAAAAGAGGAAGGTTTTGACTTGGCGCCGGAAAGACAGTAACGTCGGCGCCAAGCACACCTCATCAGGGAGACTGTTCCAGAGTTCGGGGGCCACCACTGAGAAGGCCCTAGTTCTAGTTATCACCCTCCGAGCTTCTCTATGAATCGGAACTCGGAGGAGGGCCTTTGATGTAGAACGTAGTGTACGGGCAGGTTCATATCTAGTGATGGATGTGGTCCCTGAAGCCCTACCATATTTCAGTAAAAGAGAAGTAGATTTTTTCTCAATTTCACAGGCAAAGAAAACAAAGAGGTTTTCAGAAGTTGGGAGAAAGATATTCCATTTCAAAATTTCATCTCTCTTAGGGTTTTATATGTGATGCCCTAGCCATTTTTTTAAAAATCCATCTTATAGCTCATGGTAGATTTGGCCAAACCACAAATTTTACCACATTCAAAAGGTCTGAGGCCAACACTACAATGCAATCTTTAGTCACACACACTTTATGCCTTACCAGGAATAAAGATGTGTTCTGGGTGTCAGCCAGGTACCCCGTGCTCTGCTCCTTTTCTTCTGCTGCTAGTATCTTTTTCACCTTGAAGTAGAGCTCTGGCCATCTAAATGAAGAGCAAACAGGCTAAAATTCCAGTAG
Organism: Rhineura floridana; assembly: GCF_030035675.1. Taxonomy (NCBI): domain Eukaryota; kingdom Metazoa; phylum Chordata; class Lepidosauria; order Squamata; family Rhineuridae; genus Rhineura; species Rhineura floridana. The sequence goes on along the minus strand of NC_084483.1, from coordinate 186,665,128 downwards.
TGAAGGCATGGGATAAAGGAAGAACCAACAGAAAGGAACATTCATAGGAAAAAAATTACTTTGAGGAAGCAAAGGGCTTCAAGGCAGTTCCATTGTTCTTTCAATTGCTATTTTTCTCCAACACATCGTCTTCATTTATTACATTTTCTGAATTTAAAGAGCAGTCCCTAACACCACATACCTTTCTTAGGAATCAAACCACAGTGTTTCAGCAGAAAGCCACAGTCTGCAAGACTGTAAGAATGGTACCATCAATCGAGGGTTAACAAGCTTCTGATTTTCCAGATGTCTGCTCTCCCCAGACATTTGCTCCAAAGCAAACCAAACTACTTCAATTAGATTTTAGAGTAAGCAGCCTGATGACTGAAAGCTAACAGCTCATTTAGCTTTACAAAATGGACAACATACCTAAAGAAGTTCGCTGAATTTCCTTCTAAGAACTCAGGATGCCCGACTGTTGGAACACACAGAATATCTTCCTCTTGGATTAGCCTGCCACAAAATAGCCATGGTAAAGAGTAATAATAACATTATTATACCCAAGGAAGAAAGAAAAATCTGTTTGACATTGAAGTAGTCTGATAAGGAGCAAGGGCGGCCATCAGAATTGTTTCAAGTGTTTCATTTTCTTCTAGCAGATATGTGGCCTAATTGATAATTTCAAATTTCTGTGGTGAACAGAAGGGGCTGAATGAACTTGTACTTCTTACAGCCAGAGAGCCATCTTCACTGAACTACCAACATGTGGTGCGAAAATCATATCATCAGAAGAACATTTTCTGCATAAAAGCAGTTAAATATAATTGTATTTTAAATGATATTTAAATCTAGTTGTACCATAAAGCACACAGAAAAAAGTGAGGGGAAAGAAAAATACCGGGGAAGTGGGAATGTAACTTTTAGATAGCATTCATTATTTATTTTATTTTCATTTTAAAAAACTATACCACTCTTTGGGACAATTACCTCACAAAGTGTTTCACAATCAAATATATCAAAGAAACAAACAGTAAAATACTACAGTAAAACTATAAAATCCTATTACATTCAATAAATAAAATTAAATTTAGCACTGGACAATTATTCTGACCCAACATCACATTTCAGTCTCCAAAGGCCATTCTTTTCTTTTTAAGTGTCTTTAAGCTCATTTTAGGAAGATAAGATACAGAGCCTTCTTAATTTCCACTGAAATTGTGTTCCATATGTTATTTTGCATTAAACTATTTTCAGTGCAGATCTTAGGCCACAGCTCTCAATTATTGGCTAGGATTAGCATCATTGCCCACTGAATAAGAGGGGAATCTTGAGAAATTACTAGGAGAGGCTACTAAAGGTATTTGTCATATACAGCCGCAAGAACTGGCTTAGCATCACAATGCTGGTGCAAAAGAGTTTAAGATTTGTCTCAATTGGAACAAATAAGTTACTTCACTGATTTAAGATAGATATTCTAATCATCTCCAAAATCAATATTTTATTTGTCCTCTTACTTATGGATGTTTAAAAAGCCTGTGGCACATGGGCATCAAGAACACATCCTGCTTATTGTGTGTTTATATGCAGTAAATAAGAAGCACAACAACAAGATCATCCCTTGATCTCATACAAAAGGATGAAGAGGTTAAGTTATCGTCTTTACTGAAACACTAACCTGGGAGTTTGAAAGTGTTGGTAGAGAATTTGGTCATAGACTCCTGTAGTGCTGTAGGATGGTGAGGACACAATCTCTATGTGTAGCTCCTTGGCAAAGGGTGGCACAGATAGCAAGGACCGGCTTCCTTTTAACTCTCGTGTAGCAGCAGCTTCCTCATATCTCTACAGAGGACAAACAACCCTATTCTATTTTGATGTACATAGAATTAACAACTAGGAGGTTAAGGTAATAATGTTCTTCTGTGACTGCAGTGACCTTTTGAGTACCAGCCCTACCTCTTCCCATCCCATAACAACTTGGAGAAATTTTCCCTCTGTGTACAGTCACAAAGTAATTTCAGATCTTTAATTTTAGTTACCCTGCTTTAACATAATCATTACAGTCTGTACTTAATGTATTTATTTCCTCACTGCTTCAGCTTCCCCCTTACAAACATGAGCATATATAAATATATGCATGCCAACTGCCAGACAACATTTCATACATCTGATGAAGTGTACTCTAATCCTTGAAAGCTGCTACAATAAATTTGTTAATCTTCAATATGTTGCAAGGCAAGACTGTTCCTCCAACAACAGACTAACACTGCTACCTCTCTGGAAAGCCAGACACAGAGTGGCAGATGTTTTCCATTCATTCATATAGAACAGAGCCTCCAATCTCTGTTGGCAATTATAAGTACAGAACTAAAGGGTGGTAGTTTTTCCAGTGACACTTCAATCTGGAGTACAAGATGACATCTTGCATGTATACATCCAGTGAGAAAAGATACAGGTTGAGGGGGACACACTATTTCCAATGCAAAATAAAGCCTGAGGATGTTAGTAAAAGTGGAGAGGAGATCCAGATGAGGTTTTGTTTTGCAACCCTGACTATCGAACTAACTATACTAAGCAGTCACATGCCTTTAGATCTATACAATAGCATAACACCATTATTGGGCTCCTACTGAGAGGAAAGGCGGGATATAAATCAAATAATAACTAAGTAACTAAATAATAAAATAATACCACTTCTGTAGACACAACCCTCATCTGGCACCTTCTGCTCATCAACCACCTACTAGTTTTGCCATCTAGATTTTCTCACACATACCATTACATCAAACAAAATGCTGTCCAGTACATCTTTACCTTCCTCATTCCCACATATTCAGATTGAAAAACAACATAATTTTTCACCATTTGACTCTCAAAGGAATTATCTAATATTAAGAAGTTGGAAGACAGTCAGTTTAAGAAACCAGCATGACTTGAACATAAATGTTCAGAAGTTACTAGTCCACACATACTTATACCAACAGTTTGCAGCTTTTCAAAAGAAAAAAACAGATTTTCAGACGTTCTATAAACCAGGCCAACTTTGCAACTTTAGAGGGCCATCGTTTACCCTCCTACCACACTTCTTTGGGTCTGTAACCTCCCTCATCTCCATTCCACTTACATTATTAGCTTCAAAACCCCTTCCCATCATCCCATCCAGAGAATTGGGAGGGAGCAATAAAGAGCAGAAATACTGTACTGTTCTATACAGGTTATGTTAAAGTGGTTTAATCTTGCACACAGACTAAGACCATCCTTGTACTGAACTTCAGAAGTTCCCAACCTTTCTCTTTATAGACCTTCAGTGAATTTCTAACTGGGGAATTGAAGGCCACCATCACACTTTTGCAACAATCTGACCGTACTTCAAGATAAACTGTTAGAGCAGTATGACAATGGAACCAATTACCCAGGGAGGTGGTGGGCACTCCAACACTGGAGGCATTCAAGAGGCAACTAGACAGCCACCTGTTGGGTATGCTTGAAGCTGGATTCCTGCATCGAGCAGGAGGTTGAACTCTATGGTCTATAGGCCCTTTCCAACTCTACTATTCTGTTATTCTAACTCATGCGCGTCTTTCAGTTTTGTTGACAGTGTTACAGCAAAGTCCTGCAGCTTCACTCAGAATGTCCTGCTATTGATGTCAACAGCCTACTGATTTCAGTCTAGTCTAGAAGTTAGGATGCTATGCTTAAAAGAGAAGTCTCTTTTAAGTGCATCCTTTATAATGGGTTAGGCTCCACAGATCATAACAGAGGACCCTCCTCACAGATGCTTTAGGACTGCTGTATTATTGTAATCCTGATCTGATAACTGTATCTTTCCTTGTGCAGTGGCATTTGACACATAGGCATACCAACTGTGTTTGTCTGCTATATGACCACAACTCTATTACACACAAGCCCCATCCTGACACTAATACTATTTTAAAATATCAGACAAGCCATGCCCAAGTGGATAGGGTAATTTTACTATGCTGAGGTGGTATTAGTTAGACTTATTAGTCTAGGGCAGGCAGGGGGAATCTTGGCCATCCAGATGTTGCTTAACTACAACTCCTACTGACCCCAGCAAGCTGGGCAATGGCCAGGGATGATGGCAGTTATAGTTCAGCAACAGTTGGAGGACCATAAAGTTTCCTACACCTGATTTAGGGCCATGCTTCTCATTCTGAATGAGAGGTCTTGGTTTTAATTTCAGATCATGAAGCGGGGATGGGGTGGGGTACTTTTTTAAAAAGGGCCATAACTCAAAATAGACCTCATGCTTTGCATGCAAAAGGTCCCGTATTCAATCCCTAGTTTAAAATTATCTTAAGTATTGAGGTTAAGAGATGCTCATAAGTCAGAGCAGGCAGCATTTGAGTAGGAACACTAACCACCAACAGCAGGGCTGGGGACCTCTCTACATTGCTAGACTACAACTCCCATCATCCTTACCTACTAGATATGCTGATTCGGACTAATGGAGAGGGCCAAAGACTCCCCAGCCCTAGTCTAGCCACCTAAGGCACTCAATCCCTGTATCTTCCCCGTCAGTGCACTTTCATCCCACTTTCTCAGCACAGATACCCACCCACCTGGATTTTAAGGAGGCTCCCTTCCAAAGGATCGCAGGACAGGTTGAAGGCCAAGGTGGCGGGGATCAGCGCTCTTTCCTTCATAGAGGCATCCTCAGCTGAGGCTCCGCGGTGCCTGTCCTGGACGTCCCGAAGAGAGAAGTACCACTGGGGGTCGAGGGCTCGCACGGTGGCTAGGTGGCGGCTGGCCCCGTTCCCAGGGGAGCCCCTCTCTTGCCTCGACACGGACACCCACTCCCCATGGAAGAGGCCCAGGTTGTGCAAGCAGCCGCGGGTTACCCAGAGACTCTCGCCCTCCCCAGCCTCGCCTCCTCCCCATAGGGCTGGGTGGCCCCGCTCGGCCCTCACCAGCCGCTCCCCGCCGTGTGCCCATCCAGACACTAGAGGCGGAGGGGGAAGGAGAGGAGATTCCCTCCGGTCTCGGCTCTCCCCGCCGCTGTTTCGCAGTTCAGTCACGGCCAAGCGAGTGCCGGCGGCCAACAGCCCTTGCAGAGCGGGCCGGGCCTCCAGTACCAGCAGCCCCGAACCCGGCAGGGTCTCCCCGCGCCGCACCAAAACACTGGAGCCGGAGCCGGTCCCCGGTCGCGGAGCCCGCCCTGCCGCCGCCGCCGCCGCCGCTCCCCCTAGCAACACCCAGCCTAGCAACGGCGGCCTCCGCACCGGCCAGACCCGCACCCGTCTCCCCGCAGCTAAGCCCAACCGCCTCAGGAACGCCCGGCCCAGCCACAACTCCGGCCCCGAGGCGGCCTCGGCCTCCAGTAGCGCCGCGCACAATAACACCGGCTGCGCCTGAGCCCCGGCCGGCCGGATGGCCAAGACCAGCGCACCAGCCGGCCCCGCCGCTGCCCACTGCCCCGCGGCCGGAGCTGGGGCCACCAGTAGCCCTACGGCCGGAGGCAGGTCCTGAGGGACGGCATCGTCCAAGATCCTCAACACCGCCACCGCCATGGAGGACGACGGGCGGCGGAAGCCCTCAGAGGTAAAGAGAAGGAACCATAGAGAAAAGGAGCAGAAGAACGCACCGCCTCTCTCCCTCACGGCCACTTCCGGCCTACAGGTGAAAACGTCCAGTGCCGAAGTATACGGTATAGGATACATAGAGCTACTAGCGTGTAGAGAGACGTCGTTAGAGGCTCATGGCCAACACTTAAAACTTTTTTCCTTAAAAAAACCATAATAAAAAGGATGCCATTGCCATCAGAAGTTACTGGGGGAATTACAACGGTGTTACGCACGCAGTTATCACTGTTTCTGCTTTTCTGCATTTCATTTCTCTTTCCTTCATATACCTATAACTCAGGACAACCCTTCATGCACCTGATGAAGTGGACTGTAGTGAACGGAGAGGGTATGCCAGTCTTCTTCGCCAACCTGGTGCCCTCCGAAGGTTTTGGACTACAACTCCCGTCAGCCTCAGCAGGTTGGCGAAGGCTGGCTTCCGCCATAAAACAGGAGTTACTGGGCGATCCTAACGATGTCTACTCAGAAATCAGTCCCACTGAGTTCAGTGGGATTTACTCCCAGGTAAGTAGAGTTGAGATTGCAGCATAATAAATCTGCATGAAAAAGAGAAGAGTGCCTAGCTTCCGCGTTGACTTTGCCTTTTTTTATGGAATTGTCCGTAGAAAAAATGGGAAAAGCTGAAGTTTAGTATAGCTACGATTAGGCAGCAGCGTGCTCCCACTCTTAGCAAAAGGCAGCAGCAAAGAAAAGAGGTTGTCCTCTTTCACATTTAGGGCTTATTATCTGTAAAAAAAAAACTAGGTGGGGGAGTTTTAAAACATTTAAAAGCGCATGCAAATAAAAGGAGCACAAGGCTTCTGCATGTATTTGAACGCTAGATGGGTCTAATATAAGGGGGCAATTTAGGCAGAGCGACATTTGCTGTAACCTAAGAGATATTTTGTATGGCGGGTTTGTCTAGTAGTTCAAACCGGCCTGAGCCTGTCCTAATAACCTGCAATATTAACAAAGGACTACATTGCAAGACTGTTGTAAGTCACTCTCTTATCCTCTTTCAACCGCAGCTCCACCCCCACTTGCGGTATTGGCACTGGTAGAGCAATTTCTGAAATATTTAAAAGAGAGAGATTTCACAAAATAAGACGTGCTTTAGGGATAACATTGTTTTCTCGGGTCACCTCTCTCTTCAGACGGGAGATTTTTTTTTAATCGCTTCAAAAGGATCTCGAAAGTTAGGGATTCCTTATGAGTTCGTTTTACATGTGTATGCGGACAGTGTTTTAATCTCTGAGCCTGCTGCAAACTTGGTGGTGGTGAGAGAATTCAACTCTGAAGCATTCAAGCTACAGAGAAGGAGCGCACAGGGACCCCGTCTACCATAGAGAGAGAAAAGGGGTAGAGTAACCACTGTTTCTGTGGTATGCTATACCCACTTACCTGGAAGCAAGTCCCACTGAACTCAGGTTTTAGTTTTGTGTAGACATGTATAGTGTGGCACTGTTAATCTACTGGTGTAGTTGGGCTCATCATTTTACATTGTTAAGTGCCCCAGGCAAATCTATCTATGGAACATTCCGATATGGTGCCACCACAGAAAAGGCCTTCTCCTCAACTGCCACTACAGGTTGCATGACAGCAGGGGTGGGGAACCTGTGGTCCTCCAGATGTTGCTAGACTTCAGCTCCTATTATCTCTGACCATTGACTGTGCAGCCTGGAGCCACAAGTTCTCCAGCCATGCACTACAGGTTGCCAATATATCTCTTACCAGCTCCCCCATTTGATATAGCTGATATTTGGGACCTTGTGATGTTCCTGTAGGTTAAGCATCTGTAAATATGGTAAGTGTGGGTCTATTAGTTGATGTATGGTAATTGACTGAAGGAAAAAGGGAGAGTATATGGGTGAGAAGCTGAAGTATGCTGCATGATGATTGGCTGATTGGCTGGCTGGATGAAGGTATAAATGGGGGAATCGGTTGAGAGAGAAGTTGTTGAGTTGGTTGGCGTGAGGTTGTTTGGTGAGGGTTGGTTGGCAGAGTTCTGAGGGAAATTTGGATTGTATTTGGCTAATATTTAAAGACTATATATATGAACAGAAACATAAAGAGTGACCATATATGAAACCATACGCTTGTGAAACATTCCTAAAGTAATCTTATTTCCTGTTGTTAGTAAGTAAATACTTATTTGGTATACCAAAGGCCTGATCCTTGGCTGGGGGAATGTACAGACCAGAAGGGAGGGCAAGGTAATTACCAAGGCTGAACAGAAACTGTATCTAATGGTGGCAGCAGTGAAGGGAGAAATTGTAACAAGTCAAGTATCCAGAGCAACTCAGAGTTGTATGCTTTATATATAAAGATACAAGGGGGTTGGGAACAGCATAGGCACACAGTCACAAAGTAACAAGCTATAGAGAGACTTAGGCAAAGTCTCTGGGAGTATTGGTTACAGGAAGTGACTGGTGGTGTTGCCTAGCAGTGGGATCTAGTGAGATCTGTGCTAGAGTGGAGTGAGAAACCATATAAAGGATGGTCCTGACTGGTGGTGTCCCTGGTGGTGTCCCTGGTGGTGCCTAGTGAAAGGCAGTAGCCACAAGCAGGTAGGAACCTGACAGGGAGAACCAGGGAAGGACATCACAGCCCTCCTCGCCCTCAACTTTCTGAGGGGAAGCTGTGCTAGTCTGTTAGAGCAACAAACAACAAAGAGCCTTGTGGCACTTTAAAGGCCAACAAATGTATTTATTTATTTATATAAAATAGTTGTTACTTACCCTTTATTGCTAAGCAGTATCAGAGCAAGGTGTATATGTATATATATATATATTTAAATATATCATATCATAACTAGGAAGCTAAAATATAATAACAATAGACCCAGACATTGCAATCTATTAACCTTTAATTATTAAACACCTTACTATGGTGTAAACTTTTGTGGATTAAAGCTCAGTTTGTCAAATGCATAAAGTGAAATCTTACACAGGGAACACAGGAAGCTGCCTTGTACCAAGTCAGAGCATCGGTCCATCTATCTCAGTGTTGTCTGCACTGACTGGCAGCAACGCTCTAGGGTTTCAGGCAGGAATCTCCCTCAGCCCTACCTGGAGATGCCAGAGACTGGACCTGGGACCTTCTGCATGCAAAGCAGATGCTCTGCAACTGAGTTATGGCCCTTCCCCACTAGTTCCCTCTTAGCTGGAAGGTATATATACACAAAGGTGTAAAGGAGGGTGTGGAACCTCAGGCCTGGGAGCCAAATGTGGCTCTCCATGCCTATCTGTCCCCAGGATTCTTCCTAGGCTATGCCCTCTCCCCAAGCCACATCCCCCTCCCCGGGCCATACCCATCATTGGCTCTGCTCCATGCCCTCCTCAAGTTGATTTGTGTGATTGGAATGTGCCCGTGGACTGTAATAATGTCTTTTCTGGATGGATGGAGAGAGCGCGCAGAAACCTCGTGTGGGTGGAATGTAGCCTCATTGCTTTGCTTACGTTTGTCTCTGGTTCTACTCACCACTGGTATGCAGTGCCCCTTCCCCAAAACCTGGAAGGTTGCCCATGACAGAATGTGGTCCCTGGGCTGAGAAAGGTTCCCCACCCCTTGTGGAAAGGAGAAGAATGTAAGGTGGGAGTTGAATGGCAATGAGATGCAAAAAGTAGTCAATGATCATTCAGTTAGAGTTTAAATGTGTGCTAAATAGGCACGGTAATGCTTCTCAACAGCAGATTGGTTATTATTTAGGTTGCAGTTCTCTACACATTTATCTGGGAGTAAGGCACATTAAGCATGCACAGGATTGCTCTGTTCCTCACCATTTGCTGCCATTCTACTTGATTGCAGCAGAGGAAGAGGTAGGACAGTGGGGTCCAATCTACCACAATTGAGAGACCAGCTGTCATTTGGCTTCTTTCCCTCAACTATTTCCATCCAAGTTGGTCATTATAAGAACAGCCTGAAACTGAGTCTGCTTGCTTTGCTTATCCCTCCCCATCCCTTTCTCCTTTTGTGTTGTGTCTTTGCAACCCAGGAGGCCGTAAATGTCTTGTTTTTAATCTATGTGCAGTGCTTAGTAAATTTTAGACACCTAATAAATGATAAATTATAAATAACATGCTATATCTGCAAATGGACAGATTATATTGGGAATAATTTTAGGGCAAGGAATATTTATATGGCAATATATATTTTAATAACTACTAAAAAAAATCCCTCACAACAAGACCTGAGTTTGAAAGAATATGAATTCCTGCCTTTCACTGTGGATTGTGTCTTTATGTTGACAAGGTGCTGCCAAATCCTAGTTCTAGATTGCCAGTTTTTTATCACTCTGAAAGAAAAAATATGTATAAAAAGTAACCAAGAAGGGCTGCCTGAAGACCAATTATCAGCCTAATACTTTTCAAATGTCTGTTATTGAAATCTTCTGGTTTAACAAAGATATAACCGTAGAAAGAAAGTTAACCAGGGATAGCATAGGTACCTTTGCAGCAAAGGTTTAAGGGAGTGGCTGCCACCTTTTGTCCATTGCCATTTGGTTTTTTAGAGAGTCATGTACTGTGCACTCCAAGCTCTAGGTCTAGGGGGAGACTTGACTGCAGTTGGTGTAAGTGCTGGATTATGATTTCACATGTGTCCAGAGGGATTGGAGATGCCTGTAGAGAAATTAAATTCTGAATTGATCACCTGTTCCTATGCATCTTTACTGATAATCAGTCAAACTTCATTCAATGGGATTTACTTTCAAAAAACTGGGCGTAGGATTGCAGTCTCTTTAGTGCAATATGCTGACTGGAAATTGCAATCCTATGCATTTTTACTCCAAACAGAAGTAAGCCTCATTGAGTTCAATGGGGCTGCTAGGTAAGTGTGTATAGGAATGCACAACTCTGTATGTTTACTCAGAAATAAGCCCCACTGAGTTCAGTGAGGCTTACTCCCATCCCAGGCTAGCGTTTATAGAAATGCAACCTAACAACAAAATCCTGTGCACAGTTAGGCCTTAGATAGCAGTCCTATGCTCACTTCCCTGGGAGGAAGCCTCACTGAACTCAATGAGACTTACTGCAGAATGGACATGTATAGGACTGTGCCACTGATTTTTTTTTAAAGGTGCACCTGTCACATATATGTAACTTAACCAGGGTGGAAAATCTAGGAGTGTTTTACGCAGTGGGAGGAAATTAAAATGCAAGGCTTTTGTTAAGATGTCCCTGATTTCACAATAGTGCTAGACTGGTATGTACAGTGGGAGGCAATATCTTTCCAGAATATATATATTTTTAAAGCATTGTGATCAATTTGACCTGATCCTGCTTTGAAGTGACAATGGACTTAGCGTATTCCATGCCTGTATGACCCACTCCCCACACTCCAAATGTTTTTCAATAACACTATAGAGTTGCCTGCAGTTATTTAAAGAGCTGAGGTGGCTTCTGACAGTGACAGTGAAATGCTGGCGCAAATGGCAGAAAATAGCAATGAAGCATTTATGAAATCAGAACCAAATGCTTTTGTTATGGGTCATATCATTCTATTGTTCTAAGTGGAGACACCGCTTTCTCTTCCTGTATTTTCATACAGCCTGCAGGTTGACATATGTATTTTTAATGCAGCCTGGTCCTGTGCATGATTTCTCAGTGACAAGCCCCATGGTTCAATACAACCATGTAGGTTCACATAGGATTGCAGCCTTAATGGCCAATAACGCCCCACCATGCTAGTAATTGATAATCATGAGTATCTAAAACCAAATGTTGAAAGTTACTGAGGCCACAGTCACATCTATCCCATATATTTAAAGCACTATTTTACTCCTTTAACAGTCACAGAGAGTCCTGGGAACTGTCTTTTGTTAAGGGTGCTGGGAATGGCAGCTCTGTGAGGTTAGCACCTTAATAAAGTACAGTACCCAGGATTCTCTGTGACTGTTAACATGGTATAATAGGGCTTTAATGCATGATGTGCATGTGACTGTCATCTAGTTGTACACTGCAGACTAAAAAGAACAATATATGTACAGTTTGAACTTGGCCTAAGAGAGCTCCAGGGGAGCTGCTGTTGCTTCTGTGGACTGATACTGCTTTGGAACTAGCAATGCCCACCTGTATGCCTACTTGCTGCCCACCTGCTCAAATTGTATATTTATTTATATATTTATTAACAAAAAGTATATAACACTTCATTGTAAGAAAACTTATTTTCAAGAAAAACTGTTGAAAACAAGTAATTAAAACATTTAAAAGACAATTAAAACAGCAGTAAACTAAAAAGATATTTAAACACATCAGCATCTACATGTATGGCTAGGTTGGCTAACAGAAATGTTTTAAGCAGGAACCAAAAATAATATAGTGAATGTGCCTGTCTGATGTCAATAGGCAGGGAATTCCAAAGTGTAGGCGATGCCACACTAAAAGAACAGTTTCTTGCAAGTGTGACACGAGTATTATGTGGCACCTGTAACAGTGCCAGTTCTGCAAATCGAAATAAATAGATTAAAAAAAACCCAGAACTCTCTTGTACTCTTTCTCCTCACATGGAAAATGACTGTGTAAAGTTGTCCTGGAACTTCTTAGTGCTTAAGTAAGTGGGAAGGATGAATCATTATGACAAAGCTGGTGTTGTGCAGTAAGACTTGAACTGAGAAAACCTGGATTTAATCACCATCTCTCTGCCTAACCTACCTCAAAGGATTGGTATAAGCAGTGGAGACTGGTGGCTCCGATGTCAGTGGTCCAGTGAATCTGGTCTGGGTTTTAACCTGAACTTTAGAGTAGCTGTCCAAGGTGCAACACCAGCACCTTGGACAGCTCCATGAAATTTCAGATTAAAACCTGGAGTGAATTGATTGCCGCTGACATCGGAGCTACCAGTCTCCAATGGATAAAAGGATAAAATGAAGGAAATGTCCATGCATGCTGTCTTAAGCTCTTTGGACAGTGGAAAGGGTACTAATTCAAGAGATCAGCTGTCGCCTCACATGTTTCAGGTTTTCCCATGCTTGAGCACTTCATTATTGCTTCCTAAGGTGCACATTCTTTTGCTTTCCCCATTGCATTCCCCTCCGTTATGCTGGGGTGGGGAGCCTGCAGCCCTTCTGATATTGTTGGACTCTCTCTCATAATCCCTATCTAACATGGCCAGTGGTCAGGTCAGGCATGATGGGAGTTGTAATCCAATAGCATCTGGAGGGACACAAGTTCCCCAATCCCAGATCTAGGTAAATGAAACAAAGGAGTTGACATCAGTTCTTATTAGAATGTTGAGAATAAAGCTGAACATCTATTCAAGGAATTAAGGCCATTTAGGTGCAAGTATATTTGGAAGATATGTGGACTGCAGCCAAAGCCATTTGTGCTCATTTAAAGTATTATATGGCCTACAGAGCTATCTGCATTGCTTCTTGTGTGCATTCCCCTTGGTGTTCCATCTATTATTGCTTAGTATGTCATGTTGAATCTTGGCAAGAGGTGACATTTGCCAATTTTGCTTCCCAAACACAATTATTTTAAATTGGCAGGGGGAAAAACCATAATAGTGATGCCAAATTGGAGCAAACAAAGGAGGGGTTCTCACAAAACAAGGCAAAATATATTAGCAGACCTCTGCCAGTAGGGTTGAGCAACTCTTGTCAAACTTGAAACTATATATAAAAAAATTGAGTCACTCTTGAACTTACTATGCATTACTCCTATTGCCAGGGTGAGGTTGGGTTGTCTTAAATATTGTCCAGAGTTCATTTTGTTTTGCTTTTGCAGTGGTTGAAATGATAGCATATGCCAGATGCAAAGTTACACAAAAATATTTGAGGCAAATTTACAATAGATCTGTACAGAACTGGGCTAACAAATGTGAAGTGCTTAAGTAAGAACTCATTCCCCATGTCCTTCAGGCTGTTTATTTATTTATTTATTTATTATTTCAATTTATATACCGCCCTTAGCAAAATAGCTCTCAGGGCGGTGAACAAACAAGATAAAATACAATATATTTATATATATATATATATATATATTTATATGACTATAGCCTCAAAACAGTGTATTAAAAATAAAGAGTGGGTCCTTTTTAAAAAAAATTTGAACGATTGCAATATTTACCACATTGCTATTCTATTTAATCTGACATTTAATTAATATTTTCAATTACTTATTTGAATTATCTGTTAGTGCTACGAGGAAAGTATTTATGCTTTGAGGTTCCAAACTAAACCCACAGGTTATATAGAAGGGAGATATACTGGAATATCTGTAAAAAAATTAAAATTATATATATATATATATATATAATTTTATATACACACACATACTTATGGCAAGGAAGAGGTGAAAGATATTATTCAGTGTGTATTATATTGCAGTAGTGGTTGGTGCCCATTGATATTGGTGGGGTGGAATGCAGAGAGCCCAAACGGCAGGTAGAGCCAGAGTCAATGACAGAGCCAGCTAATTCTAGTTTTGTCCCTGTCCTCCTCTCTGCTGAGTTCTGTAAGGACAAAACTGATACCAAAGAAGTAGAAGCTGACAGGCAGTGCCACCCCCTGGAATGGATGTAAGTAAGGAGACAGGTAGGTGTGTGCTGACTAAGGGCACCTGCCCTCAGATTTGAGAACGTAAGAACTAAACCAAAATTTCTTAAACCTTTTCCCCTACAGACCAATGAAAATTGCTGGGTGTGTTGGCAGACCACTTAATAAATTTCCCAGCCCCCCTCAGTACCACTGTCATTGTCAAAACCATCACCATATTGTAAAATTATAGGCCCCAGGCCAGGGCACTGAGAAGGGTCCCTACAACAGCCTCTACTGTTATATTGTTCCCTGTGTAATTCCCTTTGGATAGGTTCCTGAAAGAGATTAATTGGACAGTTTAAAGACTGTTACTTACAGGGATAAATACATTATTTTTTATTTAAGGTTTCTGAGCCCAAGAACTCAGACAAAAATTTATCACACAAAATAGAGTCAAATTGTGCTGGGCTTCACCTGGGCTAAGATGCATCTTTTAGCTGGATTATGCCTGTTTTTTGTGATGACCAATGGTTTTTAGCAAATTAGTCACACACACACTGATTGTTATGAAGCACTTTCTCTTCCCCTTCCCTCTAATTTGAAAACATAAGAACTAAACCAACAGTTCTTAAACCTTTCCCCACACACACCATTGAAACTTGCTGGATGTATCAGCAGAGCGCTTAATATGCTTCCCCCCCCCACTTCAGTACCACTATAATTGTCAAAACCATCACCATATTGTAAAAATTACAGGCCTCAGGCCAGGGCACTGAGAAAGGTCCCTACCACAGATACATTTATATGGAAAAATTAGGTCAGGGTCTTGGCTCCCTCTTTGATATATCTAGCCTTTGTCAAAAAGCCACAGTCTCCATTGTCAGAAAAATAAATAAATCCAGACATCCTCAACTCTTCCACAATATTTCTGTGCCACCATCACCTGAACATATCTTGTACTCCACGAAACGGAGTTTGAGAATCACTTAATAGGATAATTGATGAGTGGGTCAGATCCACATCTAATCTTAAAACATATTTATTCAGAAGTAAATGCCAGACTGTTCAATGAGAGCTTCTTCCTGGTAAGTATGCTTAAGAGTGTCGATTTGAGACCCATCTAAAGGCATTTTGGCAATGATCGTCAAGGTGTCCCTGTGAAGCTCATAACCTTGGTATGATGGAGCTAATAACTCCTTTGGGTTGTTTCCAGGAAACTTCCAGTACCTCTCATGCCTAGTAGCCACTGCTAGACCTGATTCATCTAATTTCACAAAGCTATCTATGCTAGTGTTTATCATCACATATGCTGGCAATTCTTCTCTGCTGCTTTTATGAAATGCTTTCAGTTGGGCGGCAAAAATGCTGGAGCTTTTTGATTCTGATTATAGCATGTTTTATTATTGTACTGGGCAAATTGTTGCTGTATTTGCTGGCTGTTTTGTTGGGAGTTTTAAAGGTTTAATTTTAAAGGTTTATTTTTTTTTTAATATTGATGCTGTACATTTCAGGATATTTTCCTGATAAACTAGATTAAAATAATTAAAATAAATAAATAATGTTAATTTCCCTATTCTAGACACTGACTAGATAAAAGCATTACAGTACTCTCTGTATGTTTACTCAGAAGTAATCAAATTCTTTAAAATGGGGCTTACTCCCAGATAACGGTTTATAGGACTGCAGCCTTAAACTCGGGCAACTATATTTACATACAATTCTGGGCACACTGGATATTTCTGTAACTGCATTATGACAGTGGATCCTGGATCTCAAGCATGTTTGTTTGCTACATTTTATATTCCATCCTTCCTCCACGGAGCTCAGACAGAGCTGCATACACAGGTCATTTTCAGTTGGTGTCCTTAGGATTTCAGCCTTTTTGTTTTTATTTTTATTTTCAACCTCTATTGGGTACAAGCCAACTCATGTAAGCCCCATCAATTTCAGTGTGAGTGTTAAGCAATGTTTAAACTCTCCCATTCAGATCCATGAAATGTTAAAATGCTTACTTTGGCTCAACAGTGCCCTGAATTGTGATTACTTTTCTAGTCCCGTATGAAGGCTGTTTGTATTGAATGATTTTTTTTCCAGGACGTCTGTCTTACAATTCCTGATAGTATTATTCAAAGAAATGTTGTTGTTTTTATTTTTGGCCACTATATATGTAGAACAATGTGATCAAAGGAGCAGTGACTAAAATATATGAATGACTGGCTGGCTGTTTTTAATTTTTCTCTGTGAGTGCATATGCAAAGAATGATAACTGCAATGCAGTTGTATTTCTTTGGAGTACTTTCATAGCAAATTTTCATT
This sequence comes from Rhineura floridana, assembly GCF_030035675.1. Classification (NCBI taxonomy): domain Eukaryota; kingdom Metazoa; phylum Chordata; class Lepidosauria; order Squamata; family Rhineuridae; genus Rhineura; species Rhineura floridana. The sequence continues at coordinate 186,648,778 of NC_084483.1, read as the reverse complement.
TCATGGGGGTTGCCTCTATATCGTTTCTCCTTGACAATGACACAGAGAGAGGCCTGTGTGTTACATTGTACCAGTGGTCCCTGAGCTGACGAATATACACATATACACACCCTTTCCAACTTCTCTGAAGCAGCCACAGTGACCTATATATGCATGGTCTGGCAGCCCCTGGACAGCCAGCGTCAGAGAAGCTCCTTTACAACCCCCTCTTCCTTCCCCCTACAGCCGTGGTGCTTTTGCAAACGGGCTGCCGCTTATCCCACTCTCTCCCGCCTCCCAGCTGTCCTTCAACAAGCCGCTGAGGCCGCCGCCAATGGCAAAAATCGCTTCGGCTACCGCCGGCCAATAGGACCAAGTCAACGAAACGGTTGCCAGGCAGGTTTGGCAGAGCAGATCCAATGGGGGCTCATCCACCCCAGTGCAGAGGAGGCGGCGGCGGCGGCGAGGAGAACCGAGAAGAACCGAGCGAAGAGGCCGGGCCAGTGGCGGGAGAGGCCGAGCGAGCTTTTTGAGATCCGGGATGCCCTACAAGCTGAAAAAAGAGAAGGTGAGCAGATGGAGTGGGTGTTGCAACGGGGTCTCCCTCGGGCGACAGCAGAAGCACCCCAGCGCCCAAATGTGCCCGGGCCTGACGGTATCCAAACTCGGGGCCTCGGCCGGGAGAGGAACCTCCCCACCCGCGCGCTAGGGGCCGAGGCGAGGCCGCAGGCTAGTGGGGCGGGTGCAGGGGCTGCAGCAGAGCAGCAGCAGCAATAATTGCAATATCCCCGTGGATCGACGCAGGATTTGTGTCTGTGCAGCGCGCACATTCAGGGAGTGGGACAAGCAATCAATGCATGCACACACGCACACACCTGCATGGGGGGCAGACCTTGGTTTGCAACAGACGCGGGCGAGACCGAGCGCGCTCATGCACGCGCGCGCACACACACATGTAGAAAGGACACATTGCCCAGACAATGCCCAGGATATTACCTCTGGCACAGGCCATGGGTTATGGACAAACACACAGGGGAGAAAATGTCCGCACTCATCCAGGATCCTTGCACCTGGAGAAGCGGATGGAGGGTGGTGCAAGGGTGCCCACAAAGAAGAAGACGTTGCGTGCACCTACTACACGGGGTGGTGGTGGCGGCGGTGGCGCGGGAAACGCAGGGATCTTGTGCAGTGGCAGCCCAAGCATAAAGAGTTGTGCACGGGCAAGAGAGAAAGAGAGGGGGAAAGTACAACAGGAGGGATGGGCAATCCCGTTGCGCGGTAGGGGCGGGGACGAAGGTTGGTGGGTCGGTTGCAGAGAGAGAGAAAGAATCTAGTAGCGAGGGGGTAGGGTAAAAATAACACGGATGCTAACCGGGCGTCGCAGAATGCAGTGTGCAGACAGTTACAGAGGATGCACTGCGCTGCTTTGTACGCTTTGGGTACATTGCTTCCGGTTCGGGGGCCCCTGTGTAGGCGTGTGTACCATGTCTGTGTCTCGTATTTAGAGGACACCACAATAGGCCTCTCTTCCTTCTTGTCTGTCTGTAGTAAGGGAAGCTGTTGGACAGATTGCTCCCCTATATCGGACATTGCACTTAACTATAAAGTTGTAGAACAAACTCAGAGTTCGTTGATGCCTTTTGCAGCTGGTGATATCATACAGGACAACACAGGGCAAGTTTCGGCAAAGCTGTCTGCACCGTACGAACACACCACTAAACAAGCAGTACCATCATCTGACTGTAGACTGGCAAATTCAAGACCTTCATAGGAAGGCATGGCTCTCTGGTGCATCCTCCTGGATGGGATAAAAAAGGATAATTTGACCGGGGGGGGGGGTAGGGAGGGAGAGACCCTAAGGTTCAATTGTAGCATTTGTGTGGGCACTCTGCATGAACTGCTCAGGCAGTGCAAATATCTGGCAGGGAAGATACTAGGATAGAGCAGGCTGTGTGTGGTAAGTGGGTGCACACAGAGTCCTGTAGAATGACACTGCACATGCAGTTGTGCATGGCTGTAAGGGGATGGAAGACAGAGTTGCTTACACTGCAGAAGGACCCAGACCCAGAGCATATAAACAAATGTGTACAGTGTAGAATTCAGAGCATAGTCACAAAGACTGTGACCACAGCACAGAGGGCGCCCCAGAAGTAATGTTCTTACGCATGTAATATAATGTGATGTAGATCTGGTGCCTCTCTGCAGTATACAATCTGTGGCAGAAAAGTGTGGATTAGTTGCAGAGAGGAAGTATGCAGAGTGGAGCTTAAAGCGCATGAGTGCTACATGTTTGATGGTGGTAGAGCACATGTTTTGCTTTCAGAAGGTTGCATGTTCAGTCCCCAGGATCTCAAGGGAGGACCAAGAAAAATGCCTATCTAAACTCTGCAGAGTAGTTGTCAGTCTGTAGTAGACAGTTCTGACTTATTAAAAGGCAACTTCCTTTGTACTGATGTTCATCTCATGAAGCAGGATCATATACATGAAGGTGTAGTCTGTATGCACGGGACCTTTCACAATATATTTATCACACACATTTCATAGCCAAAAAAAAAAAAACTTTCTTGTAGTCTGGGTACAAATAAAGTGTCATTTGCCACACCAGCCCACAACGTGTACCTTGACACGGGCCAGATTTGCACATCCAAATTCCTCTGGAAAATATAGATAATTTAACTTGTACATTTACTTTCCTTACCTGCGCTGCAGTTCATTGAAATTGCAGTCTGTACACACTTGTATGAGAGAGAATTCGGCTGAATACTACTTTGGTCAGTATGGCTTTTGTCTGTGCCAGGAAATTTTTCTGCAGACCACTTGAACTGACCTCCCGCCCCACAGCTTGAGAGCCTCTTGTTTAGTCTGTTCGGTTTGTTCCCCGGACGTTGCTCTCTGTCTGTGCTGCAAACTTGTTTCTAAATAACAATTTGCTAGCATATATTTGCTGCTGACAGATAAGTCCTTTCCCATCTAGGAAGCAAAAGCAGAGACTCGAGTGCTCTGACTACATCAGAGCAACAGGCTGCATAATAGGCAACTGCCCCCACCCAGTGGGTGGGCGGGGAGAGACTGAATAGAGTCAGGTGCTCTTCCTAAAGGGAAGAGAATTGATTGTTCCAGGAGGAGTGCTTAGACGATGAGCAGCGTTTTGTTGTACACAGACTTTTCTCTTGCGTCAGGAAGAGTGTCTCTCAGCATCAACTTGCAGAACATGGTATAGAAGTTTGTTTATTGGATAGTGTCTTTGTTTGTCATGGGCATTTTGGTTTCATGACACTCGTCTTGTAGGATCATGAACCTTGTGGAGCCATTAGTGGAATGGTGCATCTGATTATGCTTTTCTCCTCCCCGCCCCATTTTCTCTCTTGTTTTAGGAGCCTCCAAAGTCTACTAAAAGCACTACAAAAGCCAGTAGCAGCAGCAGCGGCGGCAGCAGCAGCAGCAGCGGCGGTGGTGGTGGTAGCGGGAAGGATGGAGGCACAGAAAATTCAGAAGAGGTAGGATGTTTGTTCTGTGATTACAGGGCCTGCCTTATGGGTGGGCGAGCTGGGGGGGGTGCCAAGCTGAGTTGAAGAGGGCACCCAGCTGAGCTCACTGGCTGTGTTTTTTGAATGTACTGTCTACAGTGAGCTGGGGTGGCAAAAAGCAAGTGTCTGTAACCTATTTCCCCCTCCCAAGGGCCTACAGGTTGTTTGTGTACTTAACTACAAAACTGATCTTCCTTTTAAAGTGATGCTTTTCTCAATTTCCACATTGATGTCATTTGTGCTAGATAAAAATCAGTGGCGTACAACTTTTCTTTGAGGCAACACTACTGAGCACTTAGCACTTCAAATTCTATAAGCCCTATATGAATAATCATAAATGTATAAGCTGTAAGAGGTCAGCTGGATAACTTTTTTATTTATAATTTTTAAATTATTTTTAAAGATAAAATAAAGAATGCCTACAGAAAGATAGGAACTGCTAGAAAACAAAAAACATTAAAAGTAAAACCTGTGATAGTTCTGTTGTGTTGCATAGTGCACTGCCACTGCTCAGAATGTGGCTTGTGTGAACTGTAGCACAGTGGCTGAGAGATCAATGTCGTTCTCGATGGATAGTCAGTCGCCACAGGCAAAGGCATAGGAGTGGTGTGAGGCCAGGAAGGAATCCTTAGGGGAGAAATCCTTTCTGTTGAGTTGTGGAAAAGACCAGCAGCAGGCCACAATTAGAAGACCTGTGAGACTAAGCCCTAGAGAACAGAAAGAAGCTCTGTCAGAAGGGGTTTGGAATTTGGAGGAGGTATTCAGGAGAAGCACAACCAACCCCTATTCCCTTATCCCCATGTACGAAGAAATGGTACGCATTTGTCATTCTGCATGATCCCAGGGCAAGGAGGAGCTGCAGGTGAAAATTCTCGCATGTAGTCCCTGCGTGCAATAATTTTCACACATCCCCAGCTTTGTACACACATGCACGGGCCCTTGTAGGGGCAGCAGCAGGGCCCCATACATCACACGCTCTTGGTGGCCCTGGAAAGCTAACTGGGGAACATAAGAACATAAGAAGAGCCTGCTGGATCAGGCCAGTGGCCCATCTAGTCCAGCATCCTGTTCTCACAGTGGCCAACCAGGTGCCTGGGGGAAGCCCGCAAGCAGGACCCGACTGCAAGAACACTCTCCCCTCCTGAGGCTTCCGGCAACTGTTTTGCAGAAGCATGCTGCCTCTGACTAGGGTGGCAGAGCACAGCCATCATGGCTAGTAGCCATTGATAGCCCTGTCCTCCATGAATTTGTCTAATCTTCTTTTAAAGCCATCCAAGCTGGTGGCCATTACTGCATCTTGTGGGAGCAAATTCCATAGTTTTAACTATGCGCTGAGTAAAGAAGTACTTCCTTTTGTCTGTCCTGAATCTTCCAACATTCAGCTTCTTTGAATGTCCACGAGTTCTAGTATTATGAGAGAGGGAGAAGAACTTTTCTCTATCCACTTTCTTGATGCCATGCATAATTTTATACACTTCTATCATGTCTCCTCTGACCCGCCTTTTCTCTAAACTAAAAAGCCCCAAATGCTGCAACCTTTCCTCTTGAGGGAGTCGCTCCATCCCTTTGATCATTCTGGTTGCCCTCCTCTGAACCTTTTCCAACTCTAGAATATCCTTTTTGAGATGAGGCGACCAGAACTGTACACAGTATTCCAAATGCGGCCGCACCATAGATTTATACAACGGCATGATGATATTGGCTGTTTTATTTTCAATACCTTTCCTAATTATTGCTAGCATGGAATTTGCCTTTTTCACAGCTGCCGCACACTGGGTCGACATTTTCATCGTGCTGTCCACTACAACCCCGAGGTCTCTCTCCTGGTCGGTCACTGCCAGTTCAGATCCCATGAGCGTATATGTGAAATTCAGATTTTTTGCTCCAATATGCATAATTTTACACTTGTTTATATTGAATTGCATTTGCCATTTTTCCACCCATTCACTCAGATTGGAGAGGTCTTTTTGGAGCTCTTCGCAATCCCTTTTTGTTTTAACTACCCTGAACAATTTAGTGTTGTCAGCAAACTTGGCCACTTCACTGCTCACTCCTAATTCTAGGTCATTAATGAACAAGTTGAAAAGTACAGGTCCCAATATCGATCCTTGAGGGACTCCACTTTCTACAGCCCTCCATTGGGAGAACTGTCCGTTTATTCTTACTCTCTGCTTTCTGCTTCTCAACCAATTCCTTATCCCCAAGAGGACCTCTCCTCTTATTCCATGACTGCTAAGCTTCCTCAGAAGTCTTTGGTGAGGTACCTTGTCAAACGCTTTTTGAAAGTCTATGTCCACTGGATCACCTCTATCTATATGCTTGTTGATACTCTCAAAGGATTCTAATAGGTTACTGAGACAGGACTTTCCCTTGCAGAAGCCATGCTGGCTCTGCTTCAGCAAGGCTTGTTCTTCAATGTGCTTAGTTAATCTAGCTTTAATAATACTTTCTACCAGTTAATAATACTTTCTACTTTCTACTGGCCTGTAATTTCCGGGATCCCCTCTGGATCCCTTTTTGAAGATTGGCGTTACATTTGCCACTTTCCAGTCCTCAGGCACGGAGGAGGACCTGAGGGACAAGTTACATATTTTAGTTAGCAGATCAGCAATTTCACCTTTGAGTTCTTTGAGAACTCTTGGGTGGATGCTATCTGGGCCCGGTGATTTGTCAGTTTTTATATTGTCCATTAAGCCTAGAACTTCTTCTCTCATTACCACTATTTGTCTCAGTTCCTCAGAATCCCTTCCTGCAAATGTTAGTTCAGGTTCAGGGATCTGCCCTATATCTTCCACTGTGAAGACAGATGCAAAGAATTCATTTAGCTTCTCTGCAATCTCCTTATCGTTCTTTAGTACACCTTTGACTCCCTTATCATCCAAGGGTCCAATCGCCTCCCTAGATGGTCTCCTGCTTTGAATGTATTTATAGAATTTTTTGTTGTTGGTTTTTATGTTCTTAGCAATGTGCTCCTCAAATTCTTTTTTAGCATCCCTTATTGTCTTCTTGCATTTCTTTTGCCAGAGTTTGTGTTCTTTTTTATTTTCTTCATTCGGACAAGACTTCCATTTTCTGAAGGAAGACTTTTTGCCTCAGCTTCCTTGACTTTGCTTGTTAACCATGCTGGCATCTTCTTGGCCCTGGCGGTACCTTTTCTGATCTGCGGTATGCACTCCAGTTGAGCTTCTAATATAGTGTTTTTAAACAACTTCCAAGCATTTTCAAGTGATGTGACCCTCTGGACTTTGTTTTTCAGCTTTCTTTTTACCAATCCCCTCATTTTTGTGAAGTTTCCTCTTTTGAAGTCAAATGTGACCGTGTTGGATTTTCTTGGCAATTGGCCATTTACATGTATGTTTAATTTAATAGCACTATGGTCACTGCTCCCAATCGGTTCAACAACACTTACATCTTGCACCAGGTCCCGGTCCCCACTGAGGATTAAGTCCAGGGTTGCCGTCCCTCTGGTCGGTTCCATGACCAACTGGTCTAGGGCATAGTCATTTAGAATATCTAGAAATTTTGCTTCTTTGTCATGACTGGAACACATATGCGGCCAGTCTATGTCTGGGTAGTTGAAGTCACCCATTACTACCACATTTCCTAGTTTGGATGCTTCCTCAATTTCATATCTCATCTCCAGGTCTCCCTGAGCATTTTGATCAGGGGGATGATAGATCATTCCCAATATTAAATCCCTCCTGGGGCATGGTATCACCACCCACAACGATTCTGTGGAGGAGTCCGCCTCTTTTGGGGTTTCGAGCTTGCTGGATTCAATGCTTTCTTTCACGTATAGAGCGACTCCGCCACCAATACGTCCTTCCCTGTCCTTCCGATATAGTTTATATCCAGGGATAACTGTATCCTACTGGTTTTCTCCATTCCACTAGGTCTCTGTTATGCTCACTATATCAATGCTCTCCTCTAAGACCAAGCACTCCAGTTCTCCCATCTTGGTTCGGAGGCTCCTAGCATTGGCGTACAGGCACTTGTAAGCAGTGTCTCTCTTCAAGTGTCTTTGGCACTTGTGGTTTGGCCTGTGGTAATTTTGCTCTTCTGAATTTATATCCTGTGCCCCTGCTCTCACAATGCCTACTTCTAGGCCTACCCCCTTTAAAATTTCATCATCTCTTTGGTCTTTATCCCAGGGGGGAGGTTTATTCCGAACCAGACCTTACTCAGCTCCTGTCGGGTTTCCCCCCCTCAGTCAGTTTAAAAGCTGCTCTGCCACCTTTTTAATTTTAAGTGCCAGCAGTCTGGTTCCATTCTGGTTCAAGTAGAGCCCGTCCCTTTTGTACAGGCCTGGCTTGTCCCAAAATGTTCCCCAGTGCCTAACAAATCCAAACCCTTCCACCTGACACCATCGTCTCATCCACGCATTGAGACTGCAATGCTGTGCCTGTCAGGCTGGTCCTGCGCGTGGAACCAGTAGCATTTCAGAGAAAGGACCTCCGACTGGCTTTCAGCATCCTACCTAGCAACCTAAATTTTTCTTCCAGGACCTCACGGCTGCATTTCCCCATGTCGTTGGTGCCAACATGCACCACGACCACTGACTCCTCCCCAGCACTGTCTACCAAACGATGGGCGATGTCCGCAACCTTCGCGCCAGGCAGGCAAAACACCTTGTGGTCTACACGCCCATCACACACCCTACTGTCTATGTTCCTAATGATCGAATCACCCACTGGAGATATATCCTCGGCACGAGAGGATAGCTGCTCATCCCCCAAGGAATGGGTCCCTTCTAAGGGATCGTTTCCCTCTTCCTCAGCTGAATGCTGTCCTTCCCTGAGACCATCGTTCTCCATGATAGAAGAGCTATCATTGTTGGAGTGGGACACAGCTATAACGTCCCTGAAGGCCTCCTCCACACACCTCTCTGCCTCTCTCAGCTTTTCCGGGTCAGCCACCTTGGGGGTTGGCCTCAAGGAAATGAAGTCGTTCCCGGAGAGCCAGGAGCTCATTGCACCGAGAGCACACCCACGACTTCTGTCCAACAGGCAGAAAGTCGTACATGCTGCAGGCATTGCAAAACACTGGAAAGCCCCCACACCCTGCTGGCTTCTTACCTGCATAGTTTTGTTTAAGGTTTATTACGTCAGTGGGTTGGAAACTGTGGTTTAGTTGAGGTCAGGGAACAGACGGGCAGAGTGGGGGGCCCTGCTGCCGAACTCGCTCTGCTGCTTAACTCGCCTTGACGCTTCATCAGCTGGGGCTCCCTCTAGCTCGTGGAGCAAGCTCCCCTCGCTAGGGTGCTCTGAATTTATATGTGTGGCTGGTCCCTCCCAGCTACTGCTGCCAGCCAATTATGTGTTAATTGAGGCTGATGGCTCAACTATCAGCTGGGACTTAACTCCTTAGGATTATCTCAGGCTTCCTTCCTGTGAAGGCAGGAAGGCAGGCTTCCTTCCTTAGCGAGGGGCGGGGCTGTTGAAGGACTTTGACTAGTGGTACTAAGAAAGGTTAACTAGCTTTTACTCTATGTTTATTTTATTTGCTGACAACAACCACTTTTATCAGTGCAAGTTCCCCTGTAGTTTTAAGTGGTGCCTTGCACTCTGTTTATCCTAGGACCAGCCCTGTCTGTGAAGCATTAAGTCATCTTTTGCATGGTGTATATTGCAAACTGGCTGGTTTAGAACAGCCTTCCCCAACTTGGTGTCCTCTAGATGTTTTGGACTACGACTCCCATCAGCCCCAGCCAGCACAGCCATGATGGGTGTTGTAGTCCAAAACATCTGGAGGGCACCTGGTTGGGGAAGGTTATTTGCAGTGTTGTTTTGCAGTTAAATTCAGTTTGACTGGTAGAAAACCGTGGCTCAGAAAATGATTTTAAGGCTGCAATCCTATTGAAAAAAAACCCTCACCAGGAGTCTTGTTGGACAAAAATGGGATTTCCTTCTGAGGAGTCATATCTAGGCTTGTACTGTAGAACAGTTTAATTAGATTGCTTGTCTCAGCTGCTTTTTGCTTACGTGTTTTTTGTTTCTTCTTTTAATCTTTTAATCTTTTAATCGTGTATGTGTGGCATAAAAAAAAACCAGCCAGCAGGCTCAAAGATGAGAAAAATTCTGGCTTAAGACATTTCACGATCTCTGCAGCTAGCAGATGGACTTGATTACAATTACATAATGCAAGAATCGGTAATTGGAGGGCAGAGGTCTGACTCTAGACTGGAATTGTAGACCATGTTTTAAACACCCCCAATCATGACGTAGAAGATGTGCATCAGAGGAGGGGAAGCTGTGGCCCTCCAGATGATGCTGGACTACAGCTTCCATTATCCCTGACCATTGGCCATGACGCCCGGGGCTGATGGGATTTGGAGTCCAACCACATCTGGAGGGCCACATGTGTGGGAATGTTCTAGATCCCCCTCGTGCTTATGAGATCCCCTTAGCGCTTATGTAGGGATTTGGAGGAAGGTTTTAGAGGTTATTGCGGAATCGGGGTGGGAGAGATTGGTAAAAGGAAGAATTGAAACAACTGGTAGAAATAGAAGCCTCAATCACTTCCGGGAAGGGTGACTTAGCCTGTGCCTGCTTTTGAGACGGGCTCCTGCCTCAAAAGAAGCTTATTCAGATATATCAGTCAGTTTTTTCTTTTTTCTTTTGACTGATTAAACTTCTCCCGGGTAGGGAGAAACGAAGAGATTAACCTCAAAGCCTATTTTTGTTGGGACGACCAGATCTCATTAATTTATGGGACGAGGTCCAGCCGACGAAGGTGGGACGGATTTTCAACAGCAAGCTCTATCTGTTAAAGCGAACGTTCATCTTATCTTCTAAGAGAGAACGCACTAACAGGCAAGCACCCTTCTTTCTATATTTTTCTTTTACTTGACTTAAATTGTTGCTGTTTAAAAGAGATTTGCCAGATTGATCGGTTTTTGACATCTCACTGGGGAGCCGTAACTTCTCTCTGCTACGCACTAATTAATAGCTTATCTCTGTTTTTGTTGCAAAAAGCTGTCCTGGATTTGCATTCTAAAGATACACACAGAAGAGGGATTTCTATTCCAGATTTTTATTTTGAAAAATATTATACTGTTTTGAGACTACTCTCTTTTTGGTCTATTTTATTTTGACGAATCTGTTTCTTGACGATTGCCATTAATTGCTTCGATCCTGGGAACTGCATTTTGTTTACTTAACCATTGGAGAGATAAGGCTGTCTGCTCTGTTTATACTGTGATGTCACCAAGTTTGGAGTATTAACCCAATTGTTGCTGAAATAAGAAGTGGTTTTCCTATATTTTTCTTTTAAAATGGCAATTAAGAAAGTGGCTGAGAATCTGGAAATAACTATGTTTCAGAGAATAATGAATGAGATTGAGATAACGAAAATTGAATTGAGTAAAATGAAGCAGGAGATTAAAGATATAAGGGTCCCTGTGAGAGAGGTGACCCTGGAAGGGGTCCCTGTGAGAGAGGAGACCCCGGAGATTGGAATAGGGGTCCCTGTGAGAGAGGAGACCCTGGAGACTGGAATAGGGGTCCCTGTGAGAGAGGAGATCCCGGAGATTGGAACAAACGTGGAACAGGAACAAGATTTGGAGTCTATGGACTTTAGAAATAAAATCTATTGTTTGGAACTCAATGTTATCTCTGAAGAAATTAATGAAGATTCTAGAGATAAAGTTATCAATGGCATGGATTATCTTCTGGACTGGAATGATGTGATGGAGCCCAATATAGAGAAAATCTATGGAATTAACTGCAGCCATGTGACAATGGAAAAACTTTTAAGAGATGACCCAGTGTATTTTGAAAAAAAGAACAGAGATATGATTTTACAGCAGTATTTCAGCAACTTATTCAGAATGGATGGCAAGAAAATATTTGGGATAGAGGTAATTCCCATCAGACTCTTATTATATGACTATGGCTTTGACAGCAAGATTATTATGGAATACTGATAATGGAAGATTGGATATTGAAATTACTGGACTTAACAAGACTACTGAAGATGGAAGATGGAAAATGGAACTAATAGAGATAATAGAACAATGGCTACTGAAATTACTGAACCTAACAGATTCTGATGTGATGGATTAATTGAAATGTTTATTTTGACTATGGTTATGACAATAAGATTATCATAATTAGTAATGAGATGGATTAATCGATATGCTTATCTGGAAAAAAAAATTGATAGATATATTTCTTAAAGAATTGAAACCTCTCTTTGACTTTTTGTGGAAAGAATAAAGTAATGTTTATGAGATTTGATGATTAAGTAAGATAACTACTGGAGGAAAGTGATTTTATAATATGACTTAAGAGACAGGATTGCTATATATTATAGACTTATAACTGATTTGATCTTTGACAAATGGGAAGTCAATATTTTACTCTTTATTTTTTATTTATTTTTTTTTTTCTTCTTTTCTTTTTTTCTTTTTGTTTAACTATTTTTGATTTTGTTTTTTGTCTTTGAATGTTTTATGATTTTGTCTTGTATGTTTTATGAAAATCTGAATAAAAATTATTGAAAAAAAAAAAAAAGAAATAGAAGCCTCAAGCAAGCTGAAAAGTCATGTGAGCTGTTGTAGTATGTAGTTGTTCAGCATGCAAATGGTGAAGTGAGCAAGGTATAAAATTCAAATCTCTCTTTGGTCATGAACTTGTGAAATGACTTCTAAGCAAGCCTCACAGTTTCAGCACATTCATTTCCCCATCTGCAACATGGTGATTATAATAATGATCTACCTTGCATGGTGGTTGTAAGGATTACAACAAAATAGTGTATGTGAAATGGTTTGGACCAGTGCCTTTTTTGTGATGCTGGTCACCAGTATGGCATACCATTGCCTTTTTTGCTGCCCATAGCAGGCCGTTTGTGCTGGCACCCACAGCATTTTTATTATCAATATATGAGTAATAGCATCTCATTTTTTACCAAAAAAAGAAAGCACTGGTTTGGATAAAATCTTGTGTAAGTGAGGATTATAATCAGTCTGGTATAGGGACTGGTAATATTGATTATGTCCTCAGCTCTACTGCTTTCTCTCTTATTTATTGATAAGATATTTAAAAGAAAAGTAGAACTTGATTTTTGGGGATTGGGATAATTAAGAGGGATAAAGGATGAGAACTAAACTTTGTGGGAAAGGAACTGAACAGAATTGGTGTCAGGTTTGTGCATGTGTGACTTGGGTAGATAGGAGTTATCAAAAGGCCATTTTGGTGCATAGCATTAATGGCAGAGAAATGCCAGGGAAGGATGCATAGCTTAATGGATGGGATTTGTGGAATTGACTGTGGTAGAGAAGAGCAGCATGTTACAAATGGCTTTCAGAGTCTAAATAACAAAAGTTTTGGATGTTTTCCTCTGCAGAACTCAAATAAATGCCATTATTTTTGCATATAGAAAAAAGTGTTGAATAGTAGAACAAAAGTATCTGTGCTCCTATTTAGACCAGCCTTTGCCAACCTGAAGACGTCCAATTGTTTTGGACTACAACTCCCATCAATTGTGCTGGCTGGGGCTGATGGGAGTTTTAGTCCCAAACATTGGGGGGGGGCAGGTTGGCAAAGGCTGGACTAAAGGGACAGCAGTGCTACAGCGTTCCAGGTACAAAGGTTTCCCCATGACACAATATGTGTGTTATCAGAGATGTGGATGCTTGTGTGGTAGTGGAGTTCTTCTGTTCTTGAGGCTTCTTGATGAGGCTCTCCGCTTCCATTTGGCATGACTGTACAACCTCAGTGAACATAGGCTGTCTTAATTTGGGTGACTTAAGTTTCCCATGAAGGAACAAAGATCCATTTGAGAGTCATCTGCAGACACGGCTGGAAAAATTCCAGGTATTTTGTTGCTTGGGCTCCTAAACTTTGATGCTGGCATCTAGGAATTGGAAAGTTCTTGGCAGGGCATGCATCTCTCCCTCCCTCCCTCCCTCCCTATCTCTCCCTCTCTCCCTCCCTCCCCCCCTCCCCTCACACATACATAATGGGTTCCAAAGAATGGAAGGATGTGGAAATATGTTTTCCCCAGCCATGGGTTTGGAAGAGGCCTGTTTTGTTTCTGAAGTTGAGAGTGTTCTGAATTTATACCTTTCTACCAATAGCATTTAATAAGTTTACACAACTCTAGATAAATTGGTTCTAGCTCAAAAAACTTATATAGACCTGGTCTATATTTGAAGATTGTCTGTCAAGGAGGAAGAGGAATATTATCCACTGTGGTGTTCAGCAGAGACCTTGGGTTTCCCCTCAACATTACCCGGGGTGGAGCTGGACTGGGTTGCTAGAGGCTCCCTGATTTCCTCCTTAACAGTACTGGTTATAGATCTCTCCTTCCTATTTTGAATCATAGGAATCTTAAACATTAGTTAGTTTTTCAAGGTGAGATCCGTTTGTTGTGGGGAACCTGTGGCAACCTCCCTCTTGACAATAGTTATCAACAAGACTAGAGCAAGGGTGGGGAAACTGGCCATCCAGATGTTGCTGGACTACATCTGCCATCATCCTTGACATAGGCTATGCTGGTTGGGGCTGATGGAAGTTGGAGTCCAACAGCATCTGGAGGGCCACAGGTTTCCCATCCCTAGGTTAAACAAAAAAAAGTATTGTGGAAAACTCTGTGTGTGTGTGTGTGTTTACAGAAGCGGACTTTTACAGGTTTGAGCTTGGGGTGGGGTAGGGTGAAGAAAAGAGCCAAGCAAGCATCAAGAAAGGACTCTCTTCCTGTCTTGTGGACATCTTAAAGATTTAGGGTAGCATACGTTTTCAAGGACTGGAGCCCATTTCATCAGAAACATCTCTCTCTCTCTCTGTCTCTCTCTCTCTCTCATTATGGGTATAGAGGGAGGAAAAAGCATAGAGTGAGTTCAGGCCACTGAACAATATTTTAGGTTACAGTCTTAATCCTGCTTATGCGGGAGTAAGCTCCATTGAATTCAATAGGACTTACTTCTGAATAGAAATAGTAAGGATTGCAGCTTTAGTCTCTGTCATTTTTGTTTTGTTGCAACCGAATACAGCTACTCCTGTGGTATTGATTAAATGTTGCTGACTGTGGTTGTTGGAATTCTTTTAAACTATCCATAAAGAAAGTTTTGTTGCGCTAGCATGGATATTACTATGCAATGAAACAACAGCTCTAGTTTTCACATAGCCTGCTAAAAAGAATGCAAATGCTGTTTCTGAAAACACCGTTGTGAGTGCGTGACACCTAGAAATGTGCTAAGCAGTTGTGAGGATCCTGGAAACATACTGAGTAAGTGTAAGCTAACTTCAGCCTTTGAGTTAATTTCAGTTGGGAAACTGTTTCTATGCCCCAACAGTCAGCATGAAAGAAATGTGGATGTCGGCTAATCAACCTTTTCCCCTAACTGAAATGTTTAGTAGCTTAGTGGTAAAGCTCCTGAAAAAGAGGGAAGGGAACCCCATTTTTAAGTATCTGAGATTTCTCCAGCTCTGTTTCCAAATTGGAATAGGCATGGTAGAAAACCCATGAATTGGTTAGCAGGTTGCATCAATTGGCAAAATGTTATTTGGGCGGAAAATCCTTAGAATAGCAAAATGGGCTAAAGAAGTTCAGAAACTGTCATTTATCCCTGTTATGTTAGAGGTGGAGTGCAGTCGCTTCCTACCAAAGAATGATCTTTAGTTACTGCTAATGGTCATGCAACTACAGAGAGGTGAACTTGGCAGTTATCAGAGCAATCAAGTGCTAAAATGTAATGTCTGTGCAGGGTCTTAACATACAGAGGTCTGACTGCAAAGCAAGAGCTTTAATTCCTTCTGTTGCCTCATGCCCATTGATGGGCAGTGCACATCTCCTATCTGCATTGGTTTTTGCTACTTTCTTGATGGAATTCTGGTCATAGGCAAGAGCAAACACATCCCCCTGAAACAATTCATCAAAGTAGAAGTTGCTAAAGGTAGAGAAAATAACCTGCACCCTACACAGATTGTTAAAGGTCTAGCCTGGTCAGTGTAAATCTGTGTCCTTTCAGTGGCAACTGTGCACCAGTGTGCAACCAAACCCATACTATGCACATCAAGTCTTGGATTGGTTCTTTATTTATTGGATGCACTCTGATGCACAACCAGACTGGAGGGTCCACTCAACATACTGCCATGGTTCTTTTGCCAGAATCTTTCTGAGGATTGGAGTGGAGTTGATGCTAACCAATTCTGCCCTGCACCATTCCTAATGTGGGTTACGATGTTCCTTGCAACTTCTCTCCTATGTCAGATCTGCAGCAAAGGTACAATCACAGCAATACAATGGGAAGCCATACCCATTATCTCCTGCAAGTACAGACTCATTGCTTACTTAGGCTGGCAGTGTATGCCATCCTCAGGCAAAACTGATTTCAGGTTTTCAAGTCTCCTCTGAAACATTTTGCCTTCCATTCACTCCCTCTACAAAGAACATTGCTTTGGGATAAATTTAGGTATTTGTGGTATGAAAGTCCTCATGGACACAAGCTAACATGTTCTCTCATTGAAGCTAGTTATTGCAGCAGCAGCCTTTAGCCTATAGCTGGTTGTAGCGTATAAGCAGAGCTGCATTTACTCTTTGCTTAAATAAAACAAAATAAATTTTTTAAAAAATTCTGCATCAACAAAAGTTCAATTCTGCATGGGGTGTAAGTTATGCAAAATTGAGCAGACTTGCATAATTTCCCTTACATAATTTATTCCATGTTTCTATTTTACATAATTTATCATGGGTTTACTAGTTAGGAAGGGGGTTGGGGAAGAACCAGAAGAAGGCACAGCATCTCTTTCTTTCTCCACTCCCCCCCCAGCATAGGAAATCTTGTTCATCAACTCCTCTGCCTGTTGAGAGTTCAGCAGGCAGTAAATATACACTTTCAAGCATGCCTTTTCAGCCACAAGAGCTAGAAACTTGCCTGCTTCTTTTAAATGAATACTTAGGTTCTCTAGGAGCTGAATTAATAGTACCATGTTAATTCTTTGTCCAGTACCATATTCTGGGTTCCCGAGGCATGGCATGGCATGTGGATTCACTTTAGCTCAAGAAGTTGTCTTCATTTTCAATCCCAACATCATACAAAGCTGCCGTACACCATCAGGCCATTGTTCCATTTGAGCTCAGTGCTTGTCTGCTGTGAATGAACCATAGCCTAGTGGTAGAGCATGTGTTTTGAATGTAGAAGGTCTGGGGTTCAATTGCTGACATCTCCAGTGCAGAAAAGGGTCATGTAGCAGGTGATGTGGAAAAAAACTTCTGCCCGAGACCTTGGAGAGCTTCTATAGCCAGGTAGACAAATAGACTAGAGGGACAAATAATGATGTGATGTAAGGAAGCTTCTATGCTCCTAGGCTGTATATGGCGATAGCTCTACAGGGTCTTGTGCAGAGAACTTTTGCAGCCCTGATAAAGATGCCAGGCAGAACAACAGAAACAGGGGTGCTCCAGTTCACAAAGGGAAAAAGTAAAGCGGTGGTAAAGAAAACCCACAAAAGGTGCAAACGTTCTTTTTCCAGTGTCACTAATAAAGTTATCTCAACTTGTTTTGAGCATCAGCTCATCCTGAAGGGGACTAATTTTAAGTATTTAATGGTACACCCTAATGCCAAGAACTGCTCAGAAGACTTCATAGGAAGAGCCCTGCTGGATCAGGCCAAGGGCCCATCGAGTTCTGACAGCAGCCAAACAGATGCTCTTGGGAAACCTGCAAGCAGGACCCGAGCACAACAGCACTGTTCCCCACTTGTGATTCCCAGCATCCTGCCTCTGACAGTGGAGGCAGAACATAGCCATCGTGGCTAGTGCCACTGATAGTCTTATTCTCTCTGAATTTGCCTAATCTTCTTTCAATGCCATTCATGCAACAGCAGGTGCTTGGCATTGTGGCCTGACATTAAGTCCATGAAATTTGTCTCCTTGATGAAGATCAGCTGGTGCTCAAAGCGCACTGGAACAATTGCATTGCTATTGAAATAAACACTTCTGCACCTTTTTATGTTTGTTTTTCTAGCTTCAGAAAGAGCACAAGCAGGTGAAGAAAGAGTTAGCAACCTTAAAGTCATTCTTGGAAATGACAAAGGAGGAAAGTTAGGGAGTCATAGGAACATGGGAAGCTGCCTTTACACCAGGTCAGAACATTGGTCTAGCCAGCTCAGTATTGTCTACGCTGAATGGCAGCAGCTTTCCAGGGCTTTAGGCAGGGAGTCTCTCCCAGCTCTACCCTGGAAACACCAGAGACTGAAACTGGGATCTGCCTGCAAAGCAGATGATCAGCCACTGAGCTATGGCACTTCCCCAAAGCAGTGTGGGTCTAAGATGGAAAGGTGGCTTGAGGTACCCTTTGCTGAAGTGTACCACTTTATATTGTATGGCAGAGGTTCCCAAACTTTTCCCTGCGCAGGCCGCTTGAAAATTTCTGAGGGCACTAGTGGACTTCTTAAGGATTTTTCTGCCTGTTGGAACAATTGAAATGTGCAGTGTCAGCTGCTGTATGAGTTTTAATTGTACTATTATTGGCTCTTTTATTTCATGTGTTGTATTTTATTGTATGTTGTATTTATTATATAAAAATACAGCATAAGAAATAAAATACAATTAGAATCAATATGAATGTTTTGTGTGGATGCCCTAAATGAAGTCCACGGACCGCAGTTTGGGAACCCCTGTTGTGTGGAATTGAATGCTTGGATGCTTGTGTTTAAAATAAAATGAAACAGCAGCTCCTTGTACTTCCAAAAGTTAGCTGGTCAGGGTGATAGACTTTAGCCTAGATTGCTGCATTGCCCAGATCCTTGTTGATTTCCTTTCAGTGGCTTTTGGGTGGAGCAGCGCTGGGAAAGCTTGTTGTTGTTGTTGTTGTTGTTGTAAAAGCAACCACAGCTGAAGAGAATTCCACATAATGGAAAGAAAAAGAAAAACCCAAGGCTTTTAAAAGCAGGTTTAAAAAGAACGGGATGGGTGAAGGCCCAAAGGCAGGTGTGAGGGAGAATGTTGAAAAGGTAGACATCAACCAACTTGAGCTGGTGCTAATACCAAAGTCTTGTGTTGCAGGGCTTTCGGAAA
This sequence comes from Rhineura floridana, assembly GCF_030035675.1. Lineage (NCBI taxonomy): Eukaryota > Metazoa > Chordata > Lepidosauria > Squamata > Rhineuridae > Rhineura > Rhineura floridana. The sequence continues at coordinate 186,630,251 of NC_084483.1, read as the reverse complement.
TGAGAGTGAGGTCACATGCACACCATTCATTTAAAGCACTCTTATATCACTTTCAGTCATAAAATAATAATAATAATAAATTTAATTTCTTCGTCGCCTATCTGGCCAATGGCCACTCTAGGCGACTTACAAAATTATTAAAATACAATTAATAAAATACAGTAATACAATAAAAACAATAGATCTACAACAACAATATTAAAACTGGGTAGGAGGCATTACAATTATATCGATTAACCCTCCCCGGATACCCCGAAGGCCTGCTGAAAAAGCCAGGTCTTTAAGGCTGTCCGAAATACATTTAGAGAAGAGGCATGCCGGAGATCTTGTGGGAGGGAGTTCCAAAGAGTGGGGGCCGCCACTGAGAATGCCCTCTCTCTTGTACCCGCCAATCTGGCTGTTTTTGTTGGCGGGATTGAGAGAAGGCCCTGTGTGGCCGATCTTGTCGGGCGACATAATTGGTGGCGTTGAAGGCGCTCCGTGAGATAAACTGGGCCGAAACCGTATAGGGATTTAAAGGTCAATACCAACACCTTGAATTGGGCTCGGAAAACAACTGGAAGCCAGTGTAGGTCGAACAGCACTGGTGTGATGTGATCTCGGCGGCGACTATTCGTAAGTAGTCGAGCCGCCGCATTTTGTATCAGTTGTAATTTCCGGACCGTTTTCAAGGGTAACCCCACGTAGAGCGCATTACAGTAGTCCAAACGAGAGGTGATCAGGGCGTGTACCACGTCATGGCTTCCCCCAGAGAATCCTGGGAACAATAAACGTCTGCTGGGACTTGTAGCTCTGTGAAGGGTCTCCCAACAACTTTCAGCACCCTTAACAAATGACAGTTCCTAGGATTCTATGGAGAAAGTGCTTCAAATGCATAGGGTTGTGTTCTGCTGAGTCCTACTCAGAGTAGACCCATTGGAATTAATGAACCTGCTTGCCTTGTCCATTAACTTTAATGGGCCTGCTCTGAGTAGGACTAGTGTTGCATACCACCCATGGTCTGGGTGTGACTTGAGATTTTGCTTAAATGTAAAAATGGTTAGAAGAGGGAGTCCAGTCTTTGCCAGAAGAACAAAGTGATACATGACGTAATCTGTGTTTTAAAGTTTGTTTTTATGATGTTTTAATGTTTTAGTGCTTTTGTTTGCTGCCCTGGGCTCCTACTGGGAGGAAGGGCGGGATATAAATCAAATAATAATAATAATATCAGCTCTTACTGAAATGTCAGTGGCTGTGTTCCCAATGCAGTTTTTATGGTGCGTTAGTTTCTATGTTGGGGGTGGGGCCCCAGAAATCATTAAGATATTTTGATCCGTTCTTTTCCTTTTATCTGAAATATCCAGCAAAAGATGCATCATGTAGGACATATCACTTTGTAGATTGGCTCTAACTTTGTATTAAAAGGCTGTGATTTCTCCATTCCACCAGGCAGGAGTAGGAAATGATCTAGCAGTTCCTTCCCACATAAAAAGGATCCTGTAACCTTCACTTCTAAGATCCTGACAAAAAGGTGGAAATCTTTTATGCTGAAACCCCACCTAGCAGTTCTACCACAGCCACTGTAAATTATATAGTCAAGGGTATCTGGGGGGGAGGGGGTTCTCCCCCTCCCCTGGGGGTTCTAAATGTAATGGTGAGTGGAGTAGGTTGCCAAAGAGCTGTAGTAACGATACATAGACTTTTTCTCTCCCCTACACACGAGAAATATTTCTGTGGACATTGTTGTGCACAGTGAATCCCTTCCCAATTTCATCCATCATCTCTAAACACCTCATTCCCACAACATCTTTGGGATGCAGAATTCTGATATGTGAAAGAAACCTTAAAAGATAGATTTTAAACACACATACACATATATGTATGTATCTGCTTTGCCATTTTTCAAAACTAGAAACACAGTTAAAACAGACGGCCAAAATTGGATGTGATGCTAAATTTGGCACTTGCTGCTGGATCTTTATTTTAAAAAGCAGCCACAGAGTAGAGGTGGGAATTTTCATCAGAACTGCAGTGCGTGGGGAGAAGGTTAACACTTTCCTCCTCCAATGTGCTCCTGACTAAACACACACACACACAACCTGAGCTGCTGCTCTTGACTCCCTCTCCCCCCCCCCTGGCTGATATTAACATCAGGAGGGAGACTCCCATTCATGAAGAATAAGACTATCAATGGCTACTAGCGACAAAGGGAAGCAGTATGTCTGTGTATTCTGGGAATCACAAGTGGAGAGAGTGCTGTTATGCTCAGGTCCTGCTTTCAGACTTCCCATAGGTGTCTGCTAGGCCAACATGAGAACAGGATGCTGGACTAGATGGCCTAATCCAGCAGGGCTCTTCTTAAGTTCTTGTGCTCCATTGGTACCAAAAAGATCTTCCCATCCATGCTGATAGCAGGTGGGGGGGGATGGGGATAATTTTCTTCTTCTTGGGTTTAATGGCAAAGCAAGGCCAAGGAAAGGCCACCTACTGGCCCACAGGATTACCACTCTTCGCTCACAGCCTTTCATAAAGCCTCGCAGGCTTCGCAGACTGCCATAAAACCTCCAACTCATAAGAACATAAGAACATAAGAAGAGCCTGCTGGATCAGGCCAGTGGCCCATCTAGTCCAGCATCCTGTTCTCACAGTGGCCAACCAGGTGCCTGGGGGAAGCCCGCAAGCAGGACCCGAGTGCAAGAACACTCTCCCCTCCTGAGGCTTCCGGCAACTGGTTTTCAGAAGCATGCTGCCTCTGACTAGGGTGGCAGAGCACAGCCATCATGGCTAGTAGCCATTGATAGCCCTGTCCTCCATGAATTTGTCTAATCTTCTTTTAAAGCCGTCCAAGCTGGTGGCCATTACTGCATCTTGTGGGAGCAAATTCCACAGTTTAACTATGCGCTGAGTAAAGAAGTACTTCCTTTTGTCTGTCCTGAATCTTCCAACATTCAGCTTCTTTGAATGTCCACGAGTTCTAGTATTATGAGAGAGGGAGAAGAACTTTTCTCTATCCACTTTCTCAATGCCATGCATAATTTTATACACTTCTATCATGTCTCCTCTGACCCGCCTTTTCTCTAAACTAAAAAGCCCCAAATGCTGCAACCTTTCCTCGTAAGGGAGTCGCTCCATCCCCTTGATCATTCTGGTTGCCCTCTTCTGAACCTTTTCCAACTCTAGAATATCCTTTTTGAGATGAGGCGACCAGAACTGTACACAGTATTCCAAATGCGGCCGCACCATAGATTTATACAATGGCATTATGATATCGGCTGTTTTATTTTCAATACCTTTCCTAATTATCGCTAGCATGGAATTTGCCTTTTTCACAGCTGCCGCACACTGGGTCGACATTTTCATCGTGCTGTCCACTACAGCCCCGAGGTCTCTCTCCTGGTCGGTCACCGCCAGTTCAGACCCCATGAGCGTATATGTGAAATTCAGATTTTTTGCTCCAATATGCATAATTTTACACTTGTTTATATTGAATTGCATTTGCCATTTTTCTGCCCATTCACTCAGTTTGGAGAGGTCTTTTTGGAGCTCTTCGCAATCCCTTTTTGTTTTAACAACCCTGAACAATTTAGTGTCATCAGCAAACTTGGCCACTTCACTGCTCACTCCTAATTCTAGGTCATTAATGAACAAGTTGAAAAGTACAGGTCCCAATACCGATCCTTGAGGGACTCCACTTTCTACAGCCCTCCATTGGGAGAACTGTCCGTTTATTCCTACTCTCTGCTTTCTGCTTCTTAACCAATTCCTTATCCACAAGAGGACCTCTCCTCTTATTCCATGACTGCTAAGCTTCCTCAGAAGCCTTTGGTGAGGTACCTTGTCAAACGCTTTTTGAAAGTCTAAGTACACTATGTCCACTGGATCACCTCTATCTATATGCTTGTTGACACTCTCAAAGAATTCTAATAGGTTACTGAGACAGGACTTTCCCTTGCAGAAGCCATGCTGGCTCTGCTTCAGCAAGGCTTGTTCTTCTATGTGCTTAGTTAATCTAGCTTTAATAATACTTTCTACCAGTTTTCCAGGGACAGAAGTTAAGCTAACTCCACACTCCAGAGGTCCTTGTCCCGAAAGACAGCCCCTACTGACATGTTTTTAAGCCCCAAACCACTGAATCTGAATCTATGAATCTATGAAGGAGAGGCTCTCTATGTTCTACATACTGCAAACAGTCCCATAGAACATGGTCAACTGTTTCTTCCACCCCACAAACCTCACAATACCCAGAATCAGTCCTCCCAAACCTGCACAAAGCACTCTGGATAGCACAATGCCCAGCCAAGGCTCTGAATAGACTAACTTGTCTCCGCCGCTCTTTCAGTTTAAATATTCAAAAATCCTCCAATAATGGACAAGAGGAGAAACCCTCTTACCTGTAGAGCCCACCTCCCAGAGCCCACAATGTATGTTTTACCCAACTGTTAACTTCCCAAATGGTCAATGGCAACAAAAGCTCAATGTCCCTATGATCCAAAGCCTTCCTAACTAGCTGATCTGCCATCTCATTCCCAACAATGCACACATGAGCTGGAATCTAAGAAAACCAAATGACCCATTAGCTGCAGTTCAGTATTCAAAAGCCATATTTCATTCACCAGATTACACATACTTCCCATATCCCAACTCGGAATAGCCAACAACCCTGATAGGGAGTCTGTGAACACCACTGCTCTGTCAGACCTCGCATCCCTAACCCACTCCAAAGCCAGTGAAATAGCTATCAACTCAGCAGTCCTTATTGAAACCCAATCGGATAACCAGTCAGCCTTTTGAACCTTAAATCTGGAATATAAAATGCTGCACCCACATTGCCACCCTGAGGTTCTTGAGATCCATCTGTATAAGTTGCACACCACTGATCTTTCTCGGTTGCCTATACACCAATGTCACTGGGATATCCATGGAAAAGTCGTCCACAAAACTGCCTCCAGCCACTTCCTTTAGCGCTCTTAAGCACCCTTTTAACCATTGCCATTTATATTCAAGTAGATGGTGTAGTGGTTAAGGTGCTGAACTACAACCTGGGAGACCAGGGTTCGAATCCCCACATAGCCATGAAGCTCACTGGGTGACCTTGGGCCAGTCACTGCCTCATGAAAACCCAATTCATAGGGTCACCATAAGTCGGAATCGACTTGAAGGCAGTACATTTACATTTTAGCTCTTCCCTGCCAGAGTAAACCTAACTTCATGAAAGGCTGCATTGTGCTCCTTAATCACCTGCCTACATTCATCTGTCCACCATGGGGGTCATATTCCTTTTCCTTCTCATTTTCCCCCACCTAGGAATACCCTGAGTGGCCACTTCCAATGAGCTTTGCACCAATTTGTCAAAAAACTCCTCAGTGCCATCTCACTCACTGCAAGTTTCAACAACATCTAAGTGTTTATAGCTGAACAATTCCTAATTAGCCTTCTTAAAATCCCACCTCGGAGCTGTATCTGCATCATGTCTGAATCTCAACCCCCCATAAGATATTTTGACAGGAAAATGATCACTATCCATATTTGTCTCCTCCATCACACCACGAGCTGCAAGTCTCCTTGCGAACAGGATGATAGTCCAGTGGGACAATTTTCATTGGATATGTGGTGGGGCAGGAGAGGGTTAAACCGTATGTCCTGTGGTCCTGATTAAAATCACCCCTCCTTGTGCCTGATACTAATCGCTTTTTTAAAGATGTAGCAGTAAGTGACGTGTTTAGCATCACAGTTTTAATATTGTTGTTGTAGATCTATTGTTTTTATTAATTGTATTTTAATAATTTTGTAAGTCGCCTAGAGTGGCCATTGGCCGGATAGGAGACGAAGAAATTAAATTTATTATTATTATTATTATATAAAGTCCAGAGAGAGAGTCTCTTTTATTTCTCCTTGCCCTCAGAATTGGCTGGGAAGGTTTGTTTGTTTGCTTTAAGCTTTGTGCAAGCACCTTTCTGATGGAAGTCCAGCAATTTTTGATGCAGGAACTTCTCGTAATGCTGTTGGTCACATTCAAAACTTCTGAGCTCTTCTGGGCAAAATAATAAGAGGTTGTTCCTGCTGTTCCCCCATCCTCAGATGGTACAGGCTGTGTTCATGATGTGGCTCTACCAGAAATCTTCCAACAGACTCGTATTAGTGAAGAAATTTGTGTGTGTATGTAGTTTTGTTGTGTTTTTCTCCATTTTCTTTTTAACACTCCCAAGTGACAGGTTGATACAATGTTTCTCTCCCTGTTTAATATACTGTCTTCAAGATTTTCTGGGAAGGATGGGCTGAAAAGTGGCACAGGGCCTCTTCAGACTTATAATGAAGTGACTGTGGTGACATCCTGTTAATATGCAGCAGGCAGCCCCGTGAGCTGGCAAGATGCCTCATGGCCCTTGTGAAAGAAGTGGGGAGCGAATGTTGGGCAGGAGAAGAAAAAAAGTGGGGGCACAGGCCATCCATTTCCAGATGTCTCACAGAAAGCATCGTTTTGTGCTGTTTGCTTCCCACAGTATTTTTTTCAGGTCCAGGCTATGCCTGCCCCATTTCCTATAGCTACAACCCACTCCATTTATTCTCCACTCCCTCATCACGTGGACCCTGAAAATGCTATTCCTTCTCCCCCACTGGGGGAGGGGGGTACACAAGAGAGCTTCCTCTTCTTTGAGGTGTACTTTTAAATGGCAACATTTTGAATTAACCTGCGAGTTGCTAAGTGTTGGATTTGCAAGGCAGGAGCTGAACTTGGAGTGAATCCAAGGGGAAGTCCTGCCAGCCTCGCTCATTTAGCTGGCGTTGCAAAATGAGGGCAGCGTTTAGGAATGGGCCCGTGTTGGCATTCTGTTTCATTTTCAGCGAGTTTTTGTGACCTCTGTTTTTATGTGTCCTGTACAATCCCAGCCCCCTTGCCCCTTTCTGATATATTTGTTTATACCAGCTGCAATTTCATCTCCTCCTGATTTCATGTTTGCCAGGGCTCAAGAGAGAGTGCACTGATTTTTGTGTGTGCCTGCATGCAGCCATTCCTACACAGAGTTCCTTGGCTAGCTTCTTGTTGCCTTTTTTAAATTTATTAAATAAAACATTAGTTAAAAACCAATTGCAAAATAATAAAGAATCAAGAAATCATATATAGAGAGATACAGATATATATATGCACCTTGCAAAAGTAATTGGACCCCTGACCAATGCTCTCATATTACTGAATTACAAATGGTACATTGTAATTTCATTCTGTATGATATTTTATTTTGAAACACTGCAACTCAAAATCAATTATTGTAAGGTGACATTGGTTTTATGTTGGGAAATGTTTATAAGAAACATAAAAAATCTGAAACATGTTGCTTGCATAAGTATTCAACCCCTGCACATTAATATGTACTAGAGCCACCTTTTGCTGTCTGTACCAGCTTTGCACGCAGTGTTGGAGGGATTTTGTCCCATTTTTCTTGGCAGATTTGCTCCAGGTCATTCAGGTTGGTTGGACGTCACGTATGGAGTGCAATTTTCAAAAAGCGCCACAGATTCTCAATAGGATTCAGATCAGGACTTTGACTGGGCCACTGTAAGACATTCACCTTTTTGTTCTTGAGCCACTCCAATGTTGCTCGGGATCATTGTCCTGCTGAAAAGGGAATTTCCTCCCAAGCCTCAGTTTTTTAGTGAACTGAAGCAGGTTCTCTTGCAGTATTTCCCTGCATTTTGCTCCATCCATTCTTCCTTCAATTTTAACAAGATGCCCAGGGACTGCTGATGAGAAGCATCCCCACAGCAAGATGTCGCCACCACCATACTTCACTGTAGGGATGATGTGTCTTGAGGCATGGGCAGTGTTAGGTTTGTGCCACACATAGGGCTTTGAGTTCTGCCAAAAAACTCTTATCTTGGTCTCATCTGACCACAAAACCATTTCCCACATCGCAGCTGGGGGGCTCTCATGCTTTCTGGCAATCTCCAGATGTGCCTTCAGATGGTACTTTTTGAGTAACAGCTTCTTTCTTGCCACCCTCCCATACAGGCCAGTGTTATGCAGAAGTCTTGATCTTTCTGACTGGTGCACCATTATTCCACTCCCAGCCACTGAGCTCTGTAGCTCCTTCAAAGTGATTGTTGGCCTCTCTTTGGCTTCTCTCACAAGTCTCCTCCTTCTTTAAGCACTTAGTTTTGAGGGACGGCCTTTTCTTGGCAGTGCCTGGGTGGTGTGATGCAGCTTCCACTTCCTGATTATTGATCCAACTGTGCTCACTGGGATATCCAAACACTTGAATATTATTTTGTACCCTTTTCCAAATCTATGCACTTGTATTACATTATCTCTCACTTCTGTCGAATGCTCTTTGGTCTTCCTTTTCCTTCAGATCCACAGCCTGACCAATGATCCTTCAACAGTGGGGGTTTTATCCTGACAATGTGAGAGCAACTTTAATGGTTCACAGGTGGATGCCAGTGTGTCCTCGATAGGGCAGTTTCTTTCATCTGTGTAAACTGGGAGCTTCCACAGCACAGGGGTTGAATACTTATGTAAGCTTGTTTCAGTTTTTTGTTTCTTACCAACATTTCCCAACATAAAACCAGTGTCACAATAACAGAACAATAATTGATTTTGAGTTTCAGTTTTTCAAAATAAAATATCATACAGAACGAAATTACAAAGTACCATTTGTACTTCAATAATATGATAGCATTGTTCAGGGGTCTGATTACTTTTGCAAGGCACATGGGTGGGTGGGTGTACGTACATACATACAATATTGCAAAGGTGTTTCATGGTTGCATATTATTATATTTATTATTCCAAAACATGATGACTAATGATTATTGTTCCAGAAGCTTATTTGGTTGTGCATTACAGCTCCTTTAAAGTCCATTGGCTTGATGGTGATTATGATTAAGAACATAAGAAAAGCCCTGCTGGTTAAGGCCAACGGCCCAACTATTCCAGCATCCTGTTCTCACAGTAGCCAAGTAGATGCCTATGGGAAGCGCACAGACAGGACCTGAGTGCAAAAGCACTCTCCCCACCTGCAATTCCCAGCAACTGGTATTCAGAAGAATTATTATTTTAAACCAATCTGTTTCTTACAGCATTTTGTCCTACTGTTCTTTGTCCTTGGTGACCTGATCTGCTCCATTGGATTTAATTATTGCCAATGTGTTAATGTCTTTCAGATGGACTCTCAATCCCCTCCAATGCCTCCTTTCTAACCTCATTATTAACATATTTATTCATAATTATGATGTAAACCTATGGTTTGCTTAGTTCTTTAATCTTCCTCCAAAAGTTACTCTGGCTTGGGTATTGAAACTCAGGAGGAAGGAGTTTTCAAAGCCAGGGAAACTTGTCTGTTGAAATCCTGTATGGTGACTAGTTTACCAATCCTTTTGTTGATTTCCTCTCAGTGGCTTTGGGGTGGATCAGCATGGGGAGACTCCTAATTAGCTCTTTGGGAGAGTAAATCCAGGGAGAGTTCAGCTCAAGGAGATAAAAGCGGATTTTAAAAAGAACAGCAGATGAAGGCCCAAAGGTGGGCATGAAGGATAATGCTGAAAAGGAAGATATCAACATAGCAGAAGCAACTTAGGAGCCAATGCTGATATCAGGGCCTTGCATTTCCGACTTTTCAGGAATGAGATTGTGGTATGCTGCAAAGAATTAGAGTCCAGCTTCTGCTGGAAAAGCAAAATGTTACTCAGCTTGGCCAAATTATTAGCCCAAACTGAGGTGTCAGCCACTGTATTCACAATGCATTCTTTAGTCCACCTCGTTAGGTTGTTTTGTACAGTGAGGAAAGCCCTGCAGATCCTCTGCATAGATTTTGTCATCTTTCAGATTTGAATTCTGTACACCGCCCTGGGAGCTTATTGCTATAGGGCGGTCTAAAAATGTAATAAAATAATAAATAAATAAATAAATTCAAAATTCTGCCGAATGGCTGTGCTTGGAGCAAACGGAAATCTGTGATTTACATTTTCTGTGCAAGACAGTTCTTCCCCCATTTTCCAATCAGTCTTCTGTTTCACCCACTTCATTATACTGTTGAGATGACCCACCCTCTGCAAATGTGAAATTACCCTCTTAAGATAACAGGGCACTTATTAAGAAGCAGCAGGCATGAATTCAAACACACCCAGGGCTGAGTCACGCATGATATATTTGTCACTAGGTTTTTCTCGGCTCAATGACTCTTGGCTGAATGTGCAAGCTGCCTCCATTCAAAACTGTTGTGTTTGGAATTGATGTTGGATGATATGGAAGGTCTGCCTGGGGCATTTGATCTGTGATGGCTTGTTCACATGTGCATCAAGTGGTGACTTGCTGCTACCAAAAAGAAGCAGTGAATTTGCATGTGTGAGCTAGCCCGTAGCTAAGTATAGATGCTGATTATTTTGGTCACCTGTGAGGGTGTCACTCTTGCATCTTCCCTTTCAAAAGATACAGGTATTTTTTTAAAAAAAAAAAACTAATTGTAATGCAAGGGTGGGGAACCTTTTTTAAGGTCCCAGGGCTGTTTTTAACCTATGTTTTATGGTTTTAATTTTTCTCATAGTTTAATTCTTTTTTAATAGTATACTTCTGTATGTTTTAATTGGTGTTGTTTTTAGTTGTAAGCCGCTCTGAGTCCTATTGGAAAAAGGGCGGGGTAGAAATAAAGTTTATTATTATTATTATATTTCCTCTTGGTGGGCACAGACCCAGGTTCAGGAGTGAATCTGCCTTGTTTACACTGATGGATGACCTCTGTTGGGAGAGGGACGGGGGAGTGCATCCCTGTTCTTCTTACTAGGTCTCTCATTGGCTTTTGATACCATCAATCATGGTATCCTTCTGGACTTTCTATGGGAGATGGGTATCAGGGGCACTTTTCTAGAGTAGTTCTGGTCTTACCTGCAGAGGCGGGTCCAGAAAGTAGCATTGAATGAGTGCTTCTCAGCTTCCTGGCTTTTGAGCTATGGGGTGCTGCTGTGTAGCCTCCTGCATGCCCCCTAAATCAGTTCTGGGGTTTCCCCCAACCTTGTGGAGCAGATTTAGGGAGAGGAGAGACAGAGGAAGTTCTGTTGCACGAGCAGAAATCCTTGCACTAGTGGAAGCACTTCGTGGAATGTAGCAATGTGAAGGCCCAGAAAAATGGAGAAAAAGCAATAGTCCCCCCCTTCTTCACATTTTCCCAGTTTTTTTTCTTGCAAAATGGGGGTGGGTGGGAAAATTTCCCCCCAATTTTTTCTGGATTTCTCCCCCAGTCCTTCACATCTCTAGTCAGATACAACCCCCAAGATCCAAGCCTCTGTGTTTGACTGACCAGGCACTGCAATAAGTTATAACTGCCGTAGTACATAGGAGAGTGTTTCTGTGGCTGTACTTTTGTGGCAAGGAAATAGTGCAGTATGCAGAGGGTGCTACTACTGATGGCATCTACAGCATCTTGCAGAGGTAGTTTAAGCTTCCCCCTCCAACTGTTAAAATCTTCAAGGGGGAGGAGGCTGTTTTGGGTCTGTTTTCTAAAATTAGGAGGAATCTTGTTAAAGCCATTTAGAATGAGCTGTGAGGTTTGCTGCATTTACTTTACACGCTTTCATGGCAGAGCCCTTTCTTGCTTGGTGTTAGCTCACACCCATGCAACACAGTTCAGCAACAATCTAGCAGAAACATGGAAGGGTAAAAAAAAAAGTCAAAAGTCTGGAGGCTATAAAACAAATACATTACTGAGGGCTTTCCACTGATTTTCTGTGGTGCCTTGTTACAAAGAGTCGGGAGGCACCTTAAAGAAGAACAGGTTTATTGTGGCATAAATATTCATGGGCTAGAGTCCACATCATCAAATGCAGGCAGTTTATTATTTATTTAGTATATTTGTATGCCGCTTTTCATCACCAGGTGACCTCAAAGTGGCTTCTATAGCAAGAACAAAACAATATAATAAAAACAATTCAGAGCATAATAATAATTTAAAAAACTACAACAGTATCAATAAATAACACCGCAAAATATCACAGAAAGGCTGAAATCTCAAATAAATTTAGTCTGCACAAGAGAGAAAGAGAGAGAAAAACAAATATACAGTAAAGTCCCATCAGTGTATAACAGTGCATATCCTTCAAAGAAGGCTGTAATAGATTCCTTGGTAGCAGTGTCTTCCCTCAGTGTCCAGATAGGCTTGCTTCCATCGCCACATTCTCAGGCTCACTCAGCTGTTGGAAGGGGGTGAGAGAGAGAGAGAGATTCTGCATAAAGCTTAAGATAAACCAAAACAATAACAACAATCTTCCTATAATTTGCTTTATCTACTCATATTGCCTTACTGTTTTTATCATTGTTTGTAAGCCACCTTGGTAGTTTTTACTGGAACAACACAATGTGAATTTAATTGGGGACACAGTGTTACAGTGGCCCGCTCCTATCTGCATACCCCTTGTGCAATGCGGGAATCCAACTTAAAGCATACCCGACAGGTGGCTGTCCAGCTGCTTCTTGAATGTCTCCAGCGTTGGAGAGCCCACCACCTCAGATCAGGCCTCAAACCACACAGGACAGACCAGTCACAGGTTCACTTTTTAAAAGGTTTGTCTGAGGGTAATTTGGTGGTGATCATGGTGCTGGGGACCACCTGTGGCAATTGTGTGTTATCCGTCTTGACCCCATGCTACTTAACATCTATGAAGCCACTGTGGGAGGTTTGTTTTTTTGGGGGGAGCGGGTTAGGTGTCATCAGTACACTGATGACATTCATTTCTGTTTCTCCATTCTGTTTAAATTTGGTGGGGATGGTAGCCTATGCAGACCCGTAGATGTTGAGGTGTTTTAATCTCTCTTTAGTCTACTGCTGTTTAAATTGTTTTTAAAACGTTTTAAATTGTTTTTAAGCTGCTTTTATTTATAATTGTAATGTTTCTTAGAGGCTTTCTACAATCAAGCAGTATATAAATTTTGTTAAATAAACAAGTAAATAGAAGAGCTGGATCGCTGTCTGAGCCCTTTAATGGTCTGTAAACGGAAATTCAATCCTGATAAGGCAGAAGCACTGTGGATAGATGGTCCCCAAGTCTGAGAAGGGGGGATTCAAACTGTTTTGGTTAGGGTTGCCCTTTCTCTGATAGATCAGCTTTGCAATATAGGAGTATTCCACAATCCAGCTTTATCACTTGAATTGCAGGTGTCCCCAGTATAGTAGCCCCTGAGTGCTTTCTACCCATTTAGGCTGGCCCGCCATCTGCAACCTTTCCTGAATAAGGATACTCTGGCAACGGTGATCCACACTCTGCTGACATCCTATGTAGACTACTGTCATGTGTTGTATGTGGGGCTGCTGTTGAAGATTGTTCAGAAGCTGCAATTAGTTCAGAATACATTAGCTAGGCTTCTGACTGGGACAGCTTGCTGGGAACATATCTCACCAGTTTGGGCATATCTACACTGACTGCTGGGTTGCTTCTGAGCTCAGTGCTGGTTGTAACCTTTGAAGCCCTTCATGGCTTGGAACCCAGGCACATTAAAGGTGACCTTCTCCCTACTAACTTGTCTAACCACTAAGTTCTTCTACTGAGGCCCTTCTCAGAGTATCACATCAGAGATTTAGTGGGTAGCAACAAAGGACACAGCCTTGTCTGTGGCACCTCGGTTATAGAATGCCCTCCCTAAGGAGGCCTGCCTGGTAGCCTCTTTATTATATTTTTAGGCATCAGATTAATACAATTTTTTCTCTCAGCCAGCCTTTCCCAACATCTGGGGGCCCAAAGGTTGGGAAAGGCTAAGACTCAGGCATTTTAATGGTTTGCACTTCATATTAGGAGGCTACATTTTAAACACTGAAGCTTTTAATACTGTTTTACTTGCTATTTTAACTGTGTATTGTGCTGATTACATTATTTGTTTGTTGGTTTATTTTATATTTCTGTTCTAAATTACATTGTAAACTATGCTGGCATAAATGTTACGAAAGGTGACATATATATTCCTTAAATAAATACATATTGTAAATAATAAGCAACAGTTTCACTGCAGGTACAGTAAATTGAACTGTAGCAGGGATATCCACACCAGATGATGTGATTCTTAGATACTGTGTTAGGAACTTCCAGTGGGCCCTTCCAGGGGGATTTAATTCCTGGTGTTCATAGTGCCAAAGGTTCTATCCAACCAAGTTTAACTCAAGAGTAGATCTATTGGAATTAATGGACATGACTAACCAATGCAATATTTATGGAATGCTTTTATTATTGCTTTTAATTATGTTTTTATTGGTTTTTAAATTTTATTATGCCTTTGTATGTTGTAAGTTGCCTTGATGTACTTTTATGAAAAGTGCGGCTTATAAATACTCAAATAAATAAATAAAATGATGAATGTAGGTCTATTAATTTCAGTGGGTCTACTCTAAAAAATATATTATTTGGATACAACCCCAAATGTATATAACACCGGTGGATCTCCCAATGTTTTTAAAAATTGCAGTAGTATAAATTTAGGTGGATAGTTCTTTTATTTATTTTATTATTACATCTTAATATAACCATCTCAGCAATTTATTTATCACATTTATAGCCCAACCATCCCCCAAGGAGCTTGAGATGGCGTACACAGTTCCCCACCCCTATCCATTTTATCCACACAACAACCCTGTGAGGTAGGTTAGTTTGAGAGATCATGACTGATCATCCAGTAGACATGGCTCAGTGGAGATTTGAACCCTGGTGTCCCAGGTCCTAGCCCAACAAGCCAGCCACGACTATACCATACAGGCTCTTTTTATCTACAACAAGCCATTTACTTGCCTCAGGCATATTAAAGCTCAGTCTGCACTTAACATATATTTGTGTGTATGTGTGCCCTTCTCTCTTCAGGTTCAGCAACAGCCACCGCCACCGCCGCTGCCGCAGACCTCAAATAAGCGACCCAGCAACAGTACCCCCCCACCAACACAGCTGAATAAGATCAAGTATTCAGGGGGACCCCAGATAGTAAAGAAGGAGCGGCGACAGAGCTCCTCTCGCTTCAACTTGAGCAAAAACCGGGAGCTTCAGAAGCTCCCTGCCCTTAAAGGTATGAAAGAGTTAAGGAGCCTTGAAACAGTAGAGTTGGAAGGGACCTCAGAGGTCATGTAGTCCAATGTTTTTCAACCTTGGGTTCCCAGATGTTATTGGACTACAGTTCTCATCATGCCTGACCATTGGCTGAGCTAGCTGGGGATGAAGGGAGTTGTAGTCCACCAGTTACCTGGAAGACCGCCTGCCCCTGTATAGACTTGTAAGAGCACTTTAGATCTTCTGGAGATGTTCTGCTAGTGGCACTGCTCCCTATAGAATATCACAGGGTGGTAACCAAAAACGAGCATTTTTTTTGCTCTTGCCCCTGTACTGTGGAATGCCCTTTCCCCCTGCTCTACATGAAGCAGCAACCATCAGAGGCTTCAGATGTGAAGATGTAACTTTCGGCCCAGATTATCCCTGACCCATAAGATTGGATCCCTGCTTTGCACGTTTGAATCTTCAGAATTTCTGTTTTATAGGCTTTTATGTGTTTTTATATTACTGTTTAACTGGTTTTATGTTGTGCTTTCCTTTTAACATTTTAATGATACAATGTTTGTGTTTTTAGACTGTACGTTAAGCAGTATATAAGTGCTTTTAAATAAATAAATCTAGTCCTCCATACTACCACCCCTTGGTGATCCAGGAAATCGACCACTGCAGCATCCCTACTAGGTGCCATACTGTCTTAAAAACCTTTAACAAGGAAGAGTCTCCCGTTGGAACAGCTCGCATCATTCCTAACATTGAGACGAATTTCCCTTGAGCTATCATGCAGTGGCTGGTCTGCATGGGACACAGGAAGGTTTCTACAGGTAAAAAAAAAACAGGATTGACTCAGCAGTGAGTCATGCTGACTTAAGTGACTGCAGTGCTGAAAGGAAAGAAACTCCTGAGTCTGGGAAGGCATCAATGCTGCACAGCGATGTTGAGCTTTTCATTGAAGCTGTCGTCATCCTCCCTTCAGAAGAGGGCTGGAAAGCTTACAAGCTGGACAAGTGTGGATTCTGCTGTCACATTACAGCAGCCTTCGCCAACCTGGTGCCCTCCAGATGTTTTGGACTACTAGTCCCATCAGCCCCAGACAGCCTGCTCCAGCATTTTGGGGTCACTCTGTTCCCAGGAAAAGAGAGGCTGAGTAAACAAAATTAAATCAGTCCTGTTGGATGTGGGTAAAGATGCTGATTCCTGCCCATACATAGATTGCTTAGTGTTCTATAAGTGCTTTGCTGCAAGTTCTGAGCTGCGTTAATCCACAGATGAGAAGCTCCGTAACATTAATCTAGATGTTGTATGGGACCTTCCAGATTGTCTCCTCAGATAAGATTGGTCTATTAAAAGCAGATTGGTCTACTACAGGACTGGGGAACTACAGCTCCTGTTATCCCTAAGTATTGGCCATGCTGCCTGGTGCTGATGGGAGTCAAAGTCCAATGACATCGAGGGCCA
Organism: Rhineura floridana; assembly: GCF_030035675.1. Taxonomy (NCBI): domain Eukaryota; kingdom Metazoa; phylum Chordata; class Lepidosauria; order Squamata; family Rhineuridae; genus Rhineura; species Rhineura floridana. The sequence goes on along the minus strand of NC_084483.1, from coordinate 186,613,811 downwards.
CAGGTTCCTCATCCCTGGTCTCTTAGGCTGGCAAGCACAAGCAATAGGGACTTCTCAGTGATGGCCCCGCAGTTGTGAAACTCATTTCCCGTGGAAGGCCCTTTCAGCACAGTTCTTCAAAGTCTCTTTAAAACAGTCTTTCATCTGCCTTTCCTTTAACAAAGAAAAGTGCCTTTTTTAAAAACTATGTTTTTATGCTGCTGATTCCTGAGACTTGGTTCTTAGACTCTGGATTCTTAAGGTTTTTACCATTCACCTCTCAGCTGGATCTCCTTGATGTGTAAGCAGTCTTGTGAGAGCTATGCCCTAAAATAAGATTGGGAAGCAGAGTTTCGCTGCCACCAAGCTGATGTGACAAATCCTTGCAATAGACTGAGGACTGAGGTACCATATGGTTCTGCAGACTGAGGATCATCTTTGCAGCCCAAACACTTGAGTGCATGATAGTGGACACTTTAAACTAAAGTAATCAGTCTTTGGAAGATGGCTTGTCCAAATTTGGCATCTTCAAAAATTAATTGGGCAGATTTAATTTAGCATTGCCCAAATCCTGTTCTGCACTTTTTGCTTCTCCATGCTGTGCGAAAATCTTGTTCTACATTTCAAAGCGTTGAACTACATTGCAAATTGAGTGGGTGTGTGAACAAAGCATGAGATTGAACTGACTTGGAAAAACACAAGAGTGCATGCCTAAAATATTTAGAAGAATTAAATACCTGAGTTGAATACTTGCTCTACCTCAAATGTAACTAAATTAAGTTTCATACTTGGTAGGGTTCAATAATTAGCTCTGGAGGAAGGATCTGAAGGATATGGGAGTGGATTGACAGACAGAGGAGAACACTGTTTGTGTAACTTGTTACATTTATTTTATTTTATTTTACTTTGTTTTATTTATATCCCGCCCTTCCTCCCAAAGGAGCTCAAGGTGGCATAAAGGCAAGGCATGGCAGAGAGCCATTTGGCAGGCTGCCGTAGAAAACAGGATTTTGGATTCATAGATGGATGTTTGGTCTGATCCAGCAGAACAGTTCCTACGTTAATGAGAAAAACGGTGCTGATAGAAGTTATATTCAAAGTGTTTCATGTATAATCTCTGTAATTGCTACAACAGCCATATGAGGTAGGCTAGTAGTATTATTCATACCGTATTAAAGCACGGGGTTGAGAGATAGCTGCCTAAAGTCCCCCCAATGGTTCAGAACAGAGGTGAATTGAATGCTTCTTGATTCACAGCTTGTTCTTTTTAACTACTCCAGTAGCTCTCAGTGAGCTTGGCTTGTGCAGAGCAGAAGAACCATAAAAGAATACACAGAGGGGAGAAAGGAGGAGACCTATTGGGATAGCCAACCCAGCCTATTTTGATGTGAATTGTCCCAAGTATGTGTTCACATAGCACATAGTTAAACTATGGAATTTGCTGCCACAAGATTAGGCATATTCATAGAGAAAAGGCTATTGGTGACTATTAGCCCTGATAACTGTTATTCCACCTCCACTGTTGGAGGCAGGATGCCTCTGAATTCCAGTTGCAGGGAATCACAACTGAGGAGAGCCCTGTTGCACTCAGGTCCTGTTTGTGGGCTTCACATATTTATTTATTTATTACTTGATTTATATCCCACCCTTCCTCCCAGCAGGAACCCAACCGTATGTATCTGGTTAGCCGCTGTGGGAACAGGATGGTGGACTAGGTGGGCTCTTGGCGTCATCCAGCAACCAGGCTTTTCTTAGGTTCTCGCGTTGAGCTGGTGAGCTGCAACTGAAGAAAAACCTTGTTGTTGTTGCCCTCTCCCCTCAGATGCACCTCCTCACGAACGGGAAGAGCTCTTCATACAGAAGTTGCGGCAATGCTGCGTCCTCTTTGACTTTGTCTCTGACCCGCTCAGTGACTTGAAGTTCAAAGAGGTGAAGCGAGCGGGTCTCAATGAAATGGTGGAGTACATCACACACAACCGGGACGTTGTCACAGAGACCATTTACCCTGAAGCTGTTATCATGGTAAGACTGACCTGTTTCCTGGGCGCTGCTTCTGGCTGGGTCATCTCAAAGCAGCCCAAAATCAGAATTGTTTGTTCTGTGCTTTCGGGCATTAATTAAACGGCATGGGACAGACACAAAGATGTGCCCGCAACACAGGGACAGCTTAAAGGATTACTTCTTGCATAATTTTTATTTATTTATTTATTACATTTATGCCCCACTTTACTTTTTCATGAAACCCAAGGCGGCTTTCATATGGTCCCAGGAGGTCTCCCATCCAGGCACTGACCAGACCTGACCCTGCTTAGCTTCAGCAGGGAGCTGGCCTCATGTGCCTTCAGACCATAGCCTGGGTTGTGTGGTGATTGGGATTTTGCACAAAACTTGTCGTTTTTGGCTTCCAGAGCAGATGGTGCTCCTGATGGATGTTAAACAAAATGCGCTGGGTTAATGGTCCTCTTAGTAAAGTGCATCTTGTTTAATATCCATCGTGAACCCCATCCACTCTGGAAGCCAAAATTGACAAGCTTTATGCAAAAACCCGATCGCTGCAGGTTAAACCATTGAGTCAGTCTCCCAGATCTCTCAACTTTCTTATTATATCTTCAGTTTTCAGTGAATCTCTTCCGTACACTTCCCCCGTCGTCCAATCCCACAGGAGCAGAATTTGATCCTGAAGAAGATGAACCTACGCTAGAAGCTGCTTGGCCACACCTCCAGGTAATACTATATAAAATAATACATATTTCATTATGTTCATATCTCGTCTTCCTTCCATGATGGAACTTGAGGCAGTTCACCAAGGTTTTTAAGCATTCTTCTGTCCAAGCCAAATTTAGAGCCCAACATGCTTAGCTTTAGCAAAGCTGCTTCTTCTTACGCGTTTCAACCCTGCCCTGCCTAGGCTCTTCCTTGGGTCGATGGAGAACTAGCAACTGTTCAGATAATTGGTCAGTTGCCTGCTTTGGATGGGGTCGTACTCCCTCTGAAAGAGGAGTCCATAGTCTGGGGGTGCTCCTGGATCCATCTTTGTCGCTAGAGGCCCAAGTGACCTCAGTGGCTAGGAGTGCCTTTTACTATCTTCGGCTGATAAGACAGCTGCAGCCATTTCTGGACTGGGATAGCCTGACCACTGTTGTCCATGCACTGGTAACCTCCAGGCTGGATTACTGTAATGTGCTCTATGTGGGGCTTCCCTTGAGGTTGGTCCAGAAGCTGCAGCTGGTGCAAAATGCGGCCGCAAGACTGCTCACTGGGGCGGGGTATCGCCAACATGCCACCCCGCTGCTGAAAGAATTGCACTGGCTGCCCATTTGCTACTAGGCCAAGTTCAAGGTTCTAGTTTTGGTGTACAAAGCCCTATACAACTCGGGACCAGGATACCTGAAAGACCGTCTTACCCCTTATATACCCAGCTGATCACTGCACTATGCAGGTGAGGGCCTCCTGCAGATACCATCTTATCAGGAGGTCCGTTCTGCACAACATAGGAAACGGACCTTTAGTGTGGCAGCACCTACTCTGTGGAATTCCCTCCCCTTGAATATAAGACAGGTGCCCTCTGTTATCTTTTCATCGCCTGTTGAAGACCTTCCTCTTTCAGCAAGCCTTTTAAGTTGAGACCTATCCCAGCCTGCGTCTGTGTTGGAATTGCTTTTTAGTATATTTTTTTAAAACAATGTTTTTTTAAAAAAAATGTTTTAACCCCCTTTTTAAAGATCTTTTTAAAGCTTTTAAAAAAAATGTTTTTAAAGTTGTTGTGTTTTGGTGTATTTTAAATTTTTTATGATGTTTTGATGTGTTTTCAGTGCTTTTGTTTGCTGCCCTGGGCTCCTGCTGGGAGGAAGGGCGGGATATAAATCAAAATAAATAAATAAACTGCCTACCTGTGAAATAGCAGCTACTTGTCAAAAGCTCCTAGGATCTGAAAGCAGAAGCAGCAGAGAGCATGTTGAATCTTTCCAAGAAGAAGTTTCAAATAGCATTTTCCACCAGAACTTGGTTTTGTGGCTAGGATGTGGAGTCTGCAGAGGTTTCTTTCGCAGAGGTGTCTCGCTGAGGGTTGCAATTCGATGTCCGTTTGCTATGGAGAAGGATCATAGCTCAGTGCTGGAACACATGCTTTACATGCAAAAAGACCCAGGTTCAGTCCCCAGCGTCTCCAGGTAAGCCTGGGAAAGACTGCTGCCTGAAATACTTGGAAAGCTGCTGCCAATCGCTGCTGGACTGTACTGAGCTAGATGAACGAATGGTCTGATTCAGCATAAGGCAGTTTCCTGTGTTCCTATGGAGCCAGCTTTTTGAACTTGATGAGATTTGCTTCCAAATAAACTTGCATGGGATCAGACCGTTGGTCCCTTTGTGCAGGTCACTGAATTAGGCCCCTCCTGACATGAATTGTCTACATTTCTGCAGACTTCTTTCTCAAAGGTCCTGTGACATGCCTGTTCTCTCGCTGGCTGGGAAGAGAAAGATGAAAGCTTTCTCTGGAGACATCAGCTCCCCTTTCCTGTGCCAATCAGTACTCGTATCTCTCTGATATTGCATATTTCCTTTCTTTTTCTTTAGCTTTCATGAGCCAGTGATGATCTTATCCCCGTTCTGTCATGTCTCCCGTTTTGTCATCTCCTCTATCATTTAGAAGGACTGTCCTGCTATAAAGCCATTTGTTCTAAAAATCACTCCTCTTCCCCTTCTGGAAGCATTTTCAAACTTCTGATGCAAGCTGTTAACTGGCAGATTTGAGGTCCCACTCAAACTCCATGGATAATCCATTCATATTTTCATTGCTGTCAATGGACTTTGTAGACTTTAACTACTGTTCAAGTAGTTTTTGACCAAAAGTTAACTCATGAACTTAAAATAATCGGGGGAAGGGGGGGAAGCAGTCCCTGAGGACTTTGCTACTGTTTGGTGGCCCTTCATATCCTATATGGATAGGCATATGATGTCTCATTACCTCCCAAAGTTATATAGTTTTATTTGAAAGAATCAGTGAAATATATTAGTATGTTCTCCCCATAATTATTGTCTCACCTTACTGTGAACAGAATGTTCCCATGGAATTTGTTTTTGTGTATTGTGTTTATCAGATTGGAGTGTTTCCATATCTCATTGTAGTTTGTTTTTGTTGTAATTATTTTTAAAAATAAAGTTAAAAAAATAGTTTTTGACTATTTCCTATAGGTTGTGTTTAATTTTATATACTGCTTTTGAAATATTGTGGGATCTTAGGACTTTTTTTGCCTTTGACACTCCTAAAGTAGAAAGGTAGTTTCAAATATATAATCCAAAGCTACTATCCAGTGCACACTTACTTAGCAGCAGGCCCCATTGAGCTAAGTGGGACTTAGTTCTGAATATACATGCTTGGGATTATTACCCTTGTGAGTGCTACATATAAGAGTTTTTTGTAAGTAGCTGCTTGCTTGATCACCTTTGGTGTATAAGAATTGGCTCCAAGCAACCAACCATGGATGGTTTACAAAACTTGGCTCCCTTCCAGCCTTTTGTTGTATCGTAGCTAACTAACATACGTATGTTTGGACAGGCTTGGTAGTGTAAATATTTTATTGTTTGTTTATTTATTTATTAAATTTATATCCCGCCCTTACTCCCAGAAGAAGCCCAGGGCAGCAAACAAAACATTAAAAACACTCTAAAACATGTTAAAAACAGACTTTAAAACGTATTAAAACAAAACATCTTTAAAAACATATTTTAAAAAATTCCAACACAGATTCAGATTGGGATAAAATCTCTACTTAAAAGGCTTGTTGAAAGAGGAAAAGATATCAGAGATGGTGCCTGTCTAATATTTAAGGGGAGGAAATTCCACAGGGTAGATGCCACAACACTAAAGGTCCACTTCCTATGTTGTGTGGAACGGACCTCCTGACAAGATGGTATCTGCAGGAGGCCCTCACTTGCAGACTGCAGTGATCTACTGATATATAAGGGGTAAGGCAATCTTTCAGGTAAATGATGATGATGATGGTGATGATAGACCAGTAGCCTGTAGACCTGGGGTGGCCAACCTGTGGCCCTCCAGATGTTGTTGGACTCCAACTCCAATCAGCCCTGGCCAGTAGTCAGGGATGATGGGAGCTGTAGTCTAGCATTCATCTGGAGGGCTACAGCTTCCCCATCTGGTCTAGATAACTGGAGTTGCAAACTGTTAGCAGTTGATATTAAAGCAGCAAGTAAACAATAGGAATGACCAGTCTTTTGTTTACAAATAATTATTTTCCTGGCTTTCTTTCCCTTCTTAGCTGGTATATGAATTCTTTCTGAGGTTCCTGGAGTCGCCAGACTTCCAACCAAACATAGCCAAGAAATATATTGACCAGAAGTTTGTATTGTCAGTAAGTAGTTACAGCTTACTTCCTCCTTGGCATTTGTTTAAAATTATTTGTTAACTGCTTAATACTTAAAAACCTCTAAGAGGTAAACAAAAATACAACAGTAAAACAGTATTGTAAAAAACAAGAGACAACACAGATACCAGTAAAACAGCATGATAAAAACAGAAGTTCCATAATAGCGTCCAGTCTTATGGATAAGGGAAAACCTGGGCAAAAATATGTGTCTCTGTAAGACATCTGAAGCAACTAATGGCAGAGGGAAGGGTTTTCCAGAGTGCAGGGGCAATTGTGGAAAATGCTTGTTTTTCAGATCACCACATTGTGATACTCTGTAGTGTGGTGCTATAAATAAAATTGTGATCTTGCAGGTCTACATAAGGGCAGGCAGTCTTTTGGTTAACCCAATACCAGATTGTTCCCCTCTTCACTTTGCACCTGAGTTTAAAAGTCTTGATGGGTCAGATTGCAGAACATCAGGCCCAGAAATCTTGACAAGCTGTGGGAGTGAGACACAATATTTTAATTGGACCACATGCAATTAGATTTTTATTGTGCTGTTGATGTGCTTATTTACAAATTTTTGTGTTGGTTATCCTGAAAAGGACTTGGGGGTAATGCTTTCTTTTTGCTTTGCTTTGTTTTTAGTCTTCTCTAGATTGCACATCAATGTTGGATTTTATCATATACTATCAGCCTCATTTCTGGCTTCACTTGGGAATTCTAAGAAACCAAAAAACCAGTGCAGTTTTGAAAGGTGCAGTCCTCCATCTGGATTCAAAATGGAATCCAATTATATCCAAACACAGATAAAAACCTGCTCCTTAATCTCAGGAACCCTCATGTAAAATGTAGCTACGATAGCTTAAGAGGCGTCCAAACGCATAGCAAGCAAACCACTTTCCAAAATATATGGTAGATGATGATTGGGAATATATATTTACATTACATTTAAAAATATTGTATTATAGGATTGCCTCTTGCTATATCCTCCTGTGTATTGAAGGAGCTCTCCTTTATATTTCATAATTACATGAGGTGCGTTATGTGGTAACATAGGAGACAGCCTTCTCGGTGGTGCTTCTGTTTGTGGAACAGCCTCCCCTCAGAAATGCGCCTGACCCAACACTAATACTTTTTTTGTTCCTGGTTAAGTCGTATTTGTTGGCCCAGACATTTTAAGCGTGAAGTGAATTAACTGATTTTTGTTTAGCATGGTCTTGTTTTATCTCCTGCTATTACTCACTGAGATATGTTATTAGTTTATTCTTGTGTTTTACTTGTTCTGCGCGTTACGTCTGACCAAGTCATACACAGACTAGACCCCTTAAAATGAACAAGCATGACTTGTGTCAGTTGATTTCATTGGATCTTCTCTGATTTAGCTGGATACAACTCTTTTATTTTGTATGTTGTTTCATAGCCTTGTTAACCTAATGAAGTGTGAGTTAAAAAGTACTTGCAGTAAATAATAATAAAATAAATATGCATGACATATATACGGTGGGATCTAAGAAAGTAGTTTCGTTAGTGGAAGGACTACTGGTTGCACAATGGAAGTTCCTCTCCTCTCCCTGCACCCCCCAAAAAAAACCGTTTTGGGGGTTCCCCATACCTTCTGGAGCAGATTTGGAGAGGGTGCAGGGGTGCATTCCTTTTCAGGAGGTGAGTGTAGTTTGCTTATGTAGCTTGTTACATTAATGTGCAGTCGTGGGGAGGGGAAAAATATTTTTACAGTTGTCTGGACTGTTGATGGATTAGAAGTTGATTTGTTCGTGGTCAGATGAAACAGGGAACACTGGTTGAGCATCTGCCTTGCATTCAGAAGGTCCCAGGTTCAATTTCCAGTATCTCCAGGTAGGGCTGGCAGAGAAACCTGTTTGAAACCCTGGAGAGGTGCTGCCAGTCAGCGTAGACCAGTGTTCTTTAGCCTTGGGTCCCTAGATGTTGATGGACTACAACTCCCATCATCTCTGACCATTGACCGTGCTGGGGAGGATGGGAGTTGTAGTCCAACAACATCCGGGGACCCAAGGTTAAAGAACAGTTCTATCTGATTCAATGTAAGGCAACTTCCTATGTTCCTGTGATATGGGAAAACAAAATACAGGCATTTTGGTTAGATGTGTCTCAGCTTCTCATATATGTGCACAAGTATCTTATCTGATACAGTAATTGGAAAATATATCATCAGGTACACAAAAGAGGCTCTGTTTAATTTAGGAGTCGCTGTTGCTGTGGGCCTTGCAGTTTATACTCACCAACAACTCCCAAGTTGTTTTGACATCCAGTTTGTTAACAAGTGCGGGACCAGCACAAGTTGAACAGTCAGGAGCAGCATTGTAGATGAATGTTCCTGTCTGCAAAATACTGCAATTGCTGCCCACTCTACTGGTTCAATGCTCAAGTGCTGAACTGTGTGTAGAGGGAATCTCCTTTGTGATTTGGGGCTCATGATGGGGTATTGATGTAATCCTCCTTCCATAGCTGCTGGACCTGTTCGACAGTGAAGATCCCAGAGAGCGGGACTTTCTGAAGACCATTTTGCATAGGATTTATGGGAAATTTTTGGGCCTGCGAGCGTATATAAGGCGGCAGATCAACAACATATTTTACAGGTAAATAACTGGTTAACTGGCAATGTTTAATCTATTGGGAGTTTTTGTATAGGAGGATTCAACCCTGATTCAAGAGATTGGACTACGTTTCCTTGGACTTCCAACATTATTATATGAACAGATGAAAAGACTTACAAATGACCTAGGGCAGGGGAGAAACCTGCAACCCTCCAGATGTTGTTGGACTACAACTTCCAGCATCCTTGACCATTGGCCATACTGATTGTGGCTAATGGATGTTGGGGAGTCCAACAACAACTGGGGGAGCATAGGTTCCCCCCTCCTGACTTACAGGGAATGTAATCGTAAGGGTGCAATGTTTCCCTCAGAAAAAACCTCCACGAAAAACCAAGAATGAAGTGCAATAACTTTTGTTTCCTCATTTTTTTTATGAGTCAGGATTATACAACTAGCTGGCCTGATGTCTCAGTGTGTTATAATTGGGCAATCTCAACGCTCTCCCTTTTTAAAAGAACCCCATCCCTCCCACCCATTATTTATTGTGCACTAGGTTTTGAGATATGGGTATTTGATGCCTCTTCCCGTTAGAGCCAGGGATGAGGAACCTGTGGCCTAGAGGGCTGTAAGTTGTTGGCTGACTACAACTCCCATCAGCCTCAGCCAGCATGGTCAGGGAGAATGGGAGTTATAATCTAACAACATCTGGAGGGCAACAAGTTCCTCTTTCCCTGTCTCAGAGTCTTATATCCCTTCTCTTATGAAGTCATTGGTCAGAGCAAGGATGGGCAAATCTTGCAAAGATTAAATGTGGAGCTGGGTAAAATGTGTACCGTTCATATGAATCCACTTAAGAGTTTCTGATTCATGTGGCTGCTGGTAAAAGCTTGGAAGTAGGTGTGCAATGCCTGATGGAATGTTCAGAACATTCTACAGCATCTCAGGGGCCAGAGTAATGTTACACCTTGCCCATGGCTCCTGTTTGCTGTCCCCTTTTACCCAAGCATCCATGCTTTCCTCCAGTCATTGGAATTCCTTGTCCAGAAACATCCATATCCATTTGCCTACCGAAATCTTGAAAGCAGAAACAGTAACAAAATATATGTCGGGGTGCCTGCACTTGCAGAATTTGTTTTCTCCTTGGACAGAATGTGGAGCATTTTTTTTTAAAATTGGATGGAGAGTACATGCCAAGTCCCTGCCCTCATGAAACCATCTGCTTGGTAGCCTGCGTTCTCTGCTTGACACTTGCTTCTCTCTACTCAGGTTTATCTATGAGACAGAACACCATAATGGAATTGCAGAACTGCTAGAGATTTTAGGAAGGTAAGGGATGCATCTTTCTCTTCATTATACTCTTCCTGTTCTATAGGAAGCTCTTTGCCCGGGGGATAGATAATTGTTACCCAGACTGTTATGTAAGATTTCCCATTTTCCCCCTAATTCTGCTAAGAGTCTTCTAAGAGAGAATGCTATGAACTGTGCAACTGGGTGCCTGGGAGCACTGCAGATGTTTCCTGCAGGATATCCTGACGATAAGGCAACAAATGGCAAGGTGGGGTTTGGGAACTGCTCTGTGTACATATGAAAACACACACATGTGTGTGAGCCCTGGCTATTTATGGTTCTTTCCCTTCTCCTCAGTATAATCAATGGGTTTGCTTTGCCCCTGAAGGAAGAGCACAAGATGTTCCTCATCCGGGTCTTGCTACCATTACACAAAGTCAAGTCTCTGAGCGTCTACCACCCCCAGGTAAGAAGTTCATTCAGATAATATGCGAGACTTGTTGCGTATGCCGTAAAATGAGACACGTTTATGAGCATAAGAAGAGCCTGGCTGCTGGATCAGGCCAAAGGCCCATCTAGTCCAGCATCCTATTCTCACAGAGGCTAACCAGATGCCTGTGGGAAGCCCACATGAAAGAGGCCCTGCATGCAACAGCACTCTCTCCACTTGTGTTCACCAGCAACTGGTATTCAGAGATGTGCTGCCTCTGATCCTGGAGGTGGTATACAGGCATTATGAGTAGTAGCCATTGACAACCTTATGCTCAATTAGTTTGTACAATTTTATCTTATTTTATTTTGTTTTTTTAAAAAGGCATGATGGAACCTACATTAGCTTAATTGTGGTCTCCCATCCAGCTAATGACTAAACACAGGCCTGCTTAGCTTCTGTAAGGTAGTGGCTTTATGTACCTTCAGACCAGGGGTGGGGAGCCTCTTGACTGCAGGCCTGATTAGGCCCGGCACAGGTCTCTCAGTATGATGTGCAAGGCTGTTGTCCCCGCTCATAGGTGGGGGTCCCAGGCTATGGTCTGAAGGCACATGAGGCCAGCACCCTGCTGAAGCTAAGCAGGATCAGGTCTGGTCAGTGCCTGGATGGGAGACTGCCTGGGAACCATATGTAAGCCGCTTTAGGTTTCTATCATGAAAAGAAAGGCAGGGTATAAATGTAATAAATAAAAAATATCCCTCAGGTGTGGGGCAGGTAACGATGTGGCTACAATGGAACAATTGGGAGCTTAATGTAAGGCCCTGAATGTTCTTTTGCAAGCAGATCTTGCTGAAGTGAGCCCTTTGAAGGGGTGCTTTCATTCCAAACTGCACCCGCAAACAGATTTCAAAGGGACTCGCTGTAAAGGTGGGTGGTCCCATCCACCTGCCAGAGTTATCTGTGGGGACATAAAGGATCTGACCCACTGGCCAGATGCAGTTCTCCATTCCTGCTTCACACCATACCCTGGGACCCTAATCCCCCCTTAAAGCAACCTAAGACACGGTCACCATTTCAATTGACTTAAACACAGAGTGTGATCTCATGTTTTTTTTTAATGCAGAAATAAAACCCATCAAGGTCTAGCATAAATATACATAGGATTGCAGCCTTCGTTTGTGGGCTTGGATGCAGCTGGTCACCCGTTGCAGTCTCTTGAGCAAACCTGATGTGCCATCTAACCAAAAGGCTGGCTATAAATACTTTTAGATACCGCACGCGTGCCGTCTGCCTCTGTTGTTTCCATAGTACCTGAAGTTTCTGACTGTACTGTGCTCTTCCTTACAGTTGGCATATTGTGTGGTGCAGTTCTTGGAGAAAGACAGCAGTCTGACTGAACCAGTAAGTGTTCCTTTGCGATACCCTCTATGTGGGGCTGCCTTTGAAAAATGTTCAGAACCTGCAGCTGCTGCAGAATCTTGCTGCAGCTATCAGAAGATAGTTATTCTGACATTCCTATATAATAGCGAACTCATTCTCTGAGTGCCTGACCTTGTTATATGCTTTCAAGTCGATTTTGACTTGTGGCGACCCTATGAATCAGTGACCTCCAATAGCATCTGTTATAAACCACCCACTTCAGATCTTGTAAGTTCAGATCTGTGGCTTCCTTTATGGAATCAATCCTGGCCTTAACGTGGCCAAAATGGGACCACCTACATGCAAAAGTGAGGCATCAGCAAGTTTAGAGGAACCCCAAGATTTGCATGAGCACAAACACAGTTTAGGGTTTTTTTTGGGGGGGGGAGAATCCCCAAACAGTATATTGAAGAAAGGCAGGAGGGAGGTGTGGTGGAATGCAGTACCCTGGAGAAGGACATGGCTTGCTGGCTGGAATCCTGATCAGGAGCACTCCACATGCGTTACTCCTGATCCTGCTCAATCTCCATGGCTCTCATTTTTTTTCTGAGCCCATTTCTAAGTATATCAGCGGTTCCCAATTTTTTCCCCCTACACTTGAAAACTGCTGAGGGTCTTGGCGGACCGCTTAATGATCTTTCTGTTGTAGCAACTGTGATGCCTGTGCTAGATGCTGTATGATTTTTAATTGCATTTTTATTGCTTTTTTATTTCTTATTTTGCATTTTATTGTATTACAATTTGCATTCCATAGAACTTAGGTTGTAATGCAATAAATACAATCTAAGAAATAAAAGAAGCAATAAAAATACAATTAAAAATCAATTATGAATATTTAATGTGGACATGCCATGGACCACCTGAATGAGCTGGTGGACTACTGGTGGTTCATGGACCACAGCCTGGGAACCCCTTCCCTAAATGATTTGGGCCAGAGTACAAAACTCTATAGATCCTTGGGACTTAGGACATGTTGTCGTCCTTGCTGAAATAGATGTCACATCCACATTATACATTTAAAGCACATGGCTTTCCCTTAAAGAATCTTGGGAAGTATTGTTTACCCTTCCAAGCACCCTTAACAAACTACAGCTCCTAGGATTCTTTGGCGGAAGCCAAGTGCTTTCAGTGTATGGTGTGGATGTGATCTGAGTTGTTTTTATTTTTATTTATTTTATTTATTTATTTTTTAATTTATATCCCGCCCTTCCTCCCAGCAGGAGCCTGCTTTGGTCTTTGGTTTGAGCTTTGATTGCGCTGATGCCCTGAAAAATCAGGCTGGGCCACTGCAGAGTATTCTTGGTGTGTTCCTGTGAAAATGTAGTTGCTTAGGAAAACCAATACATCAGCTAGTGCTGCCAAACAGTGTAATGACACTGGCAGATTGTCTCTAGATTACTTGATTTGTCTATTATTCTGGGCTGTACGAAAACTAAACTAGTATAAGAAGTTGTTAAGAGACTAAGAGAAGTCATTAGTAGAGCGACTGAAAATGGGTTATTGGAATGCGTGCCTTATACTAGCCTTGGGTTGAATCCAATGCTAGTCCTATTCCGAGTAGACCTATTGAAATGAACGAACCTGAGTCATGTTTGTTAATTTCAATGGGTTTACTCTGAGTAGGACAAGCATTGGATATGGTCCCTTGCTGAAGGTTGTGGTGATAAATGGAGGACAGATCTTGCGTTATTAAGTTCGCTTTGCGCACCATGTAGCAGCAGTATTAATGTCAAGGCCAAGCTAAAAGTTAAGATAGGTCTCTCTTCCAAGTAGAGAAGAGGTAGATTGCAAGAAAAGCTTAGGCGGACAAGTACTAAGGGTGTTAAAACAGTTGCAGTATGTTTAGATGAATGGCCATTTGCCTTTTAACTGAATTATTATTTAAACTTAAATCAGTTTGTGAAATGTACATATTTCTAAAACCTTAATATAAGCTGCTTTTTTGAGGTATTGAAGAAACACACGAGAAGCTTCAATGCAATAAGCAAAGGCTACCAGTAATTGTTAGAAGAGACCGTCTTTAATGTTTCCCATTTCTTTTCATACACCAGAACCAAAGCAGCTTTAAAATGAATAGATAAAATGTGCCCTGAATTGTCGGGCTTACTAGTTAAATTTTCGCTTGTTGATTAAAAGTAGTCTTTTTCATTTAATCAGCTAGAGCCATAGATGATTCATCTCCTGGTTAAACTAATTGAAGCTTGCAGTACTAAACAGCACAGGAGCAGTGTGAGTTTCTAGCTTTGCAGTGAAATCATCATACCTTCTCATAAGATACTCCACTGCCGTCTTGTAGATTACTCCTGGAATACAGTGAAAGGCACAGGATCGAATGCAACACCAAACAGTGTATTATACAAATAAGCGGGCTTAAGCCTCAGACTTGTGCATGCTGTCTCCTCCCCTTATTCCTTACCTCGTGTGTGATGATTAATAACTTCCAACTGGTTTCTGGCAAGCCATCATTTGCCACTTGCTTTTCAGGTAAACAATGGTTTGCCGATGAGCACAAACCAAAGGTTGCCTTTTTGGATGAAATGGTAAACTTTTTTTTCCAGACCAGAATCCAGTCATAATCCCTGCCCCCTAACAAAAGATTGTTCATCTAGAAAATCTATACGTGCGCTAATTATGTCACATTATGCAAATTCACATCTTATGCCTGTTTGTTAATTAAGTGCATTTTTAAAAAACAAATTCACTAAGAGTCCTTAGGTCTTTGGCAAGTTGCTATCTCTCAGTACTAGCCCCCCATCTGCAAATGGGGGTAATATTGTGACCTTCCAGGTTTGCTCTAAGGATTATGGTGGTGACTGTGAAAAGTTTTGAAGCACTTTTATGAGTGGGATCTGCAACAAAAAGTTGTACTGTTCAGGCTTCCAACCATGCCCTTTCCCAGGATATTCCATTCCATTTTCTGTCCCCTTCCCCCCAGACTATTAATATTCTGTGATCACTGAGCATGCACTCGGATAATGAGTGCTATTAATATATGGTACTATTGCAGCCTTTCCCATCCAGTGTGCCTCCAGATGTTGTTGGACCACAATTCCCATCTTTCCTGACCATTGGCAATGCCGGCTGAGGCTGATGGGAGTTGTGGTCCAACAACATCTGGAGGCACACTGGTTGGGAAAGGCTGTACTGTTGAGTATAGCAGGAGAGAGGAGGACTCTTTGAAATAGTATTGGGCTGTGGGGTTAGAGACATGGGCAGAGCTGAAAGTGAATTACTAATGAAAAACCAGAGGCACATTTTATTGATTTTAATAACATTTTAAAGAGAAGTTTTATAAATACAGTATCTGCTACCTGAGATACATAATAGTACTTTTAAGACTCTAATCCTAACCCTACTTACCTGGGGGTAAATCCCATTGAATCCAGTGGGACTTCTTTCGGTGTAGACATGGTTTGGATTGCACTGTTCGTAAGATTTTTTTTCAGATTTAAAATTCTAGATAGTACCACCAACAAATGTTCCTACTTGTTTCTTTAATATTTGTAATCTCCTTTCTTTATCTGTTCAGGTGATTATGGGCTTGCTGAAGTTTTGGCCAAAAACGCACAGTCCCAAGGAGGTGATGTTCCTGAATGAGCTGGAAGAAATATTGGATGTCATTGAGCCCTCTGAGTTTGTGAAGGTTATGGAACCTCTGTTCAGGCAACTGGCCAAGTGTGTCTCTAGCCCTCACTTCCAGGTAGGTCCAAAACTCAGGATGCTGGCAACAGCTTTAGTCCCTGTTCATGTTCAGCGCGGAAACTCTGAAAATTCCCAAGCATCTTGGCGCATAACACAGGTGATTGTTCAGTGAAAGATTTTATAGCTAGTGGAGGTAGGAAATACGCTTTCCTCACCAACATAATGGCCCACTTCAGATGATCTCAGTCCAAAAAACTATGGTTTACAAAACAGCAATGGGTGTTGTGCCCACATGCTCTCCCCTCCCCTTGCACACTGTAATAGAAACGGTGGTTTAACATCCCAGTTTATTTACGGAGATGAAACAGGATTCCTAGTTTAGACATCACTGGATACTGTGGTTCAACAAACCCCACTGCATTACAGCACACAAGAAGAGGGAGAAGCACACAGGTGAAAAGTGCTTTGGCAGTTCTCTTCAACACTGGAACATTGGAAGCTTTCTTATATTGAATCAAGCCACTAGTCCATCCAGCTCATAATTGTCCGCACTGACTGGTAGTGGTTTTCCAGGATTTCAGGCAGGGGACATTGCCAGCCCTACCTGGAGATGTTGGGGATTGAACCTGGGACCTTCTGCATGCAAAGCAGATGCTGTGCGACTGAGATTAGAACTTCTCCAAGAACAAATAAATCATTTCTAGTCTATGATAAGTTATGTTTGAAGCCAAGGCAAAAGGGGAAGAGTCGATGGAAATGGCACTAGGTGGAAATGGACATTAGGTTTGTTAAGCTATCAGCAGAACCTTGGGTTCCCCCTCCCTGTTATTTTAGCTTTGAGACACCCTAGAGGAAAAAATGGAACTTCTAGGACTGATTGCTTTATGCTTCTTTTTTCCGGACATGTACAGGTTGACATCTGTATTAAGAGTAGTATTCGTTTTGCATGAGTCTGCGTCTGTGTAGGAATTGCTTGTTAAGATGCATTTAAAGCTTTTAAAAAATGTTTTTAATATGTTTTGTTTTAATACGTTTTCAAAAATGTTTTGTTTAAAATATTTTAAGTACTTTGATGTTTTAGAGTGATTTTAGTGTTTTGTTTGCTGCCCTGGGCTCCTTCTGGGAGGAAGGGCAGGATAGAAATTTAATAAATAAATAGTGAGTGTCTATGCAGACTATGTGTTCCCCTCCATCCCATCAACACTACAGTTTGGACCGAGATTGTAGAGATACTCTGATCTGTACAGAAATGTAATTTTGGTGGTAGGGCCCTGCTTGCTGCAAGGGCAGAATCACAAACATTTGGAAGAAAGTTTGAATTCTTAGATTAGGCACTATCAGATCAGACAGCTGAACATTATATGTCAGGTTCATTTATATATACAGCTCATAATATGCAGCAACCCACCCACCCCAAATGAGTATTTGAAACCAAGAATAGAGCGAGAAGGCCGCTTTGGAGGTCATCTAGTCCATCTAAGCACAGGAATGAAATTTGCAACTACATCATCCTTGACAGAAGACTGTCCAGCCAGTGCTTAAATACCTCCAGCAAAGGAGAACCCACCATCTCTCAAGATAGTCTGTTCCACCACTGAACACTTTTGACATTTCGAAATTGTTCCTAATATTTAGCTGAAATCTCCTTCTCAGTAATTTCCACCTGTTAGTTCTAGTCCTGCTCTCTAGAGCAGTGAAAAGACTGCTCCATCCCCTGCATGAGAACCCTTCAGATATTTGAAGACAGTTATCTTGTCTCCTCTTAATCTTCTCTTCTCCAGGCTAAACATAGCCAGCTCTTAGAATCATTCATTGTAGGCCTTGGTTTCCAGATCTGTTGCCAAGCTGGTCACCCCCGACTGAACATGCCCCAGTTTGTCAATGTCCCTAAAAGGTGGTGCCCAGAATGGCCACAATACTACCCAGCAGACAATAGAGTGGAATTGTTACTACTTCTGATCTGGACACTGGGTTTCTGTCGTTCAGGTTAAGAGTGCATTACCTGCTTCCCTTTAAAATATCTCTCTATTTAAGAAGTCTGTTTTCCTTTATTTCTACAGGTGGCAGAGAGGGCGTTGTATTATTGGAACAATGAATACATCATGAGTTTGATCAGTGACAATGCAGCCAAAATTCTCCCTATCATGTTCCCAGCACTCTACAAGAATTCCAAAAGTCATTGGAACAAGTAGGTCATTTCTGTGAGCCTTGGGCATGAATGTGAGTACAGGTGAGAGAGCTCTGTCTTGCTCTTCTACCGCAGGGTATTGGTGCAGATGCTAGTGCCATGTTCAGTTTCTAATTTCATTCAGATTTTAGCATGGGGAGAGAAGGGCTCCAGTGATGATTGCTTGCAGTATGCATGCAGATATAGAATAAGCTGTTGTCCCTTGAGCTTGTCCAACCATTTACAACAGAGATAGGAAACTTGTGACCCTTCAGAGGCTGTGGGACTCCAGCTCCCATCATCCCTGACCATTGGCCACATTGCCTGGGACTTATGGGAGGGAGTCCAATATTCTCTGGAAGGCCACAGGTTCTCTACCCGAGTTACAGATTTATGACGCTCTTGGGAATAGTGAATGGGTATGTCTGTTCTGGCATTTGAAGCTTCTGTTCTTTATGTACACAGTATAAATATCAGACATTGGGAGTTTACTGCACTGGTCTTTTAAATCTCTTTCTTGGAAGGGCAGTTTTTCACCTCTGTCCAAAGTGCTCTTTAATTCTTTCTCCACCTCATCTGTCTTTTGTAGGACAATCCATGGTTTGATCTACAATGCACTCAAGCTGTTCATGGAGATGAACCAGAAGCTGTTTGATGACTGCACACAGCAGTACAAGGCAGAGAAGCAGAAGTGAGCACTTGGCTAGGAAAACTCTGCCAGCAGCTAATCCTGTGAATAGTGTGACTTTCCTTCTTGATAGCAGTTAACAGCAGCGCTGGGTCTGCTGTAGCCCTCCAGATGTTGGACTGCAGATCCCATCATATCTGACCATTGCCTATGCTGGCTGAGGCTGATGGGAGCTGGGAGTCCGGCAACATCTGTAGGGCTACAGGAACCCTCATCCCCACCGCTTCTGTGGAGGCCATGCCAGTCAAACTAGAGCACACTCTAGAGCAACTGGTATTTGAAAGTGTAAGCTTTTGGGGAGCTAGTTACTTCTTTTGAGCAAACACATCTAGGGTTGTGCTGTTACAGCTACTCTTCATTCCCATTAAAATTGCGAGACTTAGACCACCTTTACACCATCCGTTTTTTCTACTATTATTCCACTTTAAACAGGCATGGCTTCCCCCAAAGAATCCTGGGAAGTATAGTTTGTGAAGGGTGTTGAGAGGTGTTAGGAGACCCCTATTCCCCTCGCAGAGCTACAATTCCCAGAGTTCTCTGGGAAGAGGGACTGACTGTTAAACCACTCTGGCCATTGGAGATCTCGTGCGTGCATGCGTGCTAACAACTGTCAGTACCCATAGAATAATAGTGGAATTAATGTGTGGTGTGAATGTGGCCATAAGAGTTTAACTGTACTTGGCATGTCCAGTTCTACAAAGCCCTCCATTCTATGCAGAGGAGGATTTGAGGGACTACAAAGCCTTGGGAAAGTGGCGTTCTTTGGGTTTTGTCACAAACAAGATTAAGAAGAAGGGGAAGAGGATATGTCTGCTTTATGAAGAGGACACAAACAGAGGACTGTTATGTTTGGAGAAGTGGGTGGGACAGGAAGTCACTGTGGCCACTCAGAAGTCTGAACTGAAAGAATGAGCTAGGACCCACCTTTTGTGAGGCATGTGGTAAGGGTCTGACATATCCCTCAAATAGCTGAGGATGAGAAGTTTACATTTGAATTCTGCCAATATCTGTTTAATATGGAGCATTTTTACTGGGATCATCCCCCCCCCGGTTTTTAGGAATGGCTTAAGTTGGTCTGAGCTCTAAAGAGAGGGTGGATTAGAAGTCTAAATGAAAATAAATAAATAAATTCATTTCCTTCTTCAGAGGGCGGTTCAGGTTGAAGGAACGAGAAGAGATGTGGCACAAGATTGAGGAACTGGCCCGCCAAAATCCTCAGGTAATGGTTGCTACCAACAGATAATGTTGTTTTGGAAGTGTCCTCGCATTCCTGCTCTCTTAGGTTGAAAGACCACAGACTGTTATACGATGAAAAACTCCTTGTGTTTGCCTCAGTGGATAAATGTCGGGACTATGACAGGGATGGGGAACCTGTGGCCCTACATTCGTTGCTGGACGTGCTGGCTGGGCCTGTTGGGAGTTGGAATCCAGTGGCGTTTGGAGGGCACCATGTTGTCTGCCCCTGAACTTGGACCTGTTTTAAAATCTCTGTTCAGCCATGGCTTCATGGCACGGCCTTAGATGAGTTGCTATCGGCTTCAGTTTCTCATCTGTAAAATGGGAGTCATTGTCAGATGCAGAAGATAGCAATTACGAAAAGCAAGATTAATGGTTGCTTCTTCCTTGATTAGACCCAGCAGATATGCTTTTGTTAAGGTATTTGCCAAAAAAAAACCCCACGGTTTAATTCTCCCTCACTTCTTCTTGGCAAAGTGGAACCAAGAGTAAAAAAAAAAAAACCCAGCTCCTCTCATGTCTGTTTGATGTTTGGTAAGTTTGCTATCATAGGAACAAACATGGAAAGGTGTCATATACTGAGTTAGGTGATTACTTTATTTACCACAGTACTGTTTGTGTTGACTTGTAGCTGCTCCCCAGAGTTTCAGACAGCAATGTTTCGCACACCTATTTTCAGATGTCAGTGATTGAACCTGGGACCATTCATTTATTTATAGTATTTATATTTTTTATTTCACCTATTTATATATTGCCTAACACCATGGTCTCTTAAATGGTCTACAGGAAGATCAATAAAGATAAAAACAAAACTAACAGAATCAGAAATGCTGCCTTTTAGGGCATAGCCCTCAGCATACAGCTAAAGGAGATCTGGTTGTTACGCATTTAAATGCTGAACATAAGAGTTCAGAATCTTAAAGAAGCTCCAAGTTTTTGGGACCAGCGGCATAAAATCCTTTGTCGCATAAAGGCAGACTGAAACAAGTGAGTGGCATGTTTGAAGAATTGTACTGAAGGGCCTTTCATAGTTCCAGAGGAAGACAGTTCCACAGCAGCAGGGGCCACCACCAAGAAAACTCTGTCCTTTTGATCGCCAACCTAATTGACTACACTTGTTGGCACTTGAGGAGAGCCTCTGCAGTTGATCTTAATAAACAAGCAGGATCTTTAAGAGTTTAATGTATTTTAGTCCCTCGTGCCCTTTTCACGGAAGGGAGACTGTGAGCTGTAAAGGCAAATTTCAGTGTTATATTGCACTTACTACATTTATGTGTGTTTAAACATTTTGGTGTTTCAGTACTTGAGTTGCGGAGCTTGCATTCCCATTTTTCTATGTGCTGTGTTCCTGCAGTACCCCATGTATTGCGCACCCCCACCTTTGCCTCCTGTTTATTGCATGGAGACGGAGACCCCCACTGCAGAGGACATACAGCTACTGAAGAAAACGATGGAAACAGAGGCTGTGCAGGTGACTCATCTCTATATCCTCCAATGAACCAGGAGCCCTTTCTGTAGCGTGAAAGCACTGGGTTCTTGGTGAACACTGGAACTCCTCCCAAACAAGCAAGCAGCCTCTTCTCTTAAATAAGAGGTCCCATCATATGCCTCTGGAGGTGTTAAGGCTGGCTGCCGCTGTTTCTTGTGAGAGAAGGCAGTAGAGGCTGGGTGGGAACTTTATACCTGACTCTCAGTTGGTCTGGAAGATAATGTGTTGGCGGCCTCAGATTTGAGGCTTCTGCACACTGTAGTATGATGCAACTCAAACTTGCATCACATTAAACCTATCAAAAAGTCTCATGGAACCTTAAAGACCAACATGCTTATGGTAGAAGATTGGTGATGATTGCAGACATGATTGCATTAAGACCCTCTGGTGCGGCAGGGAACCAGTCACAAGAAACAATTGTGGTTTGCTTGCAAATGGCTCCCTCCCCCCTCTGCAGCATATTAATGCAATCATCTCAGCAGTTTGTTTATTTATAACATTTATAGCCCACCTTTCCTCCAAGGAGTGGCAAGGTGGCATACAAAGCTTTCCCCTCTTCGCCATTGTATCCTCGCAACAACCCTGTGAGGTAGGTTAGGATGAGAGACAGTGACTGGCCCAAGATCACTCAGTGAGCTTCTTGGCCAAGTGGGGATTTGAACCCTGGTCTCCCAGGTCACAGTTGGACACTCTCAACCACTACATCACACGGGCTCTCTCACCAATCTTAGCACCAACTTGCTACTGCAAAAAGTTAATGGTATGCTTATTTAACATATATTTAAGCTTCTTATTTCCATTTGACTCCCACCTTTTTCTCCTTTACATATTTATTATTAAACTTATATCCTGCCCTTGCCAACAAAAACGAGCATTTCAAGGTCCCAGAAGACTCCTTGTTTTTGCTACAAGAGACTAACACTGCTGCCCCTCTGGAAATTTTTGCGTGATGTCGGTTGGTGCACAAAGCATCTGGCAATTTGCTCATTGAACTGCTGCTGAATTGTATGCCACATCCTGGGCTATCCAGAGCGTCCACCATACCCCTCCTCACCCCCAAGGCCCTTTTAGTGAGGATTGTGCTTGTTTCAGATATTCTTTCAGAAAGAAAGAAAAATGAAGTCTTTGAGAATTGTGCAATTGCACAAAACCAAGTGGAAAACAGACTTGCTTAGTGCCAAATTGCCTTTTGCAGAACAGAGTGAGGCAGGAAGGGAGCTGCTAAATCTCCCTATGGCATTTGTAGCAGCTGAGTTGCCTGCTTAATATTTGAGCAAGAATGATCACACACCCCCTCACAGTGTTGCACCTTCAACTATATGGGCTGGTGGTGCAAACACAGCATCAGCATGGTTGGGCATCATCTACTGGGGTCTTCACACTAGCATGGACCCATCGATTTGCTGCTGTTGCTCTTCTCTGCCCTCCTGCTGTGCTTGCTCTGAGCCCAGAGACTGCCATCTCCCCTTCACCTCCCCTGGCCCCATCCACCCCTGCTTTTTGGCACCCAGTGTTACTTACTTTGTCTCCCCATGTAATTCCCACACCCAAGTGATAGGAAGCTCTAGGGAAAGTTTGTGCATCCCTGGCTGCACCTTCGGTTCACTCCAAAACTTCCTTCCAATGCCAGCATGCCCAACCACCCAATCCTACAGATTTGAGCAGAGAAAGCGATCAGAAAGACAGAAAGTACAGCTGCAGAGCTTTATATACGGAGAGTTGTCCTATGATGGTGACGGTCATGCACAGAGTCCCCCTTTGTGTGTGTAGTGGGAGTTATGTCCAATTAAACATTCTTAGGACCAGGCTGAAAGTGTGCGCGCACATATGAGTGAAAGAATGAGCGGGAAGACTGGGGCATATAGTTCTGAACCTCAGTGTTCCCACTTTGTGAAAGAGGCCTAATAAGTCAAGGTTGTCTTTCTACTTGATGGAGCAATCTAAGTTTCATTGACTGGCCTTCATGCTTGCTTCTCAGCCTCTGTGTTCCCCCCATCTGTAAACTAAGATGTTTTCTATCTAGATTGTCTTCTTCATGCTGAATTCTTTTTATGATTTGCTGTCTGTGTATGTGTGTGTTGACCTGTAGGCTGTAGCTTGGCTCATTTGCTGATCAGTTTTGTGTACACTTTGTTAGTGTTCAGTTTCCAGTTGTGGCACGGCTGTTGTCCGTGTCGTGATATTTGCGCACCTGACGTCATGTGTGGATGGTATTGCTTGGTGGCAGATGCCTTGTAAGAAAGTGCAGTGGCTGTCTAGCAGAGGTGGAGGGAACCCTTTTCAGCCGGAGAGCCACGTTCACCCTTCATGGCAACCTTCTGGGGCCCACATGGCAATAGTGGGCGGGGCCAGAAGCAAAACTGGGTGGAGCAATGAATGCAGATTTTACCTTTGTACAGTAGACTGGTTTCTACAGACACACACCTCTCTATCCTCTATCTAGGCAAAACCACTCAAGGAGGGTGCAAAGCAGGTCTGGGGAAAGTTCCAAGAGCCAGATAGAGAGGGCTGAATTTGGCTGCCAGGCATGAGAGATTCCGTACCCCTGCTGTGTGCAAGCGAATAGAAAGTTTGTGTGCTGGTTTTCTTTAATTTAAAGAGGCGGGAAGCTGGAGATGAGGCCAAGAGGATATTCAAGTAGGTGGGATCAAGAGGTCCCTCAAAGCCTTGGAGTTGACCCCTGGTTAGGTGTAGCTTGGCACTGACCTCCAATAAATTCTATAAAAAGTAGACCAACCTTTGCCAACCTGGTGCTCTCCAGCTGGTTTGGGCTACAACTCCCATCAGCCCCAGCCAGCACATGTCGATGGGTGTTGTAGTTCAAAACAACTGGAGGGCACCAGGTTGGTGAAGGCTGAAGTAGACTAGCCCAAAGAGAGGAGTGCAAGGGGCATTTGTCAGGAGGAGTTATGCAGCCCCCCCCCAACCTCCCTAACCTCTTGTGGATTTTGCACCTAGATGCTGAAAGACATGAAGAAGGAGAAGGTTTTGCTGCGTCGGAAATCAGAGCTTCCTCAGGATGTCTATACCATAAAGGCCCTGGAAGCACACAAGAGAGCGGAAGAGTTTCTCACCTCAAGCCAGGAGGCGCTCTGACGGGCTAGGGAGCCCCTGGAGGGAACACAGAAATGCACTTTGTTCTAATGTATAACTAGGGAATGAACATGGTGAGCTGTGCCTGTCCTCCGCTCCATTCTCATTCTTTCAGGTTAGATTTGATTTTTACATTGTACCTCATATCCTACCACACTGTCACTTCCTTCTGCTTTATCCTCTTAAAGCTGTTTTTTGTGTGCACGTGTGAAGGGAGCCCAGCCCATCCATGAGAGAGTGTCATTCCACACAAGGGTCATCCCTATTCCTTCTGGGGGGTTCCCCCCCAATCTACTCCAGGCCCAAGACCAAAGCTTTGAGAGTTAAACCACTTATCAGCCATACACTACCGCAGCCTTTGCCAAGCTGGTGCCATCATTTTGCAATACAGCTCCAACAGTTGGCTGGGGCTGATGGGGGTTGTAGTCCAAGATAGCCAGAGGGCACCAGCTTGGCAAAGGCGTGTACTAGAGTAATAATCCACTACAGCCTCCCAGCACTTGTTTGTACCCTTTTTTCCCCTCTACCCCACACAACGATACGGTCCGTATAAAAGAAGCTGTATGTGAACTGGCAGAGCTGCTTATTACAGTCCACTTTCTAGGGGTCAAGGCAGACTTGTTCCTTGGGGACCAAGCCAGATTTGGGAACAATGTATTGCTTCCTCTCTCCCCCCCCCCAGAATAAACGGCTAATCTATTGACGAACACTGGTTGTTTTGGTCAGTATGAGTAAGGGTCTGGCGCAAGGACGGAATCATTTTGTGTCTGCAAGAAAAAGTTTGTGAATGCAAATGGAGTAAGTCTGCGCAAATTTGCGCAATTTATTCTATTTGCACGTCCCCTCTCCCCAAATAGTGGTGCAATGGCAGCTTTACATAGTTTATTTAACAAATTTTATTTAATGTAATTTATATACTGCTTGATTGTAGAAAACATCTTAAGAAATTTACAAAAATTAATTCAAGTTCCATTGTCTGGACTATGCTTGTCACTCCTTTGTAGTTTTGATCCTCCCAAATACAGACTAGCAATCTACATCTACTGCACAGGAGCCTCCCTTTTGATCTGGTTAGCTTTTCTGTCAACCTCTGGATTTCTCTCCAGGCTAGAACTGGAGCAAGATTGACTCGTTCAAGCAGATTCTGTCACTTAGGCCAACCTCCCTTTCAACTGTTGGCTTCAAAGCTTGGGAGAACACTGAATGAATTGCTTACTAACGATGCTTATTTGACACTTTCATAACAACTTTAAGCATTTTGCACATTGAGAACAAAAGGAAAAACTTTACACAGTCCAGGAAACACTTGTTTCCGTTTACTTACTCGGCAGCAGCTCTTCCATTTCCCATGGACATTTGGCCTCATTGTACTCATGTTCATTTCAGTTGCTGTAGTCCCAGCTCTCCCATACTAGAAATGAGAGCAAGTGACAGGCAAGGCTCATTTTAGAGCGTATAGTAATTCAGAGCTCTACCGTTTCCCTAAGCTACTCCTGGTCAAGTTAGAAATAAGGTTTTTTGGGTGGGGTGGGGTGGGGTGGGGTGGGGGAGAAGAGGACCTGTGTGCCATTAGGAACATAGGAAGTTGCCTTAATCCATTGGTCCATCTAACTCAGAAATGACTACACTGACTGGCAGCAGCTCTCCAGAGTTTCAGGCAGGGAATCTCTCCCAGCCCTACCTGGAGACAGAACCTGGGACTTTCTGTGTGCAAGGCAGATGCTCTATCATTGAGCTACTCCAATCCCTTGCTTGATGCAGGAAGTCCAGAGCTTAAGAGTATCCAACAGATGGCCGTCCAACCTCTACTTGAAGACTGCCAGTGAGGAACAGCCTTCCACACCTCTAGGTAACTGGATTCATTGTCAAACTGCTGTTAAAGTCAAAATGTTTCTCCTAATGTTCAGCTAAAATCTATCCTCCTGTAATTAAGGCTATTAAAGCTAGTCTTGCCCTCTAGAGCAGCAGAGAACAAGAACAAATCTTTGCCTTCTTTGTGACAGCTCATCCTCCGTGGCGCAGAGTGGTAAGCGGCGGTAACGCAGCCGAAGCTCTGCTCACGGCCGCAGTTCGATTCCAATGGAAGGAGGAAGTTGAATTTCCGGTAAAAGGGGTCAAAGTCCACTCAGCCTTCCATCCATCCGTGGTCGGTAAAATGAGTACCCGGCATATGTTGGGGGGTAAAGAAAGGCCGGGAAAGGAACTGGCAATCCCACCCCATATATACGGTCTGCCTAGCAAACGTCGCAAGATGTCACCCTAAGAGTCGGAAACGACTTGCACTATAAGTGCGGGGACACCTTCACCTTTTCTCTTTAGCATGGCTCTTCCCACCCCTTCCCATCTTCTCTAAAGTAAACCTACTTAGTTCCTTTAATATATTCTATTAGACTTGTTTTCTATATCTGACCATCTTCATTGCCCTCCATTAAATCCATTCCATTTGTCTGTATCTTCAAAGTTGGAGCACTCAGAACTGGACACATTTCTCAAGCTGAGGTCCAACTAGCGCAGAATGAAGTGGAACTGTTACTTCTCATCTAGCCTACATTTAACCAGTTTGCCAACCAAAATATTAAGAACTTTAACAAACGTTTTACTGAAACAAAGGTGAATTATGTCCACAGCATTCCCACAGTCCACTAAGCTAATAATCTGATCAAAAAAGTCTGACAGGCTTGATAAATCTGTGCTGACCTACTAATCACTGCATTCTTATCAAGGTTTGAATATTTATAGTTTAATATCTTCCCTGATTAAATGGTTAAAGAGAGAAGGAAAGCAAAAGCAAAAGGAGATAGAAACAAGGTTAGAACCCTAAACTATACAGCGACTAGTATGTAGGGACAAAGAACTATTACAATGATTATTGTATAGAAATAGAAGAAGACAACAAAAAGGGTAGAACAAGAGCCCTATTCCAAAAGACTAGAGAAATTGAAGGGAAATTTAAAGCAAGGGTAGGGATGTTAAACAATCAACAGGCTGACTGTTGATGACTGACTGACTGAGATGAAATAAAAGGAAGATGGAAGCAATACACTGAAGAACTTAGATGCAAGGATGACAGATTTATTCAAGGAGGAACCGTATGATGAAGAACCAGAAATTTTAGAAGGTGAGGTGAAAGCTGCTCTTAAAATACTTGGAAGAAACAAATCACCAGGAACAGATGGCATAACAATAGAGTTGCTACAAGCTACTGAGACTGAATCTGTCCAAAATTTGACAAAAAATTGTCAACAAATATGGAAAATAAAACAATGGCCCACAGACTGGAAGCGTTCAATATACATCCCAATTCCAAAGAAAGGAGATCCCAATGAATGCAGTAATTATCGAACTATTGCCTTAATATCCCATGCAAGTAAAGTTATGTTCAAGATTCTACAACAAAGGCTCTTACCATATATGGAGCATGAAATGCCAGACATCCAAGCTGGATTTAGAAAGGGAAGAGGCACCAGAGATCATATCACAAACATACATTGGATAATGGAACAAGGAATTTCAGAAGAAAATCACCCTGTGCTTTATAGATTACAGCAAAGTATTTGATTGTGTAGATCATTAAAACCTATGGAATGCTTTAAAAGACATGGGGGTGTAACGGCATCTGATCGTCCTGATGTGCAACCAATACTCTGGACAAGAGGCTGTTGTAAGGGTAGAATATGGAGAAACCAACTGGTTCCCCATTGGAAAGGGTGTGAGACAGGTGTATTTTATTCTATAATTTAATCCATACGCAGAACATATCATATGGAAAGTGGGATTGGACCAAGATGAAGGAGGTGTGAAAATTGGAGGGGAAAATATCAATAATTTAAGATATGCAGACAATACCATACTCTTCATTTCACAGAAACCAGGAATGATTTGAAACGAATGCTGATGAAAGTTAAAGAGGAAAGCACAAAAGCAGGAGTACAGCTGAACATCAAGAAGACTAAAGTAATGACAACAGAAGATTTATGTAACTTTAAAGTCAACAACAAGGACATTGAACTCGTCAAGGATTATCAATACCTTGGCACAGTCATTAACCAAAATGGAGACAGAAATCAGAAGAAGGCTAGGACTGGGGAGGGCAGCTATGAGAGAACTAGAAAAGGTCCTCAAATGCAAAGATGTATCACTGAACACTGAAGTCAGGATCATTCAGACCATGGTATTCCCAATCTCTATGTATGGATGTAAAAGTTGGACAGTGAAAAAAGTGGGTAAGAGAAAAATCAACTCATTTGAAATGTGGTGTTGGAGGAGATCTTTATGCATACCATGGACTGCAAAAAAGACAAATAATTGGGTGTTAGAACAAATTAAACCAGAACTATCACTAGAAGCTAAAATTGTGAAACTGAGGTTATCATACTTTGGACACATAATGAGGAGACATGATTCACTAGAAAAGACAGTAATGCTGGGAAAAACAAAAGGGAGTAGAAAAAGAGGAAGGCCAAACAAGAGATTGATTGATTCCATACAGGAAGCCGCAGACCTGAACTTACGAGATCTGAATAGGGTGGTTCACGACAGATGCTATTGGAGGTCGCTGATTCATAGGGTCGCCATAAGTTGTAATCGACTTGAAGGCACATAGCAACAACAATCTTCCCTGGTATCAAAGTCAGACTGACCAGTCTCTTCTTTTTTAAAAATTGGAGCAACATTTGCCTGTCTCCAGTCCTGAGACACCTCACCCGATTCTCCAGTTTTCAAAGATAACAGAGCTTCTGTAATTTCCTTTAACTTCCTTTAGTACCCTAGGATGCAACTGATCTATCCTTGAAACCTTGAACTCATTTCCTAACCAACTCCTTATTTAAACTTGAATTAGCTTCACATGCTGCTATTATTCACAGGCTGCTGATTGAATGTTAGAATTGTGGAAGGTCACAAAAGGGAAAGAACCTCATGTCTAATCAATTCCTCACCAACCTTTGTGAATCCAGACTGTTGCATTTCCCCCGTCAGATTCTAGTTTCCAGCATCCTACAGCTATCAGAGTGTACACTCGCTTCAAAATAAATCCCATTGAAAGCAGTCAGGGAAAAAAAGTGTCTTGGATCAAACAGCAAGTCTTTTACTATCCTACATAAACACTCCTACTTTGCTTAAATCTTCACTCTGTATTGTCTACTTACTTCCATTGCATTTCTCTTTATTCCGCCTGTACCTTTTGTTCCTTAGAACCCAATTTCTTAGATCTGCCTGTATCTCACTATAGATACCCCCATTCCTATTTCACTTGCTCAGTAATCTCTTTCAACACTTACAAAACTGAACAATTTAACATCAAGCTGCTGCAAATTTGCCAGTTATCTACCCTGGCAGCTAATCTATACTGTTTTCTTTCAAATCATAATTCAGAAAGGAAGGTGAGGCATGGCTGACAACTGGCTAGCAGTACTCTCACATCCAGCCCATCAATCATAGCTCTCAACTACCTGTTGCCAAAACATTTTCAAGACCTGTTGAAGATGCCCTGTCTGGGTAACAGTTTTTCGTAATGCTAAGGCCCTCACATGAGACCAACTAAATCTCTTGCCATGTGCCACTTGCAGCAACAAATGGGAACTAAAAAAAACCACAATGCAAGGGGAGAGAGGGAGTTCTGGTTTAATACAGATATATATAAATACACGTGCACCTGTCAGTTCAGTGGCAGACTTGAACAGGTACCACAACTAACTGGATAGTCTGCATATTTAGCCACTGGTCTTTCAGGTGTGGTTTAGCTGCTGAAGGGAAGAAGTTGACTTGGAGTTCTTCTACAGTGAAGTGCAATTCAGTCGGTTTGTGTCCTTCCCCCACCACCAGGCTGGGCTTTGCAAATGCGAACTGTAAGAAATCTCTCTGCCCCCCCCAACCCCCATGTATACAACAGCACTTCTCTACCTGCTACAATTTTGCACCGGTGGAGTGGGACTGCAGTTGAGCATCATGTGCTGTACGATTTAGATGTAATTATAGCCTCTGTCTAATCTTTGTTTGGGGTCAGGGAACTTGTGTTTGGTACCTAACATTAAAGTTTAGTTTGCTGCCAATTCATTCTGGTGTCCTATGTATCTTGACAGGTGGGAGAAGCTGTGTGAGAAAGGGGGCAGAAAGAACAAACACTTCAAGCCAAAATGAGCATCTCAAGCACACACAGCTTCAGGGCCCGCTCTTCACTTTAATTCAGCTCTACTTAAAAAAAACTTCCCTCGTGTTTTTCCCCCTTGGCTTGTATACCTTCCCTACTTTTTACTCAGACAGGGTTGGAGCTGCCTCTTTCACGTCTTGCATAGCCCTTTCTCAAGAGGGAAAAAGCAAAACTAAGTGATGCAATCACTCCCCGGACACAAGTATTAAGCTGCTTTACAGTTCATTATGTACATATGGTGTACTTTATTTTCAGTAGAGTATTACATAGTATGACAGTGTTGGATTTTGTACAGATGTCCCTGTATGTACAGAACTAAATAAAATGGATCTCTTGAAAAGATGACACTGTTGGACTCCACCTTGTGGCCATGTTTAGCTCTTTAGCCCATGTGTCGCATGGAAAGGAGGGGGGAGTGGAGAAGAGGAAATGACAAGGCTGGAACATGCATGTCCAAAGGGCCATTTCACAGGCTGGTTATTTCTTTGAAAGGATTCCCCCCCCCATGTTTAGGAAAACAGTTTGATATCACTATCACAACCACTCAGGTATGACTGGGCATCACAAAGAACTGGGCCATGTTTTGATTGTGACAAGGTGAACATGGAGCTTCAGTGCTGGTGAAAGATAAATATCTACCCAACCAGTTCAGAGATGATAGTTTAAAATGCAGCACTTCACGTTTAGCAGGTTCTTTTGTAGGCAGGGACACTGAAGAGCCAATCTTCATTTCCATTCTGGCTTAGGGCTACTCTGATTCTGCCGGGCTTGCAGTGTTCGCTGCACCATATCCTGCCATTGGTCATCCGAGATCTCATTGGCCCATGCAGGGATTCCCAGTATGGGGAGCTTGATTCCAGCCATAGTCTTTTTCACCAACTCCACATGTTCTAGAGTCCAAGACAGCCAAAGGATGAGAGGGACAGATCCAAATACACACACAGACACACACACACAAAATAGACCACAGCCCGAAGACTCAACACAATCCCTTTCCAAGGATTGCCACATAGATGCAGTGCTTAATCTGTGAATGGAGAACGGGGCAGTTCATCCAAATTGGCAGACAACCCAGGATAAATGCCCAGGTTTACTGGGAAAGGAGTGGGAGATGCATTTATGAAAGCATGGTAAGTTTGTTCTAGAGACTGGCTAGAGTTGCTGCCCTACAAAACATATAAACAGGAAAGATCACTACAGCGGTTAGCCAACTCTGCTAAGTGCTAAAATTGAACTGCAAGAATGGGGAAAAAATTCCATGAAAGCTAATAGACACAAAATGTTGGACTCGGCCAAGGAGTAGCCATATTTGGACCTGATAGCACTGCAAGACAGGGTGGGCTGCGAGGTTGTCATGAAGAAAACAGTTGGTGTAACCTTGCAGTTTTTGAAGGAATGGCAGGATAGAAATGTGATTTAGGTGTTACGGAACAGGTCAGGGACGTACATCATATGGAAAACCAGATCATCCGAAGTCTTAAAATAGACAGAATGGAAAAACTTATACATGGCCTGAATAAAGCTCTAATTTCTAAGGATAGGATTTTTCCATCGGAGACTACAGACACATGTCCCAGTATTTTACTTTACTGCCCCTATTGATAGGGATAAATAAATAAATAAATATGCCTCAAGATTTTATGTTACCTGGATCCATAGGGATAGAGCTGCGACTGTGTTGAGCTGCAGATCCCTCATCATCATCATCGCTGTCCACAGGAGGGTCAGGCAGGTGCAGTCTCATTGCCTGCATGCAGTGCATAAAGCCATCACAAGCATTGCACGTATCACAAAGGCATGCTCATGCAAGGTTCCCTGTACCTCTACCTCCTGAGAAACCCCAGAAAACATACTTGCAACAAAACTGTGCTACCTGAAGTCGCTCATTGATATCGGGGATTGGCTCTGTGCTGGGTTCTGTTCCTTCAACTGCTGTTGTTCCCTGATCCGGATCTTGGTTCAGTGGCTGGTACAAGTAGCCATTGCTACCATCTTCTTCCTCCTCTTCAGGTTCTTCACTACTCCACTCCCCAGCAGGTTCAGGGGTTTCATCAGGTGTCTCTTGCAGCCCCAGCTCTTCATGCTCATTTGGACAGATTCTCTCTGGCCCCATTCTCTGTGTAACCACTGGCTCCAAGGCCATGCACTAGGATCTGAAGAAAAAATTGGAACGTAATATCTGCAACAATACTTCTATTTAAAGCTGTGTATCTGTCTGAGAAATGACTGGTAAGGGGGTATATCCTAGCCAGCATGACCAGTAGCTAGGGATGATGTATGTACTCCAGCAACATCAGGAGGGGTGCAGGTTTCCCATCCCTGCCCTAAGCAAATGAGCATGAAGAGCTGCTTCAGGATAAGTGAGCCTCCAAATCTTGTATCCTGTTCATCTCTCACGCATCACTTGAGGCCTATTTAATAATCCTTAACCCAAGGTAGCTAATCCTCCACAATTTGCTCAGCTCTAATTCACATTGCCTTCTATGGGAAATAGGTTGTAATGTAGGGGGGGGGAACCTGTCCCAGGTACTGGAATAATCAGAGGGATGCCTCCTCTTTCTGTTTTTCAGAAGTCCCCATTATTTTATTCCATATAATCAAATGGCTGCCATTCTCTCCATCGTCAGCTTAAGAACATCACTTGAAAATACAATTGAGACAAAAATCCTCTAGAACTACTAACATTAAGTGGCTCAGCCATCAAGCATTTTTATAAATAATAATACATTACAATTATTGAAACACTTGTATATTATGTAAAGTGTTCATGTGTATAATATATGCATAGTAACAATTCACAGTATCAGCAACATTCCTAGATTCATTATTCACGTTTTGAAGTGGAATCACCACTGTAGCCCATAAGAACTTACACCACCGTAGATATTAGTCTTTAAGATGCCACAAGAATCTTTGTTGCTTTTGCTAAAATAAACGCACTTGTCCTAGGCAGCCCAGGTTGAACCTTCAGCCCCACCCCCATCGCAATATAAAGGTTAGCAAGCCTCTCTAGTCCTACGCAGCCTAGCTTCAGTGCTCTCCTCCCCATAACGGTAACAAAATGTATCTTAGCAGGGCTTACAATATTGTGTATGTTACAATCGTTCTAAACACCTTAAAGAACTCATAAATGCTAAGCATGATTATCGTTCCCCACAACAAGGACCTCCATTTCCACTTGCTCTTCCCGTTACACGCATCATCCTCAAAAAAGCTACCTTGCACCTGCAAAACAGTCGCCACCCTCTTCACCCCTTCTTCTGCCCTCACCAAGACAAGTTCCACCTTCTTGCTCTGAGACCAAAACCATCTACCCTCGCTAGCTCAGCCTCCGCAAACAAGGCGTACCGGGCTACTAAGAATGTCGTCATAGGTGCGCGCGGTGGGAGGAGTCGTAACTATGGCAACCTCCGCCCCTTTTGGCGAACTCTACAATTTAGCTTGAACTCCAGCCCCCGCGTCTTCCTCGCCTCTCTCGCTCTTCGCACGCATGCTGTTGATGTTTTCGTTGAATTAATCCGAGACAATAACAGGTCACTGGGTTTAAATTGCAAACACGCTGAACGGACTATGAATACCTTGGCACAGTCATTAACCAAAACTGACAGAATAGTCAAGAAATCGGAAGAAGGCTAGGACTAGTGAGGGCAGCTATGAGAGAAGTAGAAAAGGTCCTCAGATGCAAAGATGTATCACTGAACACCAAAGTCAGAATCACTGAGACCATGGTATTCCCGATCTCTATGTATGGTTGTGAAAGCTGGACAGTGAAAAAAATGGACAAGAGAAAAATCAGCTCATTTGAAATGTGGTGTTGGAGGAGAGCTTTGTGCATACCACGCACCGCGAAAAAGACAAATAATTGGGTGTTAGAACATATTAAGCCAGAACTATAACTAGAAGCTAAAATGATGAGACTGAGGTTATCATGTGGACACATAGTGAGAAGACGTGGTTCAGTAGAAAAGACGATAGTGCTGGGAAAAACAGAAGGGAGTAGAAAGAGAGGAAGGCCAAACAAGAGATGGATTGATTCCATAAAGGAAGCCACCGACCTGAACTTACAAAATCTGAACAGGGTGGTTTACAACAGATGCTATCGGAGATCACAGATTCATAAGGTTGAAATTGACTTGAAGGCACGTAACAACAACAAGGCTCATATGTTCAACAGCATCACACACACCATATAACACCATCAACCATCCTGTGGGAAGGATCCTAATGAATTTTTATATGTTGATGTTTATTGTTTTTTTTAAAAAAAATGAATATAGTTTAATGTAGCTTGTAAGATGCCTTGGAAGGATTTGTATCCTGAAAGGTGGAATTTAAAGAATTGAAATAAATGAATAAATAAATAAAACCCCATCCTTCCATTTATCTGAGCAAAAAAGGAAAGCTTGGTCATTCATAGAGATGTGAAGGCCTGAGGGGATTTCCCCCCATTTTTTTCTGGGCATTCACACCTCTAGACTCATTTATGGTTTCTGAGCAATCCCACATACTGGTTCTGTAGCTGCGCAGAGGCCCATTCAGAAAACGTCTAAAACTGGGCAAGAGTTTTGGTAGGCATCCTGCCCCCATCCTATATGCACATGCATCGTGGTGCATGTCTCCCACTTCCTTCTCAGTATTATTATTATACAAAATGAAATTACAGACACACAATTGTAAGTAGAGAGTTGTCTGTTCTTATGACAACATAGATGGTATAAAATTTAGATAACTGTTTTATAATATGCTTTTAAAATCATAATTTAATAATAATCCTGAATTCAGTATTTAAATATGTTTCCATGTTTCTACAATAATCAGTAAGATCCTCCGTGGCACAGAGTGGTAAGCGGCGGTAACGCAGCCAAAGCTCTGCTCACGGCTGGAGTTCGATTCCAACAGAAGGAGAAAGTTGAATCTCCAGTAAAAGGGGTTGAGGTAAAATGAGTACCCGGCTGGGGGGTAAACAAAGGCCGGGGAGGGAACTGGCAATCCCACCCCATATACGGAAACGACTCGCACAACAAGTGCAGGGACACCTTTACTTTTTACATTAATCAGTAAAATGTAGTCAGTTTTCTTTTGCTCACCACAGGAGCCAGATTTCATTGAACTAGAAGGCTTTATTTTATGTTTCTTTTTCTGTGTGTTATTTCAATGTTTGTGTCTGTTTTTGTGTGTGACTTTTTCTTCTTTAGCCACGCATCTGGGAGTGTTCTTGCCCTTTTGGGCCTATATTTTTAAAGGCAGACATCTAGTTGGCCACTGTGAGAACAGGATGTGGAATTAGATGGACCATTGGCCTGATGCCGCAGGGTCTTCTTATGTGTGTCTCTTGTGGGAGTAAGCTTTCTCACATGCACGGGTAGTGTGTGTAATATCCCATATTTCTATTAATACAGGCAAAAGCAAAAAAACAAGCAAACCCTTGTTCCCTTCTCTCATTTATTTAGGACAGAATCCCCACTTTGTTCATCGATGTGGACCTCCCCCCCCCCAAAAAAAATCCACTTTCACTATTTCTGAACCACATTGTTGAGCATGGTGGGGCATGCCATGAATGAGTGTGAGAAACAACCAATAGCAGTCCTATATGCATCTACTCAGAAATAATAAGCTCCACCTGTAAGAATGAGCAGCAGGAGGACTCCCAGACACAGCAAGGCTAGCTTGCCACATTTTACATTAGTAAAACAATATACATTTAAAACCCTACATGGTTTCGGCCCAGCCTATCTGAGGGAATGCCTCCAGCCTCATCAGGGATGTCGCTCAACAAGATCAGCCTCAAAAGACCTTCTCTCTGTCCCACCAATTAAAACAGCGAGATTGTTGAGGACTAAGGAGAGAGCCTTTTCAATTGTGGCCCCCACCTTGTGGAATTCCCTCCTAAACGATCTTCGCCATGCCCCTACTATGATGAACCTCTGCCAGGCCTTTGGGGAGGGTTAGGTTTTTATTTATTCTTGGTTGAGATTCTATTGCTTTAAAGTATTGTATGTTTTTTGTGTACGTCGCTCAGAGAGACTGGACAGCCAGCCAGATGGGCGACTAACAAATCTAATAAATAAATAAATACATTAGTATCTAAAGACCACTCACCGACCCAAGACCGTTAAATCCAGAGTTTAAATTATCTAACTGCACCATGTGTGTATAGAATTGCTGCCTAATCCGCATCAAGTGATCGGGACTATGGATCCGTTATATAAATAAGGTATACCCTTCATCAAAGGAGACCAGTTAAAGAGCGATAACGAGATGTCTTTTTTTTTAAATCACCTTTGCAGCGCATGCATCTGAAACCGTTTCCTCCTCCCCTTACATTTTTGAAATCTGTACAATGAGCCCTCTTTTGTTTGTTCCGCCGCTAAAGACTACGTTTCCCAGGCTCCCTCGGTGGGCGGGACATTTCCCCCCCTCCTCCTCCTTCCCTTCCCCCGCGCGTTCGTGCGGCGAAGCTGAGCTTAGCCAGGCACTGTGTGTGGATAAGGTGGGAGGGAAGGAAGGAGAGACTGAGGCGCCTGAGGAGAAAGCTGGGAGTTGACTGGGCCGTTAGACCCGAAAGAGCGCTGGGAGAGCGGGTGTGACCCTTCGGGGCCGCAGGCCGGCCCCGCATCCCTCTCTCCCCCGGGGCAGGTAATGCCGCTGAGGGTGCCCGAGCGAGTGCTGGCTCCTTCCGAAGAGCCCCCGTGGAGGAGGACGGACCAGCTTGGGTTCTGCTGCCGGGCATGGGGGGGCACGTTGGCGGTGAGGTTCGTTGGAGGTTGACATCAAAGAGCTTTGATGCTTCTGTCAAGGGGGGGGAGTTATTAATGACTGGTCAGTTATTGGCGGAGGGATCTCTGAAGGGAGAGAATATGTATACGTGAGAGGAGATACTGTTGAGGGGTGTGACAGGCTAGGCTCGCATTTTGAGCATTGGAGATCCCGTCAGTCCAGGGGCTTAGAGGAGGTCGGTGACTTTCTTTATTCCTTCCTTCACCGGTGGGATAAACGAGCAGGGGTGGGGGCTGTTATGTGGACAGGGCCGGCCCGAGACAGTTTGCTGCCTGAGACGGATCAGCAAATGACGCGCCCACCCCCAGCCACCCCCTCCCTAAGTCAACGTGCAAAGTGGGCTCCTTCAAGGAGGAAAGGTGGGATATAAATTTAATTAATAAATAAACTAATAAACATAGTCATGGCATGTCAAGTTATTTTGGCGCCTGAGGCAAAAAATCCCACAAACGCCCGTTTCCCTCTCCCTGGCAGGAAAAATGCAGTAGTAGTAAGTTTAAATGATCAACTGTTTGCTGCCCCACATTTTTATCTGCCTGAAACAGCTGCCTCAGTCTGCCTAATGGTAGGGTTGGGCCAGACTTAATGCATGCCTTTTGCAGTCTCAAACAGGGCAAACTTATCTTTCCCAAGGTTGTGTATAAAGTTGCTTTTTGAGGTATTTTCTAAGGGAGTTTTTACACTGGGGTGCTAGTTCTTTTGGGGGGGGATCTTTGAGTGTTAACTAGGATATTATGTGAGAAAAATAACGTGCTCATCCTCTGTCCCTGAAGTTTTATAGGGCTGCTTTTCTGCTTTTCCATTTCCTATGGGGGCACAAAATTGTGTTTTTTTGTGTTGTGGTTGTTGTTATTAGTAGTAGTAGTAGCAGTAATATATAATACAGCACCATCAGTGTACATGGTACTGAGATTTTGTTGTTGTATGCCTTCAAGTCGATTACGACTTGAATCAGTGACCTCCAATAGCATCTGTTATAAACACCCTGTTCAGATCTTGTAAGTTCAGGTCTGTGGCTTCCTTCATGGAATCAATCCATCTCTTGTTTGGTCTTCCTCTTTTTCTACTCCCTTCTGTTTTTCCCAGCATTATTGTCTTCTAGTGAATCACATCTTCTCATTATGTGTCTAAAGTATACATAGGCAAAATTGACAGGGTCCTGCCCCCAAAGAGTTTACTTACAGTTTAGAACAGATGGTGGAGACGACAACAGAAAGAGGTTAAGGAAGGATAAACGTAGCAAATGCAGCAATTGCAAGTACTCTTGGATGAAACAGATTATCTTACCCCATCCCAGTATGGGTTCAGGCCTGGTTATGGGACTGAATCGGCCTTGGTCACCCTGATGGATGACCTTTATTGGGAGACGGACAGGGAGAGTGCAACCCTGTTACTCTTACTTGATCTCTCAGCTGCTTTTCATACCATTAACCTTGGTACTCTTCTGGGCCGACTTAGTGAGATGGGTATTGGAGGCAGTGGTTCAGAGTCGTCCAAGGTCGTTCTCAGAGAATAGCATTGCATGATTGTCTTTCAGCCCCCTGGCAGTGTGCTGTGGGATGCTGCAGGGCACCATCTTGTCCCCCATGCTGTTTAACATCTATATGAAGCCCTTGGGAGCGGTCATCAGGAGATTTGGGGCAAGGTGTCAGCAGTACGCTGATGATACCCAGCTCTGTTTGTCTGTAACATCTGAATTGGGAGAGGTCGTGCAAGCCCTGGACCGCTGCTTTGACTCAGTGATGGGCTGGATGAGGACCAATAAACTGAGTGTGAATCCTAGCAAAACGGAGGCGCTGTGGGTTGGTGGTTCCCGAGTTCAGATAATTGGTCAGTTGCGTGCTTTGGATGGGGTTGTACTCCCTCTGTAAGAGGAGGTCCATAGTCTGTGGGTGCTCCTGGATCCATCTTTGTCGCTAGAGGCCCAAGTGACCTCAGTGGCTAGGAGTGCTTTTTACCAGCTTTGGCTGGTAAGACAGCTGCGGCTGTTTCTGGACTGGGATAGCCTGACCACTGTTGTCCACGCACTGGTAACCTCCAGGCTTGATTACCATAATGTGCTCTGTGTGGGGCTGCCCTTGAGGTTGGTCCAGAAGCTGCAGCTGGTGCAAAATGCGACAGCGAGACTGCTCACTGGGGCAGGGTATCTCCAACATGTCACTCTGCTGCTGAAAGAATTGCACTGGCTGCCCATTTGCTACCAGGCCAAGTTCAGGGTTCTAGTTTTGATGTACAAACCCCTATACAACTTGGGACCAGGATACCTGAAAGACTGTCTTACCCCTTATATACCCAACCAATCACTGCGCTCACAACATAGGAAACGGACCTTTAGTGTGGCCTTCCTCTTTCAACAAGCTTTTAAGTTGAGACCTTATCCCAGTCTGTCTGTGGTGGAATTGCTTTTTAATATGTTTTTAAATCTTTTTTTTAAACAATATATTTTTAACTTTTTTAAGATGTCTTGAAAGGTTTTAAAAGTGTTTTTAAAGATGATTTGTTTTAATTATTTTAAAGTCTGTTTTTATGATGTTTTAACGTGTTTTTAGTGCTTTTGTTTGCCGCCCTGGGCTCCTGCAGGAAGGAAGGGAGGGATATAAATAAAATAATAAATAAATAAAAATAGTATAAGTTGGAAATGAGGAAATAACTCTGTAGCCCCAGGACAGTGGGCATCGATGAAGTGAACACAGTGGTCTGACCAACTAGAATCTCTGTTTCGATTATTGGTAGGTACTGAAAATTGGGATTTTCCTCCCCTTTTGGGGACCTCTTGCTACCTTTATAAAAACACAACCCTGTTCTCTACTAATCTCAGACAACTCTGGAATAACTCTTAATTCTAGTGTAGATTAGAACTCCCACCATTTATCGACATTCCAGAAAGGATGGAGAAAACATTCCCCCTCTTGTGTCTAAAGCATACAGATACGTTTTACATCCCTAACATTGAGCAAAACAAAACTTAGGTTAGCAATTCCTAGTGACAGCAACTGAAACTCAAGGACCATCATGTTACTGGTTTTCTGATTGTTTTCACCCCCAGAAACCAGAGACTGGCTTATATATGTATGTTCATCACTTGGTGGCTGTAACATCAAGTGATGCCTTGGGTGTGTGAATGGGCCGCCACAAATACAACGCCTCAAGTAGTACTTTCATACCACATCAAAAGCAATGGAGTCAGTACACAGTGTCAGTTGCCTGTTATAAAGTTTAGATAAACTAAGTGGTGTACATACATGTGTAAATCAATTCTTTTTGATCCCATTTGGGGCCAGATTACTTGTTGAATCTGCCAGATAAGGAGGATCCTGTTGCCTGGGTGTGATCCTTTTTTCTTGCAACAGCTTATCTAGAATAAACTCACATTTTATCCCTACAACAATGGTTCCCAGGCCTTTTAAGTCTGTGCTTCTCTTTATAAACAAGCCCCATGTGCCACATATGACTGGTCATCTACTACTCCCTTCAGCTTTTTCTAGTTGCTTCTGCTCCCATTGTGACTTAACATGGTACATACCCAAGATCATGTTAACATGGATTGGTTATGTAGTGTGCTTCTACCTTTTTGGGCTGATAGGAGGCACACATTCAAAATTACTTGGATCAGGATTGGGGTACATTTGGACCTCCAGATGTCACTGAATTACCTCCCATCAGCCTTAGCAAGTATGACCAATGGCCAGGGATAATGGGAACTATAGTTCATCAACATCTGTAGGGCCAAAGTTTCCCCATACCTGACCTAGACTGTGGTCCTAAGCACAATTTGGAGCACGTTACTCAGTTACTTTGAGAGAAAACAGGCATTACATCAGGGTTTTAGCATAGATTAGTTACACTTCACATACTTTAAGCACCCTACTAAGCTCAAATAGAGGCTAAAGAGTAGGGGGAAAGTACTTTTATCTTTTTCATGAAAAAGGTAATGTTTGTGCAGCATTGAAGTGCCAGCACTAATTAAGGGGTTTAATAACTAAACTCAATTTAGCTGTTTCGAATTCAGCAGCACTACTAAGACTGTGTCTGCACTGCACTTAGAACTCACTTTAATTTCATGCTGTGTCAATTTACTGTATTTAATTTGCTTCTATTTGTGGTGGTCGTTGCTTAGAGCACATTAGTATCTCTTGTCCATGCTTTGCAGTGCTTGTTGTTGTTATGTGCCTTCAAATCGATTACGACTTGTGACCCTATGAATCGGCGACCTCCAATAGCATCTGTCATGAACCACCCTGTTCAGGCCTTGTACAGGTCTGTGGCTTCCTTTACAGAATCAATCCATCTCTTGTTTGGCCTTCCTCTTTTTCTACTCCCTTTTGTTCCCCCAGCATTATTGTCTTTTCTAGTGAATCATGTGTTCTCATTATGTGTCCAAAGTACGATAACCTCAGTTTCATCATTTTAGCTTCTAATGACAGCTCTGGTTTAATTTGTTCTGACACCCAATTATTTGTCTTTTTTGCAGTCCATGGTATGGCTCAGATGTACCACAGATGCAAAACTTTTGAACACCACATTTCAAATGAGTTGATTTTTCTCTTACCCACTTTTTTCACCGTCCAACTTTCACATCCATATATAGAGATCGGGAATACCATGGTCTGAATGATCCTGACTTTAGCGTTCAGTGATACATCTTTGCAGTGCTAGAGTGAATTTGTTACTGATTTTTAATGGAAGAAAAAATCACAATACAGTTGTGATATTAAACACCTTTTTATATTAATAGTATAGTATAAGTTTATTCCAGGGCCAAAGGCCAACAGATAACGAAAACAAAAAAGTCACGTAACAGTAAAATCAGTACAACATTTGTAAAAACTTGCAAAACCGAGCAAAGAATAATGGGATAAGATACAATCGAAATAAATTTAATAACAAGACACAAAACTTAAAATAGAAAAGTTAAAATTCAATTATGAATTTGCTCCATTATGGGCAATATCCAATGAAAGCGTACTTTTAAAATTAGCCCTTAAATTTCTGGCAGCTATAGTAAACAGCGAGACATTATATGTGATCTCAGGATCAAGATCGGACATTAAGATAATTATATTTCCCTCGATTGAGATCGACCTATCATTGTACTGCACAGACCTAAGAAATCTGGCTCGGGGACCATTATAGATGGGGCAGGAAAATAGAATGTGAGGAAGATCTTCTGGCTCAGATGTACCACAGATGCAAAACTTTTGAACATTGGAAGTATCAGAGAGCCAGCCTTCTCTATATTAATCATCAAATACCTTCTGATATTAATCATCAGAGCAAAGTACTTTGAGGACTTGAATGCTGGAATCATCAACAAATGAAAATAATGTATCCTTAATGAAAAGCTGGTCAGACATACTTTTGGAAAAGCTTGAATAGCTTGTGTTTTCTTCCTTCCAGTCAAATTAGAATACAAAGGGTCCATGATTTTATTATTGTTGTTGTTATTATTATAGATTTATTTGTTGCTTGATACCCGAAGGTCCCCAAGCGACTTACACAATGTTAAAACAAAACAAATAAAAGAGACTATAAAAACATAACAATAAACAAAAACAAAACAATAACAATACGACCCCCACACAACCACAGGAAGTTTTGGCAGCATATTAAAAACAAGACATCATCTCAATCTATCAAATGCCTGGAAGAAAAGATACATCTTTACCTGTCGCTGAAAAGATGTCAATGACAGCACCAGGCAGACCTCACTGTGGTGCATATTCTACAGATAGGGAGCCACAACTGAAAAGGCCCTCTCGTCACCACCCTCTGAGCTTCCCTCAAAGGGGGGACCTGGAAGAAGGCCTCAGAGGAAGATCTAAGGGTGCGGGTAGGTTCATATAAGGAGATATTGGGGTCCTGAGCTATAAAGAGCTTTATAATTCAAAACCAGCACTTTGAATTGTGCTCATAAGCGTATAGCTCAGAAGCATATACCATTAAGAGCTCTTTGCGCAGAGATTCTATTCTTCAGTAGTTGCAGTTGTTTAAGTTCAGATATGTAATTGTGTTACTTTTACAGTAACTGAAACATTGGGAATATTAGTTCTTTGAAGTAGGTATGCAGCTAGGTCCCAGAAATATATTTGTCTGTTTGTTTTGACCACAAGATCATTCTGCTTTAGTTGACAGAACATACTCAATTTGAGTCAGTTCCCTTGCCCACAGCTTGATTTTACAGTGGCTAATTCTGGATACTTAGTCTGACTTCCCATTGAGCAATCTTTTAATCTTAGGAGGTGTAGCTCTTTGGCCTGATCAAACTAGAAGGCAGTGTTAGATTGCTTACCCTTTCCAAGACAGGACAAACTAAGACATTTTGCAGGTCACATATTCCCCCATTTAAGTTGGTTGGCTCATGCTAAAAAACATTTATCCTGAAGTTTTGATTATTGATGGAATGAATTCTACAGTATCTTTCTCCCTGGATCTTGGAAGCACACTATGAAATTTAACGTCCCTTTACCACATGCTTCTTTTGACATGTTAGCTGTTGGTTGAGAATGATCATGCCTGCCTTTGGGACTATTTTATCTTGAGAAATGTTTTATACAGATGCTATTTCCATAATAGTCTATATCGGTGTTTCCCAAACTACTTTCTCCAGAGGCCACTTAAAATTGCTAATGGTCTTGGCAGACCACGTAGTGATTTGTCTGCCTGTCATAGCAATCGTAATGCGCTGTATTAGAAGCTGTAGGATTTTTAATTGTATTTTTTTCTACTGTTTATTTCTTACTGTATTTTATTGTATTAGAATTTAAGTTCTATGAATGCAAATTATAGTACAATAAATTACAAAAAAGGGATAGAATATTGTGCACTTGCAATGTGATATTCTGACCCTTGTACACATGGTATGCACCCACTGACAATCAAGATTTCTGTCACATCTAATTGTAACACAGAATAAGCATCAAGTTGATATACACATCAATGAATGCACAGTGGTTCACACAGTACCTTAACAAAGTATTTCTGATAAAGTGCAGAGCCCTAGATGCTTTCATTTGTGTTTATGATTGCACTTTGCAGGTTTTCCAAGTTCATTAAGTCAGTTGGCTTTCTCACCCACAAAGAGATCTGGTATGTAAAATAGCTTGTCAGACTCTTAGCAGGATTGACACATATTATAAAAACATTGATTTGTTAAAATAATTTCAGTGCTGTCCTACCATTTTTCATGCATACATATGCAAGAGTCAGCTGCAGTAAAATGGTAGGTGTTGTCAGAAAGATTTAGACAAGGAACTGAATTTGTAAAACTAATTCCTTGAGATAATTGCTATAGTTCGATTTCACATAAAATTAGGTATGAGCTACATCTGAAACATGTATTGGCGAACTGTGTGGACTAAAACTCTTA
The DNA here is from genome assembly GCF_030035675.1 of Rhineura floridana. Classification (NCBI taxonomy): domain Eukaryota; kingdom Metazoa; phylum Chordata; class Lepidosauria; order Squamata; family Rhineuridae; genus Rhineura; species Rhineura floridana. Next base: position 186,569,149 of record NC_084483.1, on the reverse strand, counting down.
AATTGTTAATTTCCTCGGCATGTTGACAATGCCTTCAATCAAAGATATAAGTTGTCTGTCAGTAATTTTCATTTGTGTGTTATGGAGAACCAGGGAGAAAATTATATTTTCTGTTCTGCGTAGTTGCCTAGTTGTCTGTCTTAGCATGCAACCCTGATACGATTTTGGCTTCCATGAACCTTCATATATGTTAATGTCCTGATTAAAGAATGTCATTAATGTTCTGAGATTCTTACCTGACAGGCTGCATAAAGATGCCCTCTGTGGACATTCAAAGAAGCTGAATGTTGGAAGATTCAGGACAGACAAAAGGAAGTACTTCTTTACTCAGCGCACAGTTAAACTATGGAATTTGCTCCCACAAGATGCAGTAATGGCCACCAGCTTGGATGGCTTTAAAAGAAGATTAGACAAATTCATGGAGGACAGGGCTATCAATGGCTACTAGCCGTGATGGCTGTGCTCTGCCACCCTAGTCAGAGGCAGCATGCTGCTGAAAACCAGTTGCCGGAAGCTTCAGGAGGGGAGAGTGTTCTTGCACTCGGGTCCTGCTTGTGGACTTCCCCCAGGCACCTGGTTGGCCACTGTGAGAACAGGATGCTGGACTAGATGGGCCACTGGCCTGATCCAGCAGGCTCTTCTTATGTTCTTATGTTCTGTCACTGCTCCTCTGTATGTGCTACATTAATTTGTGCCAAATTGAGCAATCTGGATAAATGGTATAAAATATTTTTCTTTTTTATATAGTTACTTTTGAGTAGTCAAAATATAAGACAAGGAGCTAAGATTTCACTAGTCAAAGCTATTGGGCTCTTTTGGGAGGAAAGGCAGGATACAAATTTGATAAAGTAACATTCTTTGGATGCTTTACTCTGTGCCAGATTTTGTAGTGTGTGAGTGTATAAAATACACACAACACTGCCATGAGTAGTATCCAGTATTAGTTATAGCAATCAGTGGGCCTACTCTGAGTTGAAATTAGTGGGTCTACTTGGAGAATGTATCTACAGTATATAGGAACTGTAAATAAAACAAACAAATAGAAGGTTATATGTTTACAACAATGGGTTTGTTTTATTTACAGTTCCTATATACTGCAGATATCCATTTATTTATGTCATGCAGACCCTTCTGCTGACCTCAGAGCTTGGGGAGAGACCTAGTTGTGTATCACTTTGAATTGGACTCGGTAACAGATAGGTAGCCGGTGTAAATTCCTCAAGATGGATGTTATATGATATAGCACCAACATGTTGGTTAGTTTTCTTGTGGCAACACTAAATGCAGTTTTCAGGAAGTTTTCAAGGGCAGCCCAATGTAGAATGCATTACAATAGTCTATACAGGAGGTAACCGGAGCATCTTGATCCAAGAATGGATGTAAGTGACAAACCATCTTGGGCTAGTAAAAGGCACTCCTAGCCACAATAACAAAGCTGGATCCAGGAGTCCCTCCAGACTACATAACTACTCCTTTAGGAGCAGTACAACACTATAATAGGCTGAATCTCTGCTTCCCAGACACAAGGACCACCACTAGCTCTGTCTTTTCAGGATTCACTCTTAGATAGATATTTATATTAAAATATTTTCATTACATTTTGAAATATTTTCATTAGATTTTTAAGTTACCCATGCCAGTTAATAGGTTTCAGTTCATTTCCAGATGACTAGACTATAATTTCCATTGATAGCTTTCACAGAGAGTCACTTTAGAGCAGAAGTGGGGAACCTTTGGCCCTCCAGATGTTGCTACACTCCAACTCCCATTATCTCTGACCATTAGCCATGTTGGCCGGGACTGACTGCAGTTGAAGTTCAACAACATCTGGAGGGCCACAGGTTTTGCACCTCTGCTTTAGAGCAATCCTAAATACTCACACTTTGCTTCTTGGTCCACAAACTTCTGTGCCTGGATTTTGAACCTTTCCAATGGCTCTCTTTGCTCAGGATATTGCTTGAAGTAGCCCTTCAACCAGGTTGAATTTTTCTATGTTGCAAAATCATGGTGGTGGTTGTGTTGGAGTGAGTTCAAGAGGTGAGGGGTGCATTGAGGTTGAACAGGTGCTTCTGTCATTGGCAAGCAGAGCTGCCCTTTCATTTGAATACAGCAGTTTCTTTTCTGTGCTGTTCAGATGACCAATGGTGTTTCTGGAATTTCTGGCTTGCTTCATGACTTCTGTTTATAGCAAGTTTCTGTTGCAGACGTGTGTCTAATGCATATCCCTCTTAAGATTCTTGGGATCATTCTCTGAAGGATCGGATGACTCTATACGTGAAATAAATTGGGCCTCTTGGGGCTTTTGATGGAATTGAGTAGTCTTCTCATAAGTAATTTAATAGACTGTATCTACAAATCAGCCTAACATCATGGAATGGCAGACAAATCTCTGATTTGCTCAGAAGAAGCTGTTCTGTATAGACTTTGGGAGAAGTCTTTTGTTTATTTGTCTAAATGAGTTCTTTGCCATCTTTCAGCTGAAGCGTCTAATACAGCAATTTGCAATATAATATAAAAGATTTAAAAAGCAACAGTTGATATCTAAAACCAATTAGAATTCCCATAGCTAAGCACACAAGGAATAGCAAAAACAAAATTACCTCTTAAAAGTCTGTAAGAATAAAGTTGTCTTCACCTCAAGACATTGAGAACATACCAGTAAAGTGTCATGGGAAAGAGCATTCTACACTTAAGGCACTACCAATAAAATACACATCTCTAGTAGTTGCTTACCTCACTTCTGAACTTGGCACCCAAAGCCTCTGTCACAAGTATTAATGAGTGGGGAGGACTGGAGTAGACAACCCAGATACCTTGATCTCAGGGTTTATAGGGCTTTATAAGTCAGAACTGCCACCTTGAATTGTTCCAGAAACAATTTGGAAGCCAGTGAAGATCTTTTAAAACTGACGAGATCAATGAAATGGCTAATGATAATAATCTGGTTTTTGTATTCTGAACCAACTGAAGTTTCCAAATAGTTTTCAAGAATTGCCCCACGTACAACATATTGCAGCAATCAAGTCTAGATGTTAATCTGGTAACTTTGGAAATTCTATAGTATTTGCTTAACTCTGATGTCAGAATGGCCATATAGCATAATAAAAGGAAGCAGAGGATGAGAGAGAAAAACAAGATTCCAAGACGCCTGCCGTTGCTCAGGCGATGAGGAGGACAGGTGCTGTTTGAGATGGGAAGCTGGATTAAATTTATGAGGTGGGAAACGTTTGGGTCTGGATAGATTTGGTGTAGGTGGTGTGTGTAAATGTAGCCTGCTGTAGAAGCTGGTTCCTATAGATTTTAGCATAGACTATCTTGTTAAGTCACCTTACATAAGCGATCAGATGTATGACCTTTTCTTTTGTTGGTCTTTACACAGCTGGTATTCCTATTAACAGGCACGAACAGTGTCCCTTCCTTGTCATACGTTACTTCAGTTGCTCTATCTTGTTAAAGAGAAGATATTAAATCAGAAAGGAAGATTTAAACATCTGGAATGTGTTGTCAGACATCAGAAAATCTGTCACTCCTCAATTAGTAGCAAAGAAAAAATGAGGTAGAGGGGCTTGCAAGGTTAGAGGTCCAGTAGCTACCGTTGAGACCAGATATATGCAGCTCAGCTGTTGCCCCAACCTCTGTATTATGTGGGTAAAGTTTTGGTGAAAGTGACTGGGGATTGGCTGTGGCAGTTTAGTGATGCAGTAGTAGACCTTCTCTCGGTCCCACCGGTGAGAACAGCTAGGCTGGTACGGACCAGAGAGAGGGCATTCTCTGTTGTGGCCCCCACCCTCTGGAACTCTCTCCCTTTCGATCTCAGACATGCTCCCTCCCTGTCCAGCTATTGCCGAGCCTTGAAGACCTGGCTGTTCAGGCAGGCCTACAAGATTGGGACAGATTAATTTATGTTCTGAATTAATGAATGGTTTTTTAGCTTAAAATTTGATTATGTTGATGTATATGTATTGTTTTTATTCTTGTTGTTCGTCGCCTAGAGTGTCCCTAACCCGGACAGATAGGCGGCTGAAAAATAAAATTTATTATTATTATTATTATAGGGCTACATCCTCTCTGTAGTTGTTACCCTTCATTTTTGTGCAAGTTCCCTCTGATTCAGATTTCCATTTCTAGCTCAAAAATTGGAAAATGCCTCACATGATTTGAGACATGAAACAAGTTTAATTAGTACATTCAGTCTTGGGATAACCTGTTTTTGTAGACTACCACTAAACCCTTCCCAGACTTGTGACTACTGTGCATTTCTCTGGCATATTTTACCTTGCCCTGTCATTTATTATTATTGTTGTTGTTGTTTATTGTTTATTATTATTATTTATTACATTTGTATACTGCCCCACAGCCGAAGCTCTCTGGGCGGTTTACAACAATTAAAAACATTAAAAACAAATATACAAATTTAAAAGCACTTTTTAAAAAAACAATTTAAAAACACATGCTAAAATGCCTGGGAGAAGAGGAAATAATCTTTGTATCATCATCTTTGGCTTAGCAAATTGACTTATAGGAGAGGCCTGAGGGCTTAGAAACAATCTCATACACCAGAGACATAGACTGAATACAGCTTGCTGAATGATCAATGATGTGCTTGTAGTCAGGCTTGCTTTTGGTCCTTGGTACACCAAAAGGAGCTTTGTTACTGCTTAAGAACTAAACAGTGAGGGTGGTATTCAATGCTAGTCCTACTCACGGTAGACCCACTGAAGCTGATAGACATGACTAACTTCAGTTTATTAATTTCAGTGGTTCCACTCTGAGTAGGACTTAACTGAATATAACCCTGAATTTTCAAATGTAGAGTCAGAACACCAACAAAGCCAGTCTGGTTCACCACTCACCTGGTGCCTCCAAAGAGGATGATCTTGTCCCCTACTCTACAACAGCACTGCCTGTGGTGAGGACATGGCCCTTTTCCTTTGGGATTGATTTTCTTCCAAATAAAAGAAACTGGATCAGATTTCCCATATTGGGGTGTTTAAGGGTCAGTTTCTGAAACTCCCAGGCTTAACTAGCAGTAGCATCTTTCGGGAAAGTTTTTGTCTTGTGTCTTCCTTGAAGAAATTAAACATGGGAGTGGCTTCACATCTGTGAACACTTAAAGATTCCACTACTTTGTTTATAACTGCTTATATATCTGCTGGTTGCTATTCCATGGTTCTTCTGCTTGTCCCTCATGCACTGTTCTGAGTGATTGTAAACTGGATTCTGGAAGTTTGTTTTTGCCACAATTAATTTCACTGTATATGGTCCATATAGCCCTCAGTTATACTTTAAAATGCCAGATCACTCTTTTGAGAGACTAATAGGACTAATCTTTTGGGATTTTTGCTGTACATGGATCTACTGGGGAGCAAACATTATTTCACATTTGCGTACACGTGGACACATACAAGTGACTTTCAGGAGTCATCTTGAATCTGAAGATGGTAACATGAGAATGAGCCCTGAGTTTTTGACTGTTTGTCAAGTTGTGTGTCTTGCAGATCTTAGAGATTCACAAGTGTGTTGTCCTATTTTAGCATCAGCATAAATAGCTCAGCCTACCTAGCAGTCAGGCAAGTGTTAGCATAGCTGCACCTCATTATGAAAGGCCAATAATTATGCTTGTGTGGACATCGGCTTTCATTTCCTGCTGTCTTGGAACAAATAGCCAAAGGAGTACGTAAATGTCAGGAGTGAGAAAAGGAGCCGAATTGTTATTCTGCTGGATGTAACAGTGAGTTGGGATGCGCCTGAAATAGAACAGTCTATATGGCCTGCTTCAAGCTGGCTGGGGCTATTTTTAAGTACTACTAAACCATGTAGCTGGAACCACAGCCTTTCCATATTCACGAGGGCTGAGACAACAGCATGGTAGGGAAGTGTCCTTTACATGTACTTCAAAAATAGTGGGTGCAGGATTGCCTTGGTGTTTGGGGAAACCGAGATTCATTATTGCTGTATGACGATGAAAATTATGTTTGCATCTTGCTGAACTCATCATTTGATCTGAAACACAAAAGAGGGAATTTAACCCATACATTTATTGTTGGAATTTAAAACTCTGTTGTACTTACAGAGCTGAATTAACCAGCTAGGCCATTTGGCCAGTTCTGGAATGGAATGGATGTAAAATTAGGCATACTCTCTCTCTCCCCCCCCCTCTGAGGTATTTATTATTTAAGATTTCATTCTTGTTCTGTATCAAAGATCAAAAGTCAGTTATAAAATGTCGTCATATTCTATGTTTATCCTGTTTATTTTGACTTTTTTTTAAATAGGGCTAGTATTTCTGTTTCTTTCAGAGCATACCTTAATGTACAATCTTCCTCTGTTTACCTTGCCTCAGTTTCCTTCCTCTTCATCTCCCTTATATTCTATTTTAAATTGCAAGTTCCTTGGGACAGGGACTTGATATGAATAATAATAATAATAATAATTCCTGTTTGTAGAAAAACCTCTCTAAATGTTGCAACTTACCTGCGACTCGTACATAGTTTGGCTAAGGTTTGGTTGAGGTTGTAGATTTCCAAGATATCCACCCACTGGTGCTAGGCAGTTTGCGAAATACTGAATGTTTATGTGCAGTGCTATGAACTATTAATTTTGTTCCAAGTAAAGCAAGCATACAATTTCATGGATAATGCAATGAAAATGTAATTCTGCTTGTGTCATAAATATAAGCAGAATTTTTTATTTATTCAATTAACAAAATTTTATACTGCTTGACTGTAGAAGCCTGTAAGTGGTTTATAAAAAATATATAAATAAAAACAGTTAAAAACAAATAAGTTAAAACGTTTTAGAAAACCAAATCAGCAATAGACTAAAAAGAAATTAAAACACCTCAACTTCTATTGTGTGTGTATATATAGATATTTATATTTAAGATATGCATCATTAATACAACATACCTTTATCAAAATTTATAATAATATTTCAAGCTTATTATGAAGAAAAAGTATTGTCCTGCTGAAGACACAAAATTACTAACTTATGCTAATGCTATTTGGATCATTCTTAGTGCAATACAAACTGATAATACATTTGGCCACAACTTCTTATTTTATGCTGTATTCAACAAAGCTGTTCTGCCTTATCAGAAGGCTATCATATTTTGTCTTTGTTGTCTAAACCTAAGACAATAGGTTAGTTTGGCCATAGCAGCAAATCCCCAAATTTTCTAATTTCTCCATCCATTCTTTAATGAGTGGTATGTTAACTGAGCTCCATGTCTTTGCAGATATTATTTTTGCTGGAGCTAACATATAAGAAACTAATTCTTTATGTTCTGATACTACTGAGCTTTCTACATGATTCACTAAAAAATACTGGATGGAGAGGAATTTCATAATTTAAGATCTTTTGAATTTGATTTTTAATTTTATTTTAGTACTTTTCACCTCTCGCATCTCTTTTTTGCATTTCCAACATGAGGGGATTTTTTAAAATCATTTGTGTCTGAACTGGAGTGATATACCAGCTAATCATGAACTTAAAAAGAATGGTCCCTTGAATATAAGCAAATTTTAAAATAAAAAATACAATTTTTAAAATATTGAGGAATAGGCAAGAAGAGGCCGATGCTCCATCACCGGCATTGGCTTTCGTAGTCTTCTGGCACAGTTTCAAGGTGCTGGCCTCTATTTGACCTACATGGGTTAGTTCCTACTTATTTTGGGGGAGGAGGGTGGGATCTGTGGCCCTCCAGATGTTTCTGGACTGCAGCTCCCATCATCCCTGGTTACTGGCCATTCTGGCGGGGGATGATGGGAGTAAGAGTCCAACAACATCTGGAGGGTCACATGTTCCGCTCCACTGTCCTAGAAGTTGCTCTCTAATGTATCTTCAGTTGCAGTCACTTAACCTAACACCTTAACAATAACAGCTGCATTGCCAATCATACTATCTAGCATTTTGTAATCATTTTGACACTTTGTAAGTGTCCACTACTGAGGCATTCCTTTCCTTCAGAGACTTGTCAAAGTGTGAGCATCTTCTAGAAGCCTTTTAAGATGATATGAGCTGTTGGACAGTGGAACAGACTGCCTCAAAAAGTGGGAGAGTCTCCTTTATTGGGCATTTTTAAGCAGAGTCTGGATGGCCCCTTATCAGAAATGCTGTAGAAGTGGATTTCCTTTATCAGCAGTGGGTTGGACTTCTGACTATGTGTCTTCCATGATTCTAAGGCTTTCTTTTGGCCTCATTGGCTTGAGTAGGTGAACAGGATATCTCTGTATATAACAAACTGCTGGTATTACATAAAATTTAAACAGTTAAGGTTGCCTGTTAGGAAGGTTATATCACCTTGTGTTAAATTTCTAGTCTTTCTGGTAAAAGGCTAAATTTGCTAAAAGCAATAGGAAGTAATGATGTTGGCTGGTGATAACCTTCTAGTGAGAGCAGTGTGTTGACTCAGTGTTCCTAAAATGTGTTGAATGTTGGCAGTGCAAAAATAGTTCAAAATATCCTTGCATATTCAATCAATCACTGGCAAGCTGGGCAGCATAAATATTTATTATATAATGAGTTCTAAGCAGTTTACGAATACACATTTTTGCAAGATGACTGAATATGGACAAATGCAAACAATATTTTACCAGGAAGTAATATGTCTACGAGACCATGCAGCCATGTAGGGAGTTGGTCCCTGGTATCATTCACCTCTGTGGTGAGGATAATTGAATTTGGTAAACTTCTCATTATCAAATGGGTGGATGCTACAGATGGCCAACTCCCCATGCCTATATACCATATGAATATTTTGCGACTCCTTCATGACAACATGACAGCGACAGTTTTGGATAACAATGGCTTTCAGAGTGATCCATTCAGAGTCGGATCAGGCGTAAAACAGGGATGCGTCATTGCTCCGACCTTATTTGCTATCTTCATTGCTATGATTCTACACCTTATTGAGGGGAAACTTCCCACGGGTGTGGAAATCATATATTGAACAGATGGAAAGCTTTTTAATCTCAGTAGGCTGAAAGCAAAAAGTAAGGTAATGTCAACCTCTGTCGTAGAACTTCAGTATGCCGATGGTAATGTGGTCACACATTCAGAGAAAGATCTTCAAACTATCCTAAATGTCTTTGCAGAAGCATATGGAAAGCTTGGGCTCTCACTTAATATTAAAAAAACCAAAGTGCTTCATCAACAGGTGCAAACTAGTCCCTCTGTACCACCACCAATCCAGCTTAATGGTGTGATGCTGGGGAACGTTGATCGGCAGCCATCTCTCTGTGAAAGCTGACATCGATGCTGAAATTCAACATCGTCCGAGCTCTACGAGTGCCGCATTCTCCCGAATGAAGCGTAGAGTGTTCAAGGATCGGGATATTCGCAGGGAGACCAAAATGCTTATTTACAAAGCCATTGTACTACTGACCTTACTGTACGCCTGTGAAACATGGCTCATCTATAAACGCCACTCCCAACTTCTTGAAAGATTCCACCAACGCTACCTCCGGAAAATTCTGCAAATTACTTGGGAAGACAGATGGATTAATGTTAGCGTTTTGGAAGAAGCAAAGACTACCAGTGTTGAAACAATGATCCTTCAACATCAACTTCGCTGGACTGGCCATGTTGTTCGAATGCCTGATCACCTTCTTTCAAAGCAGCTACTTTACTTCCAACTTAAAGATGGAAAACGGAATATCGGTGGACAGCCAAAGAGGTTGAAAGATGTTCTTAAAGCGAATGTAAAAAATGTAACATGAACATTGAGAACTGGGAAGTCTTGGCCCGTGAACGTCCCAAATGGAGGTTGGATATTATCAAAGGTGCTGTGGACTTCGAAGAAGCATGAACACAGAGCAAACAGGACAAATGAGCTAAGCGGAAGGCATGTCAAACAAATCCTCATTGTGACCATTTTCCATCTGGAAACCTATGTCCTCACTGTGGGAGGCTGTGTGGATCCAGAATTGGCCTCCGCAGTCACTTATGGACCCACTGTTAAAGACCTTATCTTGGAAGACAATCTTACTCGACCACAATTGATCACCAATGAATGATATACTCTTCATAGTAGGTAGTAAATGCCATTTGTCTGTATTCACGCATAACATTGTAATTTGTGGTATATGGCTAATGTAATCTCTAGGAACGGTTTTAATGTTCAGACTGTTGAGTCTGTTGATGATCTACTTGCTGCCTATTGCTGAAAATCTCTGGCCATAGTCCAGAGTGTGTGCATAATTCTTTGTCAGTATCACTTCCTGCAGAAATCCCAAATTATGTTTTAAAATTGCATGAATTTTGGAAGCTGTGTATGTGGTGTTCTCATTGCTTGAAAGGCAACCATGGGTTTTCCTTGAAGGAACTCCCACACCAACACCTCCCCAACATTTGCTTTATATGAGAGGCTCATAGGAGACTGAAATCTTCCTCATTGTTTCTTACACTGTGAAGCTTATAGAATGTTTGGAAAATGGATTTTATCATTATTTAGGAATGGCTTGTATATGAAGCTCACTGGAATACACTAGTTTTTCCCCCCTTGGGATTATGATCTTATATAGTCACATCTGCACAGCAAACTTTAAACTTTCAGCCAATATCTTTCATTCACTTGAAACAAAAATTATGCTATATTGTTTTCATCCCTCATTTATCTTTTCTGTTTCATTTTGTTAGTGGTTTTTAAGTATATTTAACTTCTTGGATCTGTGTGTTTCTCAACCATTTTACCTTCTATCATGCATTTTACACTAGGATTTTCCTCTGTTATCTTTTGTAGATTTCTGTATTTTAGTGTATCGGCCAAAGAGAAAGTTTTCAACTTTTAACATCTGATCTCTGTGTTTAGTAAAAAAAAGTATTGGAGATGGGTATTAAAGCTGACAGGTCTTAACAACTTCTCATGCTCAAATATCACAAATACTCATCTAATCTAAACTATATTTGGCTGATGCAAATTGATTTCAAATTTATTGGATAACTGATTTCAGTTGCTTATTGGCCTTCATTCCAGGCCCTCTCCTTAAAGAAAATGTTTTGTTTTTCCGTGAACATTTTTGAGTGACTGGACTAGTACTGAGTTTGTTAATACTGACAGGAGCTGAATGGTTAAGCAGGTAGAGAATATTCATTCCTTGGTTTTTAACACCTACGTGTTAAAAATCTGATGAGAAAAGTTCTCTCTTATGTGCTTAAGGATTCCAACTTCTCTAAGTCTTCTGACAAGGTTTCAAGAACTCCCACTACAGTCATCACAAAGCAGAATACAGGTCTTGATTTTTCTTCTATTTTGGACACATAGCTGGAGAAATGTGTGTGGGTTTAAATCTCTAACCACTGATTTTCTCTGGAACTGACTTTTGAAAATGCTTCTTTAACAACCTACTTGCTTTTCTCTTACTTGTGTGTGATGAAAAGCTACACACAAAGCTGTGGATCATTAAAGCAGATCTTTACCCAAGTAAAACTTACATATTTTGCTAGGGCTCCTGTAACATAAGACCTCTGTTGGATCAGACCACAGGGCCATGTAGTCAAGCATCCTGTTCTCTTGGTGACCAACCAAATGCCTATGAGGAGTCAACAAGCAGGACTTGAGCGCAATAGCACTCTTACACTTGTGCTTGCAGCAACTGGTATTTAAAGGCATTGCACCTCTGATAGTGGAGGTAGCACACTGCTATCTTGGCTAATCACCATTGATAGCCTTATCCTCCATGAATTTGGCTAATCTACTTTTAAAGCCATCCAAATTGGGGGCCATCACCACATCTTGTTGTAGCAAATTCTGTAGTTTAACTATGTGTTATGTTAAGATGCATTTTTGGCTGTCCTCAGTCTTCCAACTTTCAATTTCATTGGATGACCCTGGTTCAAATACTATAAAAGAGGTTACTGTCTTGGACAAGGCATTATTGGGACTTGCCTCTCCAAATGAAGTAAATGAGAGTCAAGGCATTGAAGTGACTTGGCTGGGAATTGTCCCTCTGATGGCAAAAGACTTGAATTGTTTATTAATTTGATGCTATTAATTTGCAATGATAATTCTCTTTGCTAATACGTGACTAGGGATGCGGGAGAAATTTACACAAGTCGAATTGGACATGAGATTATCCCTTAATTTGCATCTTCATTGTCTTTGTGGATTGGTCTTGCTTGATACGAACTTCTGCAGCTTTTCCTGATACCACTTTAAAAAAAAAGTGTCGGACATAACATTGCTATCGATGACAGCTGCATTGTATGTTCCCTTTAACTTCTGTGGCAATGAGGTGGTAGTGGTAGCCATTAATATTCATTGTTTGATTCTTAACCTGTCTTCCCGTTGTTTTTATAAAATTCACAAAGGAACAATATAGCAGTCATTTATGCAGTCACAGTGTCTGTCAGATACTCCCTGATAACATATAATAATTATTAGATTTCTTTTTCATTTAAGCAAACGTGAAGACTGCTTTGTGCAGCACGACCCATATACAGTCCTATATTATCCACCAATTCAGTTTGCCACCGCCTTTCCAAAGCACATCAAGAGACCAATGTGGTGGTGGTGGTTATTGTTATTAATTCAATTTGTGTCCCACTTTTTCTCCAAGGAGCTCTAGGTGGCATACATGGTTCTCCCAATCCTCATTTAATCTGCACAGCAACCCTGTAAAATAGGTTAGCTGACTAATCAGTTGTTGGATAGAGTTACTGAAGACAGCAAAGAGAGGAAAAATATCTTTAAAAATATTGATGACAGAGCAAATGAGTTACCGTCTTTATGTGAGACACCCCAGTCAATGTAATGGCTCATTGATTAGCTTATCAATTTTGTTCTTTTGTTGCCTGTGCCCTCAGGCAGACAAAACCAGGCAAGCCAACCCAGTAGGAACTGGACAGTGAAAAGCTGTCCCAAGAGAGGTATGGGGCAGGACGAAGAAGGAAGACAATTTAAAAAAATTGTCATAATTACTGTGTGTTGATGGTGGATTAAGCAATATCACTTTTTGGATGGTTAATTTCAAACAGGCTAAATATAAGGACAAGAACTCAGCAATAGTTACATTTTTCAACTTTCAAAATTGCATCATATAGCTGATAGTTGAAAAAGAATTCAACTGCACAAGCCTCGTTTACTGGGGGGAGATTTAGTTGACTGTCCTCAGACAGACAGTAAGCCTGAGGCATGAAACGTACTTGATGGACAATTACCTGCCTTATTTATATTTCAATAAAAACACAACAGACCATCTGTACAAAGAACGAAAACATCAGTAGAAAGAATGAAAACAATAATGTATTTTTCGGCAATAGAAAAGATTGAAATAGAAGATAATGGAAATCGAACACAAACTGTAACCAGGTGCCAGCTGAACCGGCAGCAACAAGAAAACAACATCCTTATAGTTGACCTTCTACAACAAAGGCGCTTACCGTATATGGAGCGAGAAATGCCAGATGTCCAAGCTGGATTTAGAAAGGGAAGAGGCACCAGAGATCATATCGCAAACATATGTTGGATAATGGAATGGAGCAAGGAATTTCAGAAGAAAATCACCCTGTGCTTTATAGATTACAGCAAAACCTTTGACTGTGTAGATCATGAAAAACTGTGGAATGCTTTAAAAGAAATGGGGGTGCCACAGCATCTGATTGTCCTAATGTACAACCTATACTCTGGATAAGAGGCTATTGTAAGGAATATGGAGAAACCGATTGGTTCCCAATCGGAAAGGGTGTGAGACGGGTGTATGTTATCGCCCTATTTGTTTAATCTATATGCAGAACATATCATACAGAAAGCGGGATTGGACCAAGATGAAGGTGTGAAAATTGGAGGGAGAAATATCAATAATTTAAGATATGCAGACGATACCATACTACTAGCAGAAACCAGTAATGATTTGAAACGAATGCTGATGAAAGTTAAAGAGGAAAGCACAAAAGCAGGACTACAGCTGAATGTCAAAAAGACTAAAGTGACCGGAATTAAGGCGGAAGGAAATCGAAATAGCTTATCCTTGTTTTTATTGCAAAAAGCTGGCCTGGAATTGAGCATTTTAAAGATACAAACGGATGAGAGGCATCTGATCTGAGGAGAAAATTTTTGATTTATATGAACTTTTGAGTATTATATGTCTGGGACTATTTTTTCTGGTCTACTTCATTTTGACGAATCTGCTTGTTCTTTATGCCACTAATTATTTGGATGCTGTGAACTAAATTTGTTTTGCATTCTTGGACACATAAGAGATAAGGCAGTTTGTGCTGTCTACATTATGATGTCATCAGGTTTGGAATATTAACTCCTTTGTTGCTGGAAAAAGAAATAAATTGCTCTTTGCTTGGGAATAGTGCTATATTGGAAATTGAAGGGTTTTTTTCTTCTTCTTGGTTTTAAAAATGACAATTAAGAAAGTGGCTGAGACCCTGGAAGTAAATATGTTTCAGAAAATAATGGATGAGATTGAGATAACGAAACAAAAACTGAGACATGGCAAACAAGAGATGAAAATTGAATTTGGCAAAATGAAGCAGGAGCTGAAAGAAATAGGGGATTTTATGAGAGAGGAGGTTGATGAGATCAGAGATATAACTAGACAAGCAATAGAAAAAGAAAGAAAAATTAAAGGGAAGATGCAAGTCCTGGGGATTGGAACAGATATATCAAATGTGGAACTGGAAAAAGATTTGGAGTTTATGGACCTTAGAGATAAAGATTACTGTTTGGAATTCAGCGTTGTCCCTGAAGAAATTGATGAAGATATCAGAGATAAAGCTATCAATGTTTCGAAAAAATTTCTGGACTGGAATGATGTGATGGAGTTTGAAATAGAGAAAATCTATAGAATTAATTATAGATATGTGACAATGGAAAAACTCTCAAGAGATGTGCTAGTGCATTTCGTAAAAAAGAGGAACAGTGATATGACTTTACAACAACATTTCAGTAACACATTCAGAATTGATGGCAAGGAAATATTTGTGAGGAAGGAAATTCCCATCAGATTCTTATTATATGACTATGACAGCAAGATTATTATGGATGCAAGGATGGAAGATGGAAGATGGAATTAACACTGATAATGGAAGAATGGCTATTGAAATTACTAGACCTAGCAGACTTGACGAGATGGATTAATCGATATGTTTATTTGGAGAAAAATCGATGGATATATTTCTCAAGGACTGGAAACCTCTCTTTGACCTTTTGCGGAAAGAATAAAGTGATGTTAATGAGATTTGATGATTAATTAAGATAACTACTGGAGGAAAGTGATTTTGTAATATATTAAGAGACAGGCTTGTTATATATTATAGACCTATAACTGATCTGCGACAAATCGGAAGTCAACATTTTATTTTATTGTATTAGTTATTAATTTGTTTGTTTGTTTTGTTTTTTGAAACTTTGAATAAAAATTAATGATTAAAAAAAAGACTAAAGTGATGACAACAGAAGATTTATGTAACCTTAAAGTTGACAAAGAGGACATTGAACTTGTCAAGGATTTCACTCCTCGGCACAGTCATTAACCAAAATGGACACAATAGTCAAGAAATCAGGAGAAGGCTAGGACTGGGGAGGACAGCTATGAGAGAACCAGAAAAGGTCCTCAAATGCAAAGATGTATCCAATGAACCCTGCGAGCGATGCCATTGGGAGTCATGTACTCCCAGCAGGGTCACCCATGGCGGTAAGGTCAAGGGAGAGGAACCAGGCAAAGAACGATCCAAGGAAATCCTCAACAGCAGAACAGGCAGAGGATAACAATGTGTACATTACAACGGCTGTGAAGGCGGATGAAGGCTGCAGCAGATAAAAGACTTCCAGTCTTCGTGGTATCCATGCCATTGGATCAAAGCCTTATTGTGTAAATAATAATAATAAAATTTAATTTATTGTGTATTGATCATTGTGCGCCAATCTCGCCACATAAAACAAATTCATGCACAGGCATCTTCCGACCAAACCAAACCAAAAGTTCAGTGGTGATCGACGAATGGCGACAGGGGCAGGACTGTGAAATCCGGAAGCCCCTAGTCATGTGGTACATGGGCGGTGGATACAGACTCAGTCATCCTGGCTCAAGGACTGAGGCAGTTGAGTAGTTTGGCAGCTATATCCATGATTGAGCAGTCCTATTCAGGAGGGGTCCACTCTGCTCACCCTGTATGGGGAGGGGGCTAGAAAAGGTGCCCTAAACATAGTCTGCCTCATCTCTCTCCCTCACTGGATTACCACATCCAGTGGGGTCACCACTTAGCGGTCGCAAAAGACAATTGAACTTTGGAACATGGAATATACGGACATTGCTGGACAATACAGATAGTGAACGTCCTGAACGCAGGACTGCCATCATCATGAGGGAGTTGAGATGTTTTAATATTGACATAGCAGCACTCCAAGAAACTCGAAGAGCAGGAGGACAACTGAAGGGAAAAAAAGGTTATACCTTCTTCTGGAAAGGACTGCCAGAACAAGAATGACGAATACATGGAGTAAGCTTTGCTATTAAAAATAATCTTGTCAGAAGTTCCTATTGGCATTAATGAACGACTCTCAACTCTCCAGTTAAAACTTGCCAAAAACCAGCAGGTAACTATTCTAAGTGCTTATGCACCAACATTAAATGCTGATGAAGACATCAAGGAAATTTTTTATACCCAGCTGGACACCATATTATCAGAGATACCTAAGGAGAATGAAATTATCCTCTTGGGTGATTTCAATGCAAGAGTTGGGCGTGATTTCAATTTATGGCCAGAAACCATTGGGGAAAGAAGGAGTTGGCAATAGCAACCTGAATGGCATTCTACTTCTGACTAAATGTGCAGAGCATAATCTTGTTATTACAAACACACTCTTTCACCAGAAAAATAAATTTAAAACATCATGGAAGCACCCTCCGTCAAAACACTGGCATCTCCTGGATTACGTAATCGTCTGTGCCAGAGATCGTCGTGATGTACTCCTCGCTAGGGCCATGACGAGTGCTGATGACTGCTGGACAGATCACTGATTAATTCGATCTACTATGACCATTAATTTTGTTCCTCAATGTAGGCTCCATGGAAGAAAATCAAGACGTAAAATGAACATCCATGCCCTTCAAGATCCTATTAAGTGAGCCTGCTTTCAGACAACTCTCAAGAAACATCTACCGATGGAACTCCCTGAAAATGTTGAGGAACACTGGATTAAACTGAAGACATCCATTATTACAGCATGTGAACAAACTATTGGATACCAAACTAAGAAACATCAGGATTGGGTCGATGACAATGATGGTGAGATTGACCATATCATCGACAAGAAAAGGAAAGCCTTCCAGATATGGCAGAAAGACATTAACTGTCCTGCTAAGAAAAAAAATCTATGCCAGTGAAAAGGCTGAGGTCCAAAGAAGAACTAGAGAACTTAAGAACGCCTGGTGGATAAAGAAAGTTCAAGAAATCCAGCACTTTGCAGATGCTCACAGTGCACGGGGCTTTTTTAATGCCACAAAGACCATCTATGGACCAACAAACCACGGTACAAATCCCTTAAGTTCAATGCATTGTACCAAACTTCTTAAGGATAGAGAGTCTATTGCACTGCGCTGGAAAGAGCATTGCCATGACCTCCTTAATCATAACTCTATTGTGGCTGGTGAGGTCTTCTTGCAAATTCCACAACAACAAACTAGAAACGAGCTTGCTATATCCCCTAATTTGGATGAAGTCAGTAAAGCCATCAATCAAATAAAGAACAACAAAGCTAGTGGATCTGATGGGATTCCTGCTGAAGTCGTTAAAGAAGGTGGGCCTGAACTTACACAACAACTTCATAAGGTCATAAAAAAAATCTGGATGAGGGAGGAGATCCCGGAAGACTTTAGGGATGCCATAATTATCACCCTTTTTAAGAAAGGTGATAGAACAGATTGTGGGAACTATTGAGGTATCTCCTAGCTACCGCAGGTAAAATCCTCACAAGAATCCTCGCAAATTGCCTCTTACCGATCTCAGAGGATGTCTCAAAATGGTTTCCGCCCTTCCAGGGGGACAATGGACATGATCTTCACTGTACGACAGTTTCAAGAAATATGCCAGGAGCAGAATCAACCTTTATATATGGTGTTTATTGATCTGACTAAGGCCTTTGATACTGTGAATCAAACTGCTCTCTGGACGATCCTTCTGAAAACTGGATGCCCTGATAAATTTGTGAATATTTTGCGACTCCTTCATGACAACATGACTGCAACAGTTTTGGATAACAATGGCTTTCAGAGTGATCCATTCAGAGTCGGATCAGGCTTAAAACAGGGATGCGTCATTGCTCCTACCTTATTTGCTATCTTCATTGCTATGATTCTACACCTTATTGAAAGGAAACTTCCTACTGGCATGGAAATCATATATCGAACAGATGGAAAGCTTTTTAATCTCAGTAGGCTGAAAGCAAAAAGTAAGGTAATGTCAACCTCTGTCGTAGAACTTCAATATGCTGATGATAATGTAGTCTCTGCACATTCAGGGAAAGATCTTCAAACTATCCTAAATTTCTTTGCAGAAACATATGGAAAGCTTGGGCTCTCACTTACTATTAAAAAAACCAAAGTGCTTCATCAACAGGTGCAAACTAGTCCCTCTGTACCACCACCAATCCATCTTAATGGTGTGACGCTGGGGAACATTGATCACTTCCCCTATCTTGGCAGCCATCTCTCTGTAAAAGCTGACGTCGATGCTGAAATTCAACATCGTCTGAGTTCTGAGAGTGCCGCATTCTCCCGAATGAAACGTAGAGTGTTTGAGGATTGGGATATTCGCAGGGAGACCAAAATGCTTATTTACAAAGCCATTGTACTACCAACCTTACTGTACGCCTGTGAAACATGGCTCATCTATAAACGCCACTCCCAACTTCTTGAAAGATTCTACCAACACTACCTCCGGAAAATTCTGCAAATTACTTGGGAAGATAGATGGATTAATGTTAGCGTTTTGGAAGAAGCAAAGACTACCAGTGTTGAAACAATGATCCTTCAACATCAACTTCGCTGGACCGGCCATGTTGTCCGAATGCCTGATCACCTTCTTTCAAAGCAGCTACTTTACTTCCAACTTAACGATGGAAAACGGAATATCGGTGGACAGCCAAAGAGGTTTAAATATGTTCTTAAAGCGAATGTAAAAAAAAATGTGATATGAACATTGAGAACTGGGAAGTCTTGGCCCATGAATGTCCCAAATGGAGGTTGGCTATTATCAAAGGTGCTGTGAACTTTGAAGAAGCACGAATACAGGGCGAACGGGACAAACGAGCTAAGCAGAAGGCACGTCAAACAAATCCTCATTGTGACCATTTTCCATCTGGAAACCTATGTCCTCACTGTGGGAGGCTGTGTGGATCCAGAATTGGCCCCCACAGTCACTTATGGACCCACTGTTAAAGATCTTATCTTGAAAGACAATCTTACGCAGCCACGACTGATCGCCAATAAATTCCCGATCTCTATTTATGGATGTGAAATTTGGACAGTGAAAAAAGCGGATAAGAGAAAAATCAACACTTTTGAAATGTGGTGTTGGAGGAGAGCTTTGTGCATACCATGGACTGCGAAAAAGACAAATAATTGGGTGTTAGAACAAGTTAAACCAGAACTGTCACTAGAAGCTCAAATGATGACACATCATGAGGAGACATGATTCACTAGAAAAGACAATAATGCTGAGGAAAACAAAAGGAAGTAGAAAAAGAGGAAGGCCAAACAAGAGATGGATTGATTCCATAAAGGAAGCCACAGACCTGAACATACAAGATCTGAACAGGATGGTTCACGGCAGATACTATTGGAGGTCACTGATTCATAGTGTCACCATAAGTCCTAATTGACTTGAAGGCACATAACAACAACAACATAGCTGACCATTGCTAATAGCTTCTTCCCACTCCATTATGGCCTTCTTGTAAAAGAAATACGCTGCTTCAAATACCTATTGCTGACAGGAACTTTCCTTGGGGGGGGGTGTTGTGACAATGTTTTTGGCTACTGGCCCAAATTGAAGATATCACTGACTTCACACTAACAACCGAGGAGAAGCAAAGTGGCTGCAATCTTCTCTCTAGGAGCCCACACAGTGTGCAGGCTCCCAGAGAGAAGATTGCAGCCACTTTGCTTCTCCTCTTTGGTTTTGCTGCTGCGCCACCCTAAGCTGTGGTTTGGCGTGGCGTGTTATCTGAACCCAGGCTCATGGTTTAGCTCTCTCCAGAGTAACCATGAGTTGTAATCAAGATATGTGTTATGGTTTACAGTTAGTGGTCTGTTACCACAGCTTAATGCAACGCAACAACAAAACAGAGGAGCAACGAAGCCACAATCTCCTTTCCAGGGACCTGCATGTTTGCTCATTCATGCTAAGCCATGATTTGACTGAACATTATATGCAAACAAGAGCACTGTCCATGCCCAATCTAGGAGAGAGGAAAGAAATGGAAAAGTATCTGGTCAAATGCATTAGAATGTATAACACTATATAACAGAGTAACACTATATAACAGATATGTTGTGATGCTTAGTTAATGTTGTTAGTAGTCTTTAACATTTTTATTTCCTGCTTCTTTTGTGATCCTTGAGTACACGTACTTGGTTCATATACTGTACGCAGTTAACTGTAGGACTTCTAGTGGTGAAAGTAGAAGATTGCAAGGGAGGCATTTTGAGGCACGTAGTCTTCTGAATGGACTCCCAAGTTCCATTGTGCTGATGTAACTATAAGTTATAAAAAATGGATCTGCCACCAGAAAGGAAAGCTTTTGACAAGTTCTCCCTCTTCTGTTCTGTACAGTAATATGTAATAGCAGTTACCTTGTATCTTGATGTCATTTCACTGGGTTTTTTCCCTTCCAGTGCAAGCCAGTGATGTAGAACAGGAGCTTGACCTGGGACTGCCATTTTCAACAGCCAGCCCCATTGTTCTTATAGTGTTCCCCTAAAAAGATGGGGGTGTCTTCTGTTAAAACAAATAAATGCTGTAAATATTTATTTATTATTTATTTGATTTATATCCCGCCCTTCCTCCCAGCAGGAGCCCAGGGCAACAAACAAAAGCACTTTAAAACATCAGAAAAACAGACTTAAAAATACATTGAAACAAAAGATCTTTACAAACATTGTTTAAAAAGCTTCCAAGACATCTTTTTTTAAAAAAACGTATTGTTTAAAAAAAGGTTTAAAAACTTATTAAAAAGCAATTCCAAAACAGACGCACAGACTGTGATAGGGTCTCAACTTAAAAGTCTTGTTGAAAGAAGGTCTTCAATAGGCACTGAAAAGATAACAGAGATGGCACCTGTCTAATATTTAAGGGGAGGGAGATCCACAGGGTAGATGCCGCCACGCCTAAGGTCCATTTCCTTTAGTTGACGAGAACATCTCTTTACTACTGCTATCATTAAGTTGTATTCTGTGAAATGGTGACTAGGGAGGGAAATGTTGGTTTTTGCTGCTCTCCTGAATTGTTGAGACACATTAAACCATTTCTCCATCTTTTGAAATGATTACATATTACAGAGTTTCTGCCCTATCTTACATATGTAACAGGCTAACAAGAGAAAGCTAATTGCTTTCTACTGCCCAAGAGTATTTAAAGAAAGGAACAATGTACTGCAATGTTCAAAGAGGCTATTAAAATCTCATCCAGTGGGAAAGCTGTTGGATAGAGGAAGACCCAGATTCATTTTCCAATGTGCATAATCAGATGCATTTTGATTATTTTTAAATTCTCTATCTGTTTCAGAGCTGTGTGGCTACGAACCAAAATGGTTGGTAGCCCTGTGGGCATGAAACTCTAATGCCCTGACCCCCATCTTGGAGGGACTGAGCACTGGCAGAAGGGAATGTTACGGTGGACAGTGCATTTAGAAGGTGGGCCCCGGAGAGTAAACCACGCTGCTGTGGCTGTTGGGCACAAAGTCTACTCTTTTGGTGGCTACTGTTCTGGTGAAGACTATGAGACTCTGCGACAGATCGATGTTCACGTATTCAATGCAGGTAAGATGAGCTTGAATACAAGGGAGCTGAAAAAGTAGCACTTTCACATGATTCATTGGTTATGGTTTTAGAATGTTATGAAAGCATGTTTCCCAGGTACTGGGATCTTTAAATGCAAGGAGCACATGCTGATGCAATAAAAAGGCTACCTGACTTATTCTGAAGCTGGCGAATATGTTTGTTTTTTATTTACTGAATTGTAGTGATAATTGGTTCAATGTATTAAGGGGAGTGTTCAGTTAGACATCAAACAGAGATGAAGTCACTGAGAATTTAAAAGTATCAAAAGCTGGAATTGTCCTTAAGGAGCACGGGAATTAGCTGTTTCACATAACATGTGAAAAAAAATTTTTTTTATTAAAGGCATATATTTACCAACTTCTTTGTAAAAGTTTTAGAGCAGTATACAAGATATTAAAATTCAGAATTATATATATATATATATCAGAATACAAGATTGTATTCTACAATAACAATCTACAGCAGGAAACCAATCAATAAAAATATATTTTTTAATAAAGATCATGCATTTGTGCACCTTGCTGAAATTGAACCTGTTTGGGAGCTATTCACTCTGTCAGGAAAAGTTTTGTGTATTTAGGGCCCTTTAATATATCTTCATAAGAAGTTGTGGGGACAAATGCTGGAAGCAAAGCTTAGTTGTAGGAAGTCTTTAGGGAGGAGAAACTTTCTGATTTACAGTTTCCCATCCCAATATATTTTGATAACCTTTAGGTTGTCTTAGAGAAGGAATACTCCATGAAAGGAGTCATTGGTTAAAGAATTATTTACTTCTGTGGAAAAAAATGAAATTTGAAAATGAAAATTTGTTGAATCCATAAGTTGTGACAGAGTAAGAAACAATCACATTTACAAAAAAATAATAATAAAGGGGAATAGAAAAATCATCAACTATGTGTCCTGGATTGTTCATGTAATCCAGTATAGTAGTGCCCCACTTATACGGCAGGTTCTGTTCCAGGCCCCCGCCGAAAAGCAAAAACCACTGGAAAGTGGCGCCTTACTCATCTGTAGCATGTGAGCTCCCTGCCCTACAGCTGACCGCGCAATCAGCTGTAGCATGGGGCTCTCCAGCTGATGGCGATCAGCTGGAGCGCGTGAGCTCCACCCTCTGCGCTCCAGCTGACAGCAATCAGCTGGAGCATGCGAGCTCCCTGCACTCCAGCTGACAGGGATCAGCTGTAGCATGAGAGCTCACGCACTACAGCTGATCACTGTCAACTGGAGCTCCCCACGCTACAGCTGATTGCCCCGCTGGTGCTGCCGTATTAGCGGAATGCCGAAAAACAGGGCGCCAACAAGCAGGGCCCTACTGTATGTTAAAATATGATGAAGGTTGCTCTATGAATTGCATGATCAAAAATGTTGTCAGTTATGAAAGCTATCTATGGATTCTTACTAAATAACCAGTTTAGTTATTGGTATCTGCAGTTTGAGCAGATACGCACTCCAGTTCAGTATGGTACATATAGGAAGAACCCTGAAAATTTAAGATGCTATATTTATAAAGAAGTTATTGAAGTTCTGCTACTTATTCCAGTGTTCACTATATGAAAAAAAAGAGAACTGAATAGTTGGACAGCTTACTTGTTGGAAAGGAACATTGATCTAATTGGCACGAAAGTTTATGTTAACCAGCAGAAAAGAAATATAATGAAAACATTATCTTTTTATTTGTAGTTGCAAATGTGTGAAACACTTTTTAGCCCTGGTCTTAAACTGCGTTTAGGTACGATGCCATATGAAAATACTAGAGCAGTTTAACACTAGCCAGTAAATTTATTATGCATTGTAAACATCAAGTAAAATTGATCCAAATGGAACCTGTACATAGTTCAGGCTAAGAAAACAAGCTGGTGTTCTGTTGTGTGACACTAGTGTGGTTCACACTAATGTCACACTGACCAATCACAAACTCTTTGGGAAAGGTGCAAAATCCTACTAACGATCCACTTGACTTGACGATACATAGACAAACTTCACCAGTTAGTGGCAAACGTGGGTGCCTAAACAGGAATGGCACAATATGACCTAGATGCTGCTGAGCCAAATAAATCCCTGCTTTTATGAACCTTACACTGCAACTTGCATCTTTAAAAATGTATTTATTACATCTTTTACGCTTGCATTTATTTAATCCTGGCAAGCTCTTGGCAGCAATGATACACCGTGGCATGGAGTTTTATGGAGCCAATTACCCTTTTCCTATTATCTTTCAAATATGTGATATGCAGATTCCAATGGAGAGTTGCAACAGGTGAGTGGCAGGACAGAATAGTGGATTCAGATATGGGAGACACAGGCTCAAATATCCAGCCATAAAGCATGCTAGCCTTTGACAATTGTCTTAGTCTAATGTACCAAACAATAAACAATAGAATTGTGACTTATTTGAAAACTGCTGTTTTTAAATGATTAATAACAGTTGAATTTTTTTACTTCTTCCAGTGTGCACTGTCTTGCATATTTTAATCTGCCATTTGGCTATCCATTTCCCTGTTCTAACCTTTTAAACTGGATGCTTTTAATATTGTTTAACCATTAAACTAAATGGACCTTTAAAGCACTTAATTGTCTCTGAATTGTACTCATGTTAATTCCTTTAGAACTCTTGAAAAATATGCCTTCCTGTAATCGAGCAAGGGTTGGAAATACTATTTTCTTCAGCCACGCTTTTTCTGGCACCAGCATCTTTACAGTGTCATACATTTGCAACAAACAGATTGCTCTAGGTGAACATCTTCCATATTCACTTAGTGATATATTCCTCTTAGCTTTTCATTGTCCTTGTGCTCTCTTTCTATTTTTCACAAATACAATAGTTTTTGCAATCTGTCATTTACTACATAAATACAGAGAATTAGATTTCTTCTTTGCCTTGTTAATCCAAGTACCTGAGGTGTTTATGTCAGTAGTTTCTCCATAATTAATAGGCATGGCAGCCTGATGCTTGAGGGCAAGGCAGTCAAGTAACACTCTGGGCTTTTTCTTTTAGTTTCTCTGCGCTGGACCAAACTACCACCAGTGTGGACAAACAGCAGGGACCATGTGAGGGAAGTTCCCTACATGAGATATGGACATTCTGCAGTGCTCATTGAAGACACCATCTATATCTGGGGTGGCCGCAATGACACCGAGGGAGCCTGCAATGTGCTATATGCCTTTGACGTCAGTAAGTGTTGCTTTGCTGCCCCCACAACCCTCACTGACGCATGCCCCCGAAAGTGTATATTCTAAAATGTTTCAGTCTGTGTCCAGGTTTAAATTAGGAACAGCAGGTATGAAACCACTTAAATCAGTGGTGTTTAGCCTTGATAGATAGCAAAAAAATCAAATTTAAGATTTTTATTTTTAAAGCACCTAGAAATTCTTTGAGACCTGTTGTACAATCTGCAGTCTTCATGAGTGGTACTTCGGAGAAGGAACAGTGGTAGTACTGTGGGCAGCACACAGTGCAGGGACTACACACAGTAGCAGGAAGGGGGTATGGAGGATCAAGGGAAGCAGAGGGGCCAACAAGTGAACAGAAATAATACCAGGTGCCCAGGGAGAAACTAAACCATACACAGGGTTTGCAAGGCAAGAAGAGCCTTATAGAAAACATAGGTAAAAGGGAGGGAATAGACCCAGTGGGCACCAAAATTATTATTATTATTTATTACATTTCTGTCCTGCCCTTCTTTCCAGAAGGAGCCCAAGGCGGCAAACAAAGAGATAAACACTAACAACATCTCAAAAACAAAACATCTTAAAAAATTCCAAAGGGTAGGTGCCACAGCACTAAAGGTCAGCTTCCTATGTTATGCGGAATGGATCTTCTGATAAGATGGATCTGCAGGAGGCCCCTGCAGAGTGCAGTGATCGATTGGGTATATAAGGGATTAGACGATCTTTCAGGTATCCTGATCCCAAGTTGTATAGGGCTTTGTACACCAAAACCAGCATCTTGAACTTGGCCCAGAGGCTAATGGGCAGCCAGCGCAATTCTTTCAGCAGCAGGAGAACATGTTAGCAATATCCTGCCCCAGTGACCACTCATGCCATCACATTTTGCACCAGCTGTAGCTTCCAGACCGACCTCAAGGGCAGCCCCACATAGAGCACATTATAGTAATCCAGCCAGGAGGTTACCAATACATGGACAACAGTGGTCAGGCTATCCCAGTCCAGAAACTGCTGCAGCTGTCTTACCAGCCAAAGCTGGTAAAAGGCACTCCTTTTACCATTGAGGTCACCTGGAAGATGGTCAATGACAATGATGCATCCAAGAGCACCCCTAGACTACAAACCTGCTCTTTCAGAGGTAGTATGACCCCATCCAAAGCAGGCAATTGACCAATTAATTATCCTGCTGAGCGGAAGGGCGGGGTATAAATCAAATAATAAATAAATAAAATCAATTCTAAAAGTGCAGCACTGCTGAAGTTGAACAGGTGTGTAAATCTGATCAGTAACTTGAATAGGAGAACACAGAACTAAATGAAGAAGCAGTATCTGTCATGACCCCCTAGACCACCAAGGTACTGGGTTCATGCATCAGACTCAGACCCCCACCCTTAGGGAAATGAGACTGGAACCAAAAAGCTATTACTTCACCCTTGCCAAGGCTGTGTACGCTCACAACAACCCTGCAAGGTAGAAGGTAGGCTGCCACCACCCCTGTATACTGGTCCACTCAGAGCCAGGGGATCTCTGAGCCCAGAAGATATATAAAACCAAGGTCCTAAAAGGCAAGAGTCACAGTTACACTCCTTGCCAGGCACCTCTGGTTTAACACTTAAAATCCAAGCCTTTAACTTCTTAACCCTCTTTGGTAGTTAGTGACTGAGATTGGTCAAGGTACTGAATCCAGAACCACCCTTTCTCTCAAGGAACACACCAGGTTAAAAATAGAAGTAGCTTTATTAAGATATATAAGTGCACATAACATATAGCAGCAAGTAATCCTTTAAGACCATTCACCCAACAGGGGTTTAGGTTCTTACAAGAGAATTCATACACACAACAAGAAAATAACAAGCTAAACTCACCTAACTACTTACACACGAGGTAGTTGGTTGCGTGGCACCTCTCCTAAGAGAGATGGATGTTCAACATAAAGCAATGGAACCAGACATAGGTTGCCTTCCCATAAGCAACCCCTGGAACCATAAGGCAGAAGGTTTGGAACTCTGGTGCCAAGTCAGCATAGGCAGAGAACAGAGAACAAAGGCTATGGGTCTCTAGCCCTATACTTAAAGGAAAAAGATCCTAACGGTCCAAGTTTAATTGACCAATCAGGAATTGGCTGATGTAATGTTCTTCTTGATGTTTCTCACATTTTCGCGCCTTGCGGGCCCCCCTCCCAACTGTGTTTTCCAACTGTACAGGCCAAAGATGACCTTGGGTACCAGGCACTTGCTAATCAGCAAAGATAAACAGGTGCAGCTTGTTAAGACTTCTCTAACCATCTTCAGCTGGGAAGTGAAACTCAGAATTGCAAATTGGCAAAGGCTTGTCTTTTCTAACTGTAACCATCTCCCAGAGTCCCTTGCTGGAGCCAAAGTATTGCTATTAGATTTTTAATAACTCATGAACATTACAGGTTCATGACAGTATCTAAGAATAATAAAATATTTTAAAATAGGAAAAATGAATGGCTGAGAAATATGATGGTGATTGTTTTGGAGTCTTCTGGTTGACAAAGATTTTCAACAACTGTTGATACTACTTTTTCACAACTTTAATTTTGCATTTTCATCATCATTATTATCATAAGCATCAACAACATTTATTACCTGCCTTTCACTTAGAGGGCAGGTTACAACAATTTAAAAATACAGCATTAAAAACAATCTAAAATCACAAAACAGGGTGGGTTCTAAAAATATGCATCTCAGGTGTCAAAGGCCAGGGTGAAAAGGTACATTTTCAGCAGCAGCCTAAAACTGTGCAGTGAAGTTGCCAGACGCACCTCGGTGGGTATGAAGTTCCACAACTTAGGGGTCGCCACAGAGAATGCCCTTTCACTAGCCACCACCCCCTGAACTTTTTTTGTATATAAATTTTATTGGGTTTCAAAAATAAAATACGTATTTGTCTCAAAAACTATCAGCAGATGTTACAAATCATATAGATACAATTCTTTAACCAATTAAGTATTCAGCATATCTAAAAGAAAATCCAAACTACCCTCTCATCCCACCTTCCCTCAACTACTGGGCTCCTACTGGGAGGAAGGGTGAGAAATAAATCAAATAATAAATAAACTGCTTTTCCCCCTCCCTCAAGGTGGTATAATTTATTAAGCATATTACCTGCTTGTTGGCTTGTTTTTCCTTCCTTTATTGCTTTTGGGACCTATAGTACTTCAGACACATCAGAACTATCTGTTGAATGCTAAACATCCATATAGTGTTACATGTTCCAAATACTAGCGTAATGGGGTGGGGAGGTTGATTGTTTTCTATAAACTTAGGCTATGAATGGAAAACATACCGAGGCAAACTTGTCTGTCTTTAGTTTACCACGTGTTATTCTTAGTTTGTATGTCAGTTTCTCCATCAAAGCAATAAACCAAACCTTATGATACGAATATTGTATTGAAGCACCATGCAAATTTTTCCAGTGCTTTGCTTTAGTAAGGTGAGCTGCCATCAGTAAATGCCCCACCAGCAGCTTGTCCTTTCTGTCCAGAGTTGTCCCAGTGAAGAAATTCAAAAGTGCCACCTGTGGAATCCTGTCCACGGGCCCAGACACAATCAATTGGATCTCATCAAAGACTACCTTCCACAAAGTCTGGACCCATGGCATGACCACCACATATGCTGGTATGTCCTGAGGTCTGCACACCCCATCCAGCAGCATCCCAATAAGTCTGGCTTTATCTTTGAGAGCCTCACCAGAGTAACATACCTCCTGTGTGCCAATTTTAGCATTGATTCACAAAGTTGATTAGAAGCTAAACTGGTTAGTGGTTGCTACCAGAATTTCTGCTATTCACCATCATCAATGATGATATCCCAGTCCCACTCCCACTGTTTTTTAAGGCCAGAAAGAACTGAGCTTTCCCATGCTAGTAACATTGTGTATAATTGGGAGACTATGCCTCTTCCCCCATCTCTGGCTGCCAAAATAAGTTGTTCGAAAGTAGGGCGCTGAAGGGCTTGTTCCTTAACCTGTACCCTCAAAAGAAAATTATGTATTTAATGCCATTGAATCCAGGTAAGCTGCACACCTCCTAGTGCTGTACGAAAGTCCTGTTCTGTTATTAAGCCAGCAAAAAAATCTCTGATTCTGAAAAAACCTCTTGACCTCCATTCTTGCCAAGCTATTTGTCTGTTCTTATTGTAGAAGTCAGGATGAAAATGGAGAGGAGTTAAGGGTGAACGTGATCTAGTCAAAATCTGCTTATTTTTTCCCAACACTTTATTAGTACTGTTGTAAATGGATTTTCCATTGACCTCTGCAGTATTGCCCTACTCATTTTTCTGAAAAACATCATGCGAAGAGGTATACCATTTAAGGCTATGTTTTCAAACTGAACCCATCTCTTTTTAGTGTTATCTAGAATAATAAAAATTAAATGATATAATTGGTTTGCCTCATAATATAATCTTAATTTGGGAATTCCCCATCCTCCATGTTTTGTGTGCCAGTACAGTAGAGTCTTTCGTATCCTGGGTTTTTTAGAGTTAAACATAAAGCGTTCCCACTCCTGCCAAATGCTAAATTGCTTCTCTGAGATCCATTCCAGGAGCATATGAAAAAGATAAGTAAGTTTAGGAAGTGCATTCATTTTAAGTGCTACTATTTTGGAAGGATTTATCTATTTTGGAAGAAACAGATAAATATTTTCCCCACCGTTTTGTATCTTTTTTAATGCATGCCCAAAGTGGTCCAAAGTTTGCCTTAATTAATTAATTAATTAATTAACAAATTGATTAAATCAATTGATTAAATTAATTGGTTGGTTGATTAAATTTAATTAATTAATTGATTTAATTTTTCCGTTTGTATCCCTACGTAGCGCAATGGTCTATGGCATCACCCCTGAACTTCTAAGGGTGGCAGAACTACCAGAGGGGCCCCCCTCTGCTGACCTCAGCACCTGAAAGGGTCTGTAAGGAAGGAGATGCTCTTTCAGATATTTGAGGCCTAAGTCATTTAGAGTTTTAAATGCAAGTGTGAGCACCTTGAATTGGGCCAAGAAATGAACTGGCAACCAATGCAGCTGTTTTAAAAGGGGATATAAGAATTCAAAAGAGAACCCCAGCCAGTAATCTGGGTGCTGCATTTTGGACAAGTTGAAGTTTCTGAACCATCTTCAAGGGTAACCCCACATAGAGCACACTACAATAATCCAGTCTGGAAGTTACCAGAGCATGGAATACAGTGGAAAAGTCATCTCTATCCAAAAGGGGCCAAAGCTGGTGAAACAGCCAGAGCTAGAAAAAGGCACTCATAGCCACTGAGGCCACCTGAGCCTCCAGTGTTAATTCAGGAGTACCCCCAAGCTGTGGACCTGCTCCTTCCAGGGGAGTGCAACCCCATCCAGAACAGGCTGTCTCCCCATCACATGGACATGAGAACTCTGAACACATAACACATCTGTCTTTTTAGGATTTAGCTTCAATTTAATGGCCCACATCCATCCCATCATTGCCTGCAAGCACCGGCCCGGCACCGCAGCTACCTCTTGCAATTCAGGTGGAACAGAGAACATGAGTGTCATCTACATATTGATAACATCTGACTCCAAATCTCCTTATGACAGCTTCCAGTGACCTCATATAGATGTTAAATAGCATGTGGAATGGAACCTATGGAACACCACAGAAAAGCTTTCATGGTGCCAAACAGTAGCCTCCCATAACTACATTTTTGAAAGCAGCCCTGGAGATATGAGCAGAACCACTGAAGCACAGTGCTCCCAACCCCCACCTCCCTTAGACGCTCTAAAAGGATACCGTGGTCAACAGTAGCCACCACTAGATCACGGAGAACGAACAAGGTCACACTCTTATCTCTCTCCTGACAGATGTCATCAACCAGGGTGATCAAGGCACTTTCAGTGTCATGGCCAGGCCTAAAACAAGCCTGGAATGGACCCAAGTAACCAGTTTCCTCCAAAGCTGAACTGCCACCACCTTCTCAAGCACCTTACTCAAAAAGGCAATATTTGCCACTGGGTGTTAGTTGTTCAACACTTCTGGGTCCAGGGAGGTCATCTTAACGAGGGGCTGCACCATTGCCTCCTTCAGGGCAAATGGTACCTCCCTCTCCAGTGAAGCATTAATCACTCCCTGGACCCACCTAGTCAACCTCCTAGAGCTAGTTCTAAGAAGCCAAAATGAGCAATGGTCAAGGGGGCAGGTGGTTGGCTGCACTTCTTTAAACAGCTTGTCCACATCCTCAGGCTGCAATAATTGAAACTTATCTAGTACAGATGGAAAAGACAGTGCTCTGGATGCCTCCATTGGACTTGCTCTAACTGTGACATTCAATTCTGTCTGATTCTGAATGATTTTGTCCCTAAAGTGCTTGCCATGTTGTTACAGCAGGCCTCTGAAAGTGTCAGAACAATGTTCTCTTGGCCAGATGACAAAAGTCCATTCATCACTTGGAAAAGCTCTACCAGATGGCTACCAGAGAAGTATGCTTTCTTTGCCACCGCCACTGCCATGTGGTAGGCATGATGGTGCTACCTTGCCTGTGTTTGGTTAGGTTCAGACCGTTTTACACCACCCATGCCCCAGCCGCCAACACTCCTGTTACATCAAGCCACCACAATCTATCTTAAATTAATATTTTTTTAAAATTATATAATCACTATGTAAAAAGAAAAATAGGAAAGACCATAGAATGAAATCATGGGCCACCAAGTTGGGACAAATCCCCAATAATATACAAAGGCTTAATAAATTGGTTCAAAGCACACACAGGCTATATCAATACCAATTTTATATTGATTTGGTGGGGCAGTGTTCTGTCAGTTGGTATCAGCAGCTGACATGAAAGGATCCAAGTGATGAAAACAGACTTTTGGTTGACCATATTTTTCATTACTTTAATTAGTTGGGTTTTTTTCCATAACAAAGTGGTTCTGCTTTTTGAAAACACAGGTGTGCATTTGTACTAATGTACCATAGGGAGAGTAACTTACATGTGCCTGTTTCCCCAGTGAGGATGTATGTCCAAGCAGTGCTTCAGAACCTACTAAAGAAGAAAAATATCTTCCATGGGAAATAGATGTGGATCAGATCTTTCCCAAGTTATATTTGCCCACTTCTAAGGATATGAACTAGGGATGTGGAACTGATTCATATGGGATTGATCGGTGAGAGCATTCCCCGTAAATTGGTCATAATAGTAAATTATATATTTCATTAATGAATTGCTTCCTAAGAAGCATCTCAGAGCAATTTCACAATACAATAAAAGCCATATACCAAAGAGTTATACATATAAAAGCAATTTCAAATAAATTCAGGTACCAAATGAGATAAAAATCTCCACTTAGAAGGCTTGTTGAAAGAGGGAAGTGTTTAGCAGGAAAGAAGGCAACAAATAAGAAAAAAATGAGAGAATCCATGTCTTACAAAACTCCATGCAATGAGAGATGGAACAAACCTCTCAGTTCTTGAGCTCTCTTTCCAGGTCTGGTTCGTTTCTTCTGACACATTTTCTTTCTCAGAATTCTGTCGCTCCTTAGAATGAACTCTTAAGTTTTCATTCTAAGGAGCAAAAGTAGAGAGCAATAGAATTCTGTTGTACTTTCTGGCATCACACAGTTGCCAATATGATTTTGCTTTTGCTACTTTTAAGTGAGGAGTGACTGAAAAGCTGCACAGGAATGGTTGCCATCCAGAGTCGTAGGCAGCCTTGCATGCACTTGCTTGTGCCAGTTCTTACCATCCCTAGAAAGCAAGCCTACTAATCTTTTCCCTCATGGGAAAATGAGGAAGCCCTCTTGCATGAGTCACCAGACAAAGCCCCAAGGCTGTTTTGCAAGGCATTGTCCTTTGCTGGCTTGCAAGTGTCATCTATATTAGATGTCACAGGCTCCCTCAGTCTCTAGTTTCATGTGTGGCTTTTGACCAAGGTCTTTAGGGATAACAAATGACTGAATTTAGAAATCCAAGTGTGGCACACATCCCACTATGAGCAAGGCTCACTTTCCCTTTGTGCCAGTCATTTCCCCAGAGTTTATATTGACCTTGCATTGGGCTAGAGAACTACTGCAGTTAATCTGGGTAGATGGGTTTGGACGGAAGCCAGCTTATGTAAGGTCCTTGGGTGCTGGGAGAATTTTGAACAGGGCACTCTTTTGCTGCTGTCTGGAATAAACACTGAAGCTGACTGCCAACTGTGGTAGGGGATCTCCTGTTGCTTCAAGGATTATCTGTGCTTTTTTTTTTTAATGGACTTCCAGGACAGGTGCTTGCTTAAACTTTGCAGTACTTTTCATTGCTGGATATCCATGTGCCCTTTATGAAAAATATTTTTCATAGACTGAAAAATACTCTCCTGCAGTTTAATTGCTTCCCAGAAGGTTGCAACAATTTCTTACTGTTTTGCATTCATAATACACAGTAGGATAATAGTAAAATTGCACAGAATGTGACTGGTGGCTTTAGAGTTTTTCAGGAGCTGTAAGACAGCTTTCAGAGAGGCATCTTCTGTTTACTGTCCTCTGTGGAAGAGCATGAAGAAGTGGTTACCTCCTTAAAAGGAAAGAGATGTGTTGTACATTTAGGATTTTTTCCCCAAGGGCCATGCCCTTTGTCACTCATTCCTGAGGATGCCATTCTGTGTCTGCTAGTAATGGCTCATCTTTCTCTGTTGTTTTTTAACATATTAGGCACGCACAAATGGTTCACACCAAAAGTTTCTGGAATGGTTCCGGGAGCAAGAGATGGACATTCGGCTTGTGTCTTGGGAAAGAGCATGTATATTTTTGGGGGATATGAACAACTGGTAAGTTATCCTCTGATCTCCACTCTGTGTGTGGGTCTGCTTGAGAAATGCTGCTTTCAATCAAGTTGTTCAAAGAGAGTTCTGGGTTCCCCCCCCCCTCAGTTTTTTCACCAGCAACATTATGTAAAGACATTTGTCAGTTAAGACAAAGATGGCAGAACATGTCCTCTGTTGTAACCCCCTGTTTTCACATTCTGTTAATAGTGCCAAACTTCCATCATAGCTGGAGAGTTCTCCAGGCATGCAGCCCTGTGCTATTCATATATATTCAAAAGTCATTCTCACTGTATTCAGTAGGATTTACTCCCACGTGCAATAGATTGAAGCCTTAGTCTACACCTAGGTTTGAAGGGCTAGACATATTTTACAGTCTGTTTATTGTTAATATTTCTGTGGGCACCTTGCCTCTTAGGGAAGAAGCTTTGTGCCTTTCATTGGTAAGCAAAAAATAAAATAAAACTCATGTTAGTCTATTGAGATCTCAGGCATCATTGACTTTATTGGCAAGCTTGTTGGCAAGTACTATACTGTCCACTCAATCTATATTCTCCTCCTCCTCCCTTTCATGTTAAGTTACTGTTCCAAATGCTACACTGGGATATATTAATATGAAAAGCAATAAAAAAATCTAAAATAAAATAGTCAAACTTCTTAAGAGCTGGGTTGCATCAGGAGGATGAACAGATGTTAATTTATGCCTGAAAACAGAAAAGAGTCTAGTCCAGCCCCTTACTTGTCAGATGACTAGTGCTGTCTTCACCATTAGAGATTACACAAGTTCCTAAGAGAATCATAGTCCTGCTTGTAAGATTTGCAGAATGCTTTCCATTTGTACTCATTTTTGCATTACTGTAAAGTAGATCATAACCCCTGCTTTCCGTTGGGTATTGAGTCATTTGAAACAGATGGTGACCAAAAGCCATCCAGTGATTTTGTGGTCAAGCAGAGATTTAACCCATTTCCAGCACACAATCTGTTGGACCTCACTAGCCTTTTCAGTGACAGGGTCATATGGTAAATGAGTCAATTTTCAGTAGATTTACAGCATTAAATGGAGCCTGTGAAGCAGGGCACTGAAGTAAATCAAAATATGGTCTTGGGTTTTAAGGGATTTGGCAAGAGCTCAAAATATTTTATCCCTCTCTATGGTAGGTCCAAATCTTACAAAACTTTGGCAAAGCCAGCAACATTCTATCTTCTACAGGTTGCTGTTAATTATGCATTCCTCTCAGAATATTTCGCTTCAGGTTTCTGTGGTCTGAGTCAGTGACTGTTTAACAACTCCAGCTGAAGTTAATAAGAGCTACTGATATTAAATACTTACTTAAAAGAAGGAAAAAGGGCAGTGCTTGCCATCTAAAGCCAGGCACTTGGAACCAATGAATGTGTCTGTGTTGGAATTGCTTTTTAATATGTTTTTTAAAACCTTTTTTCTAAACAATAAGTTTTTTAACGCTTTTTATTTAAGATGTTTTTAAAGCTTTTTTAAAAAAATGTTCTTAAAGTTGTTTTGTTTTAATGTATTTTAAGGTCTGTTTTTATTATATTTTAAAGTTTTTTTGGTGCTTTTGTTTGCCGCCCTGGGCTCTTGCTGGGAGGAAGGGTGGGATATAAATCAAATAATAAAGAAAATAAAGAAATATTACTATAAATTATGGCTTTAATCTCCCCATTACTTCCATTCTGTGTCTGTAAACTAGAGATGTTTGTGCTACTGAACATCTGCTTTGTTTCCTGAGCTGCCTATTTCAGTTTCCTTAATATATTTTAACTCTACAGGGAAATTCGGAAGAATTAAATTTTGTTTTCATCTCTGAAGAGTAAAGTTAGCAGGGACCTTTAGTTCTAATTCTGACATCCTTCGTTTAATAATGGCTCTTTCTTTCAGGCCGATTGTTTTTCGAATGACATCCACAAACTGGATAGCAGCAACATGATTTGGAGTCTGATCTGCACAAAGGTCAGTATCAGTGCTAGTGTGTATTTGTGTCCTATGTGTGACCCTATTTGCTCTTTAACTTTTGTCTGCCTTGGTTTTAAGCCAACATGATTTTGAGCACCCAACCTACATCCCCTTTCACATCTTTTACTCCTAAAGTGACTTCCATTACCCTTTGACTTACTTAACAAGAGTGTCTTGTTTCAGGGCACACCAGCTCGTTGGAGAGACTTCCACTCAGCCACAATAATTGGGACAAAGATGTATGTGTTTGGAGGAAGAGCAGATCGCTTTGGGCCATTCCACTCCAACAACGAGATCTACTGTAACCGAATCAAAGTATTTGACACAGATACAAACTCTTGGCTGGACTCCCCTCCTACGCCCCTCCTCCCTGAAGGCAGAAGGAGCCATTCAGCATGTAAGCCATCATAATACTCTGTAGAACATGAGAAGTGTGAAGTCTGATTAAAATTAAAGAGAAAGTTGTAGCTGGCAAGTCAGGCAAAAGTCTTCAAAAGATCAGATAGTGGTCTGTGTGTTTAGAGAAAACAGGGAGCCAGGACTCTGCAAGGGTAATTGACTTGTGCTCCCATTCCCCCATCTTTTCTTATCTAAAATCAGTCTTGTGCATCTCCCATTGGGAGAGGTACCAATATCAATTTTGGGCAAGATGGAAAAGCACAGAAAAGAAGAATCACAAGTCAGTTCCTTATCCTGTTGTCTCTCTTTTCCTCCTTTCATCTGAAATTTCCTGATCTGATGGAAGTGGACAACCTTAGCTCTGAAGGTGATTTGAAAGAACACAAGAGTTCACAGAATCATAGAATAGTGGATTTGGAAGGGGCTTATAAGGCCATCAAGTCCAACCCCCTGCTTAATGTAGGAATCTATATCAAAGCATTCAAAGAGTTCTGGTAAATCAGAGCAAAAGTCCATCTAGTTCAGTATCTTATTCCCAGAGTGACCACTGGGATTGCTTATGAGAATCCCAGGAGCAGAACCTGACTGCAACAGCACTCTCCCCACTTATGATTCCCAGCAACTGGTAATCTGAGGCACACTCCCTCCAACACTGGAGTAGTTCTTGATAGCCTTATCATCCATGAATTTGCCTAATCCCCTTTTAAAGCCATCCTAGTTGGTGACCATAACTGCATCTTACAGTAGCAAATTCTTTAGTTTAACTTTGCATTGTATGAAGTATCTCCTTTTGCCTGTCCTGAATGTTCCAACATTCACCCTCATTGCAAAGGGAAATGACACAAACCCCCTTTCACTTGTAACTGATACGAAATGGAGTTACATTTTGGGTGTGCTGACATGTAATTTCTCTTATCCCTATAGTCGGCTACAATGGGGAGTTGTATATATTTGGTGGCTACAATGCACGTCTGAACAGACACTTCCACGATCTCTGGAAATTTGATCCAGGTATTTCTTATTTCTGGTATTACAAGAGCCTCCAGGAATCTCTGTTGAAATTAGGGCTGCAGTTATACATTCAGCACTTTTCATCCATGTTGCGTGTGTTTTGTATGATGCATATGTGCAGCAGGTGCATGCAGTGTGTGTTCACAAAAATCTTATCGGTAAGAAATGGTGAGATCTGTCTTGGAGCCAATTAACAAGATTAGCCGAAGTAGTGGTAGTTACAATGATTTGAAACTCAAACCTCAAATGGCCACATTGTATTCATGAGGAAATGAAAGCACAAACTGGCAATCCCTAGAAGGCGTCAGGCATACCTGGACTCAGGGGCATCACATGGTACCCAGGTAATGCAACTAATATATTTTGTGTAATCTGAATCTGGAGTGAGGGAATGAGGCTCCTTGAGCTTGGATTTTTTAGCTATGAACTTTTGCTGGTTCTGTCACCAGTGACAGGAATAGCGATGCTTGTTGAGAATTGTGGAGACCAGAGAGTGACTGTGCAGCACTGCACAGCAGATTTCTGGATCGTGCCTCTGATGCATGAGCTAGTCTTCCTGAATGAGAGGCTTCTGTTTATCCATTAAGAGCATTTGTTTCTGCATCTTCCTGTTGGTAATATGGTCATGTGGTATTGATATGACTATCCATCTAGTGATTGGTTAAAGAGATGGCTTAGGATTCTATATTTGTCAAGGAAATTTGTTCATAGCTGCTATGTCAGTATTTCAACAGTTTAGTTTTATAGAGAAATGGCTACTTCAGTCTAAGGGGATGATGCTTCCTGGCCAGGCTGCTCAGGTGCTGGACATATATGTGGTCATGACCACTACCCTTTCTTGATCAAGGGAGCTCTGTCACCTTTGTGTGAAAGAGCAGGAGATAGCAGAGGCCTCTGTAATTACGTAAAAACCTGTTTGGCATCCTTTCCATTAGCACAAAAAGTAATGCCAGTCCTTCAGAGAGATTGTACAGTTTAAAGTATTGAATGGTCCTAGGAGATCTAGCTTCAAATTTCTGCTTAGCCAAAGACTCACTAAGCTCTGCTTTAGCTCATAAGATTGCTTTTCAGCCTCAGAGGACTGAGTTTAAAAATCAGCGAGAAAATAAATTTCCCTTGTATTCTGCACATAAATGTAAAGAGCCCCAAATTATCTTTTCTGAAAACCAGCTGAGACTACTTCAGATTGTTCCTGCTATAGCTGTTTCAGCAGCTGTTTGCCACCTTCACTTTTCCTATGCCATAATTGACCTGTAAGTGCCAAGCTAAAGTCAGGAGTAGGAGAGACTGTGCAAAAGGGCAGATATTGATGGTTCTAGTTCTAGCTCATCTCCAAAGATGTGGCGCTTTGTTTTAAGTTATATCCCACCTTTGCGCTTTTCTCAAGGCCTTCAAGATAGTTTACAGCAATTGCATTCATAACAATAAAACTGAATCTCAAAATTTAAAATCCACTTAAAAATAATAGCAGAGAGAATAAAAGCAAACAGTCATTACAACTACAAGCAGATATTTCTGGGGAGAGAATTCAGTAACTGGGGCACTACTACATAGAAGGGTTGGTTGCCACCCACTGAATCTCTAAAGGTGGACAAGGACAAATATGACAGTTGTGAAATGTGACAGTATTTGGTATTTTTTTCATAATGTTTAATAAAAGACACATAAGTTAGGTTAGAGCCCCCTTAAATGGGTTGATCATAGTTATCTGCATGGTTGCCACCCTTGGAACATAAGAGCCCTGCTGGATGAAGCCAAGGTGCATCTATTGTTTGTTTATCTAGTACTGCATCCCATTTCAAACAGTGGCCAGTGAGATGCCTTCAAGCAGGACATGAAGGCAACAGCCTTCCCTTCTGTTCATTTTCTCCCCTTCCTAGTATTTATAGAAATATCACCTCTGAACCTGGAAATTCCATCTAGGTATCACTCCCTCTTAACTACTCACTCAGCTGGTGAGTGGCAAGAGGACTGTAACCAAAACAAGGCCACTAAGAGACAAGAGAGAAGTAGTGGCATGCCCAAGAAACCCAGTGTTTGCAGATGTAAAAGAAAATGGGGGGGACTTGGGAGGGGGGGAAATGGCCACCCATTGAAACTGAGTAAGGCATTGGCCATGAATGATGAATGAAAAACCAGGGGTGGATTATACTAGAAGGAGGGCATGGCTGGCTGCCTGGAGCACTTTTTGTTGCAAGTTATACTGATCTGTGTTCCATAAACATGCCTCATCACCACATCTTGTGGAAGTGAATTCATTAATTTCATTATATATATACAAGTTTATATACTGCCTCTCATTACTATAATAGCAAAGAAATGTACGATAAAATAATTCAATACAAAACAATTCAGAAACAATTCAGTGTACAATACAAACAATCCAATAAAAACAACATATGGCAATGACAGTAATCTGGAATAATTCAATTTTATTGTTTGTTTTGTTTTGTTTCTTGATTTATTGTATTTATATATTGTGCTTGTTTTTATCTTTTTGTACACCGCCCAGAGAGCCTTCGGGCTTAGGGCGGTATATAAATTAAATTAAATAAATAAAATAAAATAAATAAATTTATATCAGAGGCTGTGGAAAGCTTGAGTAAATTAATATGTTTCTAACAGCTAGTTGAAGCTCACAATTGTAGGTGTCTGCTGTATCTCAGTGAGATATAGCATTCCATAGTGCAGGGGGCCACTGTGGAGAAGGCCCTTCTCCAGGTTGCCATAAAATGAATCTCTGCAAAATAACTCATAATGTTCTCCTGTGAAGATCTTAATGAATGGGCAGGTCTATATGGGAGAAAGCATTTTTTCAGATAACCTGGTCCAAAGTTGTTTAGGGCTTTATAAGATAACAAAACCTTAAACTGGCTCAGGAGCAGCTTGGCAACCTGTGCAATTCCTTTACCACAGGTTTTAGGTGTGTGTGGTAGGATTGCTTCACTCAGCAATCTAGCCAGTGCATTTTGCACAAGCTGCCACTTCCAAACCAGCCCACATAAACACAATGCAGCAGTTCAGTTTTGAGGTTACCAATGCATGGCTCACTATGGGTGGGCTTCCCCTGTCCAGGAACAGTTGTACCTAGCAAACCAGCCAAAGCTATCAAAAGGCACTCCTAGCCACTGAGGTCATTTTGGTCTCCAGTGACAAAGGTGGATGAAGGGGGGGGATTATGTACCTATTCCTTCAGAGGGAGCGCAACCCCTTCCAGAACAGGCACTCTCCCCAATTTCCAGAACCCACTCACCCATAAGACCTCTGTCTCAGCTCCAGCTTATTGGCCTTCAACCAGCCCACTGTTGTATCCAGACACCAGTCCATGACCACACCTGAACAGCGTGAAGCAATACTTGCTGTGTGAAGCAGAACTTCAGTATGTCCTGGATTTCGTGCCCCATAGTTTTATTTCTCCCGCCGTACCTTAATATGATGTTCCTGGGAGAGGTTTGTCACTGTGTTCTCCAGAGAGTAGCTGCCTCTTGCCTTTATCATATTCACACAGCTAACTCTCAAAAGGGGAGGATACAGGCTTTTCTGTGGGAATGTCTCAGTGGGTATTGCTTCTGCATTTCATGTAGTTACCAATAGATGGCAATGCATCTGCATGTACTCTTTGAAAGAGAAAGTTAAAACATATTTCAATCTGCAGAATGTTTTCAAAAGATGCTGTGTGGATTCTTAATTCTGAGTTCTACAATTGTCACCTTCCTCTCATTTGCCTTGCAAAGCAATTGCTTTTTCAAGGACCTTTATGCGACAAAGATCCATTTTTTTAAAATGACGTCCAAACTAAATTAGTTGGCTGCTTTGAACTGTTATATCCTTAGACTTCCAAGGGAATTTAGAAGAGTTCCCTTCATATGAACACATGTGGTATATAGCATTCTCATGCTTCACACAATCTTCCGTGACTTGAAAGTGTGAAATCTCTATTCACCTTCTTAACTGCTGGAAATAATCAGTGTGTACTCAATGTATAATGGAACATACAGCTTTGCATCCATTTCTTGTTTGGCATTATTGGTGAAAAAGAATGTATAGCCTTAGCAGGAGTTTCAGTGAGCTGTTAATGGGTTTCTCTGTTTAACCAGAAGATGCTTTCTCCATTGGGAATAAAATATCCAGAGTGCAAATAAACATTTTTCATGGGGAAAATACTATATTTAAAACCCTGAACACCCCTCCCATTTGAAAGTCGAAAATCCCAAGAATGAGTGTGCTGAGCAGCCCTGTGCTTAACCTTATTCACAGAAAATGGTATGAGATCCTGCTGTCTGTGAAATATTTTCCTCTGCAAAATAAAACACTAACCCATATGACATTTATACTTCAATACTCCCAAGGAGCATGTCCTTATCTTCTGATTGAAAAGAGCAAATAATAAGGATAGCAGAGGAGAAGGTCTCAGGTTTGATTCTATGTGTTTGGTTTGTAACCTTACAACTTGAGCTTGTTCACGTGGCTTGTCTTTACCAGGATTGCTTGAGATTTTCAACTTACATGGTGTATGTGTTTCCTCCAGTTTCTTTTATTTGGAAGAAAATCGATCCCAAAGGAAAAGGGCCATGTCCTCGCCGCAGGCAGTGCTGTTGTAGAGTAGGGGACAAGATCATCCTCTTTGGAGGCACCAGGTGAGTGGTGAACCAGACGGCTTTGTTGGTGTTCTGACTCTACATTTGAAAATTCAGGGTTATATTCAGTTAAGTCCTACTCAGAGTAGAACCACTGAAATTAATAAACTGAAGTTAGTCATGTCCATCAGCTTCAGTGGGTCTACTGTGAGTAGGATTAGCATTGAATACCACCCTCACTGTTTAGTTCTTAAGCAGTAACAAAGCTCCTTTTGGTGTACCTGTACAAGGACCAAAAGCAAGCCTGACTACAAGGACATCATTGATCATTCAGCAAGCTGTGTTCAGTCTATGTCTCTGGTGTATGAGATTGTTTCTAAGCCCTCAGGCCTCTCCTATAAGCCAATTTGCTAAGCCAGAGATGAAGATACAAAGATTATTTCCTCTTCTCCCAGGCATTTTAGCATGTGTTTATAAATTGTTTTTTTTAGGTGTTTTTAAATTTGTATATTTGTTTTTAATGTTTTTAATTGTTGTAAACCGCCCAGAGAGCTTCGGCTATGGGGCGGTATACAAATGTAATAAATAATAATAATAATATTATTAAAGAAAAGAAAAGATATACACTGAAGGTGCAATAGTAGTGATAAAAATGTAAGAACTGTGAACTTTAATTTATTATATGCAGGTTTCTGTGGATTGGTAAACTAAGGCTCCTTTCCTCCTTTTCCTTGGAACATGCTATATTTTAAAATTGTTGTAACCTGCGGCAGGACCTTTGGGTGAAGAGTGGGTAATAGATGATGATGATGATGATATCTGTCGTTTCACAAAAGCAAGAATTTTTTAAAATATATTAAAGAACGAAGAAGGATCTTCCCACCTACTTCTTGCAGTTCCCTGTTTAGTTCTTGTTTCAGAAAAATGCAGCAGTGCTTAGCAAAAACAGGCCCCCAGTGTTCCAAATGTCCAGTCTCAAATTGGGCACTAATTAAAACCATTTTCATTTGCCCATGAATCTTACCTCTTTATACCTTACTCTAATTCAGCAAGGGGCTATCATGATCCCCACAAAAGTCAGGATCATACCACATTACTTCAAAGAGCAAATGTGCCACAGAGATAAAGACGTGTGTGGAAAGGAAGGTGATGTTCCTATGCTAAAAAAGCGGTGTGTGCTGCATGGTGTTTGTACATAACCTAAACACTGGACATCTGTATCCTTTGCATGGGGGCCATGTCTATTTCCTGTGTTGACATTCTTCTCCTTGTGGTGAATGCCGTTGCCTGCCTGGGGCTTTTCCACACAAACAAACCATCCCCCATTCACACTCTGTCTTGAGGGAGGCCCCCATGAGCCTCTATCCAGCAAGGGGATGGAACAACACCTTATGACGGCGTTTCCCAACTAGTAGGCCACCAGATGTTGTTGGACCACAATTCCCATCTTTCCTGACCATTGGCAATGCTGGCTGAGGCTGATGGGAGTTGTGGTCCAACAACATGGTGGCCCACTAGTTGGGAAAGGCTGCCTTATGAGGAGAGGTAACAACTTTCGGGCCTTTAGTTTAGTGAAAAGTCAAGTAAGAGGAGACATGATAGAGGTGTATAAAATTAAGCATGGTGTGGAGAAAGTGGATAGAGAAATGTTTTTCTGTAGTGGGTATAGATGTGGAACTTAGTCTCCCCCTACCCTTGAAAGCAGGAAACTGAAGCTTTTGTAGAATGTTGATTTCCTTTGTCTTTAATCTCCTGGCTTGTCCACACCAGTATTTACTGTGTGTTTGCCGCTCTTTGCTTTCCCGTTTAATTTGCATGGTCCAGGTGATGTTTCTCTCAAACAACAATGCTTTTCCCCTGTCAATTTCGGTTTACCCAGTATGGGGATAATCCACTGTTGGGGAAAATTGGACTCCAAACTGTACCTCTCGGGGTCACAGACAATTTGTTTAGGTATCTTAGAGTGAGTGGATCAATCATCACTTTTTGCTACTCCGCTTTCCTTGCCCACTACTTCCTTTACACTTGATCTTAGCCAAAAGGCCGAGAAGCTATGCTCCTCTATGCTTTCATTTCTTTTCTGGCTTGTTCATAATTGTTTCCGAATCGAGGAGTATATATATATACACACTTTTGTCCTCTCAGATTTGCACAACAAACGAACAAACACACAAGCAAGCCAAATAAAAAAAAATCTACATTTGGAACATCAGTTTTAAGGATGTGCAGATTTCTGCTTTGCTTTTTTTTTTTCTTCAGTGCTCCAGAAGTGCACTTCCTTCCTGGGAGGAAACAGTTTTTTAAAAAAGGCTATCATGGACAGGTCAAACAACCTCGACATGCCTGGTTCATTCATAAATGGAGTGGGAATATCAAATTAGAAGGTGGGGCCAAAAACAACCATCAGGATTGATTCAACACACTGGAACACCCACTGGTATGGCTGGAAAACACCAGATTTGCAGCTCAAATTGAGCTGGCTGTGTGGACTACTCAAACCAGATTCAAAGGTAAAAGGAGAGTATTTTCAGCAAGATACTACTCACATGCAGACAAGCCCGCCATATCATTTTTTGCCTTTGCTCGGAGCAGATTTCATAACATTCTCTTGTTCTTCCCTACTGAAGAACCACAGCCAGACAACGCAGGGACACAGGAAGCTGTCTTATACTGATTCAGACCATTGGTCCATCTAGCTCAGTATTGTCTACACTGACTGGCAATGGCTCTCAGGATTTCAGGCAAAATTCTCTTCTAGCCCTATCTGGAGATGTCAGGGATTGAACCTGAGACCTTCTGCATGCTCTGTCACTGAGCTATGGCTCTTCCCCTAAGTTTTGGAACTCAAAGCTGTATCGGTGTCAAAGCAACTTTGTATTTTCCACTCAGACAGAGCGATCTTGAGGCCTGTTCCAACCTTTCTCCCTAAGGGCAATTC
This sequence comes from Rhineura floridana, assembly GCF_030035675.1. NCBI lineage: Eukaryota > Metazoa > Chordata > Lepidosauria > Squamata > Rhineuridae > Rhineura > Rhineura floridana. Next base: position 186,524,293 of record NC_084483.1, on the reverse strand, counting down.
TCCTTTTCACAGAGAGCAAGAGCTAATTCTGCCATCTTGCTGTCTGTCTCCTCTTCACCCCATGGACTGAACCTGGCAGATGCTAATGTCCACATGGTACTAAAAACATACCTTATCAGAACATAGTCTTTCAGACAATCAGATATGCTCTTCATGTCTTTTCACCCTCTGCTGTAGGGAAACAGGCATTCTCCACACTATCTAGGTGGATTAGGTCTGCCATCACCGTAGCATACAAGACGCTACACCTGCCCCATCCTCCCTGCATCCCGGCACATTCTACCAGAGCAGCAGCAATGTTGACAGCCTTTGCCACCAGCGCCCCACTGCTAGATATCTGCCAAGCAGCCACATAGTCAGCACCCAATACTTTAACCAGACATTATAAGCTAGATGCATCAGTAGAGGCATCTTTTGGACAATGCATGCTTCAGCAAAGCCTCCTGCAACACTAGGCAGCCTTATTCTCCCACCCTAGTACGTCTCAGCTATAGCGCATCCCACATGGATGCATCCTACACCCACTGCAGAAGGGGCCATTGGTCTTACTGTGGTGGATGTTTCTGTGTGAGTGTAAGAATGCATCCATGGCCTCATCCTTGTTACAGGCTGCCTCACATATTCCTTATATGCTCGAGGCCCTGCGGCTCTGGCATGCATTATCAGACTGTAATTTCATTTCTCTATGGCTAAAGCCTTTCCTTCTTTCTTTCTTTGATAACCACTTTTTAAGTTCAAGTCTAGGAGTTTCATGGAATGGAAACTGAAGCTTAAACAGGAAGGATATCTACATTCCTCTGAAGCTTTAAAGTTTCCTGCCTATGCCCACACAGAAACACCCTTCATGGTAAGACCAATAGCCCCTCCTCTCATAACACTAGCATCAGGGGCCATCCAGTGAAGTTTAATGTTGGAAGATTCAGGACAGACGAAAGAAAGTATTTCTTCACACAGTGCATAAATTAACTATGGGATTTTCTCCCATAAGAAGTAGTAATGGCCACCAAATTGGATGGCTTTAAAACAGGATTGGATAAATTCATGGAGGATAAGGCTATCACTGGCTACTAGCCATGATGGCTGTGTTCTCCCTCAACTGTTGGAGCCAGTATGCCTTTCAGGACCAATTGCTAGGAATAGCAGATGGGGAGAGCGCTCTTGGGCTCAGGTCCTGCTTGCGGGCATCCCATAGGCATCTGGTTGGTCACTGTGAGAACAGACTAGATGGGCCACTGGCCTGAGCGCTCTTCTTATGTTCTTAATAATGGTGTGATGTCACACACAAGACGGTGGAGGAGGAAATACGTGTGCAGTTTTTAAGACAGACACATCTGTTTAGATGTACCTTCCACAGCTAGAGAGTGAGAGCTGAACCGTTAAAGCAGGGGTTGCTAACCTGCAGGCCACATCCAACCAATCAGGAGGTTTTTTGTGTGCTTCCAACTCCCTAAAATGCCAGTTTAATTATTTAATGTAACTTTTAAAAACCCTGTTCTGATAAGTCTCCCAGTATGATGCCATGATCCCCAAAGGTTTTCTGTTCTCCCCACTTTTCCCCCCTTTTAATTTTTTAAATTTATTTTATTTAAAAATGCAAAATTTTTGACTGCTCCCATAGGCTCCCTGCTTTGGCTCTTTTCCCCACTTTGACTATGCCTACTTTTGCACTTCAGCCATGTTCCCACCCACTGATACGCTTCCCTCAGCCCAAGAAACATTAGCTATCCCTGACCTAAAGCAAAATCTGACCACAATTCTTTAGTCTGCTTTCTCTACTTATAGGGAGTTCAGTTGTTCAATTATATACTGTAGCCCTAAGTCCCCAGACTGGGGAAAGGGTAAATGTGTAGTATCTTCCTCTTCATTTTTTGTATTTTGTAAAAAAGGAAACAGCAGCAGAGTTATTTTCCTGCCTTAATGCCTGGCAATGGAACCAAAACAGAGAGACCTGAGTGGACCATAACAAGGACAGCAGCGGCTTTTTTGCTGCCACCTTGGATTTCATGCAGGGGCAGTAGTACAATTACACAATTTTGAACTCTGGACTTAAGGGCCATACAGTGGGGCCCTCTTTAGGTGGCAATGTGTATTACTTCAAAATGTGGCAAGCCATCCTTGTGCATTTGGGAGCCCACTTGCTCTTTTCAACAAATAGGGTCCTGACGGCACCACTGTACAGGGGAGGCAAAGCAGGAAGAAAAGAGGAGGAAACTCATGCATGATAGCAGCAGCTTCCCTGCACAGCCCCACTCATTGCTCTTCACATTACAACAGCGACAGCTAGTCACTGTCTGACATCCACACAGTAGGCTGATAGAAATGAATACGCTGTCTGGGAAAACTACATTTTTCTCAGGAAGAAAATACTGTTGCTTGAAAGGAAAGCACTGCAGATGAGGAAACAAATGTACATTTGTTGCATTTTAAACCATCCAGAAAGGTGCGTAGAATCAGTTAGCAGCTTGGAACTTGTCTGTAACAGTGACTGCAGAGCAGCAGAAGCTAGATGGGTGACAGAATTACCTCTGTCTTTGCTGCATTTTTAATTTAATTTAGTTTAATTTAATTTAAGTTGCATTTAGCTCAAGGATCTACAAAACTAGGAGGGAGGCTAGAGTTAGGGAGTGAGATATCAGACATTGGCAGTGACCTCAGCCGATTACAAATCAGCTAGAAGTGGTCTAGATACTTACCAGCTGTTAAGAGCAAGGAAGCTTTCAAGAACAACGGGACTTTTGCCATCTGCACTTTTTCTTGACAGTATACAAAACTACAAACAAATGATGTGTGATGTGTACAAAACTATAAACAAATAATAGACACATTAAACGTTGATATTTATTAGAAATTAATTTTTCTTACCAGTTTACTCTGAAAGTTTCAAAGCATTTTAAGCAACCTATGTACTAAAACTTTGCAATTTTATTAGTATAGAGAGAGTTGCAATGGAAATTGCAATGCTGTTTAAAGGCAGCAGAGATGAGATCACGGTATTCCAAAAGTAATGAGTAGATTCCCAAGAAATCCTTAAACAATCTTATCCACCAACAGGCATTACTTCACTACAAAATACTCTCTTGTCTACCCAGTCTATGTTAAAGAAAAAAGGAGAGAGACACTCAGATAGGTGCTGAGTGAATGGTTTGGGAGTGTCTGAGGCGCCGGGATTTCTGCCCCTTAGCAAGTGTAGATATGATCAGTCCCTTGGATGGGAGGTCCCTGCTAGCTCCCTATGTAAGAGGATATGAATATAAATTAAACGTTCTTTTAAGAGGAAATGTGTCCATTTGCAATGAGCGCCAATGTTAATACACCCTTTTTAAAAAACAATTGTGTCATAAATGTTGTGCTACAAGATGCATTGCTCGGTAGCCTGATTGGATTCATAAGGCTAAAAGTTTCAGAGGCTACGAATATCAGCTTTGTTAGATCACCAGGTTCAAGATGCACATAAAAACTGAGAATATCAGAAACTTGAGACCAAAAATGACAAACCGATTTTCCGTATCATTGCTCTAGGCTGGCTGTTTCCTTCCTCTATAGTATGCTGTACTATCCAAAGTTGAAGGCAGGATATCTGAGATGATGGACTGTGCTATTGATCTGACCCAGTAAGACTTATCTGATATGTTATTTAGACAGTCCCATTAACTCATGAGATTGGAAAAAAACAGAAGGTCATCAAGTCAAACACCTCTCTTTGAAGCTCAATCCTCCAAATATTGCTCCATATCTCTATCTGTCACTTTATCTCTCTTTGTCACACAGACACACACTCCAGATCACAGTGTCATCTGTGTCACAATCCATCCAGTCAAATTGTGTCAGTCCGTGATTATTTCCATAGTCTTACTGTACAGCAGGGGTGGCTAACCTGTGGCACTCCAGATGTTGTTGGACTCCAACTCCCATCAGCCCCAGCCAGCATTGCCAATAGTCAGGAATAATGGGAGTTGTAGTTCAGCAACATCAGGAGGGCTACATGTTAGTGTCCTCTGCTGTCTGCACGCTGTCACTCACTGAGAGTGATCTCTACTGTAGCACAATACTAATCAGATGAATGGAGTAGCCCCTCTACTTGGGGCTGTCTTTAATGATTTGGAAACTTCAGTTGAGTGTTGGGGCTCAGCAGTCAGATCATATGACACCTCTATTGTACCAGTTGCACTAGTTGCCAGTGCAGTTGCAGGCCCAATCTAAGTGCAAGAATTAACTCTTAAATCAAAGATGAGGAACCTCTTTCATTCCAAGGGCTGCATTTCTTCATAGGCAACCTTCCATAGACTGCATGCCAGTAGTGGGTGTGGCCAGAGGCAAAAGTGGGTGTGGCAATGGATGTGGCTCTTACCCTTCACACAGTAGGCTACATTCCATCCCTGCAAAAGTCAGTTTCTTCTACACACGCACCCCTCTCCGTCCTCCATCCAGGCAAGCAAGGAGTAATTTCACAGTTGATGGCCACATTCCAGCTAGGCAAAAGCACTTGAGGAGGACACAGAGCAGGGCTGGGAAGAGCCATGACCTGGAAGAGTCCCAAGGATCTGATAGAGAGGCCTGGAGAGCTGCATTTGGTCTCCAGGTCTCGGGTACCCCACCTCTGCTTTAAAGCCTTGAATGGTTTGGAATGAAGGACTTGAAGGAATACTTTCACCAATATCACCATGTCCACACTTATATTATCATCTGAAGCCCTACTCACATGCCCACCACCATTATACATGGTATGGAGAAAGTGGATAGAGAGGTTTTTCTTCCTCATAGAACCCGGGACCATCAAATGAAGCTGAAGGTTGGTAGATTCAGGACTGACAAAAGAAAGTACTACTTTACAAGCACATAGTTTTACTATGGATGACTTTAAAAGAAGATTAGACAGACTCATGTAGGGCTATAAGTGCTACAAGCCATAATGGCTAAGTTCTACCTCTACTGTTAGACGCTGTATGCCTCTGTGTACCAGTTGCTGGGAATCACAAGTAGGGAGAGTGCTGTTGCATTCAGGTTCTACTTGTGGGGTCCCATAGGTATTTTCTGTTCACCTCTTTACCCTGGCCTTTGACACTTGAGATGTATATTTTTAGGACCCACCCTATTCTTGTGGTTGTAATTATGTTGTATTTTAAATTGTTGTGATCTGCCCTGCAATAATGAAAATGTTGATGTAGGCCACTGTGGGAACAAAATGTTATATCAAATGGGCCTGAGGTCTGATCCAGTAGGTCTGTTCTTATGAGAACTAGTTTGGTGGGCTCAAAGGAGAGGGCTTTCCTGTCAGTGGTCTAACTTTTGGAATGCTTGCCAGTGAACATAACATAAGAACATAAGAAGAGCCTGCTGGATCAGGCCAGTGGCCCATCCAGTCCAGCATCCTGTTCTCACAGTGGCCAACCAGGTGCCTGGGGGAAGCCCACAAGCAGGACCCGAGTGCAAGAACACTCTCCCCTCCTGAGGCTTCCGGCAACTGGTTTTCAGAAGCATGCTGCCTCTGACTAGGGTGGCACAGCACAGCCATCACGGCTAGTAGCCATTGATAGCCCTGTCCTCCATGAATTTGTCTAATCTTCTTTTAAAGCCGTCCAAGCTGGTGGCCATTACTGCATCTTGTGGGAGCAAATTCCATAGTTTAACTATGCGCTGAGTAAAGAAGTACTTCCTTTTGTCTGTCCTGAATCTTCCAACATTCAGCTTCTTTGAATGTCCACGAGTTCTAGTATTATGAGAGAGGGAGAAGAACTTTTCTCTATCCACTTTCTCAATGCCATGCATAATTTTATACACTTCTATCATGTCTCCTCTGACCCGCCTTTTCTCTAAACTAAAAAGCCCCAAATGCTGCAACCTTTCCTCGTAAGGGAGTCGCTCCATCCCCTTGATCATTCTGGTTGCCCTCTTCTGAACCTTTTCCAACTCTAGAATATCCTTTTTGAGATGAGGCGACCAGAACTGTACACAGTATTCCAAATGTGGCCGCACCATAGATTTATACAACGGCATTATGATATCGGCTGTTTTATTTTCAATACCTTTCCTAATTATCCCTAGCATGGAATTTGCCTTTTTCACGGCTGCCGCACACTGGGTCGACATTTTCAACATGCTGTCCACTACAACCCCGAGGTCTCTCTCCTGGTTGGTCACCGCCAGTTCAGACCCCATGAGCGTATATGTGAAATTAAGATTTTTTGCTCCAGTATGCATAATTTTACACTTGTTTATATTGAATTGCATTTGCCACTTTCCAGTCCTCAGGCACAGAGGAGGACCAGAGGGACAAGTTACATATTTTAGTTAGCAGATCAGCAATTTCACATTTGAGTTCTTTGAGAACTCTCGGGTGGATGCCATCCAGGCCCGGTGATTTGTCAGTTTTTATATTGTCCATTAAGCTTAGAACTTCCTCTCTCGTTACCACTATTTGTCTCAGTTCCTCAGAATCCCTTCCTGCAAATGTTAGTTCAGGTTCAGGGATCTGCCCTATATCTTCCACTGTGAAGACAGATGCAAAGAATTCATTTAGCTTCTCTGCAATCTCCTTATCGTTCTTTAGTACACCTTTGACTCCCTTTTCATCCAAGGGTCCAATCGCCTCCCTAGATGGTCTCCTGCTTTGAATGTATTTATAGATTTTTTTGTTGTTGGTTTTTATGTTCTTAGCAATGTGCTCCTCAAATTCTTTTTTAGCATCCCTTATTGTCTTCTTGTATTTCTTTTGCCAGAGTTTGTGTTCTTTTTTATTTTCTTCATTCGGACAAGACTTCCATTTTCTGAAGGAAGACTTTTTGCCTCTAAGAGCTTCCTTGACTTTGCTCGTTAACCATGCTGGCATCTTCTTGGCCCTGGCGGTACCTTTTCTGATCTGCGGTATGCACTCCAGTTGAGCTTCTAATATAGTGTTTTTAAACAACTTCCAAGCATTTTCGAGTGATGTGACCCTCTGGACTTTGTTTTTCAGCTTTCTTTTTACCAATCCCCTCATTTTTGTGACGTTTCCTCTTTTGAAGTCAAATGTGACCGTGTTGGATTTTCTTGGCAATTGGCCATTTACATGTATGTTTAATTTAATAGCACTGTGGTCACTGCTCCCAGTCGGTTCAACAACACTTACATCTCGCACCAGGTCCTGGTCCCCACTGAGGATTAAGTCCAGGGTTGCCGTCCCTCTGGTCGGTTCCATGACCAACTGGTCTAGGGAATAGTCATTTAGAATATCTAGAAACTTTGCTTCTTTGTCATGACTGGAACACATATGCGGCCAGTCTATGTCCGGGTAGTTGAAGTCACCCATTACTACCACATTTCCTAGTTTGGATGCTTCCTCAATTTCATATCTCATCTCCAGGTCTCCCTGAGCATTTTGATCAGGGGGACGATAGATCGTTCACAGTATTAAGTCCCTCCTGGGGCATGGTATCACCACCCACAACGATTCTGTGGAGCAGTCTGCCTCTTTTGGGGTTTTGAGCTTGCTGGATTCAATGCCTTCTTTCACGTATAGAGCGACTCCGCCACCAATACGTCCTTCCCTGTCCTTCCGATATAGTTTATATCCAGGGATAACCGTATCCCACTGGTTTTCTCCATTCCACCAGGTCTCCGTTATGCTCACTATATCAATGCTCTCCTCTAAGACCAAGCACTCCAGTTCTCCCATCTTGGTTCGGAGGCTCCTAGCATTAGCGTACAGGCACTTGTAAGCAGTGTCTCTCTTCAAGTGTCTTTGGCACTTGTGGTTTGGCCTGTGGTAATTTTGCTCTTCTGAATTGATATCCTGTGCCCCTGCTCTCACAATGCCTACTTCTAGGCCTACCCCTTTTAAAATTTCATCATGGGGCTATGTTGCACCCCAGTACTGCAGCAAACATTTTAAAAGACCCTAAAAGTGACTTCTTTTGTATTGTATTCTCTTAAACAGTATTTTATCAAATGATTGAAATTATAAAATCGTTTTAGTTGTAATTATTTATTGGATCTTAGTGATTTTACCAGGCTGGATGTGTTTTTAGTGTTTATCTGTTCTTAGTTTTTAGTATTATGCTCTCTCTTTTGAAGTGTATTATTTACAGTGTATATTGATAGTTAGAAGCTGCCTTGCAGGGGGGAGGTTTAACCCTAAAAGACATCTTATAAATATTTTAATAATTATAGTTTATAAAGTCATTCCATCTGAAAATACTTTACTGTCTTCACATGGTTCTTCCCTAAACCCACCCTGGGAGTTAGGTCAATTAGGTTTAGTACAGAATTCACATAGAAGAGAAAAAGGGGGCTTCCAAAATCACTTTTACATTGCTGAACAAAATAGTGACAGTATTAATTTTTTTATTATAAATACCAGCATGTAGAAAAGAGAAGGATATATGCTACGTATACATATTTCACATTATAATCCCCTTATATCTAAATATAGAGAAATCATCAAATCACTGTAAACAGTGAATGTGATTGTGTATCATAATGGAATGTGTCATTCCAAAACGTTAGAAAAGTCACCTTTCCCCCCCAAAAATTATAGAATTAGTTTTTAATTGCAATAGTGAATGTTACTATGGGCATATTAAAACTATGGAATATCGTAACAGCTCCAAGAACCTTTTAGTACATCTTTTTCCCTTCATTGTCAGAATAGAAGTGGATTAGAAGAACCTATTTTTTGTCCTTATTTTGTGGGGCAATTTTCATTGCACATTATAGATTTCCACATCTTTTGCTAGTTTGATAGGACTGTGTTTATCATGGAGGGAGAAGATAAGAGGGGCAGAAGTGGGGGGCAGGGCGAGAGAGAGGGAGCTTGGTTCACTTCCTCTGAATAGCTATCGGGTATGCTCTGGAGCTGGCTGGCTTGATAAGACATTTTCCAGGAAGTTGTTGTAAATGAAGAGGTTCCTGCATCTTGTATTGTCCTGAAGGTGACAGGTCACCAGGAAATGGGGGTATGGGGGAGGGAGGAGATAAACTTTCAGCACAGGGCAAGGATTAGAGAGAACATTAGTGGAAGAACAACAGCCAGCTAGCCTCTGAATCCATTGGAAAAATGAAACAGGAGGGATCAAATAGGGAGAGCCAAATCTTATCAGTCTGTCGTTCAGACCCACAGGAGCCCTTCTCTCTCTGCTTTTGCATAGCCTATATTTTACATTCAGTTTGCAGTCTGCAGCTGAAGACAAACATAAGCTTTTAAAAGAGGTGAGGATGATACGCTTGCTATGCTATCCCCACTATTTCTTTTGTTGTGCCGCTCTTTCTGGTCAAATGTGTTTTGCAGGTTTTTAAGCAGTACAAAACCCACTTATTGAAGCTAATATGGGATAAATGTACACAGTGGGAAATGATTCCCACTTTCATATCATCTTCAACTCTATGGGGAGAAATTATCTCTTTTCATATTCAGAGTAACGTTTCAATAGTGTTTTCTGTTGGAGTAAAGAATACCGTCCAGTGAGCACAAGGAAATCTCCACAGTTCGTCTGCAAACCACAACTCAGTGTCCTTAGTCTGCTGCAGGATCCGTTAAATAAATCTCTCCCATTTCCAAAAGGATAGTTAATTTAGTCTGTTAAGCAAAAACAACAAAGAGTTTTGTGGCATCTGAATGACTAAAAGATTTATTGCAGCATAAGCTTTCATGGGCCAGAGTACTTCACGTGATGCATGGAATGTTACCCTGAGTTGGCAGGTAGACACACATGGGTGTAGAAAAAGAATGTTAGCAGTAAGGTCAAAGGAATATAAAATGCAGGAAACATAGACTGTGGTCATTACATTTAAAACTTAAGCATAAAATTAAGTACAGTGACCATTCATAAAGCAATGTTGATGATAACCACACCTTGACATCTGTATACTCTTGATTCAAACTTGTATACAAACTCCATAGTGTGTTCTAGCTGGAAGCTTAGACACAGCTGAGTTTCTAGTTAGATAACTTTCAAAACAGAGATCTTATCCTGGAGGAGCTGACTCTCTGCAGCACCTCTTGCGAACTGGAGAATGCACAGCTTCATACTAATAAAATAACAAATTTACCCTGACCATTTTCTAAAATTGACCTAATGTAAGCATTATATTTACTTCCTAAACAGCAAGATGAGTATGTATGATGTCTTGGGACCTAAGTTCCCAATTTCTAGTGTTCCACACCATATGTCATTCTAAACAATGCTTGCTAGGACTTCAGCAAAAGGCATGTGTAATGCAGACTTATTGCATGGTACTGATGGATGAAGACAGCTAAAAAAACTGTATTACTGTTTATTTGATCCTTCCGGAAGGAATTCTGAATGTGATTGAATGATCTTAAACTGTTTCCTGATTTCTAGAGGCCTAGGAATGTTGTACATATGTTTTTGTGTAGGATACGCAGTGGTGGCTGGCAAATTAATTTGATTTAAATTCAGAATAATTTAGTGGTCTTGCATTTACTGTCTAGAGAGTCCTGTGAGAGACATTACTGCCTTTTCTTAATGATACACTGTCCACCTAACTTCAGCTGAGCAAAATGTATAGGTGACTAGCCAGCACAAACTGATGCTCAGATCCAGCTCATGTGCCTGGCAGATAACAGAGTAGGTGCCCCAGGTTATCCCTTTATGGGAACTATTCACCCTGATGTCTGGCTGTGTTTTTTGGCAATCATGTTGGCCTTGAACTCTGATGTCGCTTAGCCCTTAAGACTTGTCTGTAATACAGTAAACATTGTTCTTTTCTCCCTCAGAAAGATAAGGAATGCATTAGAGTTTCCTGCCTTGTGGATGTGAAATAAGATTAGATTATCCTGGCTTTGAAACAGTAATGCTGTGGTGCTTGAAAGAGCTTTCTTATGAGCTCAGATGGACAGTGCTCCTCTACAACAGGTGCTATCCCTGCTACAGCTTATCCTAGAGGAAGTATATTTTTGTCCCTATGCATACTCTTCTCAAGTTAAGAATTAATAAAGCTAACTGTTGTTCCATTTTCCAGTGAAAAAGTGAGAATATCTCATTGACACATGTCTCTTATTTGACCTAAACCTGTTAGCTTGTTGATGAAACTGTAGTCTAAGTGGATTTTATATTAAAGTAAAATGTTGGTGTACACCCACCTTAACTCTCCTGTGCTAATGGGGTAGCTGTGGACCCTAGGAGCTGCTCAAGATATTTGTAAAAAAAAAGTCATAATAGTGATAATAGTAGTAAACCTGAACAAACGTTATACTCCATACACAACAATTATGGGTCAGTTGTCCTAGGGTGTTTCATCTCCCTCTATTGTCTTTCTCTTTTATTTTTATTTTTTTTTAAAATGTGTTTAACTTTGTAAACTATTGGGAGGTCAGTTTACCCATATTGAAGTGAATGAGAAAAAAACATCTTGTGGGACCTTAAAGATCTCCTGTGAGTTGACCCATGTTTGTTGGTTGCTAATATCAGTAGCTGGCAGCATAGGTTAAACAGTGAGATAAAGGGGTGCTAATGACTGGGGTGTGTGGTGTATGTAGCCATGTTTTAAGAACATAAGAAGAACCTGCCGGATCAGGCCAGTGGCCCATCTAGTCCAGCATCCTGTTCTCACAGTGGCCAACCAGGTGCCTGGGGGAAGCCCGCAAGCAGGACCCGAGTGCAAGAACACTCTCCCCTCCTGAGGCTTCCGGCAACTGGTTTTCAGAAGCATGCTGCCTCTGACTAGGGTGGCACAGCACAGCCATCATGGCTAGTAGCCATTGATAGCCCTGTCCTCCATGAATTTGTCTAATCTTCTTTTAAAGCCATCCAAGCTGGTGGCCATTACTGCATCTTGTGGGAGCAAGTTCCATAGTTTAACTATGCGCTGAGTAAAGAAGTACTTCCTTTTGTCTGTCCTGAATCTTCCAACATTCAGCTTCTTTGAATGTCCACAAGTTCTAGTATTATGAGAGAGGGAGAAGAACTTTTCTGTATCCACTTTCTCAATGCCATGCATAATTTTATACACTTCTATCATGTCTCCTCTGACCCGCCTTTTCTCTAAACTAAAAAGCCCCAAATGCTGCAACCTTTCCTCGTAAGGGAGTCGCTCCATCCCCTTGATCATTCTGGTTGCCCTCTTCTGAACCTTTTCCAACTCTAGAATATCCTTTTTGAGATGAGGCGACCAGAATTGTATACAGTATTCCAAATGCGGCCGCACCATAGATTTATACAACGGCATGATGATATTGGCTGTTTTATTTTCAATACCTTTCCTAATTATCGCTAGCATGGAATTTGCCTTTTTCACAGCTGCCGCACACTGGGTCGACATTTTCATCATGCTGTCGGCTACAACCCCGAGGTCTCTCTCCTGGTCGGTCACCGCCAGTTCAGACCCCATGAGCGTATATGTGAAATTAAGATTTTTTGCTCCAATATGCATAATTTTACACTTGTTTATATTGAATTGCATTTGCCATTTTTTCACCCATTCACTCAGTTTGGAGATGTCTTTTTGGAGCTCTTCACAATCCCTTTTTGTTTTAACAACCCTGAACAATTTAGTGTCGTCAGCAAACTTGGCCACTTCACTGCTCACTCCTAATTCTAGGTCATTAATGAACAAGTTGAAAAGTACAGGTCCCAATACCGATCCTTGAGGGACTCCACTTTCTACAGCCCTCCATTGGGAGAACTGTCCGTTTATTCCTACTCTCTGCTTTCTGCTTCTTAACCAATTCCTTATCCACAAGAGGACCTCTCCTCTTATTCCATGACTGCTAAGCTTCCTTAGAAGTCTTTGGTGAGGTACCTTGTCAAACGCTTTTTGAAAGTCTAAGTACACTATGTCCACTGGATCACCTCTATCTATATGCTTGTTGACACTCTCAAAGAATTCTAATAGGTTACTGAGACAGGACTTTCCCTTGCAGAAGCCATGCTGGCTCTGCTTCAGCAAGGCTTGTTCTTCTATGTGCTTAGTTAATCTAGCTTTAATAATACTTTCTACCAGTTTTCCAGGGACATGCTAACTGGCCTGTAATTTCCAGGATCCCCTCTGGATCCCTTTTTGAATATTGGCGTTACATTTGCCACTTTCCAGTCAAACATCAAAATAAGTCTTGAAAACAATTCACCTGTTTCATAGTTTAAAAAGACAACAGGAAAAGGTGCATCTTGGCAGTGTTAAGGTGGTGAACATTACTGATTTTGAGCAGGAATGGGCTGCTTAATTATTTATATTTCATTACATTTGTGGAAAAAATGGAAATTGACTGCCTTCCAGTTGATCCCGACTTATGGCTACCCTATGAATAGGGTTTTCATGGTAAGCGGTATTCAGAGGGGATTTACCATTGCCTCCCTCTGAGGCTAGTCCTCCCCAGCTAGCTAAAGCCTGCTCAGCTTTCCACAGCTGCACAAGCCAGCCCCTCCTTTGTCTGCAACTGCCATCTGGGGGGAAACTGGGCTCCTTGGGACTATGCAGCTTGCCCACGGCTGCACAGATGGCAGGGCACGTAACCCCTGGGCCACTCACTGTGGGGTGATCTTTAGCTGGCCCTTGACACCCAGGAGACACGAGCGGGGATTTGAACTCACAGACTCTGGACTCCCAGCCAGGCTTTCCTCCCCAGTGTGCTATACCAGCTATTTGTAGGCACTCTAAAAGTGCTGACAGAGACTTACATTGACTAACTATCAAGGCAGAAAACAGATCTCCTAAATCTGAGTCCACGCATCTTTTCTGTTGTGAAGTAGTTTTGAGAGGATGCAGCTTGAAGCAAATAAGTGGTGCGCTGGAGGAGGATGCTTAACCCTTCCACTTGTTTTGTCCCCATCAAGCGTCTCGGGTTCCAAAGCAATCCCAGATGTCTTGTGGCATGCCGGGTGCTGGAAATCTCAACATGGTAGTGAATGAATTTATTTTTCTCTCAGTCATCATGTTGCAGTTCAAAATCCAACATAAGAAACATGAACTCTCGGGTCATTCATTCTTACTGTAGCGCCAAGAACAAACGCCTCTGGGGTTAGGCAGCAAAAAGGTAGGGAATGTTCTAGAAGAGGGCCCCATCTCCCACTTTTTAACCCATCCTGCCAGGCATGGGGCAACTCACAGGAGGATTTTTCTAGCCATGCAACAAGGTGCAGATGCTTCATAAGGGAAAATATGACAAGGACAATGATCTTTGCTAGTCCCATGCACTTCATCTTCCCTATCTGGATTTGAACCCGAAAGACCTGGCAAAAGTGTGTATACATGGAGGGCAAGTTGTAAGCAAGCACAATGGGAGACATTGCACAACATCATTACGGTTGACAGGGCATGTCTGTTAAGGCCTTAGCGTTAGCTTCTAATTTCTTGTCTTTGTGGATCTTGAACCAACTGTAGTCTCGAACTGGCAGGTTTTTTTTTATCATATTTGTATGGTCTTGATCTGTATTGCTCCTACATCTAATACCTTCTCCCACTTCTCCTGTGTTGTACCTTTCATTCATTTAGCTAATAGTTCTTGATTGAATGGTAGCAGGACCTGGTTCTTTTAAGACTGATTCCTATGGGTCCTGAAGAACATAAAACATGAATCCTCTAACTTTATTGGATTTACCTGAATATATCTATTAAGCAGTATATAAATGGGAGCTAAAAGACCTACTGGTTGCTGAAGAAGCCAAAGTAGTAATGAATTGGACACCAGAGTGCTGTTTTATATTTAAAAGATGTCAAAAAGACAGGGAATTAAAGAGTAAAAATGAATAGCATGCTGTTTATCTTGTGAAAAGCCACTAGCGACATTCTCAAGGCTCTATACTAGACCCCGTGTTGAATGGAATAATTATCTAGAAACCATAGGCCAAGGATAACCAGCTTCTGTATTCACTCAGGGCCTCTTTATTCGCTACACAGTGGTGCAGGGGCTAGAAGCATATTTCACTGCATAAACTGACCCCCTCACAAGAGGTCAGGTGCCATAACAAAGTTGAAACTAGAAAGGATGGTGGATTGCTTATGATGTTGATTGTATTACTTTTAAAAAATTAATTCTGTTCTTCAGTATTGTATCGGAAGCCACCCTGAACAGTAATTGTGGAAAGGTGGGCTAAAAATACTTTAAATAAGTAGAATAAAAATGAATGGCACTAAGGGTTTTACAAGTTAGAAAGCATGCATGCTCAGGCACATCCATTTTTAAAAATCGAAAAAGAGATGTAACGTTGAAGCATGGACACTTACTGTCTCTCACCCACATATACACAACTTGAAAACATTCCTTTTCCTAAATGAAAGTGTGGAATACATTTTTTTTTTTTTTTACCATGCCTTGATTGAAAAAGTGCGGGCCAAATGCTGTCAGTTGGCCATCCTGGCTGTAGACAGTAAGGTAAGTACCATCTGTTACCAATAACTAAAAGGGATTTTGGAGCCAACATGATGAATGAAAAATTCAAAAGCAGATGAAATTTAATGTAGTTGCAGTCAGTTATATATACTATTGAGGAACGTTTGAATTACTCTACAGCACTCTAACCTAGAAATAACTTGAGAAGGATGTTAGGTTGGGGAAAGCTGAGTTAATGCCACTGTTCTCAATATGCTTCCATTGTGTCAAAAGCAAACTCTTCAAGACCACGTATGAAAAACCATAACGGAAGGTCAGATATTCTGATTATTATGAATGGTTTCATATTTTGGTTCCATACTTAATATTTTTTTTTAGTTGACAGGTTGAGGGGAAGCAGACATGCCAAGTGATAGCATGTAGAAAATTCTATAAAGAGATAAAGATTGGTTATTTCACTGGAGCCAAGGAGAAAAGATATATTAATTAATAAATGTCAGGACATCAGATTGTTGGAAGTTTAGATGCCAGAGAAAAATGTGAGTCAATGGCGGGATATTCAGAGTTGCAAGTGGGACCTGCAACAAAATGTGGTGGTGTGTAGTGCTCCTGCTCAGGATTCTAGCCAGCCATGCCTTCCTCCTCCCAAAAGTCAATGTTCTGTGGTCACTGAGCATGTTCAGTTCTCATTGGCTGTTTTGAGAGGAAGGAGCTTCCCCCCCCCCTTCGGGCTTTCTTTTCAAAAAGATTTGTTGTACAAGTACAAAACTTAAGAGTTTCTCTACGAGCTAGAGGGAGCCCCAGCTGACAAAGCGTCAAGGCCCCAGCTGACAAAGCGTCAAAGCCCCAGCTGACAAAGCATCAAGGCGAGTTCAGCAGCAGAGCGAGTTCAGCAGCAGGGCGAGGAGGCCAGGGCCCCCCACTCTGCCCGTCTGTTCCCTGACCTCAACTAAACCGCAGTCTCCAACCCATTGACGTAATAAACCTTAAACAAAACTATGCAGGTAAGAAGCCAGCAGGGGTGTGGAGGCTTTCCAGTGTTTTGCACCGCCTGCAGCATGCACGACTATCTGCCTGTTGGACAGAAGTCGTGGGTGTGCTCTCGGTGCAATGAGCTCCTGGCTTTCCGGGAACGACTTCATTTCCTTGAGGCCAAGGTGGCGGACCTGGAAAAGCTGAGAGAGGCAGAGAGGTGTGTGGAGGAGGCCTTCAGGGACGTTATAGCTGTGTCCCACTCCAACGATGATAGCTCTCCTGCTATCATAGAGAACGATGGTCTCGGGGAAGGAGAGCATCCAGCTGAGGAAGAGGGAAACGATCCCTTAGAAGGGACCCATTCCTTGGGGGATGAGCAGCTATCCTCTCGTGCCGAGGATATATCTCCAGGGGGTGGAGGGATCCTTGTAGTGGGTGATTCGATCATTAGGAACATAGACAGTGGGGTGTGTGATGGGCGTGTAGACCGCAAGGTGTTTTGCCTGCCTGGTGCGAAGGTTGCGGATATCGCCCGTCGTTTAGATAGTTTGGTAGACAGTGCTGGGAAGGAGTCAGTGGTCGTGGTGCACGTTGGCACCAACGACATGGGGAAATGCAGCCGTGAGGTCCTGGAAGCAAAATTTAGGTTGCTAGGTAGGATGCTGAAAGCCAGGACCTCCAAGGTGGCTTTCTCTGAAATGCTACCGGTTCCACGCGCAGGACCAGCCAGACAGGCCCAGCTTCGCAGTCTCAATGCGTGGATGAGACGATGGTGTCGGGTGGAAGGGTTTGGATTTGTTAGGCACTGGGGAACTTTTTGGGACAAGCCGGGCCTATACAAAAGGGATGGGCTCCACTTGAACCAGAATGGAACCAGACTGCTGGCACTTAAAATTAAAAAGGTGGCAGAGCAGCTTTTAAACTGACTGAGGGGGGAAACCCGACAGGAGCTGAGAAAGGTCCAGTTCGGAATAAACCTCCCCCCTGGGATAAAAACCAAAGAAATGATGAAATTTTAAAAGGGGTAGGCCTAGAAGTAGGCATTGTGAGAGCAGGGGCACAGGATATAAATTCAGAAGAGCAAAATTACCACAGGCCTAACCACAAGTGCCAAAGACACTTGAAGAGAGACACTGCTTACAAGTGCCTGTACGCTAATGCTAGGAGCCTGCAAACCAAGATGGGAGAACTGGAGTGCTTGGACTTAGAGGAGAGCATTGATATATTGAGCATAACGGAGACCTGGTGGAATGGAGAAAACCAGTGGGATACGGTTATCCCTGGATATAAACTATATCGGAAGGACAGGGAAGGACGTATTGGTGGCGGAGTCGCTCTATACGTGAAAGAAGGCATTGAATCCAGTAAGCTCGAAACCCCAAAAGAGGCAGACTCCTCCACAGAATCGTTGTGGGTGGTGATACCATGCCCCAGGAGGGACTTAATACTGGGAACGATCTATCGTCCCCCTGATCAAAATGCTCAGGGAGACCTGGAGATGAGATATGAAATTGAGGAAGCATCCAAACTAGGAAATGTGGTAGTAATGGGTGACTTCAACTACCCGGACATAGACTGGCTGCATATGTGTTCCAGTCATGACAAAGAAGCAAAGTTTCTAGATATTCTAAATGACTATTCCCTAGACCAGTTGGTCATGGAACCGACCAGAGGGACGGCAACCCTGGACTTAATCCTCAGTGGGGACCGGGACCTGGTGCAAGATGTAAGTGTTGTTGAACCGATTGGGAGCAGTGACCACAGTGCTATTAAATTAAACATACATGTAACTGGCCAATTGCCAAGAAAATCCAACACGGTCACATTTGACTTCAAAAGAGGAAACTTCACAAAAATGAGGGGATTGGTAAAAAGAAAGCTGAAAAACAAAGTCCAGAGGGTCACATCACTCGAAAATGCTTGGAAGTTGTTTAAAAACACTATATTAGAAGCTCAACTGGAGTGCATACCGCAGACCAGAAAAGGTACCGCCAGGGCCAAGAAGATGCCAGCATGGTTAACGAGCAAAGTCAAGGAAGCTCTTAGAGGCAAAAAGTCTTCCTTCAAAAAATGGAAGTCTTGTCCAAATGAAGAAAATAAAAAAGAACACAAACTCTGGCAAAAGAAATGCAAGAAGACAATAAGGGATGCTAAAAAAGAATTTGAGGAGCACATTGCTAAGAACATAAAAACCAACAACAAAAAATTCTATAAATACATTCAAAGCAGGAGACCATCTAGGGAGACAATTGGACCCTTGGATGATAAGGGAGTCAAAGGTGTACTAAAGAACGATAAGGAGATTGCAGAGAAGCTAAATGAATTCTTTGCATCTGTCTTCACAGTGGAAGATATAGGGCAGATCCCTGAACCTGAACTAACATTTGCAGGAAGGGATTCTGAGGAACTGAGACAAATAGTGGTAACGAGAGAGGAAGTTCTAAGCTTAATGGACAATATAAAAACTGACAAATCACCGGGCCTGGATGGCATCCACCCGAGAGTTCTCAAAGAACTCAAATGTGAAATTGCTGATCTGCTAACTAAAATATGTAACTTGTCCCTTGGGTCCTCCTCCATGCCTGAGGACTGGAAAGTGGCAAATGTAACGCCAATCTTCAAAAAGGGATCCAGAGGGGATCCCGGAAATTACAGGCCAGTTAGCTTAACTTCTGTCCCTGGAAAACTGGTAGAAAGTATTATTAAAGCTAGATTAACTAAGCACATAGAAGAACAAGACTTGCTGAAGCAGAGCCAGCATGGCTTCTGCAAGGGAAAGTCCTGTCTCAGTAACCTATTAGAATTCTTTGAGAGTGTCAACAAGCATATAGATAGAGGTGATCCAGTGGACATAGTGTACTTAGACTTTCAAAAAGCGTTTGACAAGGTACCTCACCAAAGGCTTCTGCGGAAGCTTAGCAGTCATGGAATAAGAGGAGAGGTCCTCTTGTGGATAAGGAATTGGTTAAGAAGCAGAAAACAGAGAGTAGGAATAAACGGACAGTTCTCCCAATGGAGGGCTGTAGAAAGTGGAGTCCCTCAAGGATCGGTATTGGGACCTGTACTTTTCAACTTGTTCATTAATGACCTAGAATTAGGAGTGAGCAGTGAAGTGGCCAAGTTTGCTGACGACACTAAATTGTTCAGGGTTGTTAAAACAAAAAGGGATTGCGAAGAGCTCCAAAAAGACCTCTCCAAACTGAGTGAATGGGCAGAAAAATGGCAAATGCAATTCAATATAAACAAGTGTAAAATTATGCATATTGGAGCAAAAAATCTTAATTTCACATATATGCTCATGGGGTCTGAACTGGCGGTGACTGACCAGGAGAGAGACCTCGGGGTTGTAGTGGACAGCACGATGAAAATGTCGACCCAGTGTGCGGCAGCTGTGAAAAAGGCAAATTCCATGCTAGGGATAATTAGGAAAGGTATTGAAAATAAAACAGCCGATATCATAATGCCATTGTATAAATCTATGGTGCGGCCGCATTTGGAATACTGTGTACAGTTCTGGTCGCCTCATCTCAAAAAGGATATTCTAGAGTTGGAAAAGGTTCAGAAGAGGGCAACCAGAATGATCAAGGGGATGGAGCGACTCCCTTACGAGGAAAGGTTGCAGCATTTGGGGCTTTTTAGTTTAGAGAAAAGGCGGGTCAGAGGAGACACGATAGAAGTGTATAAAATTATGCATGGCATTGAGAAAGTGGATAGAGAAAAGTTCTTCTCCCTCTCTCATAATACTAGAACTCGTGGACATTCAAAGAAGCTGAATGTTGGAAGATTCAGGACAGACAAAAGGAAGTACTTCTTTACTCAGCGCATAGTTAAACTATGGAATTTGCTCCCACAAGATGCAGTAATGGCCACCAGCTTGGACGGCTTTAAAAGAAGATTAGACAAATTCATGGAGGACAGGGCTATCAATGGCTACTAGCTGTGATGGCTGTGCTGTGCCACCCTAGTCAGAGGCAGCATGCTTCTGAAAACCAGTTGCCGGAAGCCTCAGGAGGGGAGAGTGTTCTTGCACTCGGGTCCTGCTTGCGGGCTTCCCCCAGGCACCTGGTTGGCCACTGTGAGAACAGGATGCTGGACTAGATGGGCCACTGGCCTGATCCAGCAGGCTCTTCTTATGTTCTTATGTACGCTTGCTGATGCCTCCCTCTTGTGCTTGGATGGTGGCATTTAAGAATCCACTCTTGGAAAATGAGTTTGCTATTAGTACATAGAATTTATTTATTTATTTATATACCGCCCCATAGCCGAAGCTCTCTGGGCGGTTTACAGTAACTAAAGGTAAAGGTGTCCCCGCACTTGTAGCGTGAGTCGTTTCTGACTCTTAGGGTAACGTCTTGCGACGTTTACTAGGCAGACCGTATATATGGGGTAGGATTGCCAGTTCCTTCCCCGGCCTTTCTTTACCCCCCAGTATATGCCGGGTACTCATTTTACCGACAATGGATAGATGGAAGGCTGAGTGGACCTCGACCCCTTTTACCGGAGATTCGACTTCCTCCTTCCGTTGGAATCGAATTCCAGCCGTGAGCAGAGCTTCGGCTGTGTTACTGCTGCTTACTGCTCTGCACCACGGAGGGTCTAAAAACATTAAAAACAAATATACAAATCTAAAACACATCTTTTAAAAACAATTTAAAACACAATTTAAAAAATTTAAAACAATTTAAAACTTATAATGTTATGAGGAAGATAAAACCTATTTTTCTCCAAGTATTAGCGATTTGGGTGAGATGTTCACAAAGCAGTTGTTCACACAATCCTTAAATGCCAATGATGTACCTGTGGGCTGATGAACCATAGTTATTATCCGCTCTGTTTCTATGCCCTGATCTTACGGTCCCTCCAGACAACCTATTTATTGAGTACTGCCCTGGGCAACCTTTGGGAGGAAGGGCAGAATGTAAATTTAATACTAATTCAATAAATAAACATTCATCCGGATTTGCTTGCAAAAGTTTATGTGGAGGTTAGATTATGTCCAGTCTTCATTGAGCGTTCATTTTGTTGTGGGGAGGTTATACAACAATGAGCATTCATGCTACGTTCATTCTGATTTGCTTGCAGGGACATCTTCCTGTTAATCATTCATTCATTCCACACTTCTCAATGCATTTCCCTGTCACTTTCCTAACTGCCAAAAGTCTGTTTCTTTTTTTAAATTGGATTTTTCGTGCTAAGGTGACAGAGCGCTATAATCCACTTTAATTGCCCAAACCTTAATTTCCCAGGATGCATTTGAATCCCTTCCACAAAATACTGATAGTCTGGAGGCACCCTTAATGTAAGGCACCAAGGATAAAGGCTGGCTAAGTTTTTTTAAAAAAATTGTATGAAATCTGTTTCTCTCTCAGTTGCTTAACTATCAAGCTATTTAAGAAGCAGCCTTCCACAGTCCCTTTATCTGTTATTAGGCTTGATTTGGTGGTGTTTTTTACTTTTTTCCTTAACAAGAAGGAACCCTTTCAACTCCAGGGAAGAACTCAGACGTCACCGATGTTGTGAAGTGATTGAATGCCCAGCCTAAATCTGATTCCCTTCCCCCACTCCCAAGTTGGCTGCCTCCTTGGGGTCTCTGTGACCTTCTGTGATAATGAAATTTCCAGATGGTGCCAGAACATCCTGCTCTGGCTGTTGTAAGGGCAGCACAAGGAGCCTTGTTTGTTTGCTAGGGAAGAAGAGAGGCTGGAGAAAATGAAGCAACCAGGCAGATGCTTGTACAAACAGATCAGGCTCATATACCAAAGTATCCTTTTTCCTACATGCTCAGGTTTCTCCTTTCTTAAGCCACGGCTGATAACTCTGCTACATCTCCTTGCCCTTGCTTATCCTGGCATTACTTTCTGTCCACTTAGAAACCTAGCATCTAGCATGCAGAGATTCCCCACCACCACAATTACTTATGGTACTAGCCAAATTACTTCAGGCAAAGCTTTTGCCTTGATGGTGAGACTCCGAACAGCAATTTTGGTAGGAGAACAGAGAAAGTCAAGTGTGTCTTTGAATAGAGCCTCATATAGGTTAGGTGGGAGTTGCAATGCTAATATAGAGTAGCATTCAGTGGAGAGCTTGTAGAGACAGCCGACTATAGCATGGACATTGTATGGACAGAGTCTAGTATTGTTTTTTTCCATTTTGATAGAAATGCATGTTTCAGATACATATCACAGACTGAATGCTAATGCAGGAACAACAAAGTAGGAAAGGGAAGACTTAGCTGCAAAGAGACTCCATATTGACACATCTGCTATGGAATCCTTTTTTCTCTGCAGAAGCTTCTGGGGGATGTTCTACCATATACAGTGAGTTCATGTGGAGTACTAGCCAGACCTCTTAGGTCTCACCATCACCCTATGGGAACCTACAGTATACCCTCAAATATATTCAGCACTATAGCTGCACGTTGGTACTGACTGGCTTTCAGGGAATCTTGTCTAACATTGAGGACTCCCAATTAACTGTTTAATACCTTGCAATGCTTTTGCAAGCCTAACTATATTTTTCTTTCCTAGTGTAGAAGGCAGAAAACCCCAATGGCTACTCACCCCAAGAGAGAAGGGGTGGGTGGTCTCTCCCCAGTCTCAAATATGATTATGAGCCTAATCCATTCATTAAGAAAAAAATGTAATTGAGGATCTCTATGCTTTCCGGCATCCCTTCCCTGATTATGACAGTTCCTTATGGCCCAGAGGAAGAAAGAACAAAAGAAAATCCTCCTTTGCCCCAGCAGCTATAATCAAGGCACCAGAAAGAGACTTGTGCAATATCCTTCATTAACATTTGGTAAAAAAATAAATCCCGTGACTCTTTGTTTTACCTTGATAGACAGGGATGCATAGCAAGAAAGCAAGAACTGGGCCTTCTAGCTTGAATGTTTCAGGAACAGCTGACAGGTACCCGAACTCTGAGGAAGTAATGGATATGTCTGAGGCAAAGGAAATAAAGGAATAGATGACAGCATTAGACATAAGTCAAGGCAGCACTCCTTGACAGTAAAGGGAACAGGAACTGAAAAAGGATTGGCGAGGCTGGCAACAAAGAGCAGAGGTTATTAAAGGGAGCCCATTGCTAGCAGCTGCACTTTGTTAGGTGACTTTGAATTCAGGGAAGCCCTGTGGAATAGTTCAAAACTTGTGAGGAATCTGAAACGCGGCCTTAATTTTGAAGTGGATTGCAGTGATTGATGGGGTTCTCTTTGCTTTCCACAGCCCATCCCCAGAGGAAGGCATGGGTGACGAATTTGACCTGATGGATCACTCGGACCTGTACATCTTAGACTTCAGTATGTGAACATTTCCTCATCATGTCATCCTTCAGTAACTGCTTCCTCCAGGTTGAATGTCCTGGTGTATTTAAAAAAAAGCCTGGTCAAGGTATCTGCGACAGCAGTACTGTCCTCTTGTCCCAGTGTAAAAGCAATCCATTGCAGTTAATTTGGCTTACCTTTTACTGCTTCTCATGGGCTTCTTCCAAGAAGGGCAGTTTTATTGTCATTATTGCTTCTCTTTCTTCAGGTCCCAGTTTAAAAACGCTATGTAAACTGGCAGTGATCCAGTACAACCTGGACCAGTCCTGCCTCCCTCACGACATCAGGTAAGTAATTATCCACATGCAAGGATGTTCAGTTATTAATATCTCTAATCACTGTGCTCTGTACTACATAAGAAGTTGCCTTACAGCAGGGTACATTATTTGTCCGTGTAGCCCCATATTGTCTACTCTGACTGGCAGCAGGTCTTCATCAGAGGTCTTTCCCATTACCTGCTAAACTGGAGATGCCAGGAATTGAACCTAGGACTTTCTGTGCATAAAGCACATGGTGTGCCATTGATCTGCCCTTTTTCAGGGTTCCCATTTCATGTTTAGTAGCTGGAAAAATTTGGGTGTTTTATCGTACCTGTGTTTATTTCTAGTCCCCTGTCTTTGCAGATGGGAGCTTGCAGCAATGACAACAAACAGCAACATCAGCCGACCAATCTTCTCCTCCCATGGATAATCTGGTCTTCTGCTCGCCCTCCCAGCTGCCTTTGACCCACTGCCTTGCAGACATCATCTGCCGTCTCCCTCACTGCATGAATGTTTAGCCTATTCAGGAAAGAGACATAGCTTCACCACGTAAGGGACTTCTTTGCTGCCCAACACCAGGAGGGCTCTACTTGTCCATCCTGTTGCCACACGTATCCTGCTGTAACCTTGTCAAGACCTCTCCTTAAAGGCAGCACACATACAGAGTTGGATGGTGCGCTCTACAGAGAAGCGATGTGGGTGTGGTTTTGCTCTTGCTGCTGGAAGCTACAGCTTAACATCCATCTATTGATGTAATACAACTTGAGTTAATAGGAACAAAACAAACTCAAATCTCAGGACTAACTGGTGCAAGGCCAACATATGCTTCACATAAATATAGGATCAAAGGCAAACAAAGCAAAGACTCATGGAAGCCCAACTTCTCTACATCCCCAGCCATTTTGAGTGCCTGGCCCTCACCGTTAACTACCTTAAGCCATTTCCTCTGCTCAGCTGTGAATGCAGAAGAGCATTCCTGGTCTTACAAATTTTGGAATTTGACTGGGTTTGCCCTCTCCATTGGGCATCCAGAAGAACTCCATATATATAACAAGCACTCGCTGTCTTTATAGTAGTGTGGACTTCTGTGAGGTCAGAGCCTTTGTTGGAAGAGGAGAGGGATAATGATGACTCTGCGCAGCTAGGCGAGAAGTGGCCATCCAGCATCTCATAAGACTGAGTAGAACAGAGACTTTTCTGTGGTGGGAGGGGGTCAATGCAAGACCTGAAATGTTGCTGCCCAGTTTCATGTGTGCAAGCAGCAGCAGCAGCTCTGAATTTATAAATACTGGGGGGAAGCTAAACTGCTTAGTGTGTCAGTGTTTTGCGTGGCTGGAGGGTGAGTGATGGACCCATGCAAGGACTTGGGGGTATAGGGCCAGGAGATCACAAACTGAGTCTGAAATCTGAGAACCAGTGTCATGCGCTCAGAAGCCACCAGTTCAAATCTTTCTGTAGCCATGGATTTGCTGGGTGGCTGTAAGCAAGCCACTTACTCTCAGCTTCAGCCCCGCTCTGTCAGAAATACAGGAGTAATACTTTCCTGCCTTACAGAGATGTTGTAAGTATAAGTGAAGTGTTCTGAATATTCTAAAGTGCTATATAAATGCTCCCTATTATTTATTATTACATTGGGTTTCATTGTTACTCTTATTAAACAAGGCTTTCAGCCAGCCAAGATAATTCACGTGCCTTAAATTTGCCCGAGTCAAATGTTGCATCGACCTATTCTACCCAGTATTAAAATTATGCAGTTTGGGGTGGGAAGGTGAGAAGCTTATGATTTTTGCTTTCTTTTTACTTTATCAACCAAATACATTGCCCATTTTGTTTTCTTTTGCATCTATGAAAGCTGGATGCTCACTTCTTTAAAACTGATAGCTTGGCATCCAAAAATTTTAACAGGACCTCCCCCCCCCCCAGACTGGAAAAAGCATCTGGAGGTGGGGGATACATGCAGTTGCTTTTACTCTGAACTTAATTTCATACACTGCATGATCAGCCTAGCATTGTGTTCTGAGGGGTTATCTGTGATGGATGAAAGCAACTGGCAGTACTAAAAAGGGGTGTATTTAAGTGTTCATAACTATGTTGTGAAGTGTGTGTTTGTGTGTGTGTGTGTGTGTGTGTTGTGAACCCATTAACAAGGACTGCAAGGACAGCAGAGGGACAAATGACCAAAAAAAATTGCAACCGAGGGGTTCGGGCGCAGACATGTTCCTCTTACTTTCTAATCATGACATGTAAGGCTGCTTCACTTGTTCTGCTTGCCTCCTTTTGTTTTCTCTGCCACCTTGGTTTTATTCTCGGATGGACTTTAACCAAATAACTGCAGAATATTGGCCTCCCAACTTTTTACTGTTTTTGTTTTCTGAATCAGTTCTTGTCTACCTCACACAATTCCTGAACAACATTACCCATTAATTATTTCTCATTCTAGAAGGAAGCCTGATCTACAGTATGCAGATATAATTGCATTGGCATACTAGGCACCCTGACATGCTTAACTACCTTGTCTGGGCAAGAAGATCAGACCTAGTTACTTCCGAGGCAGACTCGTGCTCTAATCCAAAGATCATACCCTTGAGTTAAAATAGCACAAATTAGTCACTGGCAAGAGTTCAGTTTGTGCTATAGAGAACAAACTAAATGTTCAATTTCAGTACCACAGAATCCTTATCTATGATCCCCCACAACTATGATGTACAGTCTTTAGTCATGATGTACCTTGCTTGTAAAACCAGTTCTTAACAACCAACAGGCAGGCTTCATCCTTGTCTCAAAGATTAACAGTTATTTCGTTGGTTTGAAAATGGAAGCTAGAGTTTAAACAGAGTAAAATGCTTTTGTGTCAAAACACTGGCTACCTTTTACAACTCAATGTCATACTTCCTCTCTGTGTCAATATGAGCACAATTTTGATTCGAATAATTATTTCTTAAACGGAGGCAATAGGACTTTCACCATGATACCCAGTTGCATGCAAATTTAATGCTACTTTCTAGTGAAGGTGATGCTTTTGGACAAACTCCTATTTTTTCAAAGAAAAGATAGGATTTTAGTTGAATGACTCTTTTACAAAAGAAAAGCTTGACTATGCATCTTATTTTGTGATTTGTGGTTTCAATCTCATGTTCTGTTGTTACAGCCGTATCTACAGCCGTATTAGGTTTAAATGGTTTGCAGTCATTCCCTCTTTGAAGAGAGCGCTGGGAACTGTAGTTTAGAGAAGGATAAGTTGAGATCTCTTAGAATGCTCAGCAGCTCCATCAAACTACAATTTCTTTGGAGAAAGCCATAGCAAGTAAAATTGTACAAAAATGAAACGGTTGTGGGGGAAATACATATAGCCAATCTGTAACCTTCTGTTCTCCCCTGGGGGAGGGCCCAAGAGCCAGATATTGAGGGATGTAGCCACTGTTAGTCTTAGTGTTGACCCACTGGAAAGAATAGGCATGACTGATTTACTTCCATTAATTTAAATTGGTCTACCCTGAGTATAACTGAGTTGAAGACAACCCTTTGAGTTTTTTTAGTTTAGGAAAAAAGGCAAGTAATACTGGGAAAAACAGAAGGGAGTAGAAAAAGAGGAAGGCCAAATAAGAAATGGATTGATTCAATAAAGGAAGCCACAGACCTGAACTTAGAAGATCTGACCAGGGTGGTTCATGACAGATGCTGTTGGAGGTCGCTGATTCATAGGGTCGCCATAAGTCGTAATCAACTTGAAGGCACATAACAACAACAAGATAGAGGTGTGCAAAATTATGCACAATGTGGAGAAAGTGGATAGGGAGAAGTTTTTTTCCTCTCATAACCTGAAGCTGAAAGGTGGGAGATTGAGGGCAAACAAAAAAGTAGTACTTCACATAGCTCATAGAATTTGCTACACCTGCTTAGATGGCTTTAAAAGGGGATTAGACAAATTCATGGAGGATAAACCTACTAATGGCTATAAGTCAGGATGGCTGTATACTGCCTCCAGGATCAGAAGCAACATGCCTCTCGGAATTCCAGTCATTGGGAAACAGAAGTATGAAAGGGCTGTTGTGCTCATGTCTGCTTGTGAGCTTTTCAGATGCATCTGTTGGCTTGTGGGAAATGGGATGCTGGACTAAAACAGGTCTGATCCAGCAGGGCTTTTCTTATGTCCTTAATCTGTTCTCTGTTGTATATCTTGCTGCTGACAAAGGCAGACTGTTTCTTTCTTCCACTGTACAAGAGAAGGGGTGGTGGCGGCAGCAGTCGATCACTCCCAGAAGGAGTGATGGGAGCTCATATCTATCCCTCGCTCCCCCACCTGTCTTGGCCACTGATGCCTTTTTCAAGTGGTCAGTGCAAGTGGGGGCAGCTCAGGTAGGGGATTAGTTGTCTGTAGTCTTTCATTAAGAGAACAATGTTAATTACTCCCCAGCTTTCTAAATTTAGATGATGCAGATTACCAAAATTTGTGAGGTCTCTCTGTCACACCATAAATTTCTGCTGCAGAACCTACATCTAGTCCATAACCATTTTATACTGTTTTTTTAAACAGATACCAGCCACCTTTTTAAAAAGAACCAACAGCCCAAACACCTCTCCAAGGCAATGTAAAAACAAATACAATCATCCTACAATTGAATACTGCAAAACACAGCTTCATAAAACCACAACAAGAATAATCAGCATCAGAGTTTTAAAAGCAGCCCACCAGTTCACAGCCAGGAATCTGCCTCAAACATTTGTACATATCTGCAGTTTTGAAGATACACAAAAAGAGTGCTGCTGAATCATACCAAAGACCTATCTTATCCTACCATTCAGTTCCCACAGTGACCAACCAGACTAGTAGCCATTGATAGTTTAACCTCAGTGTGGTTTGAGAGAGACATTGCTTCCCAAGATGTGGACAACACACATTTTCTCTGCCATTCTCAGCTCTGCTCGAGGTTTTGGAGATTTTAGAAATAATACAAAAATCAGCAAAAAACCCTTACCGGAGGCAAAGTGGGGTGCGCATAAATACCATGAGCAACCATTCCTCTTTTCAGTCCACCTTCAACAACAACAATCTCCTGCCTCCAGTCTTAGAGGCAGGCAGATACTTGCAGAAAAATCCTAAATTTATGAAACTGGTGGAACTTATGCTGCCTTAAGTTACCCTTATTCCAAACTCTGTTAAGGAGTAGGGCTACTCCCAGCTGAGCCGACCTGAGCATGGCAGAGGGAAAACAAGTCTTTAAAATAGAGTTTGACTTACACCACACTTTTCCCCAGGTAAATTCCACACGGTTGCCAGATCATGTGACAGAGCTGAAAGAGGTTCGGTTGTTATGTGCCTCCAAGTCGATTACGACTTATGGCAACCCTATGAATCAGCAATTTCCAGTAGCATCTGTTATAAACCACCCTGTTCAGATCTTGTAAATTCAGGTCTGTGGCTTCCTTTATGGAATCAATCCATCTCTTGTTTGGCCTTCCTCTTTTTCTGCTCCCTTCTGTTTTTCCCAGCATTATTATTTATTTATTTATTTCATTTTTAAACCGCCCATAGTGAATAGCTCTCTGGGCGGTGAACAAAACAAGATTAAAATACAATATTACAATAAAATTACAATAAAATCAGCAACAAGTTAAATGAAAAAAAAAATTAAATGAAACACATTGAACATTAAAATGCCTGGGAGTATAGCCAGGTCTTAACCTGGCGCCTAAAAGAAAGTACTGAAGGCGCCAGGCGTATCTCCACAGGTAGGCTGTTCCACAGTTCGGGGGCCACCACAGAAAAGGTCCTAGATCTAATAACAATCCTCCGGGCATCCTGATGAGTTGGTACCCAGAGGAGGGCCTTGGATATTGAACGAAGTGAACGGGTAGGTTCATAGCGGGAGAGGCGTTCCACAAGGTATTGTGGTCCCACACCGTGTAAGGCTTTATAGGTCAAAACCAGCACCTTGAATCTGGCTCGGAAACAAATAGGCAGCCAGTGCAGGCGGGCCAGGACAGGTGTTATATGCGCAGACCAGCGGGTCCTCGTTAACAACCTGGCTGCCGCATTTTGCACTAGCTGAAGTTTCCGAACGGTCTTCAAGGGCAGCCCTACGTAGAGCGCATTACAGTAGTCCAGTCTAGAGGTTACCAGAGCGTGAACAACTGAGGCGAGATCGTCACTGTCCAGATAGGGGCGTAGTTGGGCTACTAAGCGAAGATGGTAAAACGCATTCCGTGCCACCGAGGCCACTTGAGCCTCAAGCGACAAGGAAGGGTCAAAAAGGACCCCCAAGCTACGAACCTGTTCCTTCAAGGGGAGTGTAACCCCATCTAGAACAGGATGAACATCCACCATCTGGGCAGGTAAAGAGCTCACCAACAGTGTCTCAGTCTTGGCTGGATTAAGTTTCAGTTTATTAGCTCTCATCCAGTCCATTATCGCGGTTAGGCAACGGTTCAGCACATCAACAGCCTCACCTGAAGAAGGTGAAAAGGAGAAGTAGAGTTGCGTGTCATCAGCGTACTGATGGCAACGCACTCCAAAACTCCTGATGACCGCACCCAGAGGCTGCATGTAGATGTTAAAGAGCATGGGGGACAAGACCGACCCCTGAGGGACTCCACAATGGAGAGTCCAGGGTGTCGAGCAATGTTCCCCAAGCACTACCTTCTGGCGACGATCCGCTAAGTAGGAGCAGAGCCACTGCCAAGCAGTGCCCCCAACTCCCAACTCCACGAGCCTCCCCAGAAGGATACCATGGTCGATGGTATCAAACGCCGCTGAGAGATCAAGGAGAATCAACAGGGTCACACTCCCCCTGTCCCTCTCCCGACAAAGGTCATCATACAGGGCGACCAAGGCTGTTTCAGTGCCAAAACCAGGCCTAAAACCGGATTGAAACGGATCCAGATAATCGGTTTCATCCAAGAGTGCCTGGAGCTGGCTGGCGACCACCCGCTCCAGGACCTTGCCCAAAAAAGGGACATTCGCCATCGGTCTATAGTTGTTCAAAATATCT
The DNA here is from genome assembly GCF_030035675.1 of Rhineura floridana. Taxonomy (NCBI): domain Eukaryota; kingdom Metazoa; phylum Chordata; class Lepidosauria; order Squamata; family Rhineuridae; genus Rhineura; species Rhineura floridana. The sequence continues at coordinate 186,493,486 of NC_084483.1, read as the reverse complement.
GGGTCCAAAGAAGGTTTCTTTAGAAGAGGTCTCACTACTGCCTCCTTGAGACTACCAGGGACTACTCCCTCTCTCAAGGAGGCGTTTATCACCTCTTTGGCCCAGCCGGTGGTTACAGCCCTGCTGGCCTTCACCAGCCAAGATGGGCAAGGATCAAGGGCAGACGTGGTCGCCCGCACCATTCCAAGCACCTTGTCCACTTCCTCAAGCTGCACCAACTGAACTCATCCAACAATGAAGGACAAGACCGCGCTCTGGACACTTCAATGGAGTCATCTGTCATAACATCAGAGTCTAAGTCCCGACGGATGCAAGCAATCTTATCCTGGAAGTGCTCCGCAAATTCATTGCAGCGAGCTTCCGATGTTTCCTTAGTATCAGGAGGGCCAGAATGTAAAAGCCCTCGTACCACCCTAAAAAGCTCCGCTGGGCGGCAAAGAGATGATCTAATGGTGGCAGCAAAATATGACTTTTTTGCCGCCCTAACCGCTTTTACATACAACTTAGTGGAAGCACTCACCAAAGAATGACTACATCCGTCAGGAGTTCGCCTCCACCTGCACTCTAGCCTCCTTCTCTCTTGCTTCATCACTCTCAGCTCCGGGGTATACCACGGTGCTGTTTGAGTTCTGCACCGAAGGGGGCGCGCGGGAGCGATCATGTCAATGGCCCGGGTCATCTCCGCATTCCACAGATCGACCATGGCCTCGACAGGAGCGCCAGTGCTATCAGCCGGAAAAACTCCCAGAGCGCTCTGGAAAGCAACAGGATCCATAAGCCTCCGGGAGTGGACCAACTTAATAGGTCCCCCACCTCTGCAGAGGGAAAGGGTTGCCGTGAGTCTAAAGCTCAGCAAGCGGTGATCTTTCCATGACAATGGAGTAGATGAAAAATACCCCACCCTCAGATCACCATCTCCATGACCAGTGGCGAAGATCAAATCAAGAGTATGTCCTGATACATGCGTCGGGCCAGTAGCAACTTGAGACAGCCCCATGGTTGTCATGGAGGCCATGAAGTCCTGAGCTGCCCCGAACAAGACAGCCTCGGCATGAATGTTGACATCCCCCAGTACCACAAGTCTGGGGGATCTCAACAATACCTCCGAGACTATCTCCATCAGCTCAGCTAGGGAAGCCATTGGGCAGCAAGGTGGGCGGTACACCAATAGTATTCCCAATCTGTCTCCTTGGCCCAGCACAAGATGAAGACACTCCAAACCAGTCGCCGTCTGGACAGGGTGCTTAGTGAGAGAGAAAGAACTCCGATAGACCACAGCAACCCCGCCTCCCCGGCCCTCAGATCTACCACAGTGCTGCACCGAATACCCAGGTGGGCAAAGCTGGGAAAGAGCAACTCCTCCCTGCTCACCCACCCAGGTTTCGGTAATACACACAAGGTCGGCACCCTTCTCCACAATCAAATCGTGGATAAGGGGGGTTTTATTAACGACCGACCTAGCATTTAAAAGCAGCACCTGGAGATCCGAGAGCTGGCTGACAGTACAACCAACAGTCCTGTGGATAGGAGGAGAACCGGAACAAGGCACAGACACAACTTGTCTGGGACAAGTTCCCCTTACCTGGCACGTTCTCCTCCCAACGCCATACCTCCCATTACCCGTCACAACGTTAATTGGGGCCCCCGAAAATCTCCCTGCGAGGCCCAAGGCATGTTCTCCCAGGCACATCTTAAAATAAATCTAATACAGCAAAACACTTAAACAACATAAACACAAACACACATTCACTCAATCTCATTCACACAACAACAGACAGACAAACAAACAAACAAATTAAAATACAGCCAAACTTATTGCAAGTTATAAAACGGAGGGGAGGCGTTCCTGATCCCAAAAATAACGCTAAAAGGTGATTAAAAGGTGTCAAAAGAAACATATGGTGGCGGAGCTCCAGCCGTAGCGAGCTCTTACGCCGCCATCTTCATTATGCCCAGCAGCAGATCTTCCCAGTACAAGCAGTTCAATGAGAAGCGCAGCAATGATGACAATCAAAAGAAGACAGGAGCAAACAGCAATAATAGCTCTCACTCCCTGGGCAGCTGGAACAAATGCTGTGTGTAAGAACCAAAGTAGCAGCCACAGCTGCTCTCTTTCTCTAAGCAACAACAATGTTCCTCTTCCTGTAGGCAAAAAGGTCTCCACACGTCCCTCAGTCCGCAGTCAACATATCCCTCCAAAGGGTAGATGGAAAAAATAAACCACGGCTGGCTAAGGTTCCTGGGACCCAATCCTGCAGGATATAGTGCAAATCAAACAGCAATCCAACAGGGAGGGATGATGATCTTGTTTTACATTTCTTTATTGCTGTCGCCAAACTACAGATGCAAAGAGAGACACATCTATGTGGCATTGTTCTTCAAAGTAGAATCATTTTCTTGGTTTTGGTTTTACCTTGATAATGTTGTTCATGTCCTGTTTAAGATGGATAATGCTCCTTTCACTGCCAATAACCGCTTGTAAGTTAAGGCCGTTCGGCTTCCCACGCACAGCTGCTGATAAGGAAAGTCGCCGGAGACGCTGGAGAGATTAGGCCTTTCAAAGCTTTTAAGATTCACAAGGTTAGCAAATGAGTAGCAGATAAATTCCTTGGAAGCCTTAGATCCTCAAAAAATAATTGGATTAAACAGGTGAACAGTCCAGTGAAAAAAAGAGCTGGATAGCTGGTTAAACACTCGGTCGGCCGGGAGAAATTAGAGCCTGGTTATGCCTCCGGCCGCCATCTTTATTGCCTTGTCTAGTGAATCATGTCTTCTCATGATGTGTCCAAAGTATGATAACCTCAGTTTCATCATTTTAGCTTCTAGTGATAGTTCTGGTGTAATTTGAAGTGCAAATCTTTCCTTGCCCCAGCCTGCTCCTGGAATGCCTCTTGTGGGGATTTATGGCAGCAAGAGTTCCGCTGGCCTAAGGCCTTTCAGCTATGCCAGTATAGTTTTGTGGCAACCCAAGATCTGCCCATTCCCAACTTGCTCATCCTGGAGGATCTTGGGTTCAGGAAGGCCAGTACTGTAATAGAGTTAACACTACCCTGGGGAAGGCTCCCACCTGCATCCCTATCAGCCAAACCTTATTGATAGATGTGATACAGAGCTGAACTTCTCTACCTTCTCTTAATTAGCAGGGAAGTTCGTACCCATTTTTATTGGATTATCCTTAGGAGCCTTGTCCCCTGCCAATATGCGTGATTTAAAAATCTCCTGGCTGAAAATTAATTAGGTTCTTCACACGCGTTCCTCACAGCTCTCTTGTGTGTATCTGGGCCATGTCATTACATTTTCCCAACCTCCACAGAGTGTCACATCTCTCCTAGGTAGATAATTGATTCAAGACTGAGAGTCTGACAAGACGTATTGTTCTATTAGGATGCAAAGCCACAGCACTCTTGGCTTGGCTCCAGACTGAGTGAGAATGAAATAAATTATAATTTTGAAGAGAGAAAGGAAGGCAGAATCTGCTTTGCTGATGTGACACCCAGCCCATGTCAGAACCTAGTCACAGGATTTGCGTGTTTGTTAATTATAAGAAATGGAAGGCAACTGATTGTTTCCCTTATCCATGTGCAATCACAGCCAGCCACCATCCATAACAGAAGAAATACTTTGCTCAATCAGACCATCAAGACCAGCATCTTATATGCTAATAATGAACTCATTCTCCAAGTGCTGATCCTTGTATAGCCAAAACAGTACAGTCCATACTCAGGCAAACCCCAAGGTTTGTAGAAGTACAAGGAAATCTTATAGGGAATTTAAAAAATCCCTATAAAGATTCCCAAGGGGGGGGGGCAAAAACAGCCCAATCAGAAATGAATGTGCCCGGTGCCCACAGAATACTAATTGGGCAGGGGGGATCATAGAATAGTAGAGTTGGAAGGGGCCTATAAGGCCATCAAGTCCAACCCCCTGCGCAATGCAGGAATCCAAATCAAAGCATTCCTGACAGATGGCTGTCCAGAAATAGGCGAAATGAAATGGAGCACTCCACATCCAAAATAAAAAAAGGTTGCAAATCCCACTTGTTCTGTTTCTAACAATGAACAGGCAGATGCCTCTAGGAAGGTGACGTGCAGGACACAATAGGAGTTGGCTGTCCCATTGTTTCCCCTCCAGCATCTTGTATGTGAAAGATACATGCACTCTGAACACAACAGTCTCATTCTTAGACATTAATGTCTATTTGCCATTGACTGAGCTATTTTCCACAAAATTATCTAACCGCTTTAAAAAGCCACCTGAACACAGTTAGCTATCCCTGTCCTTAATTCTGCATTTGGTATAAAGGTGCTACAGTGCCAATTAAATTGCACTGACCACAAATTTTCATGCTACTGTGAAAAACAAAAACATTTCTCTCTGCCCTCCTTCTGCACTAGGAATGGGTGAGAAATTTGATTCAGTTTGCACTTCAAGCCGAATCTATCAAATTAGCACTTTCCAAAACAGTATGAGAACCAAAACGGAGCCATCCTTGGAAATCTGCACTTGATTCAAATTTTGCAGTACAGTTTGCCGACCAAGCAATGTTTACAAAAAGCACATGTTAGGGGGAAGTGTGCATAAAAATGAATGTATGAGTGAAAATAACATATAAAAATGTCATTATATGGTGAGAAAATGCTTGCAAAAAAATGTATATACATTAGTGAAAACTGCCAACAAAAATGTGTGTATGCTGGAGACTTTTCACAAGGATTTTTTTTTCCAATCGCAAATTGCTGCAGAAATGTGGAGAACTGAATTTAAGACTGGAAAGATGAGAAACTGAGCGAACCAAAATTCAGTGATCATTCCATCCCTACTCTACACCATAATTTCTTAAACATCTATCGTGTTCCTTCTTAGTTGACGAACAGAAATATTTGGGGTGGGAAGGAGTCATAATGGAGGTTTAGAAAATTATGAAGAGTGTGACAACATTGTCTAGAGAAGAATGGACAGAGTTTAGTTACTAGCCAGGTTTGAGCCACAGAACCTCACTTGTTAGAAATTAAACATGAAGAGCAGAACACCCAACAAACAGAGACAACTATGACTGCATACATACCATACATTTAAAGCATATTCTCCCCCCACACTACACACAAAGAATTCTGGGGGTTGTTGTTTGTTAAGGGTGCTGGGAACTGTAGCTCTGTGAGAGGTAAACTACAGTTCCCAGGATTCTTTCAAGAGGGAAGGGTATTTTAAATATATGGTGTACACTCATAGCCTGTTCCAGCTATCCCACTTTACCAGCGACTGTCCCTATTTTTGCGAAAACCATATTTTGTTCCTAGATTTCCGGGGGGGGGTGCCTTTTTAAAAATTATGTTAAGGCAAGATGCAAGAAAATACATTTCCCACCTTACCTAAATTAGATGTAACTTTTATAATACAGTTTAGTGTTGCATGCCTGTTTTTCTTTAGCCAACAGCCAGTGCGTTGGCGGAGGGGGAAAGCCATACTGGAGCCTGGTATGTAGATGGGGGGGCTGGGCTTTAACCCTTTGCTCCACACTGCCATCCTAATCCAAATTAAGGCCCCTGCACCTGCTATTTTCAGGTGGGCAGTGAAAGCCCTCATTCATTCCCATGTGTAGGCCCCAAGCAAATAAACATAAGAAAAGGCCTGCATCTAGTCCAGCATCCTGTTCATAGGGTGGCTACCAAGATTTGGTGGGGGGGCGATCCTGACTGGGACTGCAATGAAGGCAAGGGATTAAAGTGCCCCTCCCTCCACACCTTGGCTCTGATCTGGTTCAGCCCCATCCCCCATGCCAGCTGTTGGTCAAATAAATATGAGCTGACAGTGCCAAATGCATCATGTTCACTGCCCAGAGAGCTGTTTGCTAGTCGGGCGGTATATAAGCTTAATAAAATAAAATAAATAAATAAATAAAATCCACATCTAGCGTGGGCCTAACGGGTGTGTGTGCTGTGATGGCGAATGCCTCTCATGTTTAGTGTGCGTGCCTATGGATGCATATACATTAACACTAAAGCATCGTGCCATTTCAAACACTACAGCTGCTGGGGTATATTTTGTCAGATGCACTTTGTGGTAGTAGGATTGTTGTGAGTCTGACTTGGGTAAGGATGGAAAGATCTGTCAATTTTAGTTCTTCCTGTTTCTTATTTTTCCACTCTTAAATTCAATTCTCCACAATTCTGCATTTTTAATTTTAAAAAATCCTCATAAAAATTCTCCAGCATTTTGGTGCAATTTTCTCCTAACAAAACACATTTTTTGTAGGCCGCTTTGACTAATGTACACATTTTTGCATGCAGTTTCTCATCATATGCTGCATTATTGTATGTTATTTGCCTGAACATAGTCGTTTTTATGTACACTTTCCTCTAACATGTGCATTTTTATCAATGTCATTCGGTTGGCAAACTATTGCAAAAGTTGAGTAAGTGCAAATTTTGAAGGATCTCCATGTTTCGGTTCTTGCATTGTTTTGGAAAGTGTGGGTTTGATAGATTCGACTTGAAATGTGAACTGAATCAAATTTCTCTCCCATCCTTACTCAAGGGTGAGGGGGCCTGATGCCCTCCAGATGTTCTTGGACTCTGGCTCCTAGCTGCTTCAGCCAGCATGGGCATTGGCCAGGCATGATGGGAGTGGTAGCCCAATAACATCTGGAGTGCCACAGGTAATAGCAGCAGGCACCAAAGAGTAGCCTTCCTCAGTCTGGTGTTTCTCCAGACATTTGGCCACCGGGCTAGAGTTGATGGGAGTTGTAGTCCCAAACGTCTGGAGGGCACAAAGCTGTGGAAGACTATCACAGAGGTTCAGCAGTGTTTAAAATAGGGGAGCTCAGGGTGTTTTCCAGGTTATGAAACGGGTGTCACAAGCATGTCCCTATTTCTGATGGCGCACAGTATGCAGATCTGCAACTTTTCCCCCCAGCAGGCTCTTCATGTATTAAGCATCTCTTAATGATGTCTGTTAAAACTCTCTTCAAATTAACATAATGGCAATTCATTTTCTTTGCTCATGCGATTACAAAGCTGTTTTATCTGATGCCATTTGTAGAAGTGGGGGCAGGGTTGTGTTGTTGTTGTTGATCAGGGACTCAAGAAGAAATGTGCTAGTGTACCATTTCCACTTATCTTTGCAATTTTCTGGCCGTCTCCTTTAATGGGAGCTGTTAGGCTACACTGCAGGTTCGAGGTAACCCCCATTATATTTCTGGCAGTTGCCTCTTTTGTGTCTTCCTTGTCTGCTACGCTGTTAGCTATGCTATTTCAATGCCGTTCCAGTTTCTTTCAACCAGCTACACCAAAGGGATGCAGCCCATTTGTCAAATATTCATCTTCCAGCTGCATTAACCTTCATTTCCCCGCAAATTAACCTCTGCAATCTTGTTGATTCATTTATCTCGCTCTCTCCTCCTCATTCTCCTATTCTTCTGTTTGCTTACAGGGGGAAATGGGAGTTTGTACTGAGAAGTAATCAGCGTCAAAGCATGCAGTACACACACATGCAAACCCTACCTGCGCCCCAGTTTGACAAGGGAATGTTGGGTGCAAAAGTTGGATGGATCCAGGTTTTGGTAGTCCCAAGGAAAGGCAGTCCCCATGCCCCCCCCCACGCGCTATCATTGCTGCCAGCTGCCAGCTGCTGCTGCTGCTCCACCAGCTTGCTTATCAGGCAGAGTGCTAATGAGCAAGCAGGTGGTGGCATTCTCCTTTATACCACCACTGTTGTCTGGGCCAGAATGAGAGGAGAGCAGGTTGCAATGGTGAAGAGGAGGAGCAGGCCCAAGGGGGCCTTGTCAGCAGGTCTGCGGCAGATGAAGCTGAATGTAGGAAAATTTGGAGCAGACAAAAGGGAGCACTTTTTCACCTAAATAAATGTACTGCCTTCGAGTCGATTCCGACTTATGGCGACCCTATGATTAGGGTTTTCATGAAGCTGAGAGGCAGTGACTGGCCCAAGGTCACCCAGTGAGTTTCATGGCTATGTGGGGATTCAAATCCTGATCTCCCAGGTCGTAGTCCAACACGTTAACCACTACATCACACTGGCTCTCACACTGGCTCTTCTTCACCTAGTGCATAGTTAAATTGTGGGATTTAAAGCCACCAACCTGGATGGCTTTAAAAGAGAATTGTATACATTCATGGAGGCTATCAGTATGCCTCTGAATGCTGCTTGGTGGGAATCCCAAGTGGGGAGATTGCTGCTGTGTTTAGGTCTTGCTTGTGAGCTTCCCACGGGCATCTGGGGTTGGCCACTGGGAGAACAGGATGCTGGACTAGGTGGACCACTGGCCTGATCCAGCAGGGCTCTTATTTGATGTCCAACCATGCTGGCTCCGCTCATCTAAGCCATCCTAAAGTGTCTGGATGCATCAACAGCAGATAGGAGCCTCCTTTTCAAAGGGCCCAGCAGAATAAAACTGCTTTTACCCGATTCTGGAAGGAGGCAAGGGACAAGACCAAATTAATCTCCTGCGGGGAGGGCATTCTACAGTGTGGGAGCAACAACTGACAAGACCCTGTCCCTAGTGGGTGCCAACCTTGAATCCACAAAAGATGTCACCCTGAGGAGGGCCTTGCTAGCAGATCTAAAATCATGGGGAGAACATGGTGGGAGAAGACACTTCCTGAGATACTCTGGGTCCAAATAATGTATGGCTTCAAAGGTGCAAATCAACAGTGCCTGGAATCAATTGACAGTCAGTTATTTATAAGATTGGTGTACTAGATTTCCAGCCGACCTGTGCTGGTCAAAAGGCAGGTACCTTCCCCAACATTTTTTAAGGGTAGCCCCACATAGAGTGCATCACAATAGCCTACTGGAAGTCTTCCTAAGCCACCCCCTCCCCTCCCCTATCACCGGCCCCGTTCTGCACTCTCCTCGAGTCCTTTTGCCAGACTGAAATATGTCATTTAACTGTAATAGTGCCTCTTGCCCAGATGATGGATGGAGAGAGAGAGATGTGTGGGCACCTCTGACTTTTGTATGACTTCAATGCATCTTACTGTGCAAAGGTAGGAGACACATCCATTGCACCTCCTACTTTTGCATTTGGCTCCACCCACCACTGGCATGTGGTCCCCAGAAGGTTATCCAGGAGCAAATGTAGCCCTCTGGCTGAAAAGGGTTCCCCAGCCCACCCTACTATGAAGTTAAACAAGTTGTGATCTTTAGGAGTGTATTGTTCACTCTCTGAAACAATAGTTGCTTCCCTGAGTTCCAATACATATTTGCAAGACAGTGTGAGGATGCATGTATTTTTCTCATCAGAGAGCGTTTTGGAGTTTAAAAAGCAGCAGGAAGTGTGTACAGTGATTAGATTCCAGAAAAATTAGGGCTACAAACTTAAGGGATTATTCTGCACTACTTGTGTATGTTGTGTTGCTAGTGTAGCAAATATGACCTTGTTTATTTTATTCATTTATTATTTGATTTATATCCTGTCCTTCCTCCAGCAGGAGCCCATGTTCCCTCCACCATGAGCCGTTGTATGGAGTACTCCAGAACAAGATTAATGGATTTAGCATTCTTCCCTTGTCATTATTGCAGTTACCCATGTGAAGCTACAGGTCACTTCACAGATCATTTAGTCACATCCAGTGCCCTAAGGCAGAATCCCACAAATGAAAACTAGAGATCAGCAACTAAGAATCTCTGAGCCAAATCTGCCCTTCTCCCATTCTACAGTTGCCAAGCCAGGAGCAAAAGAAGGGTGCAATGTCTTCAGTTGGTGCCCAAATTATACCAGAGCTGGCGCCAGGAAAGTGTCCCTGGGGAGAACATTCCCTCTTTATCCTGGCCTTTAGCACTTGAGATGTATATTTTCAGGACCCACCTTATTTTGGTGATTGTAAGTTGTTTTTAAATTGTTTTTAAGGATGTATCTTAAATTATTGTAACCTGCCCTGGAATCTCAGGGTGAAGGGCGACTAATAAATTAAAACAACAACAATAACAGATGAAGAATAAGCAGGGGGCCACAACTGAAAAGGTCCTCTCTTTGGTCACCCTCTATGCACCTTCAAATGGTGGGGAGATCTGCACAAGAGCCTCAGATGATGAATGCCGTGTTCAGATCCCATGCTCAGAATGCCTCACTCTGAGGAAGGGCCCCCTTGGCCCTTTCTCAGAGTGAGACACCGAGACGGAGGGTAGAAGGGGTGGCACCATAGAACTGTCAGTGCGGCAGGGAGGAGAAATGGATTGATGGGGCAGGAAAGGATGCCACCACAGCCACAAAGAGGAGGGTAGGGTGCAATCCCTTGCACTGGCCCTGATAACAGTTTCCCTGTTTGCCCTTAGTGCAATAGCTAGTTTTAGCAGGCTGTCCAGTGGCAAAGTCTCCAAAGTGAGAGGGAGGGCTGAAATTTCCATGCACAGATTCTTGCAGCTCCCCATGTGTGTTTAGACATAATAAATTAATTGTCTCCTGAAGGACAACCCAAGTTTTACACATTGTCCTCTTCTCTTAGATTAAAAGAAACTCTGCTGCAGCTCTGAATGAGAAGTCCTGTAAGGGAGCAGTAACAAAAAAAACCCCTTGTAAATAAATCAGGTTAGGCACCAATACCTAAACAGAGTTTGATTTCATTACTCAAGGTTCAACAGGCAAAACAGGCTCTGATGCCTGACAGAGTGACTGGGGAGGTAGTGATGGAATGCAACGTATGCAAAATTATTTACATAATATGCACAGCTCACAGAATCTAGCATTTCTTGGTGCGGAATTTGAGTTATCTTTCTGCAGTTGTTTTATTACGTGCAGAAGATACACAGCGCCAAGGAGAACGAGCGAGCGGGAGGGTGTTTGGTTGTTGTTTACAGATTATCACAGCCCTGTGTGAGGCCAAAAGCAAAGCAAGATCTTACTCAGTCTACAGAACATGCTGTTACTCATCTTTTGTTCCAGGGTCTTGCAATCACAGGCTACAGCAAAGTTTCCTGCAGGACTTACAATTCCTACACAGAACCCTACAGTCAGTATTACTGATCGCTATTAAATAAACCATGCTAGACTGTGAATCCCACTAAGAACATTTGGATTAAAGGATGAACACATACACACACCCAAAGTTTTTTATTTATTTTTATTAAAAGAGACAGGAATTTCCCCTCACTGCTTTCTACTTTAAACACAACAAGCTGGATCTGAGCCAGATAATGAACATCTCTGTTAGGAAAAAAAAATTCTTAGAGCTGAGTGAAAGGAAATCAAGAGACAGAAAATCCACAACATTCTTAATAAAATGTAAGGTAAGAAATCCTGGTTCACACGGGGACTTGCTGTGAGATTGGTGCTACTTGCATCCCCATTTAATTCGCAGGGTACACATGACGTTGTAGGCAAGGTGAAGTTATGTCACTGCTTTCCCCGTTAAATCTGTATTAAACCAATCCCGTAAAAATGTGAAAAGTTCACCACATTCCTGCATGTAGGTGCTTTGTTCTGATGTTTTTTGCTGGGTACTCCCCTTTCTCCGTCTGCTAAACTCACCATTAATTTCATTTTGTTTCCATCAGCTTAACCAGCCACTTCCAGTTGCTACAGCCTTCCTTTCCCCCCTCTTTCCCCCAATGTGACAGAAGGTACACGCACACATACGTACTTAATAAAAAAGGGGGGTTACTATAAATATTGCCGCAGGTACTTGTCCTGCTTTTCCACCTTGGCCAGGTACAACACCAGCTTCTCGCTGCGCTCCGTTGGGCAGACCTGGAAGGGCCTTTCCTCCCCAGCAACTTCCAGATCAGCATCTCAGCGGCAACTGCCATGGTCTAAGGAGCCAGCGGTGGGTGCTTGGCAGGCAGACCAAGGCTCAGCAGTGATGCCTGGGTAAGTGCTGGCTGCAGCTGTTGCCGCCGCCTGCATGGCCTGGCATTGCTCACTGAAGCAGAGGCCATGGTTGCTGGGCTTCTGCTGAAAGCCAGGCTGGGCAGTCGCAGCAGAGGCGCCTCCGCTGCTCTCCAGCAGCAACAGGGGTTTTAATATGACAGAAAAGACATTTTTGTGTCTATTGCACCCCCCATGCTCTCCAGGCTTCAGTGTGCAATTGACAAGAAACAATGAAACTGGAAAAACACCTCCCCTTCTCCATTAGCAATGTGGATACTCCAGAGGAACTAAACATGTAAATTTGGGGGTGGGGCCACAAGGAAACAGCAATGCTAAACCTTTCCAGAGGAACGTCAATTGTATGAATGGAAAAGAGTGGATTGGAAGGTGGGAAGTGTGAACCTTGCAATTATATCGTGATGCCAAAAGTGCTGTCTTTAATCCGAAGTTTAACCTCCGTGTGAATCAGCCCTTAGATTAAATAACAAAAATGTAAGTGGTGCTGTGAATTGTACAGGTGTAATTAAATGAGATTCTCCAAGCCATCTTTCCCCAACCTGGTTCCCTCCAGATATTTTGGACTTTGGCTAGCATCAGCCCCAGCCAGCATGGCTTCCATGTTGATTCCGGGAAACACAGCCAGTTAAGCACACATGCATTGTTCACAATTGCTGGGAATGTTGCAGGGTTGGCCTTACCATTAGGTAAACTGAGGCAGCCTACCTTAGTTCACAGAATTTGAGATCCTATTAAGGGGCAGCAAACGTTATTCTTAATTTGTACCACCATGGTAGGGTACATATGGACATTCCATTTTGTGCATAAAATTGTCTTGGGCATTGTTGGCAGTTAATGGATATTTTGCATTTTTAATTGGGTACTTCTTGTACCTGAGTTCAAAAAGTGTGGACTGGTCCTCAAATGTTGACTAACTAGGGCAGAGCCCATTACCTAAACATGAATTAAGAACATAAGAAGAGCCCTGCTGGTGGCGGCTGGTGGCTCCATGTCAGTGGCACAGTGGAATGCGCTCTGGGTTTTAGTCTGAACTTTCAAGGAGCTGTCCAAGGTGCTGAAGCTGAAAGTTCAAACTAAAGCCTGGATTCCATTGTCCCACTGACATGGAGCCACCAGTCGTCACTGCTAAGACATGTAAACCCTTATCACAGCCAGCTGAATGTCTGTTTAATTCAGCATGGGCATCACACCTGAAAAGTAATTTGCACAGGGCTGTATGGTCAGAGTCAGGCTGTGTAACTTCCCCTTATAAATTCACCTTGGGATTTAACAAACCTGTATCTCTAGCTGAACATGGAAATTACAGCATTTAGCTGGCTATGTGGGGTCCTCAATTCGAAAGCCACCTTTTATAGAAGCTACTGTAGAATAGTGTCTAATTAAAAGCTTGCCTCTGCCGCAAACTCACTAAGAGGCCTTGGGCAAGTCACTGTTCTCTCATCCTTAGGGCCACCAACAGGATTTTCTGAGCCTGGCAGTCTGTCCAGGAAAAGAAAAATCACTGGCTACACTCAAGACACCATGAAAACTCTTCTGTTCACTTGTACTGTCTAAAGATGTACTCAGCTTCAGTTCCCCATCTGCAATATATGGGGACAATAGTATTCACCAACCTTCCAAGATTGTTGTAAGGATTACCGAGATAATGTATGTGAAATGCTTTTCTAACATTCTCAAAAGCAGTATGTAATTGCTAGATCTTGTTATTTAATATATTGTTGCTAATATGTTGTTGTTAATATATTGTCAAATATTGTTGCTGCAGATGTATTGTTTTTATATTGTATTATTATATTTTATCAATTGTATTCTAACAAATTTGTAAGTCGCCTAGAGTGGCCATCGGCCAGATAGGCGACGAAGAAATTAAATTTATTATTATTATTATTATTATTATTATTATTATTATTATTAATGCACCCTCTAGCTTTCTGCTTGGAGAATCCCATACAGCAACCAAGTCTCATTGCCATCACTGGATAGAAGGAAGAGCCGTAGCTAAATGGTAGAGCATCTGCTTTGCATGAAAAAGGCCCCAGGTTCTATCCCTGGCATCTCCAGATAGGATGGGGAAAGACTTCCGCCTGAAATCCTGGAGAGCCACGGCCAGTCAGTGTGAACAATACTGAGCAAGATGGATCGATGGTCTGACTCAGTATAAACCAGCTTCTTATGTTTCCTAAAAAGCACTATGCAGTTGCTTATTACTGTTGTTATTTAACGCACCCTCCAGCTTTCTGCTTGCAGAATCCCATATAGCGAGCATCTCTTAAGGGCCTCATTTTCATCCTGTTGCCATCGTCGGCCACATCATTGGGAGTCTAAGGAGGAAAGCAACAATAATCTTCCACTAGGAGTGACACCCCCATTCCATAAACCCAATTCCCTGCTGAGATGACAAGATGGCTTTAAAGAGCCAGGCTTCTCTTTATTGCTTCCCCTATCAGATTACAGACAGGCTTTGGGGGGTGGGGGAGGCTATTTTTAGATGCCTGCTTTCTAAAAATAGTGCAGAGATGTTTAGAATTGCGTCACAAGAGGTAATTTTATCCCCTCTTTGGCCTGACGGGCCCTTCTTCCCCCCCTCCTCCCCAGGAGGGGGTGAATACAAAAGGAGAGAGAGACTGAGGACAAGGGGTCAGCAGGTTCAGACCCAGACACAGAAAGCAAAGAGGTAAGAAGTCCTTTTAGGGAATGGGTGGGACAGATCTGAACATCAGAGATTAGGGATTTGTCTGCCTATTATCATTATCATTATCATTATTATTATTATTATTATTAAATTCAAAATTTCCAACCCAAAGGAGGGAAGATATCCAGCTGTCTTGCAGCAGCTTGGGGCTTTGGTGCCTGGATTCAGCTGAGTCGCAATAATTCTAGCCTAGTCACTGCCAAGCTCTGCCACTGTCTGTGATCCTGTAGCAGCTCCATAGCAATTCATTCCCAGCAGTACCACCCAGTGGATGGGGGGGGGGATACTGAAGTGTAGCGGGCATTCATGTGGCAGCTTGGCAGGGAGATCAGCTCTGAATCCAATTACCACCTGTCTCTTGTAATCCAAGTGCATGCAAGGATGAGATTGCTCTGCTGGCTTAATTTTCCGTCTACGCAGCAGGCAGGGACCATGGCAGAATCAGTTCTAGCTGTCGTACTAGTCTAAGGATGGAGCACTAGTGGTCCTCCAGATAATGTTGGACTCCAACTCCCATCATGCCTGGCCATTGGCCAGGATGCCTGGCACTGATGGAAGTTTCAGAGGGCCAATGGTTCCCCATCCTTGTTCTGGTGATTTTTTAATTGCTGCCCTGGGGTCCTGCTGGGAGGAAGGGCGGGATATAAATCAAATAATAAATAAATAGCTAAACAAACAAACAAATAACATTGAAAGATACGGAGGCTGAAGCATATTAATCCTTTGTCCATAGAAGCTATTCTCCCTAATTCCAGATACTTAAGAGCTAGGTATGGTTATTTGGTGGTATAGGAGGACACTCAGTGTGTGCTCAAGGATGCTCTTTATCATCTCTTCACATGATGATCTCTGGCACTGAATGAAATTCCACAGCTGAGCCTTTTCACAAATCAGCCTCTTGGATGTCAGCATTGGAGTGTTTCAAGAATAAATTTCCAGATATATCCCTTATTTTAATGACCCCTCTTCCCTTTAGAGACCCCTCCTGAACATACAGCTCAATGTCCCTTATTTCTGACTGCCCTTCTCCAGTGTCCCTTTATTTTTTAAACATAGCAACTATTCTCTTGATGCAAAACTCTAGAGAACAAGCATGATCAGGGCTGGAAGAATCCTATGCATCTAAAACTTTGAAGCTGGTACCTATAGAATTTTGGCAATATTGTACCTACAGAATTTTGGCAATATTGTGTCCATTCCTATACAGTGCTGGCCTCTAAAAGATTGATGCTGGCTACTGAAAATGTTATGCTGGACAGTGAAAATTTAATGCTAGTATATCATACCCCAACAGAGGTTGAGGTCCAGTTATAAAATTTATTTCAAATTCATAAAACAAGCCGAAAGAGTGGATAGTATGTCAATCATTGTTGAAGAATTAAACAATAAACAGATATTAGTAAGCAATAATTCCCATAAGATAGTAATGATAAATATATTAAATCCTGAGATAATAAACAACTAAGGGAGAAACTAGACATGATGCTAAATGTATCACTTGAAGTTGTGTGTCTGTTTTGTATTTTGGTTTTTTTTATAGTTCACAACTGGGTCTGCCACAAAACACTGCCATGTGAACTCTCCCTGTTCAGGGCTCTAGCCAGCCAGCCATGCCCTTTCTTAGGATACTTCATTCGATCCACCTCTCCCAACTTTCCATCCCCCCCATGGTCAACCAGTATTCCATTGTAACGAAGGGTGTTTAGTAGTCATTGGGTTGTTTGGGACCTTACCCAAATGCCCAGCCATGCCACCCCTGCAGCTCTATATCAGCTTTGTGAAAGGGCTTGGAGGCATTATGCAGGCAGGTACAGAGGGATTTTAAGAATGAAATATATGTCCTCACAGATGTCCTCAGTCTCCCTCACTCCTCTCAATATTTCCATCCCTTTGCAGAACAATGACTATCTTATGTGAAAGCTGCCACAAGCCAGTCAGAAGAGAGACTGCACCCATCTCCGGGCAGGAACTGAGGACCACAAAGCCTTTCAGGTTAGAAACTATTCTGCAGTCACCCTCCACAGAATCCTGGGAACTGTGGTTTTCCTCTCACAGAGCTACAAATTCTCAGCACCCTGAACAAACTACCGTTTCCATTATTCTTTGGGGGAAGTCCTGCACTCTAAATGTGTGTTGGATGTGCTTTAAATGAATGGGGTGAACCTACCCCCCTCCCTTAGTGGGAGAAACCAACTGCCTCAAATGTTCTTACTCCAAAAAACCTTTCAGATAACACAGTAGGTACAATTTTTGCATCAGCTTAACAAGGTCAAGCTAAAGCGATGAAATTCAGCTATCTGTCACGCTGCCTGTGTTTTGCTTTCACCACACTTTGCTGTTGGATAGGAATGTCAGCATTGTTAACAACAACCCTACAGCTTCTCCCAGTGAACACATAAGGAGATAAGGTTGTATTATTACAATTATGTCTTTATACTGTTATTTGCTGCTTTGGGTAGACTTTGTCCAGAAAGGCTGCCTAGAAGTACTTAAAATAAATAAACAAATGCATAGAAAGTTGCCTTTTACCAAGTCAGACCTTGGGTCCCTCTAGCTGAGTACTGTCAACAGGGATTAGCAGTGGCTCTCCAAGAATTTTGGGGGGGGGGCTTTTCCCAGCCTTCCCTGGAGATGCAAGGGGTTGAAATTGGGACCATTTGCATGCAAAGCATGTGCTCTACCACTGAGCCTGAGACCCTCCCCTGGTGGATCAGAGCAGAGCCTATCTAGTCCAGCATCCGGTTTCCCACAGTGGCCAACCAGATGACTTTGGGAACCCAGAAGCAGGACATGAGGAGGGAAATATTGTCTCCTAGCAACTGGCCTCTGATCATGGACAACCTTTGAGGGACACTTCAAAGATTGAGAAATTCATCCATGGAAAGGAGCTCCATCTAGGAATTAGCATGCAAACTGCACATAGGTGGCCATGTGTGATTATTACATTCATGTAGGGGTGGCCAATGTAGTGCCTTCCAAATATTGTTGGACTACAGTTCCCATAACCCCTGACCACTGACCATGCTGGCTGAAGCTAGTGGGAGCTGTAGTCCAAGAACATCTGGAGGGCATCAGGTTGGCTATTCCTGCATTATTAGTGTACATACAGGGCATGCTGGCATATGACGGATCCCAGATTGTGTATGCATAGCAAAAATGCATAAGTGTGCAGTCATCAGATGTGACCTGATGCAGATTGTAAGCTAATTCCTACATAGAAATGCCTTCCCCATAGGCATTTTGTTATGTTAGAAAACATTACAAAGTGTTTGGTGAGCAAACCTTTCACTTTTGCCTATTAGTTTCTTGTTGTACATAGTCCTTTATTTATAGCCATTTTGGACTTAGAACCTATAGGAACCATGATGGCCTCATCCAGACCCAGCTCAACATATCTTTCAGGTAAAAGTTGTCATAATGGCTAGTTTCAACAGCCAGTTTGACTATTCCTAATTGCCATGTTGTTCGCTGTGTTCATATGATAATATCTCTGCATAATAAACTGCAATATGAGCAAGGCATATATGAGGGATCTGGTAATTGCATTTCTCTCAGTTTCTCATTTTCCCAGTCTTATAATCAGTTCTTCACATTTCTGCAGCAATTTGCAATTTTAAAAAATCCTCATGAAAATTCACCAGCATTTTAGTTTGAAATTCTCCTAATAAACACATATCTGTATGCAATTTTGACTTATGTACACATTTTTGCAAGCACCTTTCTCTAATATATGGCATTGTTGTATGTTATTTTCATTCATATATTCCTTTTTAAGCATATTTTTCTCTAATATAAGGCATTTTTAAAACATTGGAGAACTACATTGCATATTTCAGATAAATGTGAATTTCAAAGATAACTGTATTTCAGTCCTCATATTGTTTTAAAAATGGCAAATTTGATAGATTTGTCTTTAAATGCATACTGAATCGAATTTCTCTCCCACCTCTAAGTTCAGAGTGAACATGCACATGACTGTACTGTAAGAGCCTCTTATTTCCAAACCAATCTCATATCCACTAAGGTATGGATATATGACCTTCCAGGTGTGTCTGCCAGCCCTGTTGCCCCATTAATTGGACATGCTGGCTGGGGCTGATGGCAGTTGGAGTCCAACAACATCTGGAGAGCCACAGGTTCTCCACCCCTGCACGAAGCTTACTGGGGCTGGAATAATGCAGGGATTTCTTCTGTGTCCAGATTTTGATACTCAGTAAGTAAGCACCGTTAGTTCATTACAATATTTTTAGGGTTAGCAGCACAGCTGTTCCAAAACATCTGCAAAGCACTTGCTTCCACTGTTGGGACAAGCAGGTGTTCTCAACACTAGATGTCAGGAGCAGAGAGCAAACTGGAATGGTTGGTTCAGCCAGTGCCAAGCCAGGCCTGTCACCTGTGACAGTGCATCAGCTGGCAAAGGCTGTCCTGGTCCTGCTAACCGAATGAATCATTGAGACGGCATATGTTTGCCTGGCCAGATTCCAGACTAAAGCTGCTATCTTCAGGTTGCACATTAAAGCATTTCCAGCAGAATTGTAATGTGGGAGGTGTGAAATCCTCTTCCTTGCCGTTTTGAAGAACTGGCTGGACGAACATCCAGTGGAAACAGTTCTATGGGAAAGGCTGCTCAAGTGTGACGTGCATCTCTTTAGAAAGGCACACATAAAACAGCTGCAACCAAAGAGGAGATTGTGCCACACAGAAGGCAAAACCAATGGTGCAAAAATCAAAATGCATTTCTCAACACATTTAAAACTTATAACAGAGCCCTTCCAGACGACCAGGTTATTGAGCATTCATCCTGATTTGCTTGCACAAAGCATATGTGAAGGTTTGACGAGGCCCAGCCTTTGTTGAGCATTTATTATGACATGTTTACAAGGAGGTTATACGACAATTAGCATTAATCCTGTATTCATCCTGATCTCCTTGGGGGATGGTTATACATTATCCTGTTAATAATTTGTATGTCCCACACTATTCAGTGCATTTCCCTGTCATTTTCCTAGCCGCAAAAAGTCCACTTTTTAAATAAAAAGTTGTATTTGTTGCACTAGGCCAACAGAGCATTTTAAACTATTTTAATTGTGCAAATGTAAATTTTTGGTATGCACTTGAATCTCTCCCACAAAAGACAGTCTGGAGATGACCATAGTTGTCTCCAGGGGAAACTAATCAATTTATTAATTTTGTCAAAATCACTGTTCAATAGTTGTGCCATTTAATTGCCATTGAAGTGAAAAGTTACAGAAATATTTCTGGGTGGTATCCAATGCATTAATTCCAATAGCACAAGGATTTATGTTCGTACAGTGGAACTTCTCCTCTCCTATCGCCCACATACACCTCATACCCTCCCCAAATCTGCTCTGGAAGTTTGGAGAACCCCCAGAACAGATTTAAGAGGTGCACAGGGGGAGGAGAGGAGGGAAAGTTCCATTGCACAAGCATAAATCCTTGCACTTACAGAATAAACTACATAGCATTACATTGGATACAAGCCACTCTGTCCACATTTTACTAGTATCTATTTTACACCCATATTATAATGTTCCTAAAGAAGGCAATTCTGTGTAGGAATTAATGTGAAATCCATGTTTCAGTAGTAATATATGATGGTCTAACACGAGGGTTTCTAACAATGCAATCACAAGCATGTTTACTCACAAGTAAATCCCAGTGACCTCAATGGGATTTATGCAAGTGTATTTAGAATTGCAGACTGAGAAACCCAAGTATAAGATTAGTACCCTATGACTTGCACGGGACATATTGCTCGTCAGATATATGTGGATGGGTAGCCCCCTAGTGACCATAATGAGGAATGCCCTCAGGGGAAGAGAGTTGATTGGCTGGGCAGAATTACTGGCTTTGGTAGTTCTTCTTCATCATCATCATCATTATCATTACTGTTTTTTTGCAAAACATCTCAAGTATGCTAGGGACTGGACGTACATCAAAGCGCCCCTGTGCTTGACCAAGGTTACAATCAAAATAAAGCCCATTCATAGACTGATCCATCACCCAGTAAAGTACTTGGATTGACTTCAGTGGGGCACAATCAGTGCTTAGCCTTAAACACAGCTGTGGGGGAAGGACCATAGCTCAGTGGCTATGTAGCTCACAGTAGCTACATTGCATATAAAAGGTCCCTGGTTCAGTCCCTCCAGGTAGGGTTGGGACAGACACTTGTCTGAAACGCTGGAGAGCCACTGACAGTCAGTGTACACCAGCCTTCAGCAACCTAGTGCCCTCCAGGTGTTTTGGACGACAACTTCCATCATTCTTGACTATCGGCCATGCTGGCTGGGGCGGATGGGAGCAGTCCAAACTACCCGGAGGGCACCTGATTAGGGAAGCCTTGTGTAGATAGTACTGAGCTAGATGGGCCAATGGTCTCGCTCTGTATAAGGCACCTCCTTATGTTATTATGTGCTGTGGGCTCCCTGCACGCTTGTTCAGCTCTTTTAAGCCCAAGATACATTCAAAGCATGCTTACATCACATTCCCCTCCCCCAAAGGATCCTGGGAATTGTAGTTTGTTAAGGGTATTGAGAACTGTAGCACTGTGAGGGGTAAACTACAGTTCCCAGGATAATTTGGGGTGGGGGAGAAATGTCCTTTAAATCTGCTTTAAATGTATGGTGTGTACGTAGCCTATTATGCATCACCAGTTCTTCTAAATGTCTTCAGTTCCCAGCTCCACAAGATGAGAGTGCTAACTCGTGTTACCCGGCTTCCAGCCCCTTGCACAGCTGAATGCGTTGCATGGCTGTATGGTGGTTGTCATGGGAACCATCACACACAATAACTGTGGTGCATATTGAATTTCCACACTGAGTGGTCCACTTTCAGCTGCAGCAAATCCTCTTGAATCCATCTGCTCTTTTCTGTCTCCTGATTTCTGTTGCTGTTGTTTCTGTATTGATCGCCTTTTTCTAAGGTCTTCCTGGTGTTCCCTTGCGAAAAGAAACAATGCAAAAACAAACAAACAGAAAACAGACTTTCATCAGATAAAAGTAAATGCTTTCTAAATGCAAAATGCAAACTCGGCTCCAGTCAAGAGCTGCTCTCTACAGCTGAATTGAGGACGATCAGATCATATAAAGGAGGGCAGAACCTTTGGTATAGGGTTGGGGAAAACCTGCGGCCCTCCAGGTGTTGCTGGGCTCTAACGCCCATCATCCCTGCCCTTTGCCCATCCTGCCTGGGCTGGAGTTCAGCAACATCTGTGTTATGTAAATTTGTATAAGCAAAGATTGTCAACAGTCTGAGATGCTGTGTGCCAGTGTTTGCGTTGACCTAAGAAAGCAGGCTTTTACCCTGCATTGAGATCACTGAGTCTTAAGATTTAGTAAAATAAGAAAAGCTACTTTATTTATAGAAATACACAGTAGATAGGAAAGGCATACCTAGTTCTAACTAACTAACTAAGTTGGAGGCGCAAAGCCCGGGTTTGGGAGTTGCCTTCATGGCTCAGGAGAGAGAGAGCAGAGACAAAGGTGTCTCCTCTCTCTCAGACAGTTGAAGAAGAGAAGAGAGGAAAGGGCGGAAGGAGGAGGGGCAGATAAGCTTCCCTAAGACGTATCAGTCTAACGGTGGAAGGAAGTCACTCCGAGCATCACAGGTAAAGGTAGTCAAGCCTAGCCATCTGGAGGACCCTAGCTCTATCTCCCTTCTGGAACATGAACAAAAGAACAAAACAGGAGATGCTCTTGCCCCATTTCCAGCAATCTGGAGGGCCACAGGTTTCCCATCCCTGCTTTAGTTGCTGTGTAGGTGAGCGGATTGCATCAGATTGTGCCATGGACTGGAGGATAAGGATGGGACAGAGATTTGATTCAGTTCACATTTAACTTACCTAATTTGCACTTTCTAAAACAATACACGAGCTGACACTCAGCCATCCTTCAAAATGTGTACCTTTCTGAATTTTCAGTGCAGTTCTCCAGTGAAGCAATGTGTACAAAAATGCATATATCTATCAAATTCACACATTCCAAAAAATATGAGAACTGAAACACAGCCATCCTTTGAAATGTGCATGTATCTGAATTTTGCAATACAGTTAATCCAACCAAATACTGTTTACACAAATGTGTACATTAGGGGGAAGTGTGCATAAAAATGAATATATTTGTGTAAATAATATACAAAAATGCATTATATGATGAGACGTTGTTTGCAAAAACGTGTACATTAGTCAAAACTGCATATAAAATGTGTCTCTTAGGAGAAATTCACACTAAAATGGTGAAGAATTTTCATGAGGATTAAAAAATAATTCAGATTGCTGCAGAAATGTGGAGAACTGAATTTAAGATTAGCAAAATGAGAGAGAGAACCAAAATTGACAGATCCTTCCATCCGTAATTAGGAAATATTTGCACTAAAATGCTGATGAATTTTCATGAGGACTTCTTTTTTTAAAACCCAGACTGATGTGGAAATGTGGAGAACTGGGAAGAAACCAAAGCTGTCAGATTGACTCGTCCCGTCTGGAAAGTCAGTATAAAAAGAACAAGTGTCCTTCTGTTTCTGTGTGAAAATCATGCACTGCATTGAGGCTACAGTTCTCTGTGCACCTCTGTGCACCCTTACATGGGAGTCAACACCATCGAACATAGTGGGACATACTTTTGAGTAGGGATAGAAGGATTTGCCAATTTCAGTTCTCTCAGTTTCTCATTTTTCCAATCTTAAATTCAGTTCTCCATATTTCTGCAGCAACTGGCAATTAAAAAACTCATGAAAATTCTGCAACATTTTAGTGCAAATTTCTCCCAATGCACAGGTTTTTGTATGCAGTTTTGAATGGTGCACACATTTTTGCAAGCAATTTATCCTAATAAAATGCATTTTGCATGTTATTTTCACCAATATAATCATTTTTATGCACACTTTCCTCTAATGTATGCATTTTTGTAAACATTCTGTGGTTGAAGAACTACATCGGAAAATTCAGACACCTGCAAAATTTGAAGAATTGCTGTGTTTTGATTCTCAGATTTTTCAGAAAGTGCAAATTTAATACATTCACCTTTAAATGTGAACTGAATCAAATCTCTTCCCTCTCCTTACTTTTGTGTAAATAAATATGCAGAGGACTGTGCTGTTTGGTAAGAGCAGTGACTTATAAAAATTTTCTCTGTCACTTTAAATGTGCAGAGCATTAAAAAAAACCTTATCATTCATACCTTACCGCATAGAAGTATCATTAATATTTCTATGTGAAGGCACTAAAGCTGACAGAGAACGCCTTGCTCAAGGCCATCCAATGAGCTCATAACTGATGAGCAGAGTTCAGGATTCCCAACCTAAGGAGTGCTTCAAAAGTTACCCAACCCCCCCTTCATTATGTGAAGTGGCTGCTAACAGACACCTTTGTGTGGTGGTAGCTCTGGAGAGGGGTGTAACCTTTGAAAGCCGTTTCCCACACAGACAGAAAAGGCCAGTGATGTGATAAGACCAGTTGTCAGTGGCTGAGAGGAATATGATGCACTGGTGTGGGCACCCCACACCAGGGACAGGGAACCTGAGCGGCCCTCCAGATGTTGCTGGACTCCAATCCCCATCAGCCCCCAGGCAGCAAGGCCAATGGTCAGGGAAGATGGGAGTTGTAGTCCAACAACAGCTGGAGAGCCACTTTTTCCTCATCCCTGCTCTACACTCTCCAACGTTTTGATCCTGTCTCCCCCTATGTCATCTGCCAGGCCCATTCCACTGTGTTAAATGAAGTGAAGAAGCTGTCTCAGTTGGCGGATGCTTGAGGGGTAGGAACTGGCAGAGAAGCATTGGGGCAACAGAATGTTTTCCCTGTTAAATCACTCTGGGAATTGTGGTTCTGTGAAGGGAATAGGGGTCTCCTAACAACTCTCAACACTCTTAACATGATACATTTCCCAGGATTCTTTGGGAGAAGCCATATTTCTTTAAAGTGCTAAAATACTGGGCTGTAAATGTGTAGTGCAGATGGGCCCTAGTCTGGTCAGTTTATGTACATGGAATAAGAGGGGTGCCATCTTGTTCTTTGCCACAAGGAACAAAATGCCTTGGGCTGGCCCAGTCTTTTGGAAGATCCTCCCCATCCTTATGCAAATCATCTATTTGGCAAGTGTGCATGTGGAGGTGCTTGACTTGCATGTCACTGCTCTGATCTACACAGGAAAGCCAATTTAGTACATAGGAATCTGCCTTACACCAAGTCAGGCCATTGGTCCATCTAGTTCAGTATTGTTGACTCTGACTGGCAGCAGCTCTCCAAGAATCCTCCATGTATGGAGTCGGTGGCCAGCTCCACATCTTTGAATCTGCCCTCAGTTATTTTGTCTTCTGTTTCTTGAATACTGAATAAATTTTGTACGCTTTTTTTAACGGTGTGAAGCAGTTTGTGTATTTGTATAAATTTATCATTTAGTGTTCTTTAAAAAAAGGTTCCCTCATTCTAACAGTTGCCTTTGAGAATTGGTTGCTGCCAATGGTCAACTTGCGACAGGCAGTATCACTTCACCCTTGATCTTAAGCCAAAGGTTGGAGCTGTATCACTTCAGATTGCAAGTGAGGGCTCACATGATTGAATGTATCTCCATGCAGAGAAATACCTTGCCCAGAGACAAGTAGCAGGTTGGGTGGGCTAGAATCTTTCTTCCTGACACCTGCTTTCCTATGTGAGTGGATTTAATTTTGTGCGGCAGAGCATTCAAGCCATTGAACCCACACCTGTAGTACGAAGCGGAACAGCCGAAGCTGAGATGTGCTATGTCAGTAAGAACTAAACGTGAATCACACAGACCTAATACAGTCTCTCTTGTGCAATTTTGGACAGGCGCTTTGGGCCCATTACATGTCTGAAAGCTGGTGAGATTGTCTCTTCAAGGAGAACTTATACACGTTGGGAAGAGTTTTCATTTTCAGTTAAATTCTCCCACAGTGCCATCCATCAAGCCTTAAGTTATACGTCCCTCAGCAATGGATGTTGTTCACACCTCTGAAATGGTGTGAGGCCTGATTCTCATTCTCATTTAGTGGGGTAAAATATTATTCTGTCAACTGTAGCTTCTAAAATGTACAAGGCAAAGTTGTCACAATAATATTTTACCTCATTCCCCCCCCCCACCATGGTGAACAGTTCACTGCACCATAAAGTGAAATATTTACCATAGGAGGGTATTTGTTTAGCTCTGAAGCCTTCCTCCTAAAATGGAACATTCCAGCTTGCACCGCAGAGGGATACAATCACAAGGGCTATCAACCATGTGAAACTGAGGTAAAATCATGCCACTTAACCAAGTCAAAATGAAGGTGGGATTCTATGGAACTATGGGATCCGCTCATATTTGCCACAGGAGGCAGTGATGGCCACCAACTTGGATGGCTTTAAAAGAGGATCAGACAAATACATGGAGAGTAAGGCTATCAATTAGTTCCAGCCATGATGGCTATGCTCTGCTTTCACATCCATGCTCACAGGCAGTATGCTTCTGAATGCCAGTAGCTGGAAATTGCAGGAGGGGAGAGTGCTGTTGTGCTCAGGTCCTGCTTGTGGGTTTCCCATTATGGCATCTGGCTGGCCACTGTGAGAACAGGATGCTGAACTAGATGGACCATTGGTCTGATCCAGCAGGCTCTTCTTGTGTGGGGATTAGTCATTAAAATTCTGCCCAACTCACTAGCACACTCCTTTCCCTTCCCCTCAGTTCCTCGCATTGTCTTTCCAGACTTCTTATGAAGATTCATCTGGCCCAGCTGAAGAAAAGGGCCTCGCTGTAGGCTGATAATACAACTATTTTTGCAGTGGGAAAGATATTTTCACCTTTAGGAACATGGGAAGCTGTCTTCTACTGAGTCAGACCATTGGTCCATCTAGTGCAGTATTGGCTATGCTGACTGGCAGTGGCTGTCCAGAGTTTCAGACAGGGCTCTCTCCTAACCCTACCTGGAGATGCTGGGGATTGAACCTGGAACCTTCTGCATGCAAAGCAGATGCTCTACCACTGGGCTATGGCCCATCCCTATGTTCTGATAGGGGCAAAGGTTCTTTTGGAGTTGAACGAGGCAATGGCACACACGAGGCTGGTTCCTTTCCCAGATTTTATTTAGAGGGAGAGGCAAGATGCTAACAGCAAAGGCAAAGCAGAAAGGAACAGATAGGTACAGTACACATGCATCCCTTTGGTTACCAGGAACCCCACTACATGCTTCAAGGGACGGTCAGCCATGGCACATGTCACAATCCTTGTGCACTGTGAGTTTCAACATAATGGGTTCCCTTGGGAGTTTTTATACTATTTGTCTACTATAGGTTTTAATACAAGTTGCCAACTCATGCTTACATCACTAATATGATAGCCACCATGGATTTTTCACATTCCACTGTGTTAAATTCAAAATACCCCTCATGCCATTCTGCTGTTTCCCATAAGCTCATTTCAAAACAAAATCTTACAAAACTTATAGTTCTGAACTCAGAAATGCTTGCTTAACAACCTTCTAAGTTTTCATGGCGATACACAAAACAGTCAGAGAGAATCCAGACTTTAAAATCTAAAAACTGAATAAAAAAATCCAAACCTCTGTTGGATCTTCATCTTCTGCAGTCTAAAAGTTAAAAGAATCATGGCTGATTTTTAATTAATTTAAGAAAATTAACATTGAACTCTATGATAGTGCAGGCATACTTAGTAAGAACCGTCAATGTTCGAAAAGCCAGACTAACAGCTGTTGGGCTTGGCTAATCAGGGGGCCACACCCAGGCCAGACATTTATTCTACTTTAAACAGTCATGGCTGCTCCCCAAGAATCCTGGGAAGTGTACTTTGTGAAGGGTACTGAGAGTTCTTAGGAGACTCCTATTCCCATGACAGAACTCCAGTGGCCAGAGTGGTTTAACAGTCAGCTCTTCTTCCCAGAGAATTCTAGTGATTGTAGCTCTGTGAGGGGAATAGGGTGTCTCCTAACGCTCAGAGGTGCATGTTACCAACTTATTCCAAGCTACAGAGGAAGTGAATTGGACTGTGAAAGACCAACCCAAACCGTGTTTGCATGTTTTACAATTTTGTAGGGCAGTCCAATATCTCAGGGAGGAGGTCAGGTCTCCTGCTTCCCTGGTGCATTCACTATAGCTGCCCAATTTCCCTCCTTTTTAAAGTTTGATAGAAATATCTGTTGGCTATAGGCACATTCTTAAACCGCAAGTTTTTTTGCCTATTAGTGAATTGTGTATCAGCCCTACCTATGTCTTGGCTACATTATCATAGATGTAGCTGACCATCTCTGATCAGTTTATCCATCACACCTGGCTGTATGTGATGCATCATCTTTGATTATCTTATTTATTGCACCTGGCTGTTCTGTGCTCCCTAAACTTTCCCATGGGAGCCATGAGAAAATCAGGAGCCATGAGAAAATAACTTAAGGGAATAATTTCATTCATCACACTATCTCCTCGAAATAACAGTGGGTCTGCTGCAGGGTCCCACTACACCCTATTCATTTTCACAAAATTATATGGCCATGTGAAAGCCACAATGCTAAGTTTCACATAATAAGACAGAAGGACTGTAGTAGCTCAATGGTAGAACAGGTTCAATCCCTGGCATCTCCAGGTAGGGCTGGAAATGTCCCCTGTCTGAAATCCTGGAGAGCTGCCGCCAGTCACTGTAGACAATACTGAACTAGATGAACCCAATGGTCTCACTCAGTAGAGGGCAGCTTCCTACGTTCTCAAGATTTACACACACAAAATTATTAGCATTGTCAGGAACGGAATTAATTTAAGAATAAATCAACTTGCAGTCTTATCTTGGGCTTATGGTTCCACAAGACCACTTTGCTGTATGAAAACTGAAGATGGTTCTGTGAATCAGGCCTTCTCATCTGCTGTGGCATCAGGAGAAGCGTTGAAAGAACTTGGTGGAACTTTGCTGTGAAAATTGTCCAGTTGTTTCATATCTTTGAACTCTTGGCCCATGCAGGTCAACTAAAGGTGCTTCTAAGGCTCGTCGGGATCAGATCAATGCTGAGCTTCAGACTCTGCGCTCCCTCCTGCCCATCCTGGAGCAACAGAAGGAGCGCCTCTCATATCTTCACACCATGGCTCTGGTCTGCTTCTACATACGAGAGACTCAGCTTTTTCCTCCAGGTGAGTATTAAGCCTCTCTCGCTATGACTGTTCCAATTAATGTCAGCTTTATACACATGCAGACTGTTGTGAAGTTTCTCACACATCATGTAGGTCTCCCTAAGGAAATCTGAACAGCTGCTAGCGGCGGCACAGATTCTAATGGCTGTCCAGATGTTGCTGGACTCCAGCTCCCATCAGCCCCAGCCAGCATTGCCAATGATCAGCTCTGATGGGAGTTGTAGTCTAATGACATCTGGAGAGCACAAGTTGCCCGCTCCTGCTGTACAGTTTTTAATATGTCTAGATATGGTCAGTGGTCACAGTGCTGACCTGCCTCTCACAAACCTTAGTTCAATGTATTAAGAAACACGGCAACAAAGGTGGTGAAGATTTGGGATGGGGAAGACAGAAGTGAGTGTTTGTTTGAATACTCTTCGTCAGATGTGGGGAACCTTTGGCCTTCCAAATGTTGCTGAACTAAAACTCCATCAGTCCCAACAAGCATGGCCAATGGCCAGGGATTTTATTTTATTTATATCCCACCGGTCCTTCTAGAAGGAGCCCAGGGTGGCAAACAAGAACATTAAAAACATTCTAAAACAACTTAAAAACAAAAGACTTTGAAATATATTAAAACAAAACATCTTGAAAAAGATATTGGGAAAAAACATTTAAAAATATATTAAAATAAAACATCCTTTAAAAAAAAAAGGATGGTTGTAGTTTAGTTCAGCAACATCTGGAAGCCCAAAGGCTTCCTAAGCCTGCTCTGAATAATTCACAGGTAAGTAGTGAGTTGTCGGCAAACTACCTCCCAGCTCACCCCCATTCAAAAGCTATTCCAGAAAACAGAGAGCTGAAAGTTTATCATTTGTCTGTAGGCTGAATTATATCAGATGCTCACCATGTGATGGCCTTATAGGCCCCTTCCAACTCTATGATTCTGTGTGAGAACAATCTGGGTGCCTTTTGGGAACTCTGTTTTTCTCCCCCAACTCAGTTGGGAATTTCCACCAACACATAGAGAAAGTTGAAGTGGAAGGTGGCGCAGTGAAATACACAGGGATGGAGGAACTGCTCTCTTTGGCCACATTCACACCATACATTTATTCTACTATTATTCCACTTCCCCCATGGCTTCCCCCAAAGAATCCTGGGAAGTGTAGTTTGTGAAAGGTGCTGAGAGTTGTTAGAAGACTCCTATACCCCTGACAGAGCTCTAATGGCCAGAGTGATTTAATATTCAGCCCCTCTTCCCAGAGATTTCTGGGGATTGTAGCTCTGTGCGGGGAATAACGGTCTGCTAACAACTCTCAGCACCCTTCACGAACTAGACTTCCCAGGATTCTTTGGTGGAAGCCATGACTGTTTAAAGTGGTATAATAGTGGAATAAATGTATGATGTGAATGTGGCCTTTCTCTCTCCCACTAGCAGCTAATGTCCCTCGCCCCCCATTGCCCCAACCTCCTTGAGAAAAATAGCCTCTGAGAGATAAGCAGAGATTTAAAAACAAATAGTTCCAGCCAATTATTATTTTTTCTCTGCATATTTTATTTTATTTAAAATATCTCTCAACTGCCCTTCATCAAAAAAATCCAGGGTGATGTACAAAAATGTGAATAAAACCATCCACACATCATATACATACAATATAAAATGAACCTTCCTCCATAAAACCAAAGAACAGAATAAGGCAATTTCAGGGAAACATCTAAAATGCTGAAATGGGAATGTCTTAACCTGGCACCAGAAGGATTGCAATGTCGGCGTTCTGATATTTGACTGACTCCTTCCAGCTTTCATTGCTTATTGGCAACAGAGCCTTCAGAATAGCTGCCCGCTCAGGTTGTGAGCATAATGTGTCAGCCAGCTTTGTGACTTGCCAAAACAAAAAAACACCCCACAACAGCTACTACAGGAACAACCATTTTATTTAATACACTGAAATCCTATCTGTCTCTGTTTGAGCTCAAAGTAGCACACAAAGGGTGGATTCAACTGAAACAACTAATGCAACTGAACTTTCCTTCCTCTCCCCCCACCTGCATGCACCCTGCACTGTCCCTAATTTTTCTCTGTAGAATTGGGGGAACCCCCAGAATAGGTTTAGGGGGCACATGGGGGAGAAGAGGAGAACATTTTGTTGCACTACATTGAACACAATGCAAAGGGTTTCTAGGTAACCATTATCCAGCCACTGGCCAGAGTCAGATATGCTTAATTTCAGCAAGGTTGCTCCATCATGTGCCTTCATGCCATAGCTCTGGGACTTTGCATTTATATACTGGTTTGAGTGTTTAAAGTGTTTAATGTGCTTTATTCAAGCCAATATTCATTATGCCAAAGATAACTCTGTGTGGCATCTTCATATCTGTTTGCCTGAATCTGCTCATGGTGGATGGTTTATTATTTTGTCATGTGAACATATTTATAACACTCTATATCAAATCCATCTCAGAACAGGGCACAATAATACGTTTAAAAACAGTCATCCCATTAATACAGGAGTTGCTGGTGTGGACGCAGGAGTTGCTGCTGCTTACCAAGATGGGGTGGTGACAACGGAACTGCTCAACCACACTGGCAGAAGCACTTGATTGGCTCTGCCGGTGGACCTGCACAGCCTCGACTTTGCTGTTACCTTGCCCCTGCACCATCCTCATCAAGCAGCAATGACTCTGCTAGCACAGCCGCTCCTCTGTACCATCTGCTCCTGTATTAATTAAAACAAAAGCAAATAAAAAATAACAATAATCTGAACACAGAGAACAGTTGATTTCATTTATTATTATACAGCAGAGCTAACAATTCATAAACCCCTGAGAAACAGTCAGGTCTTAATCTGGTGTTGAAAGTAAATCAAAATGGGTACCAGATGGATCTCAGAGCAGAGGGTATTCCACAGTCAGGATGTCACTATGGAGAAGCCCCTCTACTGTGTCACTCACCAGCTGCATAACGTTTGGTTCACAAAGGTGGACATCATGAAGAAAAGCCTCCCCAGGAAATCTTAATGACCTGACAGGACAATACTGAGACAGGCACTCCACAAGTACTTAGGTCCCAAGCCGTTTCAGGCTTTATAAAGGCTTATCCACATGGGAGCATAACTTTGTGCTAAAGACACTGTTTTTACCTCCATTTTCTGTTTGCACCTCCACAGTAAGGGCTCAATGCCAGCTGCAAACATGGTGTTTTCTAGTCACACTTGAGGGGAAGCATCAATCACACAGTTTCCTAAAGACCATGTCCTCTTATTTAACATTTTCACTCCCTCTGGTTACCTGGCAACCGAGTATGCTCAGTTTGTTCTACATGTAAGTTTCATTTAAAAAGAAACAAACTGGAAGTGAGATTATTTGTATTTTCACTGGTACAATACCGCTGAAATACAGAGCTTTGTTTGAGCAGTGTTATGCTTTTGTGCACAAGTTAAGGGGGAAAGAAAAATAAGGTACTGTTTGCAACAGCATAAAAAGGCTTGCAGAAAGGGAGAGAGCAGCAGAAGTTTATATTTGGCCCACAGGAAATGAAATGAAAGGGGGGGGAGGGAGTGGGCGTGGACAGGGGAACGATTGACACACCCACCCAAAAGTATCAGAGCAAAGCATCTGCAAGCCCTAGAAATATGGAGTGAAGACTTTTTTTCTTCCCTTTTCGGAGTATCAGAGGATTGGGTTAGTATGGATGTACAGGGGGGAAACTGATAGCTTCCGTTTGCCAGTAATGTCATGTAAACCATGCAAATTAAAAGGGGACGCGAGTAGCACCAAACACACAGTAAAACTCTGTGTAGATGAGTCCTAAGTCATCATCACAAATACCTTGACTTCAGATCAGAAACATTCACAGATGCATCCCTTGATTGTACATTTTCACTAGTTACCCACACACATAAGAGATATAGGAGTTTTTAGGTCACATCCACACCATATATGTAAGGCATATTGAAAGCACATGGCTTCTCCCAAAGAATCCTGGGACCTGTCGTTTGTTAAGGATGCTGGGAATTATAACTTTGAGGGTGCCCAGGATTCTTTGGGGGAAGTCATTTGTTTTCAATGTGCATTAAATGTGCTCTAAATATACAATGTGGATGTGACTGAAAACGGTTAAAGACCCTTCCCCAAACATCATTATCCCACTCTGACACACGCACAGACACAGCACCACCATCAGTGGGATGGCTGTTGTTATTATTTTAAACTGCAGGATTTTCTGAACAAGGATCTTCTTTGTCATGTCTTATTTCACCTTTATCTCTGTTTAAAGGAGACCCAGAACAGGCAACAAAGGGCACGCACCCTGTCAGCAACAGCTGGCTTTATGAATTCCAGCATATTATCCATCATGGTCTCACCTCCCCTAAGGTGTCTTTTACCTGAAGGCATTTTCCTGTCTTCCCTTTTACTTTTTAAATTGTCCTCCGGAGGATCAGTGCAAGTGGTAACATGCCCTTTACCCATATTTCTATTTCTTTTTTTAATTTTGTCTTTTTTGCAATGTCATTAGATCACATGATAAAGTGAAAGAAAAAGCAATGACCTTAATATTGTTCTTCTATAATTATGCTCCAAAACAGGCATGTTCTGTTCTACACAATATATTGCCTGAAAGATGTTGTTCTCTTCTATCTATAACACAGGAGGAGGAGATAACTTGGCAGAAAACAGTAAAGACCTAAATCAACCTCACTGATTTCTGCTGGGAGAGCATTTTGGTGTGATAGCCTTGATTAGTCTTGATTAGTGAAACTGACTAAGTAGGAAGCTGGAAAGATGACTTGAGATAGTGTAATCTGATTTATTCAGGCTGGCCTCCTGTACTTGCTTCCTTGGGCCTAAGTCACTTTGAACATAGTAGGGCTTACTTTTGAGGAGACACACATGGAATTCTGTTGTTATATGTTGGTTAATAGGTTGCAATCTTCCACATT
This sequence comes from Rhineura floridana, assembly GCF_030035675.1. Lineage (NCBI taxonomy): Eukaryota > Metazoa > Chordata > Lepidosauria > Squamata > Rhineuridae > Rhineura > Rhineura floridana. The sequence goes on along the minus strand of NC_084483.1, from coordinate 186,459,896 downwards.
CTTACCTGGGATTCTGGGAGTAAACCCTATTGAATACAATGGGATTTTCTTTTGAGTAATCATACGTAGCATTGCTCTCTTAAACTGGTAGTCAGTCTTGTCCCAGGGGCTCAGGTGGGGAAACTGGCCTGTACAGGAATGCCTTCCTTTTGCGAAGGGCAAGACTCACAATTTTAATTTTTCACAAAGGGTAGAGGAGAGTGTAGAAAAGGGAATTAAGGGGGAAAGAAAGCCACTGGATTCCTTATCACTTATTCCAGGAAACCTAGAGGCAGCTTGAAGACATCTCAGCACCAAACCCTTCTTAATACTTCCCACCAGAGATCCCCTCCCTTCCAAGAAACAAACCATTATTAATACATTCATAAAAATCAGCCAAATCCCCTCCTACTGAATCATAGAATAGTAGAGTTGGAAGGGGCCTAAAAGGCCATAACCCCCCCTGCTCAATGCAGGAATCCAACTTAAAGCATACCCGACATGTGGCTGTCCAGCTGCCTCTTGAATGCCACCAGTGTTGGAGAACCCACCACCTCCCTAGGTCATTGGTTTCATTGTTGTTCCCCTCTAATGGTTAGGAAGTTTTTCCTGATGTTCAGGCAAAACCTGGCTTCCTGCAACTTGAGCCCATTATTCTGTGTCCTGCACTCTGGGATGATCACAAAGAGATCCTGGCCCTCCTGTGGGACAATCTTTCAAATACTTCAAGAGTGCTATCATAGCTCTTCTTCTCAAGGATAAACAGTCTCCTCATAAGGCGTTGTTACTCACTTGATGGATCATCACCTTGTAGTGGTGAGTGGGCTTGCATGTTCCAATGAACCCTATGAGCGATGCTGTCGGGAGTTATGTACTCCTAGCAGGGTCATTCATAGCAGTAAGGTCAAGGGAGAGAAACCAGACAAAGAATGATCTCTCAATGGCAGAACAGGTAGAGGATAACAATGTGTGTGTTACAACGGCTGTGAAGGCAGATGTAGGCTGCAGCAGATGAAAGACTTCCAGTCGTAGTGGTATCCATGCCATTGGATCAAAGCCTTTTTCTGTCAAGATTGTGTGTTGATCGTTGTGCATTGATCTCCCCACATAAAACAAATTCACGCACAGGCGTCTTCCAACCAAATTACCTTGGAAGACAATCTTACTAGGCTACGAGTGATCGCCAGTGAGTGAGTGAGTGACTGCCTCTTTTGTTTCTAATAACACCTAGTCCAGATGGCCCATCTAATGAGCATTCATCCTAATTTCTTTGCAAGAAACCTATGCAAAGGTTAGATTATATCCAGTCTTTATTTATTTGTTTGCAGGGAGGTTATACAACAATGAACATTCATCTTGCATTTGCTTAAGGGGTGTTCATACGTTTCTCCATTAATCATTTGTTCATTAATCATTCATTCATTCCACACTTTTAAATGCCATCACTTTCCTAAGTGCAAAGAAAAAGGTCAGTTTATTTTTAAAAATTGTTTTGTGGCACTGGGGTGACAGAGCATTTCAGTCCACTTTGATTATGAGAACCTGAATTTCCCAGAATCCAAATGAATCTCTCCTGTAAAATACTGATAGTCTGCAGGCACCTTAAGACAAAGGAGTGCCTCAGCTGAGCTTTCCCTCTCTGCACTGGCTCATGTTCTCCACCCACAACGAGGATAAACAGTAAGCCCCTATGACAATATTACTTGACATGTGACCTTAACCAGGTAAGGGATGAACGGATCAATCTATTTCAGGTCCGTGACAGTTTTGCATCTGTTTGCACTTATGAGTTTTGCATGAATTGGTTCCATCCCATTTCTTCATTAATCTTTTTAAATAATCCACACAGAAATTCATATTTAAATTTATATATGTATTTTATTTCAATGTGCCCATTTCTAAACATTTTCTAAATAAAATATGCATTTTAAACACATTTTGATACATTTATTTGAGCCGAGAACTATTGCAACATTAAGAGAATAATGCAAAGGATAATTATGTTCCAATCCACACATTAGTTCTGGAAGTGCGGATCAGGTTAGTTTTCATCAGAATTCACCAAAACTGAATTCCTTGAGCATCTTTGTGCGAAACACACAGTTTAATGCTGTGTGTATCTCCCCACACAGAGAATAGAAATACCCGTTGCTATTAGGAGTGGGACAACAACACATGGGGATGGGGTTTAACCTTTTCCTCCCACACCATGATCCCCGTGGAAATCCTTGTGAGTGCTTCACCCTCCCACTATGGATCCCAAGGGTCTTTAGAGCCCCAGGGGTTCTCTTGCAGTCAGAAAACACCTGGTGAGCTCTTCACTTGGATGAGTTTAGAGCCTTTCTGCTCCTCTGAGCCCTTATGATACCTGTTTGTTTAAGCAATTTTGCTTCTCCATTAATCCTTCCATCATCAGGTGTACAAGGAGTCTCTCCCTTCCTTCAGTTAACCATTTCCCTCCTTGACTCGCCACTGGGGTGGTTAGCCCCAGAACTGCTACCTTTTCCTTTCTCCCATGCTGTGTCGTCTTAAGTCACAAGGCAAGGCTTGCCCATCGCCTCAGTCTTTACTCTTTTCTCTTTCTGCTGCTCCTTATCCATCCTTGCTCGCTCCTTGCTTAGACCCTCCTCTCAACATGCCACTTGCCACGTCTTTATCCTCTGTCTGGTCAAGTGCCTCTCCTTCACCAGAGGGGCTGCCCTGCCCAGCCTCTGCTGATCTGTTTGGCTCACCGCCACGGCTAAGCTTTGGGCTGATAGCACAAGCAGGGAGCTGCTGTGCCAGCTACTCCTGAAAACCCTGTTCCTCAAATTTACTATTTGACACAGGAGAGAAGCATCCATTGGTGCAAATGGGAGCATCGCTACTGTGCTAAATAGCAACTTTGGAGGGAGGGGTGATTTTAATTAGACACAAGAGGAAAAGGTTAACAAAAATCCCAACAACACAATTTCCTCCCTGTGCACCATGGTCCCTGTTGCGCTGTGTGTAATTTGTGTGCTTAATTTCATTTAAAGCAACACAACAGCAGCAGAGTAACAGCAGATGCTGAAATGTGAGTGTGCCAGCATGTGCGTGCGTTTGCCTAAGAAAACAGGCTTTTACCCTGCATCAGCATCACTGAGACTTGAGACTTAGTAAAATAAGAAAAGCTACTTTATTTATAGAAATACATAGTAGGTAGAAAAGGCGAACCTAGTTCTAACTAACTAACTAAGTTGGAGGCATAACGCCCAGGTGCGGGAGTTAGCCCCATGCTTGAAGAGAGCAGAGACAAAGGGATGTCTCCTCTCTCCGGGACAGTCAGAGGACAAAAGGAATGGAAAGGGCGGAAGGAGGAGGGGCAGGTAAGCTTCCCTAAAGATGTAACAGTCTAGCGACAGAAGGAAGTCAGTCAGAGCTTCACAGGTAAAAGTAAAGAAGCCTATCCATCTGGAGGACCCTAGCTCTATCTCCCTTCTGGAGCACAAACAAAAGGACAGGAGTTGCTCTTGCCCCACTTCCAACAGTCCCAGTCCTGACTGGGGCTCCCACCAACTGCTGTTTACAGTTTTAAAAAGATGCACCCATGTTTAATCATCAGAGAAGTCAGATCAGACCAGACCAGCTTCTGTAAAGTTGTAATACTTGTCAGTCAGTCCCCTGATATAACAGTGCCAGACATATCCACACTATACATTTAAAGCACATGGCTTCACTCAAAGAATCCTGGGAACTGTAGTTTGTTAAAGGTACTGGGAATTGTAGCCTGTTGAGGGGCAAACTATAGTTGCCAAGTTTCTTTGGGGGAACCCATATGCTATAAATGTGTGTTAAGTGTGCTTTAAATGTAAAATATGGATCCGCCTTCCTTTGGAGTACACATTCTGTAAATGCACTTTGATGAAATAGAAGAACATATAGAAACATTTACTTGAAATATTTCTTTGCTACCTTGTACGGTAAGATCCTCCCAGGGCAGCTTACATACAGAAAACCAATTTGCCATTCCAATTAAAAAAACAGTCATTTAAAACAGCAATTGAAAATGTTTTAACAAACTAGAAACTCACTCATATACAACTAGTTTAAACTAATTAAGAGAAAAACAATTTTAAAAGAGCAACAGTAAAAGCCAGTAAAACTCAGAAATTCGGCTCAGCATCTCAACTAAAAACAACTCAAAATAAATAGGTTTTCAAGGCCTGTTTAAAAGCCTGTACTGACAAAGCGAAACATATATCTCTTGGAAAAGAGTTCAACAGGAAAGACCTTGGAGTAGGCGTATTTGTCAAAATATATTTGGCATTTGCATTCAAGTCAATGCTTTCTCCATTCAGCACTGTTTAGCAACAGCAGCACAATCTCTGCAGGTGTAGATCACCTTTGCACTACTCTTTCAGCTTTACTAAGAGGTGTGGTTTTGACATGTGCAATGACATACATAGGCTACATTCACATCAGGCGTTTATTCCACTATTATTCCAATATAAATAGTCATGGCTTCCTCCAATGAATCCTAGGAAGTGTAGTTTGTAAAGGGTACTGAGAGTTGTTAGGAGACCCCTATTCTTCTTACAAAGCTACAGTTGCCAGAATGGTTTAACAGTCAGTCCCTCTTCTCAGACAACTCTTGGAATTGTAGCTTTGTGAGGGGAATAAGGGTCTTCTAACAACTCTCAGCACCCTTCACAAACTACACTTCGCTGGATTCTTTGGGGAGAGCCATCATGACTGTTTAAAGTGGAATAATAGTGGAATAAATGTATGGTGTGAATGTGACCTAAGTGAATGAGTGAGCTTATGCCATACCTCTATGCCTCTGTCTGCCCACCTTCACTTGTACTTTTCCACTCAGTGCCTTTTAATTTGCATGTTCCCACCTTACTAATTATTAAAATACTCATGCAATAGCACTTAAATTAAAAAGCCTTGTAGTGCAAATTTAAACATTGATTTTGAAAAACACTGCCTTTCCAGTGAATGCCATTTTATTACCATTGTGGTTCCCCCCCCTTGCTGTTCACATGTATTTATTTTTCTTCTGTTGTTTATTTAACAAAACATATATACTGCTTAACTGCAATAAAACCTCCTAGTGATTTCTTCTTTCAAACATTTTTGAAGTAATTGCACAATGGTCTGACATTTAAAAAGCACTATAGCACAAATTTAAAAATTGTGTGTGTGTGTGTGTGTAACATAGGGGGACATGCTTTCACAATAAGCCTTGTACACTCCTCCTCTGCTTACATATTTTAAAGTCACTTCCAGGGCCAGCTATGTGCTAAATATTGCAATCAGTATGTGCTGGAGAAACCGGATAGTCAGGATCCTGCTTGATTGGATCCCTGTTCTCCCCCGTCCCCCATCCACCCAATCCCCACCTTGGGCCACAACATAAAAATAGCATGCTTTTGGAAATAGCTTTGTCTCTGTCTTTGATGACCAGATAAACTCCCCCCCCCAGACCTTACTTTTATTATGCATTCATTATGACTTGTGCTCAACATAGTATTGGGCTGGTTATATGCGATCCTTCTTTCAATACTGTTTGCTCCTGCAAAGGTTTCAGGAAGGACATACTGTTTTGTTTCAAATCGGTGCATGTTCCATAACTTCCTGCTGAAATGTTTTATGCCACAAATGTTCCAGGCTTTTTTTTTTTGTCCCGCGTTTGTTGCACTATAGCACAAGAGTGCCCCTCCAGATGGCAATAATGTAACATCACTGGGGGAACATTGCAGAACAACTAACAAAGTGGAACGATGTGTGGGCAGTCCAGTATAAATCCACTACTAATCTACATTGTGTCAATGATGTGTTGCAGAATACACCTGCAAAGCAAAACAAAACATCAACCCAGAGGGGCCTCTGTCCTTTCTGATGAATGGAATCCAGGCTTAGGTGGTAAGGTTGCTCTGCTAGGCAAGTCTAAAACTAGCTTAAAGATTAATATTAAAAAAGTACTGTGATTGTTTAATTTTAATGTCATGTACCATTATATCCCTCACTTTTCTCCTGAATCTTTAATAAGTACTTTAATTAGAATCTTGGAGTGGACAAAGCTTTGCTTCTGGGGAGTCTTACCCACAGGCCTGTTTTGTCTAACGCTACCGACTTGCTGCAAAAAGAACTGACTAAAGTCCTATCCTTGTGTTCAACAGAATATACACATGGGGCTTAAACTGGGGAAGGGGAGCTCCATCCAACCTCCCCACATTGAGCAGAAAAATCTGATGGAAGCTTGTAAGCAAGGTTGGCTGAACACACTCTACAAGCCTCCACCAGGATAGGGAACCCTGGCAACAATAGATTCCTGAATGTAGAGAGGCTTGTAAACTCATTCAGTCAAACATGCTTGTTTATTTTACTTCAGAGATTTCTATTCTGCCCTTCACCAAAAATGAATAACAAAAGATTACGAGCCCCCCCCCCCCAAACCAGGGCCAGATTTAAACTTGTTGTGGCCCTAAGCTATAACGTGAGTGAGGCCCTTCCCTCTTCAACAAATAATAAAAATTTTAAATGCAAAATACAGGCTGTACAATTAAACGGAATTTGATAGTCGTGTAATATAGGTATTAAAAATGCAAGTATGTGTGTGTACATTATTTAGGAGTTTGTCAAACACAGAACACAATAAAACAATCTAATATAAGGTTATAATATATAAATTAGATATAATATAATACACCCAGGCTATTTTCTGTAAGAATCCAAAAGGCCATATGTGTACGACGTTCTGTAGAATTGTTTACTGTTTACTGTTGTCGGCAAGCGAGCCGCAACAACGACCTACCGAAAATTATATTCATTTTGTATGAGGTTGATGGTTTCTTTCTTTCTTTCTTTCTTTCTTTCTTTCTTTCTTTCTTTCTTTCTTTCTTTCTTTCTTTCTTTCTTTCTTTCTTTCTTTACATGTGATGTAAGAGAAAACATTCCCTTTGGGATCTCACGGAGGCCCCTCGTAATATGAGGCCCTAAGCTGTAGCTTGTTTAGCTTGTACGTAAATCCGGCCCTTCCCTAGACCTTCCCACTCCACATGGGTTGGGGGTGGATTGGGCACACACATCGCTTGCCCGCTCCTCCTCCCCAGTTTAAGCCCTCATGTGTTCTTTTGAGCTCATTAACAGGGCTGTCGGGCTGTCTCTTTCCCAGGGCCAGCCCAAGATGGTCTGCTGACTGAGGTAAAGGACCAGAGGGTGCCCCCTCCTCATGTACAGAAGAGGAATGGTCTGGCAGTTGAATCTTTCAACACTGGTGACGAGGTTGTATCCACCACACCTGAGGCACCAGGCTAGCTCGGATGGGTGGGAGGGAGCACATGCCATTTAGCATACATGCTGTCCTCCAATAGAAGGGAATGGTCAGGGGGCCTTAAGAGAAACTGCCATGGGGCAGCTTCTGTCCTCACCATTTGCTGCCTGAGGTGGTCACCTCACTCTGCCTAACGGTAGGGCCGACCCTGATCTTTCCTTTTTGTGATACCAAGTCTGAATTCTCCACGTATTCAGACAAAGATATTATGTGAAGATTGGATAATCAAAATGTGGGAAATAGTAAATATGGTAAAATTGATGGACGTTGTCAGAGTAAGAGACGGAAGACAACTCTGTAATCATTTTGTGGGAAAATTGAATATGCTTATATTGTATTGGTACTGTTTTTAGAATGTTTTAACTGTTTTTAGAAAGCTGTTTTGTTTTGTTAACTTGTTTTGTTGATGTGTTGGCCACCCTCAGCTCTTTTGGGAGGAATGGTGGGATATACATTCAAATAATATTCACAGCAATCAGGAAATACAAACGTGTATATTATTTCAGGGGTGTTGTAAGTCACTTAAGTAAATATAACCATTACGTTCAGATTAAGATTATTGTGGAATGTGTTTGCCATTCTAACTGTTCTTATTTATTGTATATATTATTGTTATTGTTTCTTTTAAAATGTTTATATATTTTGATTGATATTGAATATTGACTGCAAAGTTTATTCTAACATGCAGCTAGACACATTTTATGCAGTGTGAAATAAGTTTTTGTGCAGTTGAGCACATGGGATTTAATAAGGAGCCAGGTAATTTCTTAAAAAAGAAATAGATGAGAAAGATAAAAATAGAAAATGAAGATAAATACTGTTTCCTTTCAAATCTTCATAACCTTATACTAATAGTGCTTTTTATTTAAAAAAAATGAGCTGCTGGTATCTTGTATAAAAATACTGTGGATGCCAGCACAAAATGGCTGGCATGGGCAGCAAAAAAAGAGGTACTGGTACTCAGTACCAGCGAGTGCTGTCACACACACAAAACGACCTGCTAATAGTATATTATGGGACAATAGTATATTACGTGACACTGCTTGTGCAGTAGGAAAAAAAGCTTAGAATAAACCATTCTTGACTGATAATAATAATTAAAACTAGTTAAAAATGTGTAAAAACATGAAGGGTGTTTCTCAGCGGTTCTAACTCACAAGGGAGGCATCATACACGGCAGTTCTGTTGCTGTGGAAATGCAGAGCTGCCGTCAGATTGTGACCTCTTTAGGCACAGATCAGCTCTCTCTCTCTTGCAGTGCTCTGATGCACGGTGATGGGTGATGTAAAGCAAGTCTTAGCCAGTGAGGGGGAGCTCTGTTCTGTGCATCCATAAAACCAATATACCCTTCTCTTATTTTCTCAGGCTCACATTATATGATGGGACCAGCCCCTAATCTTGCTGCTGTTGCTGCACTGGCAGATCCGGAACTGCTGTTTTCCCTCCCAGGGTTTATCCTGGCTCTCACTGCAAATGGCAAGCTGGCTTATGTCTCTGAGAATGTGTCCCACTTCCTTGGCTTTTCTGTGGTAAGTCCAGGGTACTGCAGGTGTGAGGAACCCAACTTTGCTTTGCTATCTGGCTCCTGGTCTTTAGAATGCCCTGCCCAGCAAGACCCACCTGGAGCCCTCATAACAGTTTGATTTTACTATCTCTTTGAATAGTGAAAGAACAGGAAGCAGAGAACAGGAATAAATGGACAGCTCTGCCAATGGAAGGATAGAGGATGCATCCAAGCTGTCGCCATTTTGGGGTGGGATTCAATCACACACTAGCAAATTCAGGTTGCATAATTATAGCTGATTGGCAGGACTTATGCAACAATGCCACTTCCACAAATGATAGGACTTTTTGCAATAAGGAAAGTGATGAGAAAATGCACTGGAAAGTGTGGAATGACACTTGCTTTGGTGCAATTTATTCTAACCTGCCCACAAACAAATCAGAATGAATGCTCATTAAATAGCCAATGTTGTCTAATCTCACTGCAAACAAATCAGGATAATGCACAATAAACAGGCTATCTGACAGTGCCTGTAATCGGTGAGATTCCCAAGAATCTGCATTGGGACTGGTACATTTTAATTTATTCATAAAAGATGCAGAATTAGGGGTGAGCAGTGAGGTGGCCAAGCTTGCTAATGACATCAGTGTTGAGCCAATGTGCAGCTGCTGTGAAAAAGGCAAACTCCATGCTGAAGGTCATTAAACAGAGTGAAAATAAAACTGCTAATAATGCCTTTATACAAATCTATGGTGCACCTGCACTTGGAATACTGTGAGGAACTCTGCACCTCAAAAAGGATATTGTAGAGACAGAAAAAGTGTAGACAAGGGCAATCTAAATGATAAAGGGGCTGGAGCAACTATGACAGCAGAGGAAGATACCTTCACTCCATCCAAACCCCCTCTAGCATGGTGGATTGGGGCTTTTAATTGCTGTGCCCATCAATAAAATCTACATGGACTTAGAGCTTAGTCCTGAGAGACACATTATGGGGCTGCACTGTATTGTCAGACCCAGATCCATCTAGAGAGCTCCTACTGGAAGGAAGAGCGGGATATAAATCAAATAATAAATAAATAAGCTAGCTAGCAAGCAAACAAATAGAGTTGTGAAGGCCCAGAAAAAATGGAAAAAACAAAGTTTTTTTCTGATTTCCCCCTTTTCCCCCAGACCCTCACATCTCTAGGTCCATTTAACACATGACTGTCTACCCCAGCTAGCAACATCTCTCCAAGGTGTAATTTGAGGTTGTTCCCAACTCTTCACTGTGATCCTGTCAACTAGAGACACAAAGGTTTGGGACTGGGATCGTCAGCATACAAAGCATGTGCTAATATTTGCAGTAGAAAACCTCTATGGACTAGTGGCATGAAATGTTATGGTGTATAAGCAGATCAAACAGGGAAGTTTAGCTTACAATTCCTACAGCTTTTGTTAGACTCTTGAGGGTTATACTTTTCTGTAAAAAGTTCCTAGTCCTCGTGGTTTTATTTTCAAAATGTGATGGCATATATTTCTAACGTAGCCTCCTGCCAAACAAGTCACCTGCCATCATTCATAGATTGTCATAAGATGTTGTCTCATACTCTTCTTGCAGGTAGAACTCCTAGCCCACAGTGAGTCCATCTTTGACCTCTTGAATAGCTCAGCAAGCACGATTGTCCAGGAGAAATTCAGTTTTGCACAGCAGCATCCAGGCACTGGTAAGGACAGGAAAGAGTTGGGAAAAGGGCCAGTCTTTGTAGCCAGGGGATAATTAATATATATCTATGTGACTGAACTTGCAGGATCTGAGTGGGGTGGTTCATGACAGATGCTTTTGAAGGTCGCTGATTCATAGGGTCGCCATAAGTCGTGATCGACTTGAAGGCACATAACAACAACATCATCATCTAGGCTGGTAGAAAGGTATACTGAAGGAATAAGTTAATTCATCAGTGTCTGATTTCAAACTATCAGTGTTCAACAAATCCTTTAATGTAAAAGCAAAGTCTCCTTCTTTCGTTATTTTTTTTTAATTACGTGCCAACTTTTATCAATTGATTTCAGTGTGGTTTGAGTCACATTCATAAATAACATCCATTAAAGCTACAATAAAACAACAGAATAAAAAGTTCAATTCATATCAACCAGCATACCTAAAAAGCCTGGGCGAACACCACCACCAAAACTTAACCTGGAATCTGAATAATAACAAAGAGGGTTCCAGTTGAGCCTGTTTAAGGAGGAAGTTCCACAAGCAGGATGCGACAGCGGGTCACCACTGCCCATCTCACTTTTGACAGCTGGGGCACTCAGAGAAGGGCATAAGCAAATTAGTTGCGTGCTCTTCAGAACTCCCATCAGCCCCAGCCAGCATGGGCAATGGTCAGGGATTATGGGAGTTGTAGTCCCATCAATATCTATAGTGCCACAGGTTCTTCAACCTTGCTTTAGGTGTTCTTAACTCTAACTGCAGATTGGTAGTAAGAGATAAATTCTCCAACTCCTCCAGACAAGTAACATGGAACTAGGTCGGTGGCCACAAATCCTCTTGACCATGGCTGGTGAACCTGTGGCCTTCCAGATGTTTCTGGACTCAAACTCCCATCAGCCCCAACCAGCATGGCCAGTGGTGAGAAATATTGGGAGCTGTAGTCCAGCAAAATTTATATCCACAAATCACCCATCCCTTATTAGACCACAGATTTAGAATTTAAAGTTGGATTACAGCAAGGCCCCATACGCGCTGTACATTTGAAATAGTATCTATCCACTTGAAACAGTCATCGCTTTCCACAAAAGAATCCTGGGAACTATAGTTTGTGAAGGGTGCTGAGAGTTGTTAGTTGCTATACCCCTCACAGAGCTACAGTTCCCAGGGTTCCCTGGGAAGAGGGATTGATTGTTCAGCCCCCCTGAGAATTGTAGCCAGAGATTGAATTTTTTATTGGATTACTTATAGGAAAAGGAAACCTGAAGGAGCCTCCAGGTTGCTACCGATCTCACCCCCACCCCCCACAAACCTCAAACTGCCTCTGAGCTTCAAGCATCCTGCTTTTTTTTTTTTGAACTGCTGCAGAAATTGAGTTCATCGCTGAAATGCACACATTGAGAGCCTTTCGGGTAAGGTATGGAAGGAACCGTTTGATGTCCGTGCGGGGCAGATTCCTCATGCTTGACCCACAGTTGACTTCCTCCTCTCCTGCCTTGACTTTTGTTGCCTTCTGCACGCCTGTCACACACCTGTTTGAAGATGGGGATGGTGCTTCCCAGAGCTCCACATTCCTGAGCCAACACACACTGGATATGAAGATTGTCAAGATGACTGAAAAGTAAGAAAAACCTGCTCTTTGAGCAGTTCAGGGGGCTGTTCTGCCTAGAACTGCCAAATGACTAGGTTGTGCACACACCATACATTTAAAACACATGACTTCCTGCAAAGAATCTGGGAACTGTAGTTTAAGGGTGCTAGGAATTGTAGCTCTCTGAGAGATAAACTACAGTTCCCAGGATTCTTTGGGGGAAGACGTGCTTTAAATGTATGGTTTGTATGCAGCTAGAAAAGAAAACCTGGCCTGTGCTCCTGAGTTTTGATAGGCAGTCATTTGCTAGGGAAGATTTTTCTAGCATGGTAATCAGCATAATCAACTGCTGCTAGTGTCTATTATAGGCACAAGAGCAGAAACCAGTAAAAAAATAAGTTGGCAACTTTATTCTAGGCAATGTTTTTTGCTCACCGTAAATGTTCAGTTGTTGCCTATTATGCTTTCCCACTCTGTGATGGAGATACCTTATTGATTAAACTCTTCCATTTCTCCCCCCGCCCCTTTCAAGTGTTATTTACCATCTTGGTTATAAAAAGGAAGAGCTGATTGGCCAGTCTTGGTACTGCCTCCTACATCCTGAAGATACTAGAAGAGCTGCAGAAAGTCACAGGACCCTAAGTGAGTGTTGTGCCTGGGACAGGATCACTGGGAAGGTGTAAGTACATCCACACCATACATTTAAATCCCTCTTATACCACTTTAACAGTCATGGCTTCTCCCAAAGATTCCTGGGAAGTGTAGTTTGTGAAGGGTGCTCAGAATTGTTAGGAGGCCCATAGCAGAGCTACAATTCCTAGCACCCTTAACAAACTACAGTTCCCAGCATTCTTTGAGGGGAAGCCATGATTGTTAAAATGGTATAAAAGTACTGTAAATGTATGGTGTTGATATGACAGCTTTCACTAAATCTAGAAGGGATGATGACACAGTTGTGCTATATTTACATAGATAATGTGCGTTATATGCCGTTTCACATTTAATAGGAAAAATCTCTAAACAGTTCACAAATATTACAGATCAAAACAGCATAAATAAAATATACTATTACAGATAAAAATATACAATTGTAAATACATTACAGAAATGTTGCCATTTAAAATAGGGATGGGGACTGTAAACCTCCACATGCTGCTGGGCTCCAACTGCCTCAGTTAGTCATTGGTCAATGGGAGTTGTGGCCAATACCTTCTGGAGGTACACAGGTTCCCCATCCCAGATTTAAAATAATGAAGTAACAAAACAGGATAAACCTCCTAAACATCAAAGTAATCCTTGGCAAACAAATAAGTTTTTAAAAGACGGATATGGGCCCAATGATGGGTTTAGAGATAGTCCATCCTCCCTTCCCAGTCAACGCCTCATCCCACAGATGACAGTTAGTGCTGGAATAGCACAACCACTAAGCTGTAGAGTCCAATGCCATTCTGTTGCTTGCTAGTGTAATGTTATGGCTAAGGCTGCTTCTAAGTAAACATCCATAGACCTGCACCATAAGAGTGATTTGTTCAACCATGAACTCGCTATGCAGTCTTAAGCAAGCTAGCCGCTATTCTTTCGCTGTCCTTAGCCCCCATCTGTGATTTGGTGAGATGGCTGGCCTACATTGCAGGGTTGTGTTTGGATTACAGAAATAGACTCACAGAATTTAAAGTAGGTGGGGCAGTTTTTTTAAAAAAAGGACAGACTGTCTGCATGTTTAATAGTTTTGTAGAAGAGGGAAATTCAGGGGTAGCTTGTAGTGCAGCTTGTCACCCTAATGGGAAGAGACCTCAAAAGTAATCTAGCCCAGCCCACCAGCTGATGCAGTAAATCTGCGGCTAAAGCATACCTGATAGGTGGCCATCCAGCCTCTGCTTAAAAACCTCAAAGAACATAAGAAGAGCCTGCTGGATCAGGTCAATAGCCCATCTAGTCCAGCATTCTGTTCTCACAGTAGCCGACCAGATGCCTGTGGGAATCCTGAAAACAGGACCTCACTGCAATAGCACTTTCCCCACTTGTGATCCCCAGCAACTGGCATTCAGAGGAATACTGCCTCTGATACTCTAGTGTGAGGGTGTGGGTGTGTGCTTTTAACACTACTAAGCATTATATAAATCCCTAGTGTCCCACATGGTTGCCAGAGTGCAGGACATGGAATAATGGGTTCAAGTTACAGGAAGCCAGATTTTGGCTGAACATCAGGAAAAATTTCCTGTTAAGAGTGGTACGACAACGGAACCAATTACCCAGGGCAGCCTTTCCCAACTAGTGGGCCACCAGATGTTGTTGGACCACAACTCCCATCAGCCTCAGCCAGCATTGCCAATGGTCAGGAAAGATGGGAATTGTGGTCCAACAACATCTGGTGGCCCACTAGTTGGGAAAGGCTGCCCTAGGGAGATGATGGGCTCTCTAACACTGTAGGCATTCAAGAGGCAGCTGGACAGCCACCTGTTGGGTGTGCTTTAAGTTGGGTTCCTGCAGTGAGTAGGGGGTTGGACTCAATAGCCTTATAGGCCCCTTCCAACTTTATTATTCTATGAATCTCTCACTCTATGAAAATGGCTATTGACCTGTGGTGAATTGATACTTTACTTCTACCACCCGTTTTTAAAATAATTTTAAAAATAAAATTCTTTTATACACGTACCAGTTCAAACATGTGTCCACCCCCCGCCCTTAAAAATCACATTTGTCCTTGGGTCCTATGTACTGCAAAATGCATTTGAGCTGTGGGTGGAGTCCACACATGGCCATTGTTTTCAAATGTCGCATTGTAGTGTACCTGGCTTTTTGCCTGATTTCCCTGCACTACTAAATGAAAAGATAGATCATTAATTAATGATATATCTTTCTCATTAATTTCTCATTAATTCTGTCAATAAATAAATTCAAAATATTGTGTATTTTTCTATCCTCAAAAACACTATTAAATTTTTTTTTGTCATGTGGCAAAAATGTTAACACATTTGCTACAATTTTGGCAAGTATGAAAAAACTGTTGGACGCTGCTGATATAAATATTATATGAAACCAGTATCTTTAGCAAGATCCTCCATAAACCACCCTCTTACTTCTATCTTAACCACACCCTAACCACTTTCATCATTGCCATATTTGTTCAGTCCCTGTGACGACTCCTTCTATCCCTATCTTGTCCATCTAGAATAAGCTGCAACACTTCTACATTCTGCACAGCACCTAGGAAACTGCCGGCATGAAATACATGTCAAATAGCATTAGTAACTGTGCCAATGTGAAGCTGATGTAGCATAGTGGTTGGAGTATGAGTGTGACACATCCTAGATTCAAATTTCAGCTCTGCCTTAAATTCTCCGAGTGTTCTTATACTAGACAAGCCCCTGTCTCTTAGCCTCAGCAATATACATAAGGGGGATTCTACTACTAGTCTACCCTACAAAGTTGTTGCAAGGATTACTGAGATACTGCTGCACTACACATCATACACTGAAGGCATATTATTTCCATGATGAATCCTGGGAATGATAGTTTGCCCCTCAAAGAGCTACAATTCTCAGCACCCTTAACAAAACAGAGTTCCCAGGATTGCTTGGGTAAAAAAATGTGCTTTCAATGTATAGTGTGTATGCAAGTGCTTTGAGCACATAGGAAAGAGCAAATATAATTACTGCAGACTTGCCACATTTCAAGCCTGAGCATGTTTTGGAAGGTCTATCATCTAGCATGGCTTGGGGAAAATGGTCTTACAGGCCAAATTAGGGCCTCTGCCAGACAAAATTAGATATGTGGACCAGAGGTTTCCCACCATTGGCTCTCCTGTTTAAACTGGCCTTTGAGACTCAAGATTAAATCGACTCAGGATTAAATCGACATAGCCGTTTTGTAATCTTTGTGAATATAACTTTGGGGTCAATTTCATCTTAGTTTGAGCGCAGTTCTTCCAGTTATCAGACATTCCTTTTCCCTGTATTTTAAAATTAATAATAATGTTTCATTTTTGCAATTTCAGTTCGTGATTCTGGGAGACACAATCATTGGCGCATAGAAGTCCGTCTACTCTGCAAGGACCTGAGCTGGGTTTGGGTTCAAGTTGTTGCTTTAAGGGAGAATGGAAAGGGAAGAGAGCTGATCACTTGTACCAACCACATCCTCAGGTAAAGACAGTTTCTACATAGGTAATATTTGAGGGTGCTTCCTCCATTCTCTTTCCCTCCCAATATATTTATTGAATTTTCACATACCTCACAAAATGATGCAAGCAATAACACAGATACAAAAACGCCCCCTTCCCAGCTTGTAACTCCTCCCCTCTTCCCTCTCCCTGGAAACACTCTCATCACCAAAAACTCTTATTGTCCCCATTCCTTCAGGCAAGGCATATATTGGCATTGGATGATACACTCTCTTTTTATGGAGCATGTACATGTGAATGGCATCCAGTCATTGTTCTCCTGCTATTCCCATGGCTCTTCCATCTTTTCTCAGAATGCCGACAGTTCAAATTTAAAAACAAACAGAACAGTAGCACATTTACAACAGATATGGATGATTTTTAACATTTTTTATTTATATCTCATATTTCCACCAAGGTGTCCAAAATGGTTCACACACACACACCCCGTTTTATCCTCACAACAGCCCTGTCAGGTAGGTTAGGCTGAGAGTGATACACCCGAGATCACCCAGTATGCTTCAAGACTGAGTGGGGATTTGAACCCTGGTCTCCTATAACCCAAGTCTGACACTCTAATCATTACATCACATGGACTCTTAATACATCTCTTCAATCTGTTCCTGCATGCATGGATATCAGCAGGTGAACATATGCCACTCAGAATACCTTCACTATTACCTTTCCAATTAACACAATTTTAACACCATTTAATTTTGTAAAATTGCTCTTGTAACCAACACCAATATACTCGTTCATCTATATATTTTTAAAAACATTTAAATAATTGTACAAGTGTTTTTTAAAAATATATATTTAAAAATACCGCTGCTCTCTGTTGTCTTTCCAGTCACCATTTTAGCAATATGTTTATTTCTTTTTCTTATTTGCCTTAATGTAGGGTTGTTTTAAACTAACTCATACTCAAGTAGACTCATTGTAATTAATGAACATGACTAACACAGATCCATTGATTTAAATGGATCTGTTCTATTACTTGGACACATAACACAGTTTGTAAAAAAATTTATTGAAACATATTTCAAAATAATCAGACACTAGTGCTTCAGAGCATGTTCCACAATTTGATTTTTAAAAAGGCTGGTAAAAAAAAAATTTGCTGCTAAGGCAAATGTTTCCTTCTGTGCAGCTATGAAATCCAATGTAATGGACCAAAAATAACAGGGTGTACACATGATGTACACACATAGGGAAAGCAGGAGCAATATTAGGAATGGTAGCGTGGGAAGTCAGTTGTAATTCCATTTGTAGCACACAATGAAAGAACAACAAGGGCTCCTCTAGACAACTTGTTTGCTGAACTTTTATCCTAATTTGCTTGAATAAAGTTTACATGGAGGTTAGATTATATCTGGTCTATATTGAACATTAATTCTGATTTGTTTGTGGGGTGGTTATACAACAATGAGCATTCATTTGGATTTGCTTGCAGAATGTGTATACTTCTTCCCATTAATCATTTGTTCATCCCACACTTTTCAATGCATTTCCCTATCACTTTCCTAACTAAAGAAAGGTTTTGTTTTTTTAAAAGAAAAGTGGATTTGTTGCGCTAGGGCAACAGAGTGCTTTAATTGCCAACAGAAGTTTTCAGTACGCACCTGAATTCCTCCCACAAAACAGTGATAGTCTGCAGGTTGCCTTAATGTGAAGGAGCTGCCTATCTGGAAAAAAGGCCATACTTGGATTTCATTTTACTTTTAATGCTCCTCTTCCTCAGTTTCCTATGTCTGCAATTTGAATTGGCTCCAGTGTACATTGGTGTTACAAATGGCTTCTTCTGCTTTCTGTACCCCATTAACAATATTCACAAATTCTAGTGTAAAAGGCATTCTTGAATCCTCTGTGAAAATGCCCCAAAGCTTGTCATTCAGTTGTGGTCTAACAGAATTTGATTATGCCACACCGTCATATTGGGAGGACTAAGTTTGGTTTAACTGCCATTGTCAGTAACCTTCCTGTTGGTGTGACTTAACAGTGCTTGTTTTCACACTTTTTGTATTCCCCCCACAGGGAGGAAGAAGCCTTCTATCTCCAGAAGCAAGACCCGCAGCACAGAGCTGTTGTTCCAGCTACCCCACATCTTCAATACAATGCTGGAGAAATACAGCAGGAGAGAAATCTGGATGAAGACAGCTTTTCCTCTCAAGAACCAGTGACAGCCACAGATGGGGTACCCTGCCAGCTTCATGATGCTTGTGAAGAGATGGTCCCTGAATCCCTCCAGCCTTTGTTTTCAGCCAGCTTTCCTCTCCCTATCATGAGCACTGACCCAGTCACCCTGCAGTCCCCTCAAGAAACAGGCTTTCCTTTCTTCCCTGCTGGTGGGCCGAAGAGTCTCTCCTGCCCAGACAATGCCGACAGGTTGCCCTCCTTGAGCCCTTGTGTTTTCTGCTCCCCAGAAAGTGCATTTCCCCTTGATAGCAGCTCTTCTGTAGACCTTTATCCATTATTTGAAGAAGGACCATCCACAGACATGTTCCCAACAATGGGTACAAACCCTGACCCAGACAGATGGGCCATCAGCATGTTGGCTGAACAAATTAATTCCCTGGCTGAAATCTTCTCTCAGTACACAAAGCAAATACCTCATAAACCTCCCAGCATCTCTCTATGGCCTGGACAGTCAGTTGAAGACACTCACATGGTACATAGACAGGGTTCAGGGACTAATGCAGCTCTAGATTTCCCTGAGGAACTCTCTGTGGATGAAGAAGTCATCACTAGCATCTTAAACAGCCTCCTAGACCATAACAGCCTGAACCTGTCTACTTCTGAAATGGGACCAGAAGACAATTTCCATGTGTCAAATGCTGAGTCGCAGGTTTCTTTACTCCAGGCCCCTCAAACAGAAGCAACTCCTTGCCTTGACCAGTATCTCTGCCTGCAGCCTTTGTCTTCCTCTGTATCATCTGATACCCATGTGCCTGACTCCCAGTGGGATGGGAGATTCCATACTATGCTTCAGCAAGGTACTACTCCACCTTCATCATAATGCTACAATTTATAAAGGAGCAATAAGGCAGGGGTGGGGAACTTGTGCCCCTCCAGATGTTCCTGGACTACAACTCCCTGACCATTAACCAAGCAGGCTGGAGCTGATGGGAGTTAGTGTGCAGGAAGATCACATGTTCTGCATCTTTGCAATAAAGTAATTGAGACCAGTAAAATCCTGTATTGATCTAACTCTAGTTTGATTCAGGGTGGAATCATAACCCACATGGTAGCTCCTTTAAAAAAGTATTCATTGTGGTGGCTTTCAGCGTGTGACATTTTCAGTGTCCATTTGGTAAAACCAGAATTACAATGCTCCAACTACTGAGAATTACTGCTAGTGTGGAGTTTATAAGCTGCTGTCCATGTGCTTAGCAATGCAAAGGATAAGTTTACAGCAGCTACTGCATGCTCAGCCCATGTATGAATCCATACTGAAAATAAGGGTTTTAATGAAGAGCTTTCCTGGTTGAATTAAATGGGAAGCACTGTCTTCATTGCCAGAAATAGGACTTCATAATAGATGGAGTGGCCTTTAAACAGCACACATATCAAATGATATTTATACAACCCTGGTTTGATGACCTGTTCCATCCTGCAACCCACAAATGGCTTAATTTATTTTATTTATTTATTTTTAAAACTTATATACTGCCCGACTAGCAACAGCTCTCTGGGCGGTGAACATAAATACAATAAAATACAGGAAAATACAAAAGCATCACAATCTAAAATCAAATTTCACAATCTAAAAACTGCATAACTAAGATCAAATTACAAACATAACCATCATTAAACAAAAAATTAAAATGCCTCAGAGAAGAGAAAGGTTTTAACTTGGCGCCGAAAGGATGATAGGGTCGGCGCCAAGCGCACCTCCTCGGGGAGACTATTCCATAGTTCGGGGGCCACCACTGAGAAGGCCCTTGATCTTGTCACCACCCTCCGGGATATAAGGCTATAAATGGCTAACAGTCATGCTAGCTA
The DNA here is from genome assembly GCF_030035675.1 of Rhineura floridana. Classification (NCBI taxonomy): domain Eukaryota; kingdom Metazoa; phylum Chordata; class Lepidosauria; order Squamata; family Rhineuridae; genus Rhineura; species Rhineura floridana. The sequence goes on along the minus strand of NC_084483.1, from coordinate 186,439,665 downwards.
TGTTCTACCTCTCTCAAGTCAGAGGCAGCATGCCTTTGAATACCAACAGATGTTGCACTCATGTTCTGCTTGTGGGCTTCTCATTGACATCTGTTTAGCCACTATGAAAACCCAGGGCTGGACTAGATGGGCCTTTGAGCTGATCTAGCAGGGCTCTTCTTAACCTAACACCTTTAATCAATTTAGTTTGAGGGCCTGTTGACAGGATACAAAAAAGTGTGGTGGCAAGGGATGGGGTGGAAATTATTCAACAGAACTAGTAGGGACTTGTATTTTGAAATATGAGGCTTATACACTGGAGCAAAAATGCCATCCCTTCTCTTTCCTCTCTAGAAGGCAGCCCCACTGTTATTTACACTTGAAAGCTGGTAGATGTGTTAATAAATTACCTTTTCATACCATTCCAAGATAAGGGTTTGTTGGATGACAGTTCTAAAAGATACACTGCACAGGTACCTGTTCTGGAAGGCTCTGTAGAGTGGAGAGTGTGAGGGACGGGGTTCTGTCCCGGTGCATTAAAGGACTCTGTGGAGCTGGTGTGGCACTTCAGAAATAAGTCTGCTCAGGACAACACTGCATTACTTGGGGCCCATATTTAAAAATGATGACTAGAAAATTCCGTATGTAGTACTTTTCATAGGCATGGAACAGAATGTTGACTAGATAAGCCTTTGGCCTGACACAGCAGGGCTCTTATATTCTTACTTAGGTCACATTCACGTCATACACTTATTCCACTATTATTCCACTTTAAACAGTCATGGCTCCCCCAAAGAATGCTGGGAAGTGTCATTTGTGAAGGGTGCTGGGAGTTATAAGAGTCCGATACTCAAAGAGCTACAACAGTCATAGTGGTTTAACAGTTAGTACCTCTTCAAAGAGAACTCTGGGAATTCTAACTCTCAGGCCCCTCACAAACAACACTTCCTAGGAGTCTTTGGGGGAAGCCATGCCTGTTTAAAGTGGAATAAATGTATGGTGTGAATGTGGTCTTAATTACTAGGTAGTAACTGGCCCTATGCACTTGAATTATGTGGAGGAATATAAAGGTAAAGGTGTCCCCGCACTTGTAGTGCGAGTCGTTTCCGACTCTTAGGGTGACGTCTTGCGACGTTTACTAGGCAGACCGTATATATGGGATGGGATTGCCAGTTCCGTCCCAGGCCTTTCTTTACACCCCAGCATATGCCGGGTACTCATTTTACCGACCACAGATGGATGGAAGGCTGAGTGGACCTCAACCCCTTTTACCGGAGATTCGACTTCCTCCTTTCGTTGGAATCAAACTCCGGCCGTGAGCAGAGCTTCGGCTGCGTTACCGCTGCTTACCACTCTGTGCAATGGAGGAACTTGTGGAGGAATATAGGGGTCCCTTAATGAAAGCCACAGCCCTTGACTCCCACCTCCTCCCCACATCATGCCAGCTATAGCTTTCTAAAAACAATGTGACATAGTGGTTAGAATGTTGGACTATCACCTGGGAGACCAGGGTTTGAATTCCCACACAGCCATTAAGCTCACTGGGTGACCTTGGGCCAGTCACTGCCTCTCAGCCTCAGAGGAAGGCAATGGTAAACCACCTCTGAATACCGCTTACCATGAAAACCCTATTCATAGGGTCACCATAAGTCAGAATTGACTTGAGCAGTCCATTTCATTTCAAAGCAAGGGAGCGGAACTTTTAGCCCTCCCAATGTTGTAGGGACTCCCAGTTCCCATCACTTCTAGCCAGCACAGCCAATGGTAAAGGATTACGGGAATTGTAGTCCACAAGCACCGGGAAGCGCACAGTTCCTATCCTTGAGGCAGGAGAATAAAGGTAAGGGGGACAAGCCCCCACCCCCTATCATTTGAACAGCGGCCCTACAGTCTGCTTAACTTCCCTATTCTTCCTTTTCGCAGGTGTGCTTCCAGAGGAGGCCATGTTCTGCTGAACCTGCCCTTGTTGTCTCAGTGATTCCAGAGCCAGTCGCGGGTACTTCTCCGGTCTCCACACAATTCAGTTGTTGAACAGACTTTAGTGGCATGATCCGAAATGATAATAGCGTTCACGAATAAACGGGAAGTACAGAAGTCTTCCCTAGTTGCTTGGTAGTGGAGAATGGGACGGGGTGAGGCATGAACATGAGGCCACATAAAAAGTGCTCAACCCTCCACTGCTAAGGACCTCACTCCTTTCGCTTGCCATTCCTGATGCTGGCTAGTGGAGGGCAAGCCGTGGCGACTTAAAGTGTGACCAGCTAAAGAGGAGCAGCCTGCAGGGGGCGCTTCAGCGGCGTTCCTACGGGGGAGCGGGCTCACCCTGGCGCTTGTCAATAAAAGAATTTCAAACTCTTGTACCCTTTGTCGTTCACTTGTGACGTAATAGGGAGGTGGGGCAGGGAGCGGGCACTGGTGCTCCGGAAACCCGCCACACCACCCCAAACGGCGTCCTTACGCGCGCGCATGCGCCAGTGGCTGAGCCGCCATCATCTTCCGGAACCACGTCCTCTGCTCTTTGTGACTCCCATGAGCTCAGCTCCGTCCTCGCCCGTTGCCAGGATACGGGAAGTTGCTGTGGCGGCACGGCGGACTACAAGCCAAGTAGTCCGCGGAAGCAACCCAGCCAAAGGAATCGAGCGTTGCCTTGTGGGGATGAGCGCGGGCAACGCGTCAGCGGCAGATAGAACTTCTGGTAAGGCATCAACCCCTGGCTGGACGCACGACCTTCCTTAAGCACCGCCTCTTCCGGCGGGAGACCCGTCCTCCTCTGCCAGTTTACTCAACTCGGTAATCCTAAGCCCCGAGATATCGTGTGGGGAAAGTATTGGTGAAAAGAGAGGGGTTTGGGGCGTGTAAACTCAAGATCCCTGGGAGGTTGAAGGAAAGTCTCTTGTCTGCCAGGTGCCCGGTAGCATTGCAGGTTGGTTAGTATCTTTTTTAAATTATTTAAACTATATACGCGTAGGTTGCTTTTTTTATATAGTTTAAAAACTTTCTCAAGGCTGCTTTCACAGTAGGATAACAACAAAATAAAGTTCAATGCTATCAAACAGTTATTTAAAAACAGCAGTAAATAAAACAAATATCGACCTCAAAACTTTTTTTTTTAAAGCCACCTGTAACTATAATTTAAAAAACAGCAGCTGTGGAAGAACACAGTGAAATAACAGAATAAAACACAATTCAAAGAAAGGGTGATGAAAGCAGATAGGTGTGAAGCTTTCCCAGATGATCTCTTGTGGTCATCCAGCAATGAGTTCCAGAACTGTGGGGCCGCTATGGAAAATTCCCTCATCCCCACTAACCTATTTGCTTTTAGTGGCAGGCAGATGAGAAGCATCAATGTAGCTAAATGGAACCTCCAGGGTTAGTGGCACTATACCTTTTTGAATAGTAGATGTCGCAGGAGGGAACAAGAGGATTGCTGCCTTCATGCCCTGCCTGTGGACAGATGTTTTTCTTCCTTGAATCCTGAGGCATACCAGTGGGAGCCATGTGTGAAATAGTTGCCTAGAAAGAGGGGTAGTCATACACCTCATTAATAATCAGGGCACTCTTTGCATCTCAGCCCAGGAACATCAGTACCAGAACTGAGCTCACAAAAATCCAGCCCTGTCTCTCTTCCCCCAGCCTCCCCTCAGTGCTTTCTTTGTTTCAGCCCCTTAACTGTAGCAGTTACAAATAGATCCCTTGGCGATCTTCTGCAAGTCACCCAGAGATCTGCCAGTTGATCCTGATTTACCTTCTGCTCACCCTTTCGCTAGATGGTCCAATCCAGCAGTGTGTTTCTTAACACAGAAAATATGTTGTTACATGGATCTATAACTTCTTATAGAAAGGACACTAATGTCATATACCTCACATCGTCCTTTACTGGTGTTTTGTATTTGTTTTTTCCTGCATGAAACCACTAAGTGAGAGGTCACCTGGTTTGGTGTCATCGGTTTGGTGTCATTGATGTGCACCCAGCTCTATCTTTCCTTTAGTTTCAGATGAGTTAGTGCTCCTTCACTCATTTGCACCCTGTGTTGAAGGCGGCTGTGTTCTGACACTACCCCAAATGTCACCTCTGGCTGTGACCTCTACATATTTATTGGGTGGAAGATCAGAAGGGTATGCTTGCTTGATAACCCCCATCTACGTTAGGATTGCCATATTCTTACAGGCAGGGCTGTGGAGTCGGTATGTCAAACCTTCAACTCCGACTCCTCTATTTTTCTACTGTCTGACTCCGACTCCAACTCCTCTATTTTTCTACTGTCCAACTCCAACTCCTTCATAAATGGCAAATGTATATTAATTTTTCTACTGTCTGACTCCAACTCTGACTCTTTCATAAATGGCAAATGTATATTAATATTAATACATTAATATTAATATTAAAATATTAATTTTATTTTGAAGTCAGAGTCAGTACATTTCTACCGACTCCGACTCCACCCAAAATTGCTTCTGACTCCACAGCCCTGCTTACAGGCACCAGCTCTAAGCCTTTATCAGCTGCGTAACAGGTTTAAATGTTAATTGCTGTTGGCTAGAAAGCTGTACCTTTAGACTTTTTGTATTGCAGGTACAGAATCCATTTTTTTTACAGTGGCAATCCTTGGGCATCTCTTCATCTTGTACTCTTAAAACATAATATATTTGACCCAGTGTCCTAGTGGCTGGAAGAACATACATCCTTTATTGTTCCCCTCTCACGTATACCCCAACCCACACTTTTGTGAACAATTAAAGAAGGCCTCTTCTTTCTATATGCCACATTTCTGTTCCATAAAACACACCACACCTTAGCTGCCTGGATTAATATCACACCATCCAAGAACTACAAAGGTCTCTAGAAGTAAGAAGACCTCAGGGATGGAATCTGGGGAACGGGGGAGTGCAGTCTATCTCATTAGTATTTCAGAGTCTCTGTATTCAGTCTTTTACAGTACTTGTGTTAGATTACAGTATCGTCCTGTGTGGTGGGGTAGAGCTACAGAGGCATCCTCCTGGCACCAGCATTGGTACAGCTTCCCAGGATGGGGTTGGCAGGGCATCAGAAAGGGCAGTGCAGTGCAGACCCACTTGCAGGAGTGTCAGATTGGCTCTGCTGGGGGCTGTGTCCACACAGCCTGTTCCTCACTGCTGCCCTGACGCAGCCCTGTACAGGAATGCTGCAGTGATGCTGGTGTCAGGAGGGTGGCTCCACTCCATCACAATGGCCACTACTTTTAAATATTTATTGGAAGGTAACAGAAAACAGTAGTTTCAATTTTCTAAATATTTCTTTCTATTTTAATAAAATGTTTATACCATTGAATGAACTACAGCAGGCTTCACAGAGTATCACAGATTTGTGTGCTGTATATTTGCTTGGCTCACCTCTTGGCCTGGGTACTTAACATTGAGTGATGGACCATAAGGAGCCGCAATTTGACTTAATGTGGGTCTTGCCTCATATAATCCTGGTATAATACCTTCTTAAGTTAGAATTCTACTCTGTAAGACCTGCTTCCATGAGTAAACAACAAAGAATATGAAAATTGCCTTGCTGGAGCAGACCAAAGACCCATATAGTCCAGTCTTTGAGTAACCACATAGGTTCTCCAAGGAAGCACCCAAGTAATGGTGGGAAATGGATACAGAAAGCTGTCCTTACTTGGCTACTCAAGATCTCTATGCTAAATACAAGACTTCTGTGAAACAGATGTCTCTTCCTACACTTTAACAGCAAAAGGGTTATTGTCCCTGCATGCATCAAATTTTGGAGATGACATGGATGAAGGAGAATGGGGTGGTGGAGAATGAAGAATGGTCCTAGGGTACAGTCTAAAGGCATATGAGGCCATTGCTTTGCTGAAGCTAAGAAGGTCTGGGTGTGGTCAGTGCCTGGATGGGAGACCCTCTGGGAATCCCATGTGTTTGCCATCCTGAGCTCCTGTTGGGAGGAAGGGCGGGATAAAAAATTAATAAATAAATAAATTATAAAATAAATGTAAGCTGCCTTGAGTTCCAGGATAGAAGAAAGGCAGGATATAAATGTAAGAAAATAAATGGAATGTTGAATGCTGGGTTTGGGCTGAATCTCTTTCCTCCATCACCACCACTACCACCACTAGCAGCCATTTGGGAAGCAAGTCTATATCGAGTTCCCCCTTCCCTCTTTGGCTGAGATGAAAGCTATGAAACAGAGATGGGTATCTGTGCCACTCCAGATGTTGTTGGACTCCAGAGCTCATCAGTTCCAGCCAGGATGGGCAGGGATGGGGAGCTGTAGTCCAGCAACATCTGGAGGGTCAAAGGTCCTCCATTTCTGCTATAAATGACTCAAATGGGTAACTGCATTAGTCCGCTGCTGCAAAAAGTTCTAGACTCCAGCTCTCAAAGGCTTGTGCCAATAATTTTGTTAATCTTTATGGTGTCAGAGGATCTTCTGTTGCTTTTTGCTATCAAGGATTTGCTGCCCTGGGCCCCTACTGGGAGAAAGGGTGGAATATAAAGCTAATTAATTGATTAATTAATTAATTAGTAATTGCCAAAGAGCAACCAAATTTCTCTCTTCCTAAGATTAAATTGCATGGCCATATATTGCAGTCTTATATTGCAATTCTAAACATAATTACTCATTGAAGATAGTAGGAATTGTGTCCAGGTAAACATGCATAGGATTGAATTGCAAGTCCTCAGGCAGACCCAGGAGGAGCAGTGTAGGAGTGAACTTACTATGTTGCATATCAAAAGCTTTTCCTGTGCAAAATTTTAAGGGGAACATAAGGAGCCCTGGAAAAACTGAGTATGAATTTTTCTTAAAGCCCCCAGTGGTTATTTCTATTCCACTGCATTCCATTCCAAGGAAGATAACCCTTTAAGTGAGTTATCTCTCTAGAGCACACACACATACACCAATCTGTGTAAAGTGCCAAGCAACAGACAGCATCCATGTGTGAAGAGGTAATCTGTAGAGGCCTAATGAGTAGTTAGATGCCTTTACTGTTAATTCTTTAGAGCATCATAGAATAAACAGGAATACATAACTCCATATGTCTTTTCTGTAATGAAATGGGAATCTAAAGACCATAATTCTATCATAGGTACCTTTTGCTACAACCCTATCTCACTCATACCTGTCCCATATACACACAATGCTATAGTTCCCTCCCAGAGAATAAGACTGGCCTTCAGCATTGCAAAATGACTTTTGGTGCACCTGTTTCTTGCCCTGAACTGTGCACAAGTTGTCATGCTAGCCAGCAAATGGAAGTAGAAGTCCAGTCACAGATTCTGTGGTTTCTCTTTCAGCTTGAGACTAGTGAGTTGCAAGCATCAAAACCCCAAAAGCCTTATGAAGCAACTGCGTGGGGATAAAGATGGGGGCCGTCCCAGAAAGAAGGGTTCCTCCTCTGGTAAGGATGGTAGCACTCCAGCAGTACAGACTTCAGATGACAGTGGGCAGATCAACATCCTAAATCCAAGGCTATTGGCTCAGAAGCGACCTCTGCAAGATTTGAGCAGTATGGGAGGCAGCACTGCGGGGAGTGTTGAGGATGCCAAAAGACCAAAGCTCTTGCCTGAAGTGAATTCTCCTGGCCAGGAATCTGAGGACGAGGAGTCGGATGACAGTGATTATGAGAGAGCGGAGAGTGATAATGATGTCAGTGATGATACCAGCAGTGAAGAAGAAGATGATGATGATGAAGAAACTGGCAGTGATGCCTCAGAAAGCAGCAATGAAGGCCCTGAGGAAACAACAAACCAGCCTTCTTCAAGGCCTGATTTAACAAAAGGTAAACGCTGATGCATGGAAAATTTCAATAAATTGTGCATCTCTGTGTCATCTATCAGCAGTTCTGAGCTTTTCTTTCTGTGGTGGCTTCTGTTTGTGATTAACCACTTTAAATGTGGCCATGTAACCATTAATATGCATTATGGCCACTGTTCAGTTGTGCTCTTGACACTGCTGTCATTATCACCTAATGGTCCTGCATAATTGCCTTATCTTTGTCACATAGCTCATGCTGCCTCTGAAAGCAGAAAAATAACTGAGTGTCTTTCTGTGTGATGTGCTGCAGTTCTGCACATTCTGTTGCTCAGATACCAAAGAAGCTGGGATAGTCGATTGAATTACTTCTTGCATCATATTCAATGGATGCATCTTATTGGGATCCAAATAGCTGTGGGCTCTGTTCTGTGATAAAATATGAAGTAACTTGTAGACTTAGGGGCTAGATGAACACTAATTTATTTATTTATTATTATTTTTACCCCGCCCTTTTTCCAAAACTGGAACTCACGGCGGCTTCAAGATAAAAGCACACATATAATTAAAAACATACAAAAGTCTAGATTAAAATCAAATTAAACAATTTACAGTATTAAAACCATTCATACATACAGTTAAAATAATTCAAACTCAGTTTAAAATAATACAATATTAAAAGTCGTCAAACCACTTCACAAACTTGATCTCAGTGGTTACATAAGGGTAGCCAACATGGTGCCCTCCAGATGTTGCTGGACTGCAATTCCCGTCATTCCTGACCATTGGCCATGTTAGTTCAGCAACATCTGGAGGGCACCATTCTGGCTGGCTACCCTTGCCTTAAGAAAACTGATCAATCAGATCCGTATTACCCCCTATTGCCAAGGGAGGGCAGAGGGAGGGTGAGATAACAGTGGCTTGCCTAAATTCACCAAGATGGGAATTATCCAGTTCCCACACTTGGCCAACACCCTACAGCAGCTCTCAGTTTGGATCAAGTCACCACTGCCATTGCTTCCATGTGAAAAGATAACACCTTGTAATGTGGATTAGACTTCTGGATGCCTGTTTTCTCATGGAGGTTGGAGTAGTATCCTAAAAAGGTACTGTTGGCCTCATCAGCTGAGTTGTTCAAAACTGGGATATCTGTTTTTCGTTACATTGGTCTGACAGTAGATTAAATAAGGTCACAGAATGTTCTGTGTTTGTTTTTAAGTCTAAAATATTATATTATGTTAATGCTAACTTGTACTTTGTTTTTCTCTGTATAATGGCTCTGAAATAGTTTGCCACTGGTTTCAGTCCTGAAATGTGTGCTATCTATTATGACCTCCCCAAAGGTTGGTGCAAGCGTAGAAAATTCAAAGATGGGGAAATCGAGAAGTAAAAAAGGATTAGGAAACAAATGTTGGTACTGAAAATGAGCATTTCTTATGTGTGCGTGAGTCAAGTTGACTGCAGTAATCAACTGAACCTTGCAATAAATCAGGTTTGTTACAACTTAAAAGCCAAGTTTGCCTCTTGGTAATTTTGCAGGTTTCCTCTCTTTCTCAGGTCTGTTGAGAATTGACTGTAGTCTAGAGTCCTAAATGTATGCTCAAGCCTGCAGCCAAAACTACAGTTTGGTCTACTCCACAGAAAGAGCTTATTAAGGTGTTGTGGAACTGCAAGAAGCAGCCTGAAGCATTTATGAAAAACAAATGATGCCACTCAAACATGAGTTTATATCTTGAAAATATGCTTCCTAAATGCAATAAGCAATGTGATGTGATAATTTGTAAAAGCATTTGAGAGAGATTTCTTAAGGCAGTCTTTTTAAGTTGGCATTAGAGTTCTTGTTTCAATGCACAAAAACTAGATTTGCTTGTAAGAATTAGACTGTGACGATATCTTTCAAAACTACAGTATTGCAAAATCCAAGCTATCAGAATCTTTCCTGCCTTCCTTTGAAAATCGGACTGAAAGTTGTGCACCTTAAACATATTCAAATTATATTTGGTGATGGTGTTTTTTTCTTCCCTTCTCACTCTTCTAAGGTAATGCAGTCATGTTTTTATCAGCATTGTGAAGGCTAGAAATTTATTCAAATTAAAACTGAGATTTCTTTTATGCCTATGTGCTTCCTAGAGCTATAGCTCTGACTGTGCAGTCCTGTGCATATCTACTCAGAAGTAAGTGGGGTATAGAATTGCTGCCAGAGAGAAAATCCAGTTACCTCACGAATCTTAATTTTAAAAATGTTGGGAATTGGCAACACTGACAGTGATGCTTTTACATGAATTAAAAATGGCTGATGTACCACAAACAAAGCACAATTATAAATAGCAGTGTTGTTAATTGGAAAGGTGTCTAATGAGTTCACCAGGGACATGGATTGGGCCTCATTTAGCATAATAAATGAATCTAGAAGAGGGAGCAAAGAGCACTAATGAAATTCAAATATGAAAATAGAAAGTGGTGGGAACATAATCAATTAGCATACAAATAATAGGTAGCTATATGGTGGCACAAAACACTGCCATATAAGTGATTATTTTGTAGTGAATACATCATTAGGAACAAATTAATTTTAAATGCAGGTAATTTAATATTGAATGCAGGTCAGGAAGAAATATAGAAAAAGATGTATGGAGAAAGGTTTATGTGGAAAGGCAGTGCTGCTTTTATAATCTTTTGTGAGCAGACAGACAAAATATAGATGTTGGTTGTGGGACAGAGAGAGAGAGGGAGAGAGAGAGACTGAGACTGCATTAGGAACATAGTCAGACCATTGGTCCATCCAGCTCAGTATTGTCTACGCTGACTGGCTGCGGCTCTCTAATGCAGTTAGGCTCTCTATTCTAATGCAGTAATTATGTATTTGTTTATGTATTTAATTTATATAGCACCATTAGTGTGTATGGTGGCTTACAGTCACACGAGCATACACACTTGCACGTGCGCACATGTATACACAGTCCTCTTACAATCTAAGATTCTATGTTGGGAGTGGTGGGGCTACAGTAGGACGATAGACGCAAGGGCAAAATGCAAGAATATGCTGTCATTTCAGTTATTTAGGCTTAGTTTCAGTAGGGACTACTTGGTTTCATGAGGACTAAGCGCTTAAGCAGACCGTCCCAGGCATAAGCAGGGGATAAATGGTGGAGTTGTGTGGGACAGGAGACCTTCAGATAGCTGATGATGATGGAGCTGATAGAGTGAAGCACTGAAATGTCACAAAGTTCAAGTGGGTTTACTCATGAGTATGACTAGCATTAGCTATCACCCCATATTAGTGGAAATGCAAGAATTTGGCTGTATTCCACCCTGTTTCAATGAGCACTCCTTTGCATTGTTACTGGTTTGGTGGCCCATAAAGCATGGCCTGGCACCCCAGGTCCTGCTCTCCAGCTTGCAATATTCCTGTCTTTCTTGTAGCAACCTAGTTGCACAATGTCGACTTATATGACAACTGGTTGCTATGGGATGATGGATAGTTGCACAAAGAAAGAGCTAAGAGCTATAAATATGTTGAAAGTATTGCAAATACAGAAAAGATGGCAGAATTATGGCATAGTGTTTTGAATTTGGGATGTCTGCATTTTTAATATAAAAAATCTTAAGAATGAAAAGCCTGAGGAAAGGTCTTAGTTGTCATAGGGCTATAAAGAGAATCTGGAGGGTTTTATCACCATTTTGTTTTATGGTGGTTATGTAGTGCTTTCATACTGCCTGGTACTTCCAAGAGATTCCAATCTATATTAGGCAAATGCTGGTGTTGAGAGGAGGAAAGGGAAAGGCGTGGAATGAGGTTTAATAATACAAATAAAAATGAATTATAGTGGGAGAATTCAGCACAGTGATTTGCAAAAAGACTTCATTGAGGAGGAATAGATGGAGCTGCCAACTGAGACAAGCTGTGGAAAGTGACTCAACCGTAGTTTGCACTGAATGTACATGGAATGCAGTTGCTCACCCCCACCCAAACATCCATGGGAAAACTAACCAAAGAAGCTAAAAGCCCTGGTTTGAATAATAATTTTTTTATTTGGCTTTTCTATTTGTACTGCACTTGTTTTCTGGAGAAAAGTATATTCCCATTGGTAAATGTTGCCATTAAACAAAATGGCTTCCTGCAGATTACACAAAAATTAGCACATCTTTTTGCTATTTAGCAGAGTACCCTGTGCCTTTGTCCATGTAGTTAAAGCAATTAAATACCTTAATATGCTTCGATGTTATTAGTTGCAGTCTTACAGTCTATTGACTTCAATAGGACTTACTCCCTAATAATAAAATATCCTCAGGATTCCAGCCTTAATATGTTAGGCAGCATTACATTACTAGACAATTTGGCATCTCAGATTTCAATACCTGTGTCTCAGGCCATGAATTGATCCAGCTGGTGAGTCTGACTTTCACTGGCTGTGAAAGGTTTGGGCTTTTTCATTGAGCTTGAGTGAGATTTAGTTTTGATAGCAGTGATTTTGCCCTTTCTTTGCACCAAAGAATAGGCCTTCCCTCTCCCATGTAGAAACCACGATATAGTGATGGCCTCCTACTTGGATGAATGGAATTGGATCAAATTGGATAGAATCATGGAGGAGGAGGATGCTGTCAGTGGCTACTAGTGTTTTATGGAGTTATAAGTGGCGTTTTTGTTGTTTTTACCTGCAGTTTTAATTGTGTTTTTATGTGCTGTAACCTGCCCTGGGAACTCATGGAGAAGGGCGGGTAAGCAACATAATAAGTAAATAAGTCTTGATGGCTATATTCCCTCCAGTATCAGGCAGGGCTGTGGAGTCAGTACGTCATACCTTCGACTCCGACTCCTCTATTTTTCTACTGTCTGACTCCAACTCCTTCATAAATGGCAAATGTATATTAACTAGTAATGACAAATTTACTGTAGTAAAATGGTAGCACAAGGCATTTCATCACCACCACGTGAATGCAGAGCTTGGAAATGTTACTTTTTTGAACTACAACTCCCATCAGCCCCAGGGATTGGGCTCGTGGGAGTTGTAGTTCAAAAAAGTAACTTTTCCATGCTCTGGATTCACGTGGTGGTGATGAAATGCCTTGTGCTACCATTTTACTACAGTAAATTTGTTATTACTAGTTAATATACATTTGCCATTTATGAAGGAGTCGGAGTCGGTACATTTCTACCGACTTTGACTCCACCCAAAATTGCTCACGACTCCCACTCCACAGCCCTGGTATCAGGCATGCAGTTTTATTTTATTATATATATTTTAAAATTTTGATTAGAATTTAATTCGATTTATAGTTTGAAATTTTTAAGGTCAACATGCTTTTAACATCTGATTTTATTGGTATTTTAAATGTATATTTTATGAAAACTGCGTAGAGGTTTTTCTGTTTTAGTGGTATATAAATCCTTTAAATAACAAAGGGTGGTATCCAACTAATTCGTTTCATTAGTGCAAAGATTTATGCTTGCACAGTGGAATTTCCCCCTCTCTTCCCCTTGCATGCCCCCTAAACCTTTTCTGGGGGTTCACCCGACCCTCTGAGGCAGATGGGGTGGGGAGCTCCATTGTTTAAGTGCAAATCCTTCCGCTTACCAAAAAAGTTAGTTGGATGCTGCCCAAAATAAACAAAATCAGAAGAAGTATGCTCTGGATCCCAGTTGCTGGGGATTACCCATGAGAAACTGCTATTTCCCTCATGTCCCGCTTGTGGTCTTCTCATAGGCATTTGGTTGGCCAGTGTGCAAACAGAATGTGGGTCTAGATAGGCCTTTGGTTTGATCCAGCAGGGCCCTTCTGATGCTCACTGCATCAGACTCTTCCTTTACCAAAGAACGGTTGTGTTTATTAAATCTGTATGACTGTATCAAACAACTCTTAACAAAAGAAGATCAGAATTTAAAGCGATTAAGCAAGGTATTCCAATTGCTCCCATATTTTTTTGGTTTGAAGTAATTATAATGTCCTTTCCCCCTTTTACTAGTGAACAGGGGGACGGTTACACTAAGCCTTCTACTTGCAGATTTGTGATTATATGAAACATTAGCGTGTGTTGGTTTTTACGGGGCACAGGCAGCACCTTATTAGGCATCCTGTCTTCCCCCTCCAAGCATCTGGGACAGTTGTGATTCACTTGGTTCTTCTATTTGGGCCCCATGTTTGTCATCACAGAGACTGCCTGCTGTGTTTAATAGTATGAGAAGGCCTTTAACAATGAAAGGAAGCAGATGACTGATGGATGAGTGAAGAGAGCTTTGAGGGTATAGGCCAGCCTTTCCCAACCTGGCGTTCTCCAGATGGTTTGGATTATAACTCTCATCCGCCCCAGCCAGCATGCTAGGGCTGATGGGAGGTGTAGTCCAAAACATGTGGAAGACACCAGATTGAAGAAAGCTGGTATAGGCAATTTGGGGTGTGTGTGTGAAAGAAGGATGCATGAAGCAGGAGAGTAAGGTAAAGTGTAGGATATAGGAAGAACAAATTAAACCAGAACTGTCGCTAGAAGCTAAAATGATGAAGCTGAGGTTATCCTACTTTGGACACATCATGAGAAGACAGGATTCACTAGAAAAGACAATAATGCTGGGAAAAACAGAAGCAAGTAGAAAAAGAGGAAGACCAAACAAGAGATGGATTGATTCTATAAAGGAAGCCACAGACCTGAACTTACAAGGTCTGAAAAGGGTGGTTCATGACAGATGCTCTTGGAGGTCACTGATTCATAGGGTTGCCATAAGTCGTAATCGACTTGAAGGCACATAACAAATAGGAAGAGGGAAGAAAAAGAATGGATTAAGCAGAGGGGAACCAAGATGTACAGCAAATAGGGTGGGAGAAAGCCTCTAAAAGGAGAAAATAAAAAAGGGAGAGTAAAAGCATGAAGATGTGGTAGTTTACATTTTTTTGATATACAATACATTAAATAGAAAATAGGTCACAGCGGACTGCAACCTAATAGCTTGCATAAAAATGTGCTCTGCATTAGAAATCGCAAGAGCAGGTCAGCCCAAGAATCCATCGAGAGTGGTGCCCTTTCTTTTGAGCTTGGGGGCTATTTCATACATGCTTTCTGTGTAAGAAAAGGTGTGTGCTCAGACTTCCTCATCCATATACTTGCAAGAAAAATAAAAAAAGCTTGCACTGCCCTTTAAGCAGTGGCTTTCACACTTTTTTTCTGGTAGGAAACGCTGTTTGTTGGACTCTGCGGGTAAAACATTGCACAGTTGTGTGGTTGCTTTTCTAAGTTCTTTTCTAACCTATTCAGTCAGATGAGAGACTCCTTTCTGGAAACAAGGCAGGTAGCATCGCTCTTAACACTGGGGTTTCAACTATAGATGTATTAAGAAATATATGTCTTGATTTATCTGTCAAGTTCTAACTTCGATAGTAGATACAGGACTATCCAAGTAGCTCACTGAGTTTCTCACTTCAGACATGTTTCTAAGATGTGTGTGTTGGAAGACTTCCAGAATTGTGCCAGTTGAGACAGAAATATTCCAGCTACAATTCAGACTGCCAGTGGTAACCCCTATATATTGTACCTGAATGTTTGAAGAACTGTCTTCTCCCATATGAACCAGCTTGATCACTAAGATCACTGCAGCAAAGATGCCTCTCTGGGGGGTCCCTACCTTCATCATTCATTTATCATTTTATTTGTATGCCGCCTTTCCACAAAACATTGTGCTCAAGGCAGACAAGGTGAACAGAAATACATCTCAAAAACAATTACAAAAACAATTTGCTAATAACAAAAAATAATAAAACAGTAACATAACAACAAATATAAGCAAATACAAGCAAAAGCAACTTTTTAATATTATGAACATAATAAAACAATCTTTAAAAACAAAGAAGAAGTAACCATTGATCCCGCCCCCCCAACCCCTACAGAACACAATCTACTATATCTGCTACAAAACTTCATTATTCTGAGTGGAGGCTTGTTTTGGAGGGACTGTCCAGGCAAGGCCCCAGTAGCAGCACGGTCTCTTTGTAAGCAGAGGTGTGGACTCCTCTCCTTGAACACAGGTATAGGCTTCCAAAATCACTTTGGGGTAAAAGAGGCAGGGCAGGTCTTTTCTCTGGCTGGCAGAGCTTCTGCAGAGAACTCCTGACCAGGTCTTCAGAAGTAAGGCAGGTGGTGATCATGAAGAGTGCCTTTTCAGTTGGCAGTGCTTTCCTCATATTGGGACTAGCGGGGTGTTGTGGTTCTGATCTGGGCTGCAGTAGGGGCAAAGGGTTAAAGCACCCATCCCACCAAACCCCATTCCCAGTCTGGCTCAGCTGACCCCACACCAGCTATTGATAAAAATGAACTATGCAAGGGCAAACTTTGTGACCAATTTTACGCCTAAGTTTGGCCTTGAGAATAGCTTTTCTGGAGAATATTTCATGGTTCTCTGTGTAACTTGTGGGGGTGTGGTTTCTAGTTTTAACTTTGCTTACTGTTTTTCCTGAACATTTCTTAATATTGTGATGGTAAATTGGAGTGCTTGACTTGTCCTCTTTTCCTTTCCATTTATTTTGCAGAACTTCCATTTCCTCGCTAAGCTAAACAACTCTATAATCTCTTCCCACGCGTCTGTCGTCATTTGTCTTTTTCCCTTTAATTAGTTTTAAACAGAGAGAATTGAACCGAAGATCAGCCTGAGGAGTGTGCCATTTATTTGTACAACAGCATAGGTTTTCAATTTTTATTTTTCATCCCCTTTCTTGTGCATTCATACAATTCTTTGTCTTTTTGTGACTGCTATTGAACATAGCAGAGAGGGTTTCATTGACTAGACCACAGTAGATCTCTGTTTCCCCCCTGAACCGTCACAGATAATTTAGCATCTATTAACTTTAGAGCACTTCCAATTCTTCTTCCCATTGTGTGCGATTCTGAATCTGCCAATGTTATTTCCCATCTGCTGTACTCTGCTACCTGTGCCATCTAGTTTGCTTAGTTCCTGTGAGTATTTCTCAGTCTCCTTAAGTCTTGAATAACTTTCCTTAAAAAACATGGTGGCATTTTTGTTTTCAATTGTATTTCAAGGGCGAGTTACATCATTTTTTAAATTAATTGGTACAGACTTCTCTCTCTGAAGGATTCATAGTCCAAGATATAAATAACCCAACACCTAGTAGCCACTGGGCTTTTCCCTCCAAATCTGATATTCAGATGTATACTACCTCTGATCCTGGAGGCTTTATTTAGCTGTTGTGGTTAATAGCAGTTGATAGTCCTAGCCTCCTGAGTATGTTTAATCCACATTTAAAAGCCATACCATTAATAATGTTATAAAGCTCCATCCTGTTATTCCCCCCCTTATGGCTCAGGCCAAATGAGTTTAAGAATAGCTTTGTTAAAAAATTGGTCTTGAGGAGGAAGAAATGGCTTAAACAACACTAAGTGAAGTAGGCTGATCAGCCATGAAAAATAGCATGGAAGAAACACAGAAAGCAATGGGAGCAAAGGTAAAGGAGGTCAAGGTGGAATGAGCAGAGAAATTCAGTTAGCTAGGAAGGTGGTGCTACAAGCCACAGATGATCATGGCAAGCCAAGGAGTTGGGGGAATTGAGATGATGTAGAACCTGTTCTTTCTTTTAGCCTTGTGTGAGTTGCTACTTTCACATGGGAGAATTCCTACATTACCATTTTTTTTAAAAATAACAGTCTTGTGGAACTTTTAAAGACAAATTTATTGTGGCATAAACTTTAATAGACTAAAGCCTAATTCATCAAATGCATGAAGTGTTGTATGACAGAAAGGGAGCAAAATAACCACCACATTGTAAATAGTGATGGCCAAAAGGCCATGATATGTGAGGGTAGCACTAGAACTCTGATATTTTTATATATGTGCAACCCAAATGTACCCAAGGAAAGATAATTGGAATGACCAACTTATGGTAGCCATCATGGTAATAAAGCCATATTTCTAAGTTAATTTAATACCTTCGTAGGAAAAAAACCCACAGTCCTGATTAAGCCCAAATGGAATAGAACTATATTTGCCAATTTCAACCTTGAGTTTCCCTTGGGTGTGAAACTGTGGTGATTTTGAGTGTTGGCAACATTGTGTTTTTGGAAATGGAAATATTTTCCCACTATTCTTTGACTTTTTTGGTCAGATTTGTGCCCATTTATTCTTTTGTACATATGGGCCTGTTTTCCTGTGTAGATGGCAGGTGATGGCATATATCTTGTTGAAGGATGATCATGTAAATATACCCTTGGTAGTATGGCTAATTTTATTAGGTCCTGTAATAGTGTTGCCTATTTGGATAAAGGAACAGAGTTGCCATTTAGATTTGTTGCAGGGTATAGTCCCTGGGTTTGCATGGTGTGTCTGTTACTATATAGCCATTATAGATCAAGAAATTCTCTGGGAGCCAAGGCCACAGGTCTGCAAGGAATGGATTGTCAATTGCTGATTATATGTTCAACTAGTCAAGATGGAACTGTAGGTGACAAGTAGTGTTATCACGTTCTCTTCTGAGCCTCTTCTGTTGGTGACAACTCCAGGGTACCAGTCTGGTTTGTCAATATGTTTCTTCACTTCATTGGGCAGATTATTGTAGTTTTCAGAATGCTTGATTTGTAAATTCTTCTTGTGTGAATACTTCATGTAAATCCTTCTGGTGTAAGTCTCTGTCCAAGATACTAGCCCAAATGCAGTTGTAATTTAGAGCTTGGCTGTGGGCAAAGGATATGGGGTGTTCTCTAGAGTCTAGATCAGGGGTTCCCAATTGTGGGCCATGGCCCACTGGTGGGCCTCAGCATGTTCTCCAGGTGCCCAATTCTTGTCTTTTTTTCTTGACAGGCATATGGCCACACCATTTTCGAGTTGTACCTGACAAAGTTGACAGAACACGGTATGACTCATGCAACTTGCATGAATCATACCGTGTTCTGCGTAGTGTTTGGTTTCTGGCAGTTGCTGACAACTTATTCACTTGTGTTTTGTGGCATGCTTGAGTCCAACGCGCGTGTCACTCTCTCATGTTTGTCACCTTCCAAGACACTATTTAGGTAAGTTATCTTGTTCATATATTTCATGGTAATAACTTCTATAGTGAAGAACATATATATGTTATAATACACATATATATGGTCAGGGCTGTGGAGTCGGTATGCCAAACCTTCAACTCCGACTCCTTTGTTTTTCTACTGTCCGACTCCGACTCCACCCAAAATTGCTTCCAACTCCACAGCCCTGAAAAGGGCTGTAAATGTCTTTTTAGTTCTCATAGGAGCATTTTTATCGCTGCCTGAATATGCGCTGATCTTGGCATGACAGCATTTGTCTTCATCTGGGTCCTGTGATACACTGACACACAAAATATTTTCCATCTTGAGTTATGGTGAAATGCTCAACTACAACTGACTTCATGGGAAGCTTCTTTGACATTTTGAATTTATATTTTAAAAAAATTGTCAATCAAAATTTATTTTGAAGTCAGAGTTGGTACATTTCTACCGACTCCTACTCCACCCAAAATTGCTTCCGACTCCATGACTTCGACTCCATAGCTCTGTATATGGTATAATATGGTGAAAAGATACATAAACGGGGTCATCCCTCAAGTAGCATCGATTCATTGCATGCTGATAAAAGATGTAGGGGCCATGCTACTCAAACTATTCCTGGATCTGAAATCCCATCTAATAGCTATGATCATATGTCTATTTTTTCTATTCCCTTCATTTTTTTTAGTCTTTTTTTTTTACATTATTTTTTATTTGCTGTTTCCTAGGTATTTCTAAGTTTTACTCTAGAAACCCTTCTGAAATGACAAAATGAGGATATGATGAGCAATACATAAAGTTTGGATTCACATCCTTCCATGATCGTGGAGAATTAAAGGGACAATGCGTCCTGTGCCAGAAAGCTCTCGGAAATCACTCTTTGTGCCCATCGAAGTTGAAGCTCCATTTAGAGAAGATGCATCCACAACATCAACATAAGGATGTGGACTACTTCAAACGAATGGAAGAGAATGTGAAGCGCCAGCGCTTGGATCAAAGTGGAGCATTGTTTCAGCAAGACAAGCGTCTTACGGAGGCTTCTTATGCCGTCAGCTTCCTCATTGCGCAACAGAAGAAACCTCACACAGTCAGAGAGACTCTGATCAAGCCATGTGCTCTGAAGATGGCTCGTATTCTGCTTGGAGAAGAAGCTGAAAAAAAGTTCAACAAAATTTCTTTATCGACTCCATGACTTCAAAGAAGTTCAAAGAAGGATTGCTGACTTGTCTAGCAACATAAAAGAACAGGTGATTGCTGAAATCAAAGACGCTGCATTTGGATTCTTCTCAATTCAGTTGGATGAATCCACAGATGCTTCATCCTGTTCCCAGCTTCTTGTCTTCGTTTGGTATGTGAAGGGTGATTCCATCAAGGAAGATTTCTTATTCTGCCGTTCTCTCGAAAGAAATACCAGAGCTGTGGATGTGATGGGAATAGTATCAGAGTTCTTTGACCATGAGGGACTGAACTGGCACAATCTATGTGGAGTGTGTACCGATGGCGCCCCAGCTATGCTAGGAGCAAAAAGTGGCTTCCAAACGCTTGTTCGAGATCGATCTCCAGGCATCATTGGTATTCACTGTCTGATTCATTGGCAAGCTCTTGCTTCAAAAACCCTCCCATCTCATCTTCAGGATGTTCTTGAACAAGTCATCAAAATTGTGAACTACGTGAAAAGCAGTGCTTTGAATTTCCGACTGTTCAAGCAGTTGTGCACAGAAATGGACTCAGAGCATACGAACCTGCTCTACTACAGCAAGGTGTGTTGGCTATCAAAAGGCAATGTTGTGACACGAGTGTTTGAACTCCAGGAAGAGTTGCAGAGTTTCCTTCAGATGCAAGAAAAGCACAAACTTGAAGCTTCCTTCCATGAAAAGCTGTGGGTCTTTTGCTGCACATACCTTCTGGATATTTTTGATCAACTGAACAGACTGAATCTAAAGCTGCAAGGAAAGGGAACAACTATCATTCAGTTCATTGACACTCTCAGTGCATTTATACAGAAGCTTGAAAATTGGAAACAAAAGGCTGAGGAAGGGAACTTTGCCATATTCAAATCTCTTTCAGCAGTCACTATTAATGATCCGTTGGATCCTGGCGTTGCAAAGGATGTTGTGACACACCTCAACTGTCTCCGAGAAGAATTTCTGCAGTACTTTCCAGAAATTGGGAGAGAAGGACTGGCGCTCATGAGGAATCCTTTTCTTGTTAAAGTCAGTGATGTCCAGGATGACCTGCAAGAGGAACTGATTGAACTTCAAAATGATTCTGAATGCAGAGATGTCTCTGAAGCTTCCTCTATCTATGAGTTTTGACCAAAAATGATGGGAAGCTACCCCAACATTGCAAAGGAATGCCTTCAGAAGCTCCTGCCCTTTGCAACGACTTATCTTTGTGAATCAGGCTTCTCAACGTTGGTACAGCTGAAGACAAAGGCTCAGAACCACTTTGAATGTGAGGCAGAACTTAGATGTGCGCTTTCTACAACAGAACCTAGGATTGGGAAACTGGTGCAGAAAATTCAGGAGAACATCTCTCATTAAAGTAGCTTCAGCTTAAACTGGTTTGAGTTTTTTTCCATCCAGCAGATGCCTGCAATGTTTTGTTTTCACATAGAAATTGTTCAAATGAGAAACATTGTTCCATTAAATACTTTTAAATTGAACTAAGTTGTGATTGTTGTTGACATTTCTTTGGTTTCAAAAAATTGCTCACCTATGATCCCCACTAGACCATGACATGTCAGGCCAAAAGCCAGTTGGGCCACATAGCAAAAAAAGTTGGGAAACACTGGTCTAGATGGTTTCTGGAAGTATATAGATGTGTAGCAGCCAATGGGTTTCTGGTATAAGATGGTATTTATATGTTCATCATGTGGTTGCACTGTGTGTGCAGATACAGAACATGCTGAATGTACCGGTCCATGCTGAGGATGACAGTAATAGCTGCTGAAGTCCTTGTGAAATTTCTCAGAGATCTTTCTTGGGAGTCCAGATGATGAAGATGCCATCATTCTTACTTGGTTTGGTGAGAAGTATTTGGGAACAGGAGGTAGTGCTTTTCTAAGTCAGTCATGAATATATATGGGCATGGCTATTGTTGACCCATGTGGGAAATCATGGCAGTGCCATAGATGTAAAGGTACAAACTGCCCCTATAACCACCTGAAATAATTGTGGGTGAAAGCAAAGAGGCAAAAGCTTAGGGGCCAAGTGTGCTATGGTGTTATCAGGGGAAATGTTCCCAATGGCTTGTAGCTTATCCTGGTGGGGGATGTTAGTGTACAGAGTCTTTACATCCATGGTTGTTAGCATAGCACTATTTTCCTTAAGAAGTCAAAGGTGTCTTTAAATAACTAAAGGTACTGGTAGTAAATGGTCTGACACATGTATTTTCAGAAATAAGTAGGCAGAGTTGCACTGGGAAATACATGAGAACTAACTGGATAAAATAGCTAAAAAGTTGGACTTAAACAAGAGAGCTTAGGTTTGTATCCTTGCTTAGTCACAAAGCTGCTTGGGTGAACTTGTGCCACTCGGTACGTCTTGGCCTAGAGTCTCCATATTCTGCCAACAAATCCATACCAGATTATGGATCCAAGATTACTTTCGCTGTAAGACTGACGTTTTCACATCAGTCATTACATGGTTGTCAGTCACCACACAAATATTTTGAGTGAATTAGTAACACTGCAAAAACACAATCCTTTAAAAAAATGTTCTAAAATAAATAAAAGTCAGTCTATTTTCTCACTTTTGAGAAAAGAGCCAAGGAATTGGATACCACATCAAGGTATGTACCAACATTAAAAGAAGCTACGTCAAAGCATGCATATAAGCATGTTACCATTTTCAGGTAAGAAGATGGACAATACTGGTAACACAGTGCACACAGGTACCTTTTTCAACATTTGATAGGAGTGCCCAGTTATCCACACATTGTGGGGTAAAGTTCTCATTTTTACCACAGTTAACACGTTTGTTAAAACCTCCTATTCATTTTATGTACGTCTCATAAATCTTTACAGTGGCCAGAAGTCTGCAAAGTATTGTGGAACCTGCACATACTCCCTGTATTACAGCATGTCTTGACCTAGCATGGACAACACTCCAAGAAAAAATTGGTGCAGCAACTCAAAACTTCCCACGGATCAAGCTAAATCCCAAAACCACATTGTATATCTATTACATTTCTCTCTCTAGATTTAACCATAACCGTTTGTTCCTTGAAATAATTTAGTTAGATAAAGTAGGATGAAGGATATTGACTGGTCCAGGTTCTAACCAAAGATAGCTTTGTGCCTGAGCAGGAATTTGAAACTATATTGCTCCAGTACAAGCCTCAAACTATACAGCACACTAGCTATTCTTAGCTATTTTCCTCCAAAGTCATATCTGCTGTAGTGCAGTGACTGGAGTATTGGACTGAGATCTAAGTTCAAATCCCTGCTCCATCACAAAGTTTACTGGGTGACCTTGAGTCTGTCTCTCAGCCTAATCTACCTTGCAGGGTTGTTGTGATGATAAAAATATGTAAGTATACCTCATCTCTTTTGGGGAAGAGTGAGATGATGATGATGATGATGATGATGATAATAATAATAATGCATTTTTCTTGTTCTTCTTGTGAGCTGTTCTGAAAACTGTCAGAGGATGACAAACAAATGCAATTATAAAGACTTTGTAATCAAGTTCCACTCATACTGGAGGATGGCAATCTATTATCCAGTGGCTTTTTTATATTGAGTTATCTGTTTGCATATATGCACAAGGAACTATTCTCTCATATAGGCAAGGTTCTCCACTCCCCCCAAAAAATGGCAGCCACCCTAAGCCGCTCTTTCCATTAGCTGCCCTCTCTCTGCTTCACAAACATGAGCTTAGCACAGTTTATAATTGTTGTTGCTTTTGTAGTTATAGAACCCAGACTTTGCCTTGGGCTGTCTAGATAGGAAGGGACCCAAACCAATCTGTAGGCCTTTATGTATTTGAAACAACCTTAATAAAATGATTGCCTTTTAAACAGCATACTGCTCTTTTATTTTGTTGCTGGTTCCCACTGTATTTTTTGCAATTGACATTTGTGAAAACTCCAAATGAATAATTGGGGAAGTGGGTAGGGGAGCAGGAACCAAGGGAGTATCGCAGTAAAACTGGCTGGTAAAATTAGAACAAGGTCCTAAAAATGTTATTTGGTGAAATAAGCAGGTGATTCATTGTAGCTCTAGCCACATAAAATAATGGATTTAAAATTTTGTTCAGAAATGGTGCTTAGATTGTGTTTGTTGCATCTTGCTTTTTTAACATGAAAGCTAATTACCAGTGTCCAGAAGGAATTTGTATACATCTCGTCCATGTTGTAAAAAGCTTTCCTCCCTTCGTCCTCTTACCTAATCCTCTGTATTCTGGAGTAGAAGGTCTTAGTTCCTTCCTGAGAACAGGACAGCTGATTGGATGGGCCAGTGGCTTCATCCAGTATGACAAATCCTGTATTGATGTCTGAGGTGGAATGTATCACTTGGCCTGTATTTGCAGAGGCTTTGCATCAAGAGCTTAGAGTCTTGCACTTTGCCCACCTATCCAAAGCACATCTGGGGGGAAACTATGATAATTCCAGACATTTACCATCAAGAAGGATTAAATGAGTGATTATATATTTGGCATGCCAGAACAGAGAGAGCACTAATGTTGGTATAGCTTTGTAAACATTTAAGCAAAGAGGACAAAGGGAAATGTCTGAATGTGAGGAAGAAGATAAAGCAAGAAAAGATCAAATGCACGCTTTCAACTTAAAATGTAGCTGTCAGTCAGACCTCTTCTCCTCTCCCCCCCCCCTTCAAATCCCTCCTTAAAACCCACAATTTCTATTAAGCCTTTGGCTTAATCTTTTGCTCCAGCTGAAACAAAGCAAAGTACCTCCAATGCCACTTGTGCAAATGGTGCCATCAGGACAGATGAACTGCCAACAACTCTGTAATAAGGTCATACTCTCTGTCTGGAGGTGTAGGTTTGAATCCCAAGTAGTAGAGCACCTACTTTGCATGTAGAAGATATTGGGGTCAATCCCAGGCACGAAAGAATTAAAAGAATCCAACAGCAGATGATAAAGACTTCTTTCAGAGACCCTAAAGACCTACTGTCAGGTAGAGTAAGTTATACTGGGCTAGATGGACACCTGGTATAAGGCAGATATAGTATAGTATAGTTCTGTAAATTCATTCCCTGCTCTGCTTGCATCTCCTATTCCTTCCTTCCTCTGATGTCTCCCTACCTATCAGAATTTAAATTGCCAGTATCGGTTGGTTTTACTTATTTATATTTAATCTGCAAAGTACCATTTATGTTGATCTTGATACATTAATCAACATCATGAGTTTTTGGACATTTTAAAAAATGTAACTGGCTGCCACAAAGTGTTAATGAAATGTGTCACGTGCAAACAGTTGTGCTAAAAGAGATGGGACTTTCCCTCAGCCTTAGGACAGCATCTGTAATGTGAAAGACTCTGTAGCAGTGTGAGAAACCAGGCCTGAGAGATCCCTTAGGTGGGGAAAACCTAAGGAATGATTTGTGCTATAGGAATGTCTTGACTTCAGAATTCTGTTTTTAAGCCAAGAGGAAAGTCAAGTACTTGCAGTATAATGGACATGGAAGAAGCTCTGAATTGCTTCTTTTGGAGGAGTGCTGACATTTCTAGTGCATTCCTAAAAAGTGCTAAGCACCTCCCCACTTTTTGTGTACATGCGAATGCAGCATGGAAGAGCACCGTTTTGAAACTGAAACTTACACTCAGAACATTAGTAGACTGAAGATACAAGCCAAAACTGGTTTACACATCAGATATGAAAACGCTCTTTTCCTAGATAGTGAGTCTAGAATGACTACTCTGGTCCTGTATTCAGAAATGTGAAAGGAGATTAGAATGACCACAGCACATGGAAACTTGTAACACTCTACTCTCTTCAACTACCCAGCACGTGTGAATGAAAGACTTGTTAAAAGCTAGCTAATTTGTATTTAGATATTGGCCGGTACTTTTGGCATGGTGACTAAACACTGAAAC
Organism: Rhineura floridana; assembly: GCF_030035675.1. Lineage (NCBI taxonomy): Eukaryota > Metazoa > Chordata > Lepidosauria > Squamata > Rhineuridae > Rhineura > Rhineura floridana. The sequence goes on along the minus strand of NC_084483.1, from coordinate 186,413,882 downwards.
CAACTTTGGGTGACTTTTGTTTTGGCCCTAATGCGTTAGTTAAGGCTGTGACCATAATTCTACAGGAATGCTGGAAAAGCGCAGAATGTTGTTATTGACCACGTTATTCAACTTCTTGACAATCTCCACTAGCGATGTGTGAAGTCCCAGAGAAATTCAGAAAAAAACCAGGTTTCTCTCCCCCTCCCCCGTTTCGCCTCATTTCCCCCCAGTTTTTTTTCCTGGGCCTTCACATTTCTAATCTCTACCATTTGTTTCAAAAAAGGATTTTTTTGGAAGACTCCAAATTTTTAGCCCTTTTGACAGTCCTTCTGACAGTCCTTCCACGCAACCCCAGTACACATGGGTCTCCTTCACCCACTAACTGGGAGTGACTTCCCCATATTGCTGCCCCATGCAGCTCCAGTGTGAATTCTGCACATGTGTGCCTGGGGCCTCTTCCCATCATAGGTGTTTCCCTCCAGGTGGGATGGTGTTTGGGTTGGGAAAATCCGCAGGATAGGCCCTGCGACGTGTAACCCAGCCACATGGGACAGCGTCATTTGCCAACAACTTGGTGTGTGAAGGGGCTGTGGGATTGGGCAGTGTGTGGATGTGCCCTCAGAGGAATTAAGGAGGAGGGTCTTATGATGTCAGTCTTGCCACTTGTGTGGATCACAGGATGTTTAGGTGCCTGCAGAACAGGGAGGCAGGGCCTATCAGCTTGAGTGCAGAAAAGATTGCAGCATTCAGCATGGCATGTAGAGAGTGAGAGAAAAGAAGGCTTTGACTGTTTAAAAACTGACATGCGTGTGGGGTGTGTGTACCTCTTGTTTTATCTTTTCCACAGAATGGTCTTCAATGTCTTTTGAGGAGCTGCTGCAGTTGAGAAACCGGGTTGGGACCAAGGCTTATCAGCAGATGACTACTGGGAAAAGAGCAGCAAACGTCACAAGAACAGCGAAGAGGCAGTACCCAAACAAACATGGGTAAATGTTTTTCCCTGCTATGTATTTCCAAAGGAAAGAGCACATCTGTCTGTGCTCCCTTGGGCTCCAGTGAAGTCTGCATGAGAGGAAGCTCTGAACTTGTTTGCTCTGGAGTAAGCCTTCCCATGCATAGAATTGTGCTGTGAGCCCATTTCTGCTTAGAGATTTCTAATTTGCCGTTGGAGAGCTATTAGAGCAGAAGCATTCAGCCTGGAAAGAAGGAACTGGGTTTTTAACCAGAGGGTCCTTTTGCAGATGTTTCTGTCTTCATGAAGGTAGGTGGCTTTCTGGATAGCATGGACTTCCCTGAAAAACTAACAGCCTAAGTGTCCACTTGACAGTCCGCACCACTGAATCAGCTACTGGCTCTCGATGCACTTTTCTGACCTGACCTGGCTGTGACTAATTTATTTCCTTCTTTCTGAGCCTCTCTGGGATCCTTCTATGTGGTGACTTGGATCCAGCTTGTGTTCACAGCACCTCACACTTTGATGCATTCTGTAAAATGTCATCCGTGTGATCAGTAATTTAGACATGAAAGCAGACAGGCATGCAAATGGATCACCGTGGTCCCTCCTCAGACTCCTCCCTGCAGCTCTCTACATTTTAGTGTGTGTTGTTACCCTTTGTTCATAGTCCTGGAGCTGGGTTTCAGTCCTCATAAGTGTGACATCCAAGGCAATGTAAGCAGACATCTGCTCTTTACTTCATTAGTTCTTTCTCATTTGTTTTCAACTTTCAGTTGGAAGCCGTCTCTGTTTCTCTCCTCTCTCCCCACACCACCCTGTATTAATATCTTGTGTTGTTATTTCATCTTCTACCAGAGGCTCTTGCTGGCTTTCCAGACAATACTATAAGCTTTTCAAAATGCCTCTTCTATTATGGGTTACTTATTTCTATTTTTAGCTCTCCAAAGCCTTTAGGGAGATGCTTTGTACAAAACCCCAGTGTAGCTGGAGTCAAATCAGCTAGGTGTCTGTCTGTCTAGAAGGAACCATCTTGACTTCAAGGTAATACTCCACAAATTCCGATTTGTTCAGTGGTTCATTCTTGAATGAAATTGGATTCGGAAGCAACCCAACACTGTGATTTTTCCTGAACAAAATTTATAAAATCTTTTGCATACTGATTGGAGGCCAGTAGGTTATAAAAAAATCTAGGGGTGTCCGAAGTCCTGTAGGAACCTAGCTGGTGTATGAATTCCCCCAGGATATCTGGAATGACAACTCCTGTCCTCCTCCTGCTGTGATCCATTCTGGATTGTGTACAACAAAGTTGTCCCGTTAGTGCAAGGACTTTCACCTGCGCAATGGGACTAATTTTCCCTGTGCATACCCCCACTGAAAAATCTGCTCCAGAGGGATGGAAGACACTGGAACAGATTTGGGGGTTGTACAGGGAGAGGAGAGGGAGAGAAAGTCCCCTTGCACAGGGCAGGAGACTTTGCACTAATGGGACAACTTCATCGGGTACGACCCTCTGTGTTTCTTATCTACCTGCTGCAGAAAGCAGGATTCCATTTCTACTTCAAAACCTGTGGAGGAGGAGGGTAAGGAATTGTATTACTGCAACAGTGGGACAGAGGACTATTCTAAAATAATGCTTTAACAGGCTCAGGGATGCAAAACAATAGATACAGCATCCTGCTCAAGAGCTGGCAGTTCTACCTGTGGGACTCCATTATACTGTCACAACTCTAGTAAGGGGGTGCTGTCTTTACAGCTACCTCATAAAAATATCATTAACTTCATCTAGCTCTTCACAAGCTGTTGTTTCAGATGATGAGTTTGCTTGTTTTCTTCAGCCATCATAATATTAACATTTTCCAGTTCTCCAGATGGGGTTTGGTGTCTGCTCAAAAGGCTACTTCTTAAAGAGCCATCTCTTTTCTGCGACTAGCTGCATGTGCTGCCTTTGCTGCTGTGCCTGAAGGCTATGGTATAAAGCTGTGGCTTGTACAAAAGGAGTGTGACGTTCGTTAATGTCACTGTCAAATAGGCTACAGGTGTCATATTTTCAAAGGATTTATACAGCGCCTCACTAAATATTTATGTTGGCATAGGGATGGTGTCACATCAGTCCAAGAAAATAAAAGACACAAAGTGGGTGATACGGCGATGTTACTGGATCAATTTGTTGTGAGAGAATTTTCCAGGTTCCCAACAGTTACCTGTTTTGTCTCTTTGGATGATTAGCTGGAGTGGGTTGAAAATGCTTTTGAAGGTGGTAAGCCAATGATAATGCTATATGGTAGGATGTAATGGAGAGAGGTAGCAAGTATAGTGCTGCAACTGTTCTTTGCTAAAGTGGAGCCCTTGTTGGAACTCTTGCTTTACACCAGTTTACTATAGTACTTACTGCTTTTCTATCCTGCTTTTCCATTGACATGCTAAAAGCAGCTAACAAAATGTAAAATTGCACAAAGCAGTTGGAACAGATACAATTCTAACGTACACAAGACAAGAGTGGTGCTTAGTATTTTTTTATTCATTTCTGATCACTTTTCTTGTAGAAGTAAAAGGTTTGAACAGTAACTTTTGTTATTCATAAATATAAAGTTTAAAAACACAACAGTGCTAAAGCTAATTTAACATCAAAATGGACAGTACTGTCTTCAAGTCGATTCCGACTTATGACGACTCTATGAACAGGGTTTTCATGAGGCTGAGAGGCAATGACTGGCCCAAGGTCTCCCAGCGAGCTCCATGGCTATAGTGGGGACTCGAACCCTGGTCTCCCAGGTCGTTGTCCAACACCTTAACCACTACACCACACTGGCACACATCAAACTACAGGTGAAAAGCTTTGCCAAATATGGTTTTTTTTAAAGGGAAATCTTCATAAATTATAATTAGTCTGGGCATCTTTTGTTCATCACCTGGAAAAGTGTCCCATAAAACAAAAGCAATTATTGAAAAATCCTACCCCTATCAGTTGGTGCTTCTCTCAGAGCAGAGTCTCCATTGTTGATTTTTACTGACAAACCAGTTCATTTGGGGACACTTCCTTCCTCTGCACCCAGGCTATTTAGGACTTGGGGAAAAAATAACTTTTTTAAAAAAACATGGGCCACTACACCACACTGGTTCTCTGGGCATAGCAGTCAATTGATAGTAAGAGTAGATCCATCTGCCACCACTGCTGCATAATCTCAGTGGAGTTTCTCACCATTAATAAATGGGTTGCTTCATTTTGCACTAAGAACAGCTTTTGAATGCTCTCAGGGGAAGCCCCAGATACAGCCTGTTGCAGTAGCCAAGCCTAGATATTACAAATGGGTGGGTGATGGTTTCCATAACTTTGTGACCCTCCAGTTGTTACTAGACTACAGCTGCCATCTTCCATGACTGTGCTAGTGGCTGGGACTGATGGGAGCTGGAATTCAACAATATCTGGAGAGCCAAAGGTTTTCCACCCCTGCTTCTAAGTTGCAGCTGCAGCTAGTGGATCAAGTGCTGAGGATAAAAAGCAGTTCTGGATACTAGAGAGATTTTGGGCATCCAAAAGTAGCTTAGGGTTGTTCCACTTCTAGAGAGATGGCAGTGTCATTCGTATTGAAGCCAGGTTTACACGACTTTCAGCCTAGAGATGAAAAAATGCCATTTGTACAATAGGATTGTTTGTTTAAAAAGGTCAGTTGGGTAACGTTGTTCAGTTCAGAGTAATGCACAGAAGAAAATGAAAGATATAATCCTCAACTTTCAATTCACTGTGATATACAAATAAAGGTTAGGGACCAAAATTTCAAACAGAAATCTTGCCTTTGAAAAGCAAAATCTAGTTAGAGAAGAGATTTTTGTTCAAAACTTTGGCCCCTAACCTTTATTCAGAGGAGTATACGTGTAATGAGTTGTCCTGCAATTCTGAGGGAAAGTATGCTTTCTAAAAATGTAATGAATGCAGGTGGAAAGGGGACAAAATGCTAAGAACACTTAATTAGATGCACACAGCCTGGGAAGCTTTTTTTTATTAGTGCTTTTTTCTCTTTTACACACGGATTATGTAATTAATTTGCCATGCGATGATTGCAATCATCGCAGTACAATCAGTCTATCAGAATCCACCTACGCCAATAGAATTGAAATGTTTTCTTTAGTTTCCAATTTTATACCCTCTCATTCTGCGTGTTAGCAAAGTGGCTAGTAGATGTGTGGATGCGTGGATAGCCAAATAGAGGGTGGAGGGCAGGATACGCAAGACGGTGTCTACTTGCCCTTGCAGAAAAATGTTGAGGGTTGAGACGACCCCCTGCTTCTCCCCCCCCCGCTCTCCTCCCCAAACGGAAGTGGATATAAGCTGAATAGGGGCACTCCCTTTATGTTGCCAGGGGAATGTTGTTGGCAGGGAGCAGCCATTCAGGCGCTGGGCTGAGGAGAAGCGAGAGGCTGCTGTTTGCTTTCCTTCAGCTGGGGACTGAAGTGAGGTACCATAATTTAGTGACAGAGCATCTGCTTTGCATGTAAAATATCCCCAGTTCAGTCCCAGGTGCCTTCAGGTCAAGCTGGGGGGGAAAAACCTGTCTGAAACTTTGGGGAGCTACTGCCAGTCAGTGTAAATAAGACTGAGCCAAATGCGCAAATTATCTGTCCCAATTGGAATAAGACAGCTTCTGTAAACCTGTGACTTAGTGGGTGGTAGAATGTGGCTCAGTGAATATGCACTGAACGGGATTCCTTTGAAAGGGGAATTGGCCTTTTAAGGGAAGCCTTTCTGTGAGGCCTGTTTCCCCCCACTTTCACCTGTGAAATTATTTATTTATTTATAAAGTATTTATATAGCCCTCTCAGAATCAGGGCAGTGTACAGCAACATAAAAAAAACTTGCAAAAAAGTACAGAACAGTCTTTAAATATGTGCAATATTTATCAGCTACAGACATCTTACCAATAATATCCATATCCTCACTTTCTATAGCAGGGCAGGAAGCTTTCATAAGTAGAGTCGTCAATTGAAACTCTACAGTGCAAATCCTTAGCATGTATACTTGGAAGTAAGGCCTATTATGCTCAGTGGGATTTAGAATTACACAGTTGTGCTAAGGCAGCCTTTTCCAACCGGTGTGCCTCCAGATGTTGTTGGACCACAACTCCCATCAGCCTCAGCCATTGGAAATGGTGGCTGAGGATGATGGGAGTTGTGGTCCAACAACATCTGGAGGCACACCGGTTGGGAAAGGCTGTGCTAAGGATTACCCTGTAGATTTAAATTATGAGGGGCAATTTTATTCTGTGGGATAAGAGTACTGTTGGCTGAGGCTGTGTTTCCCCCAGAGTGTTACTGAAGAAAAAGTTGATATGAAAGAGTGGTTTTCTTGTTAACAGTGAATGGTAACATACAATTCAGTAAACAGAACTTACCTTGTATTTCCTTCAATATCTGAAAAAGGCATCATATTGAGGCTCTAGTATTTAAAGGTAATGATTAATCAATAATTGGGCAAAAGCCAGATTATTTATCAACTAAAATTTATAATCTGTTGACAGCTCTTAATGTAAACATAGCAATAAATATAAGGAAAATATGTACTAATTATGTAGTCAGCCCTAATATGTATTATAAATTCTTCTTATTCCAATAAGTTTGTGTCCAGTCCTGCATTAACGGACTTTTCTCATGTTCTCTTCTCTTGTTAAGAGTTTTGTAATGAGTAAATATACACTTCACTTTCCAAGCCGCTTTCAGTTCCTTTACATAGCAGTCTCTAGTTTCCCAAAGCTCACTGAAGGGCATATTTTGACTTCTTCTAGTGGTCAACGAAAAACAACCAAACCCTGGTGTGGCATTCATTTGATTTTTGCATCTTGAGTGATGGTTCTGAATATCAAGCCACCCAAGGCTAGGAAATTCCTCCAGTCTTCTCTTTCCGATGTGTGTGTTCTCTCTCCCACAGGCCTCTGGAAATTTCAGCGAAGAAGCCAGTCCCCTTTCTGAGACGAGTCGTGCCGGTTAAAAAGAAGGTGAGTAGCCTGTTGCCTGTGGACAGAAAGAACTGGAAGAGAAAGGAAAAGAAATGTATTTGACTAGGTCAACTGAAAGCCACTTGGAGGGGATGAATGTAACAGAGTCTGTGTGATGTTTGAGAAGGACATTGACTTAGTAAGCAGCGTATAGCACAGTGCTGCATGAGGCGAGTACCAGCAAGTGTGACAAGAATGATACCAGTTCTGCTAGGCTTGCTTCCAAAAGACAGAGTAATGATGGGTGCACGAGAAGAGAGAAACTACTTCTTGGCATTGCTTACCTTTTAGTGCTTGCGTCACTTTCCTCCTTCACAGTTACCTCGAGACCCACGCTTTGATGACCTCTCTGGGGAGTATAAGCCAGAAGTTTTTGAAAAGACCTATGCTTTCTTGAATGACATCAGGAAGAAGGAGAAAGAGGTAATGGCTGCAGCGGCTCATCTTGCGGGCGGCCTGCATACAAGAGGGGAAAGCCTCAAATTGACTTCCCTCTTTTCCTAAGTATTAGATTGAAAGGTAACTTCCTTGAAGCGTCCGTCAGCACTTACCCATCTCTTTCTCCTGCAGGTAGTTCAGAAGCAACTGAAGAAAAGTAAAAATGTAGAACAACAGAGCAAGTTGCAGCAGCTCCTTAAGCAAATGGTGAGTTGGTGTTGTGGTGAATTAGGACCAGCTCATGTTTCCTTTGGAGATGTGGGAGGCAGGCAAAAGCAGAAAACTTTAATGAGGCAAATGAGATTGGGGAAGAGGAGAAATCGGGCTTGCCTTGGAATGGTGGCAACTTGCCCATCTTTGCTTTTTTAGACACAGCAGGAGGAAGTACAGAGACGTCGCCAGAGGGAGAGAGAAAAGGACCTTGCCTTGAAGAGGCAGCAGAGGGAGCTGGCCCAGCAAGGAAAGAAGCCCTTCTATCTAAAGAAGTGTAAGTGTTGATCACATGAAGACAGAAGCTGCAGAGATGGGTCCTTGACTTTAGTACTATCCATGTTGCACCAATACATGCTGTCAATGGGGGAACCTGTGTCTGATGTTTATGAGTTCACAGCAATCGAATACTAGTGTCTGCAATGCTGTGACACTTAAACCAAACACAAGGAAGGACTCGTTGTAGTTCACAGCCTGTTGATTACTTCAGACAGGTCTTGATGAAGGCAGGAAAGAGGCTGACAAGAGCAGTGTTTCTGGGTTCTCGTCTTGGTTTTCCCCAGAACTGTGACCTGATAGTCTTGTTCTGACACTGTTTACTTTCTGTAAAGTAAAAAATTTATGAAGTATTACTCTCCTCTGCTTGGCTTTTGTATTTGAGACAGCCAACATTGCCACTTTGAATGGAATTCTCCCTTCCTGTGTTCACTGGATCTAGTTCCTGAGGAATAATGCAAAGCAAGGGAACTGAATGGAAAGTGTAGACATCCCTGTAGTCAAAACTTGGATATTTGTTTATTAGGGAGTCTGTTAAAAGATTGCAGTGATGGAAGAGAACTGGGATTGGGGAAGGGAGCTGGAGTTTGGGATGGGAATTGCTAGTGATGTTATGAATGGTGCTGGCTTGCATTCAGACCACTTTCCCCTTGTGCTTTGCAGCTGAAAAGCGGAAATGGGAACTGGCTGAGAAGTACCAAGAGCTAAAGAAGAGTGGGAAGTTGGAGAGCTTCCTGAGCAAGAAGTGGAAAAGAAATGCCGCTAAGGACAAAAGAAGGCTTCCTTTTAGTAAAGATGTGTAATACATGCCATTTTGCAGGTAGCTTTATGATAGGTGCAGATCTGCTGCTGCAAGGCAGCACCCAACAGTCCCACATTCCTCTGCCTTATTGCCAGGAGCACTCCCATCCACTGAACAAGAAAGCATTTGAGCAAAATTAATTGGTGGCATTCCTGGCCTCACAGAAGTCTTCATCTTCTAAGAGCTATCATCCGTTGAGAAGGGGAACAATTGTATCATTGGCCAGATATCTCCTCCTCCTTCCAGGGACCAGCCTCCCCATGTGTGTGCACGTACACTCACTCTGCATATCCCAAGAAACAACCCCCTTGGATCCCACCCCTAGTTTCTTTCACTATGCCACCTGTGTCGACTTGGAGGCTCCTCTGTCTTCACCCACCATTTTTCCCCCTGCTCCTACTTATTAGTGCTGCCTGACTGTATTCCCAGCTGTTTTCTTTGCACCTCACTGTGGAGACTTAAGAGAGTTTCCCAGTTACCCATTTACCTTAGTTCCTTGCATAAATACTGCACAAGCCAGAATCTTCCGTAAGGCAACAACACCTCCCTGTTTACAGCTTTCCATATGGGAGAACAACAAACAGCACAGTGAATTCTGCTCTTTAGGAAAGCACAGTTCTCTTTTCCAGCCTGCTCAGACTCTGGCTAGGAGCAACTGGTTTCTTTTGCTATGAATGTCCAGGATTCTAACATTGGACTGGCCCATGGGCAGCTTCCTAGAGATTTTGTATTAAGAAGCCATGTGAAGTCTCCGTACTGGGTGAGAGTGAGTTTCATTTTGACAGAGCTCTTCGGATCACATACTGGTGACATGTTCTATTGCAACATTTCACTGAACATAACTTGAAGTAAAGTTAATAATTTTATAAAAGCAAGCTTCCTCTTTGAGGAGCAGACGCTCCTTACATGAGAGCTCATTCATAGGGCAGTTTATTTCATTAGTGCACAGACATTTTCTCATAGGATTTGTTCTCCCTCTCAGTATGGCCTGATGTTTTCAGCTGGTAGATTACTACATTCCAGAGAAGCAGATCACTTTCTGGTTTTTATCTCTTGTTCCAAATATTGTCAGTCCTTTAGCACTTGCCCTTCTCGTTCTGTGCTTCTGATCCAACTACAGTTGCTTTGTATCCTTGTCAAGTGCAAAAAAACCCCCAACCTTTTCTGGATGGACAGGGCAATTTTGCAGGGGCTTTACTGCGACATAAGGAACAGACTTCTCCATCTGGCCCTTTGCATCTGTGTCTTTGTGCACTGTGCAATTACTATCTGAAGCTACCTTTATATAGAATCAGACCAGCTTGTTTTCCATACTCTGCTAATCCAGGAGTGCAAGGATGAAAGAGGTATACCGAGTATCAAACCTCACCCCCCTTCCCCACTAGAAATCCTACTTCCAGCCCTCTGGTGTAGCATATAAGAGCAGCCCTGCTGGATTAGATGAAAGGTCTGTCGAGCGCAGCGTTCTGCTTGTTACACTAGCCAACTGGGAGCCCGCAAGCAGAGCATGCAAGCAGCAGTTCTGTCCTGCTGTTGCTCTCCAGCAGTTGGCTGTTCAGTGGCATATTGTCTCCGATTGTGGCTTCAGAGACTTCACCAGCCATTGCACCCTCGCTCATCACTCCAGTCTTCATGTCTAGGAAGTTGCCTTTTTTTTTAAATGGAAACTGGGAATTATTTATTTTTAGCAAGAGGCTGAGTCCTGTACCCAGAATCTAAGGTTATACGTCCCCAGTCCTGTCACAGAATTCCTATAAACTGTTGCTCTGGGACTGAAGAGCTGAGAAGAAGCACACACTGGTCTCTGCCACTGACTTGGGAACCAAGGGCTATTGGGAGGCTGCACCACCCCTCCCGTTTGCCCAAGGAGGAACAGCATTGTAAGGAGAAGACCAGCCTGGCTTCAGCCACAGAGGAAGGGGGCAGTTTCAGGGAATTTGCTTCTCCTGCCAGTAAGAAAATTCTGCTCCAAATTCTGCTAGTGGCCCTGGGATTGCAAAGTAGAATCGTGCTCTGGCCCCATTAATCAAAAAATGGTGGCTGGGGTATGTGAGTGTGTGTTTGGGGGCTGTTTTTTCATTTGTTTATTTTTTGTATTCCTCTTTCAACAAAGCTTTTAAGCAGAGACCTCATCCTAGTCTGCATCTGTGCTGGAATTGCTTTTTAAGATGTTTTAAAGTTTTTTTTTTTAAAAGATGTTTGAAAGATTTTTGTTTTAATATGTTTTAAAGTGCTTTTAGTGTTTTTGTTTGATGCCCTGGGCTCCCTCTGGGAGGAAGGGTGGAATATAAATTTAATAAATGAATAAATAAATATTATTTATTATAACCTACCTTGAGAATCATTTGATTGAAAGGTCCAATACAAATTTTCTAAATAAACAAAAACCCAAATAAAATAAAAATCTTAATTCTCAGCTGTAAGTCATCTTTATTGTAATTTCACAAAGAGAGAGAGAGAGAGCGCACTACTGCTCCCAGAAGGCAGTTCCCCAGAGTTACGAGAGCGTGTTGGGGAGGTGGAGAGGGAGATGTTTCTGGACTGTACTGCCAGCAGTTGCTTGCACTCCTTCCTGGTGCTGGGTTGTAAATGTGAAGCACAGGACACTTACCAGGGTGGAAGGTCATGTCCTTTATTATTAGTATTTATTAATAATTACACTTATAAAATCACCTTGGGAAGCTGGCCACACACATTGCTTCCCCTCCCCCCCTTTTTAGGGCAAAGAAATGGCTACCAAGAAGCACACAAAGACAGCTTGTACTTGTGAAACTTGTTTACTGAATCAATGTTTTTAATAAAGGTTTTTATTGATAAACAACATAAACAAAGAGTAAACATATACAGAGAATAAGCCTTCACCCCCTCTGTACAAAGGGTCCCTGTCCCCTAAGATACAAACAACAGATACTCTTTCAGTCAATATAACCTTACGCCTGTTTCTGTGGATTTAAACAATAGCCAAAAAAAAAAACCCCTCTCCAAGTTTGGATACAGTTGGATAAAGGGGAGGAAAAAGGGAACAAGCATGGATCAGATAAACCACCATTCACAATATACCTCTCCAAAATGAGAGATGGGTGTGGGGGGGGTTGAGGTTTATCTGGAGTGGAGTTGATAAAGGAGAGGAATGGCAGCCAGTCCTCAAAAGTGTCTTGTTGAGTTTTCCCCTGGCCAATTTACATTGTTGAGTTATTTTATCTGCTAATGCAGCATACCATACCCTATCATACCGTTTCTTAATAAGGGGTTGCACACCTTTCCAACATAATGCAATTTCCATGCAGGCTGCCACCAGCAAATATATTGTTAGGGTTTTAAGGGGGATTCTCTTATTAGGACCTCTAAAAAGTGAGAGCAACACCAATCGTGGATCCATCTCACTTATAAAGTGAAGGACCTCTGAAAGTATGCCAAATGTTGAATGCCAAAAATTCTTAACCATCTGACATTACCACCAAAGATGTAGGAGCATACCAAGCTCCAGCAAAGGGGGCAATGATACTGCAAATGTGATGAAGTCTCACAGGGGTTAAACGCCACCTGTGAACCAGTTTGAGGGATTGTTCCTTCACCTTTGCAGACACTGATTTAAAGGGGGTGCTGTCTATATTGTTTTCGATTCCTCTGGAGTTACTACACCCTTCAGTTCAGTTTCCCACACCTTTCTCTTGGTACTGCTGTTCAAGGGGTAGCTTATAAATGTCTGTTGCACCACCTTTCACTTTTCTCGAGTATTCCAAACATATCTTTTCAAACAGAGTAACAGGTCTTGGAGAGCCCCTATCCCCCATGTCTAGATCATGAGTTTGCAAAGGATGTTATTTGCACTTTTTGGAACCGATTAACAGGAACGTCATCAAGTTGGTCACTAATGCATTGAGGGGTGATGGTGTCTTGAAAAAATAGATCCTGCATCCTGTAAATACCTTTCTCTTCCCATTTACTATATTGTTTATATTTGAATGGGTCACTAAATTGAGGATGATCGAGAAAAAATATGCACGGGCACCCTCCCTTGACGTTTCAACCTAGTATCCTCCTGAATGCAGGCACCGCACGCCACAGCCTTCATCAAATCCCAGAGAAGGTCAGGTGAAATTTCAAGGAGGTTGTTAAATTGAAAATATTCCCCTATGTTCTGTTCTAGCCGGTCTTTGACCAGTTCGTCCATCAGGAGGGAAGGGTTCAGGTCCCATGCAATGGTCTTAAAATTGTGATCTGTAAGTGAAATTGTGACCCCTAAGTGAAACTGACATGTTCACTGGTGTCATGTTCATGCAGCCCTGGGCTTCTACTGGGAGAAAGGGTGGGATATACATCCAATAAATAAATAATAATTTATTTATTTATTTATTTCATTTATAGACCGCCCATAGTGAATAGCTCTCTGTGGTCAGACACAGGGATGCAGCCTCTGTCTGCATTTAAAGTTCTGTCTTTGGGGGACGCAAGTAATAGATCAATCCAGGAATAAGTCTTATGGTGGGCAGAGTAGAAACTGTAATTGTGTTAACATTCACCAGATATCACTTAAGTCTCTATTAATCTCTATCACTTAATCTCTATTACCCAGGTGGGTATGAGGAGACTACTATTTGCGCTAGGCTCCTACTGTCGATGTGAACGTCTTGAAATCAATTATTCCAAGACAGTGGTGATAGCATTTGGGAGAAAGCATAAGAAGCATGTCTGGAGATTAAATGACCAACCTATACTCCAACTGCGCCATTTTAGATATCTTGGCCTTACTTTTACTCAGTCTCTCTCCTGGAAGTTATGAAGCAATGCACCTTAAGACCTCTAATTCCATCCACTCGTTATACCATTTTTTCCACCATAACGGTGGAAAACTAGTACCGCCTATAGTCGAGGTCTTCCAAAAGAAATTCACCCCAATCCTACTTTATGGTGCTGAGATTTGGGGCTATGCAAAGATTCCTTCCTTAGAGAAGCAACAAAATGCTTTTGCCCGCAGAATCCTAGCCCTCCCTAAAGGGACCCCATCTGCCCTTTTAAGATCGGAGCTAGGACTATATTCCCTAACAGCATTAGCTCACGTAGCCCTCGCCTCTTTTTGGCTTAGATTAGCTGGTATGGATGATTCAAGGCTACCTAAAAAATGCTATCTAGAACAACTTCGTCACCCTGATCCAAACAACTGGCTTACTAGGACCAAATCTATTTTAGCCTTTTACGGGATTAGTATTGAAACTGCCCCCTCACATGTTTCCTCTAGAGCTAGAGCACGACTCAGGGATAGAATTCTTTTCTATGCTTCGAGGTGGGATTTGGCATATGCCTCCCAGTCCTTCTTCTCGCATTGGTTTCCAATGTATAAAACAGCATTCTCTCTGGAGCCCTATTTTTCTTTTTTAAAATCACCATGCTTGAGATTCGTTTTTACTGCCCTTTGTTTTCAGACTATGCCCTCAGCATATCTGGAAGGGAGATATAGCCAGACTCCTATACACCTCCGATGCTGCCCATGCAATTCAGGTGAAGTGGAGGATATCTCTTACTATTTGTTGTTCTGTACCCTTTATAAAGACCCTCGGGCCAAGTTCCTATCCCCCATTAATCTTAAGAATAGGACCCCTCTGGAACAAGTCTGTATTTTATTAGCGGGAAATGACCCTTTTATAACGCATCAAGTTGCTCTTTTTGGTCATGCGGCCACCAAAATTAGAGCTAAATTTTTCAGATAGCTTCTTTTATTTTCCAATTATATAACGGCTTTTTTTAGTCACCCATAGTTTTTCATTGATGTAATTATAGCTATGCATTCGCTTATTCGATACCCTTTATGTGATTCTAACAAGTGGTGTAAATTCTGTAAATGTTTGTTCTTTTATTGTATGCTTTGTAATGTGCTTGCGGTGGCTCACGAGCTGTAAGCAATAAAGAATTTACTTAAGTCATGGGTCTCTAACAAATTGGAAAATTCAGAAGAGCTTCACCCAGATTGAATGGGCCTCGAGAAATCTATAGTCATATCAGGAACCATGTTTAAATCTCCTCCAAGAATTACATTTAAATGAGTCCAATTCAGTGAACGTGGAGGACAAGAATGGAATCTGCCCCTCATTTGGAGCATATACTGAGACAATAGTAATAGTAAGTTGCTCGGGCCCCATGTGTCCTCTGACTATGACATCTACCTAACACATCTGAGACTTGGAAAGGGCATTGATGAGTGATAGGAATGGCAACCATTTGAGATTTAGATGACCCCCGGAGACCAATAATAGTATTTGATCCGTTTGCCCTTCAATCTGTGTTGAGATTTCTGATGTGTTTCATGGAGAAGAACCAAATCAGGAGCTTCTTTCCTTAACAGCATCTCTATCCTAGATAGTTTCCCAGCTGTACCCAAGCCTTTCACATGAAAAGAAAGGAGTTTTAATTTATCTCCCATTTGGCAGCCACAGTTGGTCTGAATAAAGGAAAAGCAGTGGCCTCAATGTGGGAAAAATCCTTTGAAGAGCACGGACCTGTAGACAAGCAGAACAGTAAAAATACCCCGAAACAGTAAACATTGAAAGTTGTAGCCTTTTATAGGCTGAGGTTTGACAAAGTCAAATCTCCACAGAGCCACTCATGGTGGCTGTTGCCTTAAGGCCAAAGGGGGGGGGCTAAGGGAGGTAGGAATAATTATATGAAAGCAATCCAATGGCTCCTCTTCAACCCAAAGGTGTGATTAAAGGATGTGAAGTTCAAAGTAAGAGAACCGTAATAGTGGGGAAAGTATTATCTACAGTAACATTGTGGATGCAAAAAGATTTCAAAAGAAGGGGAACCCTCCCCCCATTAGCTTTGTAGAAAGCACATAGTATGTCATATCAAAGCTATGAAGTAATTGTGCTTTGTTCCTGATGTGGAGTGTGGAGGTGAAGTTCATTTGTTGTCTCTGGGGGCATCCCTTCGTCTGCCAGGAAGGATGCAGTCTAGGAGAGATTTTGGTAGGTTGTCACGTGAGGTCCCCTCCTCTGGGTTGTCTGGTAGAGTCAGATTTATTGCACGCAACAAAGCCGCCCCCTGCAATTCTGTAGCTGCTGTCAAGAATTTTCCCTCATGGTGTACCACTAATTTAAAAGGAAACCTCCATCTATATGTTACGTTGGCATTCTGAGAGTTTCATTATAGGGCTTAAGTCTCCTGTGACAAGCAAGCATTTCTGCCCCAGTGTCCTGAAAAACCTGTAGAGGCTCATTACGATATGTAAGCTGGCGTAGCCCTCTGAGGGCCATGTATACTGGTTCTTTCTTCCTTTATCTCTCAAAGCGAATTATAATATCCAGAGCGGTGGATGCCATCTTTGCTTGGACATCCCACAGCTCTATGAGCTGTCATCCTCTGACAGCTGTAAACCAAGGTCAAGCCCTGTCAGCCAAGAGACTAAGAATGTAATCATATCCTCCCCTCATCTCATTCAGGGATCCCCCTAAAACGAATATTCTGATGTCTGCTTCTATCCTGCTGATCCTCCATTTGCAATTGCAAGTCCTGAACCACATCAATCACCTTTTCAACTTTCAATTGAGTCTTTAGGCCCAGATCTAGGGCCTTGCTCACTGTATGAGCAATATCAGAAAGTTTTTCTGCAAGCTCATTCATTGTAGCCTCTAATGGTTTTAGAGCATTAATCCTGTCTTCCGTTAAATCATTACACAGTTGTTTAAGATTTTGAAGCATTTCTGCTGAGGCTACCAGGTCTGTTTGAACCTTCCTGCTCTTTCCCACCTTAGATTTCTGTGATGGTGCCGTTTCTGCCTAGTCAGCTTTGTCTGCGCTGTCAAACAGACTGTCTCTGTCGTAGGGGGTGAAACTTATGAGCTGTGTCTTTATGTGATCTTTGCTGCACCCCCTTTGGAGCACAATCGATTAAAGATAAAACAGAGATGAGTTTAATGGTTCTCTTATGCTATATTAAGCCTTCAGACAGGAGCAAGAAGAGATTAACTCTCAATCTTGGCTAGTGCCAAGCCACGCCCCCTTCTACCAAATTCATTCTTAAGGGTTAACAATATAATACTATTTACCATTGGTTGAGTCTTTTAATAGGCAAATATATTGGCTAGACTTCTCTTGGTGGTGTTATTGATTTGTGACACTTGCTTCAGCTAGGAGAGAGAAGGGTCACGGTCCACCTTCCCACAGCTGTCAAGAAAACAATCCGGAGGGTGACAGAGAGAGGCAGTAGGGAGAGAAGGGCGAATGGCTCTCAGCTGAAGGAGCTGCAAGAAAGGACCAGGGAACAGACAAACTGTACATGGTCTCTGGCACTTGGGAGGCAAATGAGTGTTTGATTCTGGGGCGTACTAAGAGGATTGCTTTTTCTCCTCCTCCCCCCCCCGTGTTGAGTAGGGCCTGATTTATTTCATAAAAGATCAAGATGGAATTCCAGTTACCCTCTGAAATGAGAAAGGATTAGAATGTGCTTCTGAAAGATGAAGTAAGTCATAAGTAATTTATTAATCCTCCCCAGCAAAATAAAGTCTTCACTATATTCTAGGAATATTTTCCGTGGGGTAATCAAGCGCCTGACCTTTTCCTTATATTAACTCCCCATTCCTGTCATGAATTATGTTCCTTGAACAAGAACACCTGAGGCATCTTATGCGCTCCTTTCACTCGCTTAGGATGGGAACAGCTTTGCCTAGTTCTTTCCTGCAGTCAAGTTTTCAGTGTCCTGGCCAGTTTTGCACAGGCTGAAGTTCTTCATTCATCTGGGCTACAGGGACGAGAGGCCTAAAACCATATCCCTCCTTCCTCCTCACAGAAGCAACAGCCTGAACAAGACAAGCAGAGATGCAAGGTCAGTTTGTTTCTATTTCATCCTACTGCAAAATTCCCCTTCTGAATATATTTACAAAGTTAATGAGGAATTTTATTTAGTGGGCAGGGTGAACTGAAGAAATGCTAGCTGCCTTGGTACATACTCGTGGAAATGAATGACCCAAATACAGGGAAGAAAGCTACTTTCTGAAATTAGTGGAAACCATAAAAGTTTAAAATAGCTGTTGGGAATTGTAAAAACCAATGAGAAGTAACCATCCCTCTGCTGGGGGGGGGCAGAAGGGGGGAGGAAGCAGAGAGGGATGTGCTACATAGCCACCTGCTGTGTTTTGCATGGAGGAGGGCAGCAATAGTGAATTAAATGCACAGATTTAAGCTTGACACCATTCTGGTTGAGCTCTGACAGTCCCCTTAATAGTCTCCCTATTTCTTCATGTTCCCTGCAATGCCTTTTGTAATGGTGCCAATTCAATATCTTGGAGCTGAACTCCTGGCTTAAATTGGATCCCCCACAGCCAACAATCCCAGAGTAGAAGTGAGGCTTTGTCAGTTCTTTGCAAAAAGCATTTCTGCATATTGGGTTCACAGGAACGTAGGAATCTGCCGTATACTGAGCCAGACCATTGGTCCATTGAGCTCAGTGCTGTCTACACTGACTGCCAGTGGCTGTCCAGATGCCAGCAGGACCTTCTGCATGCAAAACAGATGCTCTACCACGGAGCCACCGCCCTTCCCCTCTCCCCCTCCTTGTCTAGCTGCTCTTCTGATCTTCAGGCTCTTCAGTTCTTTCAAAAGCCCATCTCACCGTTGCTAGTTCACTCTGTTTGTCAATTGCCATCCGCATAGAGTATACTGACGTTTAACCTGAAGGGGATAAGGGCAAAGAGGGGCTAGATTTTGTCATCTTCTTCCTCCAATAGGATAAGTCTCCAATGGCAGCCTCTTGGTCGACAAGACAATTACTCTGGCCTTGTTTTTTAGTCCATTCTCCAGGTGCTTGGTTTTGAAAGCATGAATGGAATAAAAATGTCTCGGATTACAACCATTACATAGAGGATCGTAAGAAACTGTCTCACAGCGAGTCAGACCATTGGTCCATCTAGGTCAGCAGGGTCTGGGGCTGGGGAAGATGGCACTTCTTCAGAGGATAGCAGTGAACTAACGTAGGAACGCAGGATGCTGCTTTACGCTGAGTCAAATTAATGGTCCATCTAGCTCAGTAATGGGCAAATCCACACCATGCATTTAAAGCACATCAAGTGCACATTTAAAGCACGACTTCCCCCTTAAGAATTCTAGAAACGGTGGTTTTCCCTTCACAGAGCTACACGTTCCTAGCACCCTTAACAAACTACATTTCCCACGATTCTTTGGAGGAAATCATGTGCTTTAAATGACTGGTGTGGATCATCTATGCTAAGTGGCAGCAGCTCTCCACGGTTTCAGACAGGAGGCTTTCCCCACCCCTAGCTGGAGATGCCAGGGTGTGAATCTGGGATGTTCTGCATGCACACCAGATACTCTACAACTGAGCTTCCTTCCCCAGCTAAGATGTTCTATGGGGTATAATGAGGGAAATGAATGTTCAATGTCAAGTTAATGCTTAATATTCAAAGTGTTATTGTTGGTATATTGCCTCATCCCATATGTGTCCACTCGACCACTTGAATCTGCAGAACTGGCACTTTTGCACGTGCCACATAATATTTGTTCCGCGCTTGCAAGACATCAGTGTGGTAGTACCTATACTTTGGAACTCCCTGCCCATTGACATTAGGCAGGCAGCTCCATGGTATTGTTTTTGGTGCCTGCCAAAACCATTTTTTGTTCCGACAAGCCTACCCAGGGATGTCATTTTAGTAGGTACAAGTGTTTTAAAATTGCTGATTTTCATTTTATTATGTAACTTATTTTTATTTTTTTTTATTGGTATTTTAAATGAATTTTTAGACTGTTTTGTAAACTCATTAGAGGCCTTTTGTTCTACTAAGTTGTATATACATTTTGTTAAATAAAAATAAGTAGATATATAGTGCTTTAGTGCCTAGGAAAAGCTTTGAACACTCTTCTCTTGGTATTCCCTGCAGTAGCCCTGTAAGATAAGCCAGTTGGAGACGAGTGTTCTGTTTGGGGAGGAAAGGGGGAAGCAAGCCCCCTGCAGCAGTTCCTTCTCCTGCCAGAGTGGACTTCCCCTTACTATGATGTTGCTCTTGGGTGCCAAGCAGGACAGCCTCCCAATGGTCCTAGGTCACCTGGGTGATGGCAGAAGTTGCCACGTGTTTTCCTTCTGCTCTCCAATCCCAGGCCAACTTAGCTATTTCCCTACACTTAATATTGACTACTTATTTAATTCCATTTTATGAATCACTTCCTATAAAACATCCCACAGTGATTTAACAGTAAAAACATCAGTGATTAAAACTATTTTATGCATTTTTATTTAACAAAATTTAAATATATATAAAAAAATACAATTTCGAACATCAAGTCCGATGCAGGCTGCAATAAATTAGATGAAATTATAGGAACACTTGAATGTGATTAAGTTAACAATGCTGCAGTATATAAAATTGAGTTTAGAAACTAGACATATAAAAAGGAATTGGGAATATCAGGAGGGAGGGGTGGCTTCTTATTTTTATTGCTATAATAGTAAAAAAAAAAAAAGAATGGTAAAGACCCTAAAAATTCTGAAATACACTATTGTGGAAAGGGTGTTAAGTATATAATGACATGGTAGACTTTTTATGAGTACTAGGGGCTCCGCCTCTGCGTGCTTCATATGCCAACACCTCCCTCAGATTGCCAGGACCCCTCTCCCCCTCATCCAAGTCACCAAGGCGCCCGCCCCTTCCCCCAATGGCCAAGTCACCCTCCTGCTCTCCATCTGGTTTCACACCCTTCCTTGCCTCCCCACCACATGGCCTGGAGGAGGTAGCAATGCCTCCCATGAAGAGGCTGCATGGTCACCTAGGCTGCTGCCTGATCCACTGTCCTTCCTCCCTGCTCACTCGCTCTCCCACCGTCAGCTTGGCCAGCTGCCTTCCTTCCCTTTTCCTGCCTCCCGGCCTTGGCCGCTACTGCCCTCCCACTGTCCGGTCCACTGCCTTTCTTCCTTGCCCCCCCCCCAAACCCAGCGCAGTTGTAGTTTGCAGTGCCACCAGTCTGGCCAAGCAAACTGCAGCAAGACAGATTCAACTCTTATGAAACGATAATATTATCTAGTTAGACAGCTGGAAAAGTAGATAAAGTAAGTAAAAGGTGAGAACTGGAAGATTTATTGCTCATTTTCATAGCCGCCCCATAACATACATTTTCTGAGTGGGTCACATAACTATAATATAAGGTATTCAAAACTAAAAACACAATCAAAACACAGGTTTTTTTCCGGAGAGGGAAAATTCTGACCTACGTTCATGGATGCTTTACATTTCACAGGTAGGTTGCTGTGCGATGGGGAGGCTAGGCCTTTAGACAAGGCACATTGCCCCACCCCTCTGCCTGGACCTTATGAGGAGCTGCAGACTGAGAGGTACTGCTGCAGGGGTGAGACTGTGCTGGGCCCATCAAAGGGCAAGCTTTTCCACCTGCCTTGCCCCCTCACCCCTGCTCTTATGACATTTTTCTGGGGACTGGCCTTTCCCAGGAAGATGAGTGCTTTTGCTTTTTAGCTGTCGTTGCTTTTTAGAAATGCTAGGATTTTGTTAGCTCGGTTTTTTGTAAATTGTATTGTTTTTATTTGTATTTGTGTTTTTCTATTTGTGTATAAGCTGCCTTGGGGGCCTTTATGGCCAAAAGGCAGCCTAGAAATAAACCGTAACATAAATAAACTGTAAATCCTAACATACATTGGTTGGTTTTTAAAAGGGGGGGCACTGCATTCTCAGGTCTTTCTCCAAAGGGGTTCCTCATGTTACCAGCATTGGATTCGCTAGCTTTGTGCATTGTGAGAGCCATGTGGAGGCTGCTGTCTTAGGAGCATAGGAAGCTTTATACCAGGTCAGACCATTGCTCCATGTAGCTCAGTATTGTCTACAGTGACTGGCATCAGCTCTCTAGGGTTTCAGGCAGAGGAGTCTTTCCCAAGCCAACCTGGAGATGACGGGGAGTGAACCTGGGATCTTCTGTATGCAAAGCAGATTCTCTGAAACTGAGCTACTTCCACATTGTGGCAACAGCATATGGGGGCAATAGCATTGAGCAGCCCAGTCACTTGCCCATGTGGACTTGGGCGAACACCACCTCAGAATCTGCTCCAGTTGGACTTTCCCCTCCTCCTTCACCACCCCCACCACCCCCACCACTACCCCAGGCCATCTACTAGCAACTGTCCTGGAGGAAAGATCCAGAAAAGGTTTAAATTGCAATTAATCATTAATGTAATAAGCAAGTAAAAAGAACAGAAATCCAAAATTATTCTTAATTTTAAAGAAAGTAATGATTATGGTCTTGCATCCTCCCCAAATTTTTCATTCCAATAGGAAATGAAAATCAGCAATTTGTTCTTATGTATTATGTTTTCTCTTACACAGTAATAATATCCTAACTTATACATTATCACTGTATCCCAAACTCTGAAAAACCATTAAAACAAAAGGAAGGGAGGTGTGTTTTCCCCCCAATATTTGGAAATTTTAGCTGATATCAGAAAAAAGGTGACTATTTCTATATCCTCATTCTCAACATACCCTTCCAGATAATTTAAAATATATTTATTAGGTTCTTTGGTAATGTATACCCTGTAATTTATCTAATGTAATCCAGTACTAGATGCTAGAAATCTTGAATTTTGTGTTATTTCCAGAAGATGTGTAGATGGACTATCAAATCACAACTTATTCTTTAAATAAGTTTAATTAAGGACTTCAATCCTGCTCTAATATTAGCTTTCTTGCTCTCTCACACAAGCGAAAGCCTTGGGTACTGTAGGTCTTAATTTTAAATTGAATCTCTTTCATAATCCTAGCTTCAGAGTAGGGATAGAGAAGAAATTGTATGCAGTTCCCATTGAAAGGTGAATCTGCCTAATTTGCACTTTCCAAAACATGAGAACCAAAACATCCTTCAAAATTTGCCCTTAATTGAATTTTGTAATGCAGTTCTCCAGCCAGTAAACGTGCACAAAAATAAATATACTGGAATAAAATTGCATTAAAATGCTTATATATTCGTGAAAAAATGTGAAAATGCATTATATTAGAGATACCTGAAAGACAGTCTTACCCCTTACTATACCCAGTCAATCACTGTGCTCTGCAGGTGAAGGCCACCTGCAGATACCATCTTATCAGGAGGTCTGCTCTGCTCAACATAGGAAGTGGACCTTTAGTGTAGTGGCGCCTACCCTTTGGAATTCCCTCCCCTTAAATATTAGAGAGGTACCATCTCTGTTACTGTATATTTTCGGCACCTACTGAAGACTTTCCTCTTTGAACAAGCCTTTTAAGTAGAGACCTTATCCCAGTCTGTGTTTGTGTTAGAATTGCTTTTTGAGATGTTTTTAAAGTTTTTTTTTAAAAAAAGATGTTTTGTTTTTAATATGTTTTAATGTATATTTTTAAGATGTTTTAGAGTGTTTTTAGTCTTTTTGTTTGCAGCCCTGGGCTCCTTCTGGGAGGAAGGGCAGGATATAAATTTAATCAATCCGCAAAAATGTGTATCTTAGGCAAAGCATGTTGTACACTGCCCAGAGAGCTAATGCTCGTCGGGCGGTATAAAAATCTAATAAAATAATAAATAAATAAATGTATTTGTTAGGAGAAATTCACACTAAAATGCTGATGGATTTTCATGAGGACTCGCAAATTCATCATCATAATCATCATTGTTATTATTATTAGGTCTTCGCCCAAAGGTCCCAGGGCGGGTTACAACAATTTTAAAATACAGCATTAAAAACAGCTAAAAACAACATGTAAACATCCTAAAATCACAAAATAGAGTGAGTCCTAAAAATATACGCCTCAGGTGTCAAAGACCAGGGTAAAGAGGTACGTTTTCAGCATTTGCCTAAAACTGTACAATGAGGTTGCCAAATGCACCTTAGTGGGGAGGGAGTTCCCAACTTAGGGACCACCACAGAGAATGCCCTTTCCTGGGCCCCCACCCCCCGAGCTTCTGAGGGCAGTGGAACTACCAAAAGGGCCCCTCTGCTGATCTCAACCCTCAAGAGAGGGTCTGTTGGGAAGGAGGCGGACTTTCAGATATTTGGGACCTAAGTCGTTTAGGGCTTTAAACAACGTGAACACCTTAATCTAGGCCTGGAAACAAACTGGCAACCACTGCAGCTGTTTTAAAATAGGGGTTATATGAGATCTAAAGGGAACCCCAGCCAATAATCTGGCTGCTGCATTTTGGATTAGTTGAAGTTTCTGCGTTATCTTCAAGGGCAGCACCATTTGGAGCACAATTGCAGTAATCCAATCTGGAAGTTACCACAGCATAGAGTACTATGGCCATGTCATCTCTGTCCAAAAAGAGCCAAAGCTGGTGAACCAGCTGGACCTGAACAAAGGCACTCCTAGTCACTGAGGCCATCTGAGCCTCCAGTGACAATGTTAGATCCAGAATTAACCCCATGCTGCAGACCTGCTCCTTCCAGGGGAGTGCAACCCCATCCAGAACATGCCATCTTCCCATCTCCCGGATATGAGAACTCTGGACACATAACAGATTTAGCCTCAGTTTAGTGGCCCACATCCAGCCCATCACCGCTTCCAAGCACTGTACAGCACCTCAACTGTACTCCCAAACAGTTATGTGACTGCTCCATGTATCTGCGCTGAGCCTGCAAACTCCTATGTGGGGCCAAGGAGGCCTATTTTTGTGTTCATTACAGACTCTGTTTGAAATTCCACCAAGCCACAGTTGGCTTTCATCACTGCTTGGTCACGTCAACCAGTTCCAAGGTCTCACCACAGGTTTTGATTTATTTATGTTGCAAAAAGGCCATATCCAATGGCAACATCTGTTTGGTCATAAGTAAGAGAAGCCTAGTGCATTGTAAACACTGAATGTGTGATTAGCTGTAGCTTAGAATTAGGTCAGCTCAGTGCCCAGAGAACAGAGCTGCAGACGGGAGCAGAGAAAAACTGGAATCGGCCTGTGGGTTGAATTCAGCCCCCTCTGGGAAAATTCCAAATACTAGTCATTTGTGACCCCTTTCCACCTATTTGTTGAACATCTAAGACCCCCTTGCAGAAGGTCCTTTGGGCAATCCCTGGCAACTCCACGTAGAGCTGGGAATGTCCCCTACTTGAAACCCTGGAGAATCTCTGCCACTCTGTAGACCTGCTTTTGCCAAACTGGTGTCCTCTGAATGTTTCTCACTACACCTTAACCCCAGCCAGCAGGGCTGATGGGAGTTGTAGTCTAAAACATCTGGAGGGTGCCAGGTGGCAAATGCTGATGCCGACGACAACACTGAGCAAGATGGACAAAAGGTTTGACTTGGTACAGGGCCATTTCGTATGTCCCTACATCCTCTTCTTCTGTTAAACTGGCTGTGTGAGAGGCACTACAGTGGACAGCCTGTGTGGGAGGGGCATATGCAGTGTAGCTCCTAACTACAGGATATCTCACTGGTCCAGGAAACTTGGGTAACCTTGGCATGGTTAGGAACCACAGGGTGAGCCTCTCAGTTGCAGCTGATGATGATGTGTGTGTGGGAAAATGACCCTTTTGTTTAGCTTTGTTTTCCTTTCAAGGCACCACTGATGTGAAAGAGGAGGAAAGCTAGGAGGGGTGTCCCTCTACAAGTCCCTGCCCTTAACTTTAATTTTAACTTAACTTTAATTTATGCATTGCACATCCATAATGGGCCCATCAATTGTTTTGTCCATGGAGACACTGATATTTTGCTTCCATACCTGCAGCACCCCTCTGTCACTTTACTGAGGAACAGACTGAACTGGCAGAAAGATGGTGGTGTGGGGCATAGACTGAGGCCGCACCTGCCCTACACATATACAACAGTATCATGCACTTTAAGCAGTCGTGGCTCCCCGCAAAGAATCCTGGGAGTTGTAGTTAAGGATGCTGAGAGTTGTTAGGCGAGACCCCTATTCCGTTCACAGAGCTACAATTCTCAGAGTTCCTTGGGAAGAGGGATTGACTGTTAAACCACTCTGGGAATTGAAGCTCTGTGAGGGGAATAGGGGTCTTTCCTAACAACTCTCAGCACCCTTAAACTACAGTTCCCAGGATTCTTTGGGGGGAAGCCATGGCTGTGTAAAGTGGCATGACATCGCTTTAAATGTATAGTGCAGGTGTGGCCTAAGACAGCAGCTAAGTGGAGGTATTTCTCTGCATAGGTGGCAGGTGTGTTGAGGAACAGAGGTGCCGATCTAAATTCCCTGGGGAGGAGCAAAGCAGCTGTGATCTCCTCCTCAGGAGCCAGCATGTTTGCTTGGTCATGTTAAGCCATACTCTGGCTTACTGTTACGTGCAAACCACAATGGAAGTATGGCAGAATCAGAGCTTGGAAGATTACTTTTAAGAAGTAATAAATTACAGTTACATGGCCCAAAAAAGTAGTAATTACTGTTACAATTGCAATCGCTCTGAAAGTAACTGATTGCTTTTCCTCCAAAGTAATCACTACAATTACATTTCAGTTACTTTAAAAAAACAGCCTACAAGGTGCTGGCCTTGGCTGCTGCACATCTAAGTAGCCTAAAACAACATTAAAAATAAACACACACATACAGAGGTAGTAGAATAATTATTTTTATTCATAAGATAGCAATGGTGGTCTCTCTGCTGGTAAGGGTGGTGGGGAGGGAGGCTGAGGCCACTACTCAGATGTTTGCACGTCAAACCAAGTGCAACCCCCCCCTCAGCCAGCAAGCATAATCTCTGTCACTTAACCACCTCCCAGACTCTACTCTGCCACCAACTAAGGGACACTCACTCAAGCAAACATTTTCCCCTGAGATGCAAAAAAGTTAAAATACTGCAAATGCAGCCCAGTAGCCAGAGAGGGTAGTGGAGGCCACTTTGCGTGCCAAGTGCAAACACAGTATTCTCTCTCTCTCTCTCTCTCTCTCTCTCTCTCACACACACACACTCACACACACACTCACACACACAGTCATCTTTCAGCTCCACAGTTCTTTATCTCCATTCTGCTGCTGCCTCCTTCTCCTCCTTTATCCATGTTCTTGACCTCTGGAGCCTTTTCCCCTCCACTCCATTCTTCACCACCACTATCCATTTTTTAAAATAATTGTTTTCTCCACCCTGTCTCACTCTCCTCCTCCTCCCCATCCACAGAACATGAGGGAAGAGCAATGCTGCACACAAGCCCAGTTTGAGGCACATGATTTTCATCCACAAATCAGAGGAGCAGAAGACTTCCCCTCCTCCCCCCCCCAAAGTAATGCCCAAAAGTAATTCTGGAAACGTTACAATTATTCCACAAAAGTAGTAAAATTACTCCTAGTTCTATTACAATCGAAATGTAAAGGAATTACCCACTCGTTACTCAAAAAAGTAATGAATTACAAGTAATTCGTTGCTTGTAACTAGTTACTTCCAAGCTCTGGGCAGAATGTAAGCATAGTATGTAGTAATTGCATGGTTAGGATGGTGGGAATGGAGAATTTAGATACAGTTCAGCAAGGATAAGTCAGGGGGGAAAGGCCACTTTGTTAAGAGTGGGTCTTCATAAGAGAACTTACAGCCCTACTACTCATGCATGTTACATGCAGACTAGATTATTGTAGTGCATTTAACATGGGGTCTGGCAGCTTCAATTAGTACAAAATGCAGCTGCCCAGTTGCTTGTTGGGACCAGGCTATCAGATCATTTGTGTTATACCAATATAGTATCAGTTGCTCTGGTTGTCTGTGCTGGTATTCAATCCTGAAAGCCATAAACAGTTTGGGGCCAGGTTATTTGGAGGGCTTACCTGCCGAGGTCTTGAGAATAGCTGTGGAGACCCTGCTCATGAACATGCCATTTAGATTATTCAGACTGGCAGGCAGGAGAGCGAGGACCTTTTAAAAATGATGGCCCCATATCTGTGGAACTCCTTCCCAAAGGATGGACATCTGATCCCATCACTATTGCCTGTAAACCTGGCTAGAAAGAGTGTGGGAGAGCTCATTGTCGGAACACTTGACTCAGTATAGAAGGGTGATCTGTGGCTTAACAAAAAGCGATGTGTGAGAAAATATGGCCTCCCTTCCTTAATTTCATTAACAAGAAAGAAGGGACCGTTCGTCCACCAAACACTCATGGGACCATGTGGAGGTGTTATGTATATGTGTTATAATGACAATCCTGATTTTAGCAAAATATTTCTGATACGAATGAGATCTTATGATGAATTTGTTGAGAGATTTGCATTCCCAGAGAACCACACTGCATAAGTTTCTAAGTTTTTAAGTGTATATTTTATGTTCTACTTACTTGAGAAAATCATGGACAAGACAATGCAATTTGTTGCATGTTGTTCTTTTTGAAAAAAATAATGAGAATAATTTTTTTAAAAAAAATATTGCCTGTCAACAGGCCTTGATGATCTATCCAGTTGCTTTGAGATGAGATGCTGAGTTTAATGATCCATGGAGCTGCTGGTTTAAAATTATTTTTCATTTGTTTAAATTAATTTTATAGGGCTGTACTGCAGGCTCGTGAATTGTTTTAAGAACATAAAAAGAGCTTGCTGGGCCAGGCCAGGTGCCAATCTAGTGTAGCATCCTATTTTCACAGTGGCCAACCAGACGCTCCAATGGGACTCGTGCAATCAGGACCTGAGCGCATTTTTCAGCTGCTGCTGATTTAAATGACAGTAGCTTTAATGTAACAAAAATTACTGTTTTGTGTTTATTTTTTCTTCTATGCAAGCCACCTTATGAGGGCTTTGCCCTAAAAAGCAGAATAGAAATATTTAACATTAACAGCATAGGAAACTGGCAGCCATCGGCATCCAAGCTACAGGCTTTCTGTCTGGTTTCTTCATGCCCCAAAACTTCCTCAGACCCAAGAAGTGCTTCTTCCCTGCTGGAAGGTATGCCCTTCCAAAAGGCTTGCCCTCCTTCACTTGCAAATACACCAGCTGGGGTGATTAATAAACAGCCATTTCATTAACTAATTAACCAAACACAGTCATTGCGTACACATAGACATGGTGCACAGGGGGAGGGGCGTCTTCCCTGTTGTGCACTGAAGGGAATACTTTTGCTGTTTCTTTCTCCACCCCCACCCACGATCTTGGCAGCAATTGCACAGCAAGGCTGGTCCCAGAAAGTGGTGCCTGACAGGGCTGTGATTAGCAGGGACGGGATTCCTCATTAGCTAATCAGCTTTCTCCGTGCTTTGTCAGTGTTTAATGAGTAGCTGCCCTGGGTAGGCAAATGCTATGCTTTGGATTCTGCTCAGGAGCTGGGAGTAGCTTGTGGTGGGGGAGGGGGGTTAGGAGTGTAGGGGGGGCTAATTGGCAAGATGAATGAGTCTCGTGCGGCTGGGCTGTTTGCACCTGCTGCTGCTGCCTTCTTTCCTGCTGCCTTTGCAAACAATGATGAACGCCCTCCCTGTGTGTTGGCAGCTAATGGCGGGGGATTACCCTGGGACCCCGTGTCACTTGTGCTACTACAGCACTGCTTCTGATGCAGGTCAGATCCAGTAAGGAGAAGGCAGAGTTTTCCACCATCTCGGAACAGATGGAGGTATAAAAGACCCATCTCTTTTGCTGGCCAGCCTGCATCTCCATGGAAACCTGTAACTAAAGAGATTATGGTCCAGAAATCATGGGAGGCCAGGATGACCCGGGATGCCAGCAGGAAAAGGATTCTATGGGCAATTTCCTAATTGTTATTTGTTGACTGTATGTCTTATGACTTGCCTTTTTGCCACAAGGCACCTAAGGGTGAAGTCACTGGCCAATTTCATAAGTAATGTTAAACCATAGTTAATTATGGTTTACTGTGAACAAGTATCACGCTGGTGCACGCTGCTAAATATTCCCCACTTCACTCCTTCGCCCACTCCTGACTTTGGCTGGATAGGGGGAAGGAAACAAGCTAGAGGCTGGTTTCACATTACCTGTGAACCAGCACTAGTGGTTTGTTTCCCCTCAGACAAACTGCAAGCCAAGAACAAACTTAGCGCCACCAACAGATGGGTAAAAATAGTCTGTTTCTACTGGGGCCACCAGGGGCCACAGATTCCTAATTTTCATTTTTTAAAAAGGAAGTGCTCTGGATCAAAAGATATATACCAAAATGTCAGCAGCCTCCCCACCCCACCTGGCGGCAACTTCTGTTAAATGACTTAGCCAGCTGCTCCAATCCTCGCCCTTTCGGGTTTTTAGATAATAAATGAAGTCAGAGTTGTGCTTGATGAGGGATTTGTTGAACTCCAGGCAATAGCTAGAACTTTTTGCAAGTCTTGAAAATAGCTGCCTTTTTCTGCTCGTCTCTGCATATTGGTTAATGCTGTGCATCTGCACATCACATGAATTAATACAGCTTTCAGCAGTAGCACATGCACCTATACACCCACTTTTCTCTGTGTGTGCATATCCAGTATGAGGCCCAGAACAGAAGATCACAGGAAGATCTTGGTAGGCATGCACAGTAAACAATTTCAGTTGTGATAATAAAAGTGTACATCAAGATTTTAAAAAATTACTTGCAAAAAGCATATTATATGTTTTATCTGCCATAATTTTTGAACAGAAATAAAAAGTATACTTACATCTTAATATACCTTACAATGTGTTTTAGTGTTCTAAATATAAGGGATATGAGTTTAAATTTTCCTGGACTGCTGAACAGGGCAGTTTATGTGTCTTATTCATAGACTGTTCTGAAAACCTTCCCAATATGAAGCTTTAATCCTATACTCACTTTTCTGGGAGTAACACTGCAATGCTAATCCCACATACTTGGGAATAAAAACCATTGAATTTAGGGATTTATGTTTGAGTAGACATGGTTAGGATTGCACTGTAAATCAAAGAAACTTTTGAGCAGACATAGCAAACGATTGTGTTGTAAATCTTTCTCTTCCCTCCCAATCCTATTTTTTAAGCAATTAGGAGAGGCATACTTAGGTATCAGTGCTGTCATCTGGCAGGAAATCAATACTGATTTATTTGAAGAAATGTTATGCAATAACCAACTGGTTTTTTTTTTTTTTTTCAATAATTTTTATTCAGATTTTCATAAAACATACAAGACAAAATCATAAAACATTCAAAGACAAAAAACAAAATCAAAAATAGTTAAACAAAAAGAAAAAAAAGAAAAAAAAACAAAAATAAAAAATAAAGAGTAAAATATTGACTTCCCATTTGTCAAAGATCAAATCAGTTATAAGTCTATAATATATAACAATCCTGTCTCTTAAGTCATATTATAAAATCACTTTCCTCCAGTAGTTATCTTACTTAATCATCAAATCTCATAAACATTACTTTATTCTTTCCACAAAAAGTCAAAGAGAGGTTTCAATTCTTTAAGAAATATATCTATCAATTTTTTTTTCCAGATAAGCATATCGATTAATCCATCTCATTACTAATTATGATAATCTTATTGTCATAACCATAGTCAAAATAAACATTTCAATTAATCCATCACATCAGAATCTGTTAGGTTCAGTAATTTCAGTAGCCATTGTTCTATTATCCCTATTAGTTCCATTTTCCATCTTCCATCTTCAGTAGTCTTGTTAAGTCCAGTAATTTCAGTATCCAATCTTCCATTATCAGTATTCCATAATAATCTTGCTGTCAAAGCCATAGTCATATAGTAAGAGTCTGATGGGAATTACCTCTATCCCAAATATTTTCTTGCCATCCATTCTGAATAGGTTGCTGAAATACTGCTGTAAAATCATATCTCTGTTCTTTTTTTCAAAATACACTGGGTCATCTCTTGAAAGTTTTTCCATTGTCACATGGCTGCAGTTAATTCCATAGATTTTCTCTATATTGGGCTCCATCACATCATTCCAGTCCAGAAGATTATCCATACCATTGATAACTTTATCTCTAGAATCTTCATTAATTTCTTCAGAGATAACATTGAGTTCCAAACAATAGATTTTATTTCTAAAGTCCATAGACTCCAAATCTTGTTCCTGTTCCACGTTTGTTCCAATCTCCGGGATCTCCTCTCTCACAGGGACCCCTGTTCCAGTCTCCAGGGTCTCCTCTCTCACAGGGACCCCTGTTCCAGTCTCCAGGGTCTCCTCTCTCACAAGGACCCCTATGTCTTTAATCTCCTGTGTCTCCAAACAATAGATTTTGTTTCTAAAGTCCATAGACTCCAAATCTTTTTCCTGTTCCACGTTTGTTCCAATCTCCGGGGTCTCCTCTCTCACAGGGACCCCTTCCAGGGTCACCTCTCTCACAGGGACCCCTATATCTTTAATCTCCTGCTTCATTTTACTCAATTCAATTTTCAGCTCCTTACAACCCTGTCGCAGGTTTTGTTTCGTTATCTCAATCTCATCCATTATTTTCTGAAACATAGTTATTTCCAGCTTCTCAGCCACTTTCTTAATTGCCATTTTAAAAGAAAAATATAGGAAAACCACTTCTTATTTCAGCAACAATTGGGTTAATACTCCAAACTTGGTGACATCACAGTATAAACAGAGCAGACAGCCTTATCTCTCCATGCTTAAGTAAACAAAATGCAGTTCCCAGGATCGAAACAATTAATGGCGGTCGTCAGGAAACAGATTCGTCAAAATAAAATAGACCAAAAAGAGAGTAGTCTCAGACAATATAATATTCTTCAAAATAAAAATCTGGAATAGAAATCCCTCTTCTGTGTATATCTTTAGAATGCAAATCCAGGACAGCTTTTTGCAACAAAAACAGAGATAAGCTATTAATTAGTGAGTAGCAGAGAGAAGTTATGGCTCCCCAGTGAGATGTCAAAAACCGATCAATCTGGCAAATCTCTTTTAAACAGCAACAATTTAAGTCAAGTAAAAGAAAAATATAGAAAGAAGGGTGCTTGCCTGTTAGTGCGTTCTCTCTTAGAAGATAAGATGAACGTTCGCTTTATCAGATAGAGCTTGTTGTTGAAAATCCGTCCCACCTTCGTCGGCTGGACCTCGTCCCATAAATTAATGAGATCTGGTCGTCCCAACAAAAATAGGCTTTGAGGTTAATCTCTTCGTTTCTCCCTACCCGGGAGAAGTTTAATCAGTCAAAAAAAAAAAAAAAATCTGACTGATATATCTGAATAAGCTTCTTTTGAGGCAGGAGCCCGTCTCAAAAGCAGGCACAGGCTAAGTCACCCTTCCCGGAAGTCCGCAATAACCAACTGGTTTTGACAGTACACTATTATATGAGGTGTATGTATTTTTACATTTCCAGTATGTGTGTATTTGGAGTCTTTCCAAAAACCCTGTGAAGGAGGTTAGGCTGAGAGTTGGTTCAGTCAAACTGCACAAGTGTTTTTAGCTGCTCTTCTCTTTTTAATGTTATTTTAATGTGTAAATGTTACTGAATAAATACATGATTATAGTTTTTAACTACTTATAACTGCCTTATGAGGGTAAGAACTCTGAAAGGCAGGTTAAAAATCTGTTAAATAAATACATCTTAAATCAAGACTGTGGATTCAAAATAACTGTTCATATTGGTAATATAAGCAGCAGTTCTTGCCAATAGATTGCTGGGAGGTGGGGGCCTAATGTAGGGGGCCCAATCTGCATAGAGTGCACCAGGCCCATTAAATCCTATTGGCACCCCTGCCAACTAATATCCAGGACTAGTATCCAATTCTAGACCTACTTGGAGTAGACCCATTGAAGTGAATAGACATTAGGGTCATTAATTTCAGTGGGTCTACTCTGAGTAGGACTTAGATAGCTACAACCCACATTCTCTGCTGTTCTGGGGTTGTGTCCAGTTAAGTTCTACTCAGAGTAGACACACTGAAAGTAATAAACCTAAGTTAGTCATATCCAATAGGTCTATGTTGAGCAGGAATAGCATTGATACTAGCCAAAATCTCTAATGGCACTGGCCATGGAAGAGAGCTGTGCTGACTGGCAGCAGCTTTTCAGGATTTCAGATGGGACATTCTCAGCCTTACCTGGGACCTTCTGCATGCAAAGCAGATGCTGTACCAAACCACGAGTGCTGGTTCACACATCACAAAGCCAGCCTCTGGTTTGTTACCTCCCTGGCGCAGCAGGGGCCAGGGGAGGAGCAAAGAGGGGACTTCTGAGTAGCATGCGCCAGCAAGCTGCTTGTTCATGTTCAACCGTAGTTAATTTTTAATTATGGCTTAGCCTTACATGCCAGTGGGCCGCTATTACAAAACAGCTACCAATTATGTCTGAATCAGAATGCTCAAATCTACCTAAAAAGCCTGAACGTGATCAATAAAAAAGCAACGACATTGCTAATTGACCTTGGCACATGAGAGCACACAGCTGTATCTGCATGACAAGGTTTCCTTGGAAAAACATGTGGAAAATGGATGTGGAAGTTCTGTCTGTGACATTGGGGGGGGGAAATAGCTCATTCTTACACAAAAGTCACACCAGGGTGCTGCAGGGAAGAGTATGGGTGGTGAATGAGCCCTAAGAAGAGGAAATTAATGTTGGGGAAAAGAGGCAAGGGACTATGGAAATATGGGTTCAATACGCAAAACAGTTCCAGTGCATAAGCAACGAGGACAGGTTGTTTTACATCCATTTTCAGGCCAGGCTGGAGAAATGAGTTACGTCTTTCTCTCTGACGTCTGCATTTTGAGTTTGGGCTTTAGCCAGGAATCTGACATTTTGCTTGGTTTTCAGCCAGCCTGATTTTAGGGATGGAGGGACTTATTTCCTAGCTTTGCCTCAAACACTAGGCAATTGGGGAAGGCCTGTAGCTAAGTGACAGAATCTCTGCCTTGCCTGCAGAAGGTCCGAGGTTCAATCCCTGGCATTTCCAGGTAGAGCTGGGAATGTCCCATCTGAAACCCTGGAGAGCTACATCACATCCAACATCATACAATTAAAGCACATGGTTTTCCCCAGAGAATCCTGGGAACTATAGTTTACCTCTTACAGAGCAACAGTTCCCAGTTTTTTTGGGGGGAAGCCATGTGCTTTAAACTCAATAAAAGGCAGTTTTGTGTGTTCCAAGGGCAATTTAAAAAGTGCATACACAGATATCAATGAGCATGAAGCCCTTCATAGCTTGTCTTCTAATGCTAGTGAATGGACAGTCTGGAAGTGTATTTAAATAAATTAATGTGCAAATGAGCATTGCTGCTTCTTAGTCCTGGGAGAGATGAGTCTGTCCTCACCTGGAAAGATCTCCCTGCAGCATTCAGAAGCCACCCTGGGAAGAGCATTTTAAGCTGTATTTCTAAATCTTGGCCCTGTTTCTCTTCAGGGTTTGTAAAATAAATACAAAAAACCCACAGATGTAATCTTGGTGGAGACTTGAGTTAACATCTGGGATAGCGAAGGTGCCAGTGCTATGAATTATGGATGAGCTGAGTGATGGACAATATTTTCTGGTCTCTATAGAGAGGACTAAATCCAGAAGGGCTGGCTAAAGGCCAGATTTTAGGGGACAGTTGCTCAAAAGATTACAGGCCCCTTTCCAAGTAGCCATTGTACCGTGCAGGGTGCTTGTGGGACACTTACTGCTTTGCTGCGTTTGTCAATTCTTGGTCTCTAGGACAGGGGTTGCCAACAGAGCACCCATGGGCACTACCTCCTGTGGGGCCTATGAAAGGTCTCCAAAAATATCCCCTCAAAAATCCACAAGGGATGAGAGAGACATTTAGGGGAAGGGTCATAGCTCAGTGGTAGAGCATCAGCCCTGCACGCAGAAGGTCCCAGGTTCAATCTCTGGCATCTCCAGGTAAGGCTGGGAAATACTCCTGCCTGAAGCCCTGGAGAGCCACTTCCAATCAGTGTAGATTATACTGAGCTAGATAGATCAATGTCTTGACATAGAATAAGGCAGCTTCCTCTCATTTGGTTATTTGACTTTTTGTTCTTCCAGCTCAATTCCTGTTTACACTGGCTGAGCCTCCCCAAATTGAATACACCTCCCCCTCCTTAAGCATGTTTACATTTCATTGGATGCCAGGACTGGACACCCTCTCTTCTGTTAAGAGGAGAGGTTACAAAGAGCTTTTCTCTGTGAGCAAGCACTGCCACAGTGGCAACTGATGTAGGTGCCCTTTTTACATTGCCTGCACTGTTTTGTGGTCCTTTTTTCTCTGTTTCTGCCCTTTTAGATGTGATAGCCATTTTGCAGAATGCTACATCCCTGCAGGCATTTTGTGACTGGCGCCCATTGTGATGCCTGCCTATCAAGAAAAGCACTCCAGTCTCACTTATGGGAAACAGGTTTAATGGAAAGAATACATCTAAATAAGGAGTGCTAGACAAAGCACTTGGCTGATTAAATACTTCTCACCTGTGCTCAGCAAGCAATTCATAAGTCTTAAAAAGACATTACACCACATCTCTGTTCATAACAAGAATACATATATTTAAAAACAATAAAATCTTATTTAGCATATATCAAAACACAAAAATAGAAAATCAAACAAATTACTACAATGGGGCCAGCGGTCACTAGTACTTGCCCACCACTGAGGATGGTCTTTACCACCATCCTTCCTCAAGCGACATAGTTCCTAAATCTTGCTGGCAAGATGACAGGTCTGCCTCAAGATGTTACACTTACAGGAAGCCTTTCTTGAACAGGAAAAGCACTTGTCTCCTGAGGTAAAATGTTGTCCTCATTAGCATCTTTACCTTCACTTGCAAAGTTGTCAAGAGGATCACCCAGTTGAATAGCCTGCTCCATGGCAAGAGATTCATCCTGCCCTGATGAATCACCACACTTTTCAGATGTCTGCCTTTGAAGCGTTAAATGGCGTCTATTGCACCGATACTTGCCACCATCTGGTGTCACTACTTGATACAAACGAGGCTGCTCACATTTCTCTGTAACAGTAGCAGGGAGCCAGCCTTTATTAGACTCTACCAATACTGGATCTCCGTCTTCTAGGACCTTATGGTGCTTTGCTGTACGGTCATAGAAATGTTTTTGTTTATCCTGTATTTTCTGAAGGTCCCTGCATACATCAATGGGTATCTTGGGATACTATAAATTAGTTGTTACTGGAAGCTTACTTCTAAGCAACCTGCCCATCAACATTTGAGCAGGCAAATATGGCATTCCAGTAACTGGTGTATTACGATATTCCAGCAATGCAAATGTGGGTCCACCTGAACATCTTCTGCCTTTTTAACGAGCTGTTTAATAGACTGGATTGCACTTTCAACCATTCCATTGCATTGCAGATACCCTGGGCTGCTGAAACATTGTTCAAACCCCCAATCACAAGCAAACCATTAACTCTTTACTAGCAAAGGGCATATTATCGCTCACAACTATCCTTGGAATTCCATGGCGAGCAAACACAGTTTTAAGCTTAACAGTCATAGTTCTTGCTGTTTTGTCAGGCAAGCTCAATACTTCTGGATACTTTGAGAAATAATAAATCGCAAGAAGAAAAGGAGAAGAACCATATTCAAAAATATCTACACCCAACTTCTCCTGTGGTAATTCAGGAATCTCATGTGGTTTAAGTGGCTCATTTTGATTACGTGGAGCAAACTGAGCACAAACAGAACAATTTCGAACCACCTTCTCAATATCATTAGACATACCGGTCCAATACATCAATCCTCTTGCCCTAGCTTTAGTTCTCTGAATACCTTGATGTGAGTCATGAAGTTGCAAGAGGATACTTTGTCTTTGAGACACAGGGATAACCAACCTGTCTCCCAAATAAACAGTATCATCTCAACAACGTAAAGAGTCCTTTACAGACCAAAATGGCTTTGCAATAGGAGAAACATATCTCAGATACTGTGGCCATCCATTCTTTATGAGGGCTGCCACTGCTTGAAGTTGAGGATCTTGTTTTGTGGCTTCCTGTATAGTAGCTGCTCCCCTTGGATGCATGGCCAATGTACCCAATCCATGTATTAATCTCTCATCAGCCATGGAATCTTCATCATTTACAGGAAGATCCACAGTAGCTCGAGACAGTGCATTAGCAAGATGCATGAGCTTGCCTGGGCTGTACATGACATTAAGTTGATACCTCAGAAGCTCTAAAAGCATACGCTGCGAACGAGCAGGAGCACTACCAATCAGCTTTTTAAAAATTGTTTCCAAGGGTTTATGATCAGTCTGAACTAAAACAACTTTGCCAAACACATACTGATGGAATTTTCTCATTGCATACAAAGCTGCAAGCAATTCTTTCTCTATCTGAGCATAATTTTGCTCTGATGAGCTATGTGATCACAAAGCATAAAGACACTGGTCTATTCTCCTGAAGCAAACATGCTCCCAGGCCATTTTTTTATGCATCAGCTTGCACAGTAACTGGTTTGGTAGTATCAAAATATTGAAGTACAGGTGCCTGACACAATTGCTGTTTAATCAATTCAAAAGCTTTCTGATGTTCTGGCATCCATTGAAACAATACATCCTTTCTCAACAAATTTCACAAAGGTGCTGTCAATTCTGCCTCCCGTGGAATATTTCTTTACATATATTGCACAGACCCCAAAAATCTGAGCACACCTTGTCTATTTTGTGGATGTATCATATCTCGGATAGCCTTGATTTTATCATCATCTGGTCAGACTCTGAGTAGTCACTATTTGACCCATGTATTTCACAGAGTTGACCTTAAACTGAATCTTATCCTTCTTAAACTTGATCTTCTTCGCATACGTGGTTCCATAACTTGATTAAGATTCTGATCATGCTGTTCAGATGTCTCTGCTAAAATGATCATATCAGCTATCATGTACACCCCTTTTATATGACCAAAAGTCTAATTTTTCTGTTGAAACACTTCACTAGAGGATTTAAGTCCAAATGGCAAACGATGGAAATGATACCTTTCCCAAGGTGTATTAAATGTACATAAACATGATGGTCTATCTAATTTCACCTGCCAATATCCATCTTTCTCATCTAAGATGGTAAAATATTTCATACCAGCTAAATGGCTCAAGACATCTTCTGTGGTAGGAATGGTATAATGCTTTATTCAAATCATGAGGGTCAAGATTTATGCACAACTTCCCATTCTTCTTTTCTGTAATAACCAGACTGCTCACCCAATCTGTAGGACCCATAACTCTAGATATTACTCCTGCACTCTCCATCTGTCCCAAAGTCTCCTTTAATCTGCCCAGTATTGCAAAAGGTACTCTGACATCCATGAATAACAGAAGCCGCTGCTGGATCAATATGGATATAGTGAGCACCCTCAAATTCGCCAAGACCTTCAAACACATTAGAATATATAGCAAGTTACTGTTCCTGTGTTACAGGTTCAACTGTGTGCACACTGTCAACCCAAGGAACCAAATCAAGAGTCTCACAGGCTATCCTACCCAATAGTGGAAGAGAAGAACTATCTGTTACATAAAACAGTAGTCTGGCTGCTCCTGTTGGAATATGACAATCAATGACAATAGTTCCCAAAGGCTTTATATATGCTCCACCATAAGCCACAAGACTTACATCACTTTTAGTTAGCACTTTCTTGCCTGATAACTCATGGAATATATGAAGTGGCAAAACATTCACCTCAGCTCCTGTATCCAGTTTAAATTTTACTGAAAGTCCTCGCAGAATTATATCAACATACCATCCACCCACTTGGCTTCCAGCTAAACCAGCAGTCTCGTGAGCTAATTCTCCTATAAACAAACTGTTTAAATCAAGCTCATGGATTTGGTACCCCGGTTGTCCTTTGTTGAAACTTAATGGTTTTGCTTTCCATACTCTGGCATAATGGTTTTTCATGCCACATTTATGACAAATCTTTCCAAAAGCTGGGCAGTTTTGAGGCTTATGCACTGTACTACAACAAGAGCACTTATTATCTCTAGACTGTGACTTCTCAGGTCTAAGAGCCTGTCCCTCACAATCTTTGCCAGTTACATGTACTGCATGTAGTTCCTTGCCATGTGTTGAGAAACTTGACATAGTCTGTAGCTGAGCTATTGTTATTTCATCTATACAACATATTTCAATTGCTTTCTCCAGAGTAAGATCAGGGTCCCTCAGCAGTCTTTCCTTTAATTTCAATTTCTCCTCCTTCACACTAAACATGATTTTATCCCTTACCATATCATTAAATGCCAAACCGAATTCACAGTTACTAGCTTTAACTTTAAGTTCAGTAACAAACTGTTCAATGGTATCTCTGTGTATCTGTGAATGATTCCAGAAGGAATATCGTTCAGATACCACATTCTTACAAGGAGTACAATATATCCTAAATTGTTCAAGAACTTCTGGTATATCTTTTGGCCCCTCTGCAGAGAAAACAAAAGTATTATAAACTGCCAGTGCTTCTTCTCCCACACAGTGCAAGAAAATAGCTACTTGCCATTTCTTAGAGACGTTATCAACTCTAGCAGCAGTAAGATATAGCTGAAAAGCTTGCTCCCAGCATTTCCAGTTCTCAGCCAAATTACCTTGCGAGACAAGTGGAGGTGGAGGCCGAAATGAGTCCATGTTTACAGCTACTAAGCTGATAAATGTGTGCAAAAACACACCAACAACCCTCAACTGCAAAGGAAAAGAAATCCAAATCTGACTTCTGACACCATGTGTTACCTGGCTATCAAGAAAAACACTCCAGTCTCACATACGGGAAACAAGTTTAATGGAAAGCTCAAAACATACATCTAAATAAGGAATGCTAGACAAAGCACCTGGCTGATTAAATACTTCTCACCTGTGCTCAGCAAGCAATTCATAAGTCTTAAAAAGACATTGCACCACACCCATGACACTTTCTCAAAATCCAAATGTGTCCACTGCCCCCAAAAAGCTTGACAACTCTCCCTCAGAGGATCCTGTGACTGCTCTTTAAATCTGCCATCTGTGTGGACAAACTTGGCCAACATAAGCAGAGAGATGGAACTTTAAAAACTGCCCATTTTCTAATAAATGAAGTTGATTGGTAGCCTCTCCAGTTAGGCCAATTTAAATTTAATTAGATGTCAACCAGTGAGCATAGGAAATTGGCGGCATGCGTAGTAGTTGGTCCCTGTCAGTCACAGAGTATTTCTCAGTGGCAGGCCAGAAAGTACTGAAAAAGCTATCCTGATGCTCCAAATAAAGACTCCCCAGATAACTCTAAGAAAACATTGCTGGCCTTTGAGATACACTGGATACATGATTCATACAGCCCCTTCTTGAGGGCTAGAAACTTGCTGCTCTCTCCCATTGTCAATGCTAACAGAGGTTAAAACAGCAGCAGCAGCAGCAGCAGCAATTGTTGGGTGTGTGAGAGAGTTCCTTTGACAATTTCTTAGTTAGAGGGAAACTATGGGGTAGGGATGGATCTTTTGTTTGCAGACAGTGATTAACTCCTGCAAACAGATGAATGTATTTAGGCAAAATTGCATACATAAATGTGCAGTTTAGGATAAATTTGCACTGAAATACTAATGGGATTTTCATGAGGAGTTTTTCCTAATTGCAAGATGATGTGGAAAATGGAGATCTGAAAAAGAAGAAATATGAGAAACTGAGAAAAATCATAATGGACAAATTTGTTCATCCTACTTGTTAAGAATGCAGACAGGGTGAAAAATCATAAGAAGAAACTCAAAACAACACTACCAGGTGAGTGAAAGTGAGGGGCTTTGAGGGACATCCCCGTCTTGTCAAAGTTCCAGAGCTTGGAAAAGTTACTTTTTTGAACTACAACTCCCATCAGCCACACCCTGCATGGCCACTGGATTGGCCTGATGGGAGCTGTAGTTCAAAAAAGTAACTTTTCCAAGCTCTGCAAAGTTCCCAGTTAAGGAAGCCAATGGTCTATGATGATGGGTTGTGGGAGGACACCCTGTGGTATATAGTACAGTGGCTCCCAAACGTCTTTCCCCAAAGACCACTTGAAAATGGCTGATAGTCTTGGTGGACCACTTAATGATTTTTCCGCCTGTTGTAGCCATTGTAATGAGCAATGCTAGATGCTGTATGTTTTTTAATTGTATTTTTATTGTGTTACAATTTGCATTCCCTGGAATTCAGAATGTAGTGCAATAAAATGTAGTATAAGAAATAGAAAAAGCAATAATTCAATTAAAAATCAATATAAACATTTAATGAAGCTTGTGGGCCACAGACCACACTTTGGGAACCCCTGGTGTAGTGGTTAAAGTGTTAGATTGGGACCTGGGAAGCTAGGGTCCAACTCCCTCCTCAGCCATGAAGCTCCCTGGGTGTCACTGGGTCAGTCACTGTCTCTGAGCCTAACCTACCTCTCAGAGTTGCTGTAAGGGTAACATGGAGAGGCACAGAACCATGTATGCTGGTTTGAGCTCCTTGGAGGAAAGGCAGGATATGAATGCATAAATAAAATAAAGATGACAATCTGCTCCCCAAGGCAGCTGGCACCAGAAGGAAGCTTCCTCAGGAGTGAAGGCCTAACCACGAGCAAGGCAAGAAGCAGGAATGGCTGGGAAGCAAACAGACAAGGAATGGGGAGGGCAAAGAGGAAGGCGCCCAGTGCTGTCACTGGTCAGGGAGAAAAGTAGGACCTTCAGGGGAGAAGGAAAAGGTATACTTCACTCCTTATCCCTGGGGTAGCCAGGGTGGTGCCCTCCAGATTTTGTGGACTACGGTCCCATGCACAGCATACATTTAAAGCACTCTTATACCATTTTAAACCATCATGGCTTCCCCCCGAAGAATTCTGGGAGCTGTTTGTTAATGTGGCTGAGAGGTGTTAGGAGAGAGCTACAATTCCCAGCACGCTTAACAAGAACAACTTCCCTACTGGGAGGAAAGGTAGAATATAAATCTAATAAAGAAATAATAAATAAACGACAGTTCCCAGGAGACCAATATGCCTGCTTTTGGAGTCATAAATATCCTCCTAGGAAATAATGGAGAAACCAGTCGATTGCAATTCAACCAAGGGAAACCTGAAATAAAACAAGTTTATTTTAGTTTAATACTTAAGCTACCTCCATGTACCCCACAACATATCCTCTTACTTATTTACCCTTTTGTCTTTATATGCAGATAATTGTACTGTTTCTTCTTACTGTTCTGTTTTGTGTTTGTGTTGTTGATCTATAATAATTTTAAAAACACACAACTACAGTTCCCAGGATGCTTTGGGAGAAGCCATGAATGTTAAAGTGGTACAAGAGTGCTTGTATGATGTAGATGTGACCTATAACTACCATCATCATTGCCAACACATATCATCATCAGTTTATTACAGGCAACCAAATACAGGATTTAGCCAGATAAAATACTAATATACAGAGGCAGTATCTAAAAACTTTAACAGTGGTATCTAAAACTGTAACAAAAATTATAAAAATTATAACATTGTAGCAACATCTGAAAGTAAAACTCAGGTCGTGAGGCAAACTTGTCTAATCTGAGCAGCTCTCATGGCAAATTTGGCTGTGCTGACTATTACAGATCTATCTGGGCTGGTCAACAAATATTTGATCTTCTCTATATCACTAGAGGAGGAGGAAATTGCCACTAGAAATTTCTCCAAGTATTTCTTCCTTAGTGTCTCATACAGTTTACAATGTAACATATAGTGGATGGTATCCTTTACCTTATGACTACTGCAAATACAGATGTGCTGATCTTTAGGAATTCTCTTGTATCTTCCTTCAAGGAAGTTGGTTTTCATTGTCTGAAAGCGCAATGCAGTAAATGCCTTGCGGAGAAAAGGGGGATTTAATTCAGACAGATATTTCTCTTCCTCATGATGCTCTTTAATAAGGGGGAAGGTAATGGAGAATCTAGATGAACTAATAGCATCCATATCCTTCTTTGCAAAGAAGCCAACACATATCCCACACATATCCCCATTGGCTATCCCTGTCCTATTCCTCATACTAAGACGAAAGGGAGCCAAAGCCATGCCTCACCCACTCCTGTCTACACATTGAGGCAGGGGCATCTTTTGAAAACATCCAGCATTTGGGTAAAAGGGTGGAGTGAGGGGGTTCAACTGACAATCACCTTGACAGGTCACAGAAGAAGCTTCAGAGAATAAATCAATTGGCAAAGGCCTGCTGAGCCATCCACTCCAAATAGCAAATGACTAAATTCATAAAGAGATTAGAGGAATAGGGTTGACATTTGCCAGGCAGCCTCTGAATCCACACAAGAGCTCTCAAGTGAACTACGGCACTGAAGTAAATGAGACCAAAGAAGCATGGAAGACATCTTTGTTTCTAATGCCACACAGCTTGGGGTGGGTGAGGATTTCGATTCAGTTCGCATTTCAAGCAGAATTTATCAAATTCGCAATTTCCAAAACAGTATGAGAACTGAAGCACAGCCATCTTTCGAAATTCGCATTTATTAGAATTTTGGGATGCAGTTCGCCAACTAAACAGCATTTACAAAAATGCATATATTAGGGGAAAGTGTGCATAAAAATGAATACATGAGTGAAAATAACATGCAAAAAGGCATGAAGTGATAAGAAAATAACTTATCACTTGTCAAAACTGCCTACAGAAATGTGTTTATTTTGAGAAATTCGCACTAAAATGGTGGAGAATTTTCTTGAGGATTTAAAAAAACACACAGATCGCTGTAGAAATGTAGAGAACTGAATTTAACATTGGAAATATGAGAAGCAGTGAGAACCAAAACAGACAGATCTCTCCATCCCTACACACAGCAGATGAGCCACTCCTGATCTGTTTAGCTGATTCTAACTAGCAGTCGGGCTTCTGTCTCGCATCCCAGATGTGAATGAGCTGAGCATGCACAGGCTGATTTTCTCCTTGGTCATAGATACATAAGAAGCTGCCGTATGCCGAGTCAGACCATTGGTCCATTCAACTCAGTACTGTCTACACTGACTGGCAGCACCTCTTCAGGGTTTCAGACAGGAGACATTCCTAGCCTTACCTAGAGAGGCTGGAGATTGAACCTGGGACTTCCTGTATGCAAGGCAGATGCTCTGTCACTGAGCTATGACCCTTCCCAAAATCACACAAGCTCCAGGAGATGGGAGGGGAGGGGCTGGAGTTTTGAGCCTAGAGGTTCTGATGCAGGAATCACATATTTTGTGTTGGTGTGTGACATCAGCATGCTAGGAGTGCACCCTTATAGGCTGACAATCACTGCCATGCTGGTGCTGCATGTGTATGAGTTGGTGCATGGAGTAAGTGCATTGTAAACGTGATTGGAGAAATGCACAGAATGCTTACATGTGTGAATGGTTTAGCTGTGGCCCACATCACATGGAAATCAGATCACAGTAGCAGAGCAAGAACAAGCAACTGGAATGCAATTTTAACACCTGATGGAGGTGGCTGGTTTCACATCAGGGCTGGGAACAGACCTGAGCAATAGAAGTGGTACAAGGGCAG
The DNA here is from genome assembly GCF_030035675.1 of Rhineura floridana. NCBI lineage: Eukaryota > Metazoa > Chordata > Lepidosauria > Squamata > Rhineuridae > Rhineura > Rhineura floridana. Next base: position 186,369,018 of record NC_084483.1, on the reverse strand, counting down.
GAGCATGCAACTGTGTCAGCTGTAAGAAAATGTTACAGCTCAGCCCCATAATAGACAACTGGCCTCTGCTGCCACATGGCAAAACACTTGTCCGATTGTCCACGTGAGTGGGCTAAGTTTCGTTGCCCACAACGAAGTGACGTAGGCTGAAAAATCAATCTGGATGTGCAGCACAACAGTCAACCAACTGCTTTAGTGCACAGCCAGATGCAGCCCATCATGCACTCGCTGCACAGCCGAAACAAATGTTTGCTTATATGCATGAGCCTGTGGGCTGCAGTAAAGGATCTTTGAACAGCAGTCAGGCATACGTAGCATCTTATTCAGACAGTTTAGCTTCAAAGGAAATACTGTAGCGTTAGTATGTTATTTGGGAAGCCAGGCATGGGCAGATAGAAGATAATATCTGCCAGGTTCCACAGAGTGCCATTATATGAGCCTGGATTTTCTCCAGGGGAAGCGGGAAAGGCCCACTCCCAACTATTTATATTGAATGAGCAATAGGTAGATGCATGGAGAGGATACATACACAGATTTGTGTGTGGTTTTAAAGAACAAAAAAAAATGCTATCCTTGAGGCTTTTGTCTATCTATATACTGTACTTCAGCAGAAGTGGATATACTTGAATCCTCATTCCTATTTAATCAAGGTTCCATTGAAGGGAATTGTGAGCTGTTCTCTCATCTTGGATAAGCCACGGCACAGCCTGCAGGAGACGTACTGCTGCTACTGCAAAGGTCCTAGAGGACTACTTCAGTGCTCCTGAGCAAAACTGACATTTGTGCTTGTACTAGCTAAAGCAGTATCCCCCCATTTTCCCTCCTGACACTGGCACGGAGGGCTACTACTCGTACAGCCTATGGACTGTGCGCAGGGAGCCATTTGACAGCCAGGGCTCAGTGACTTGAGTGCCAGGGTCTTGACCCATTCCAATCTAGGTTCAGGCCTGGTTATGGGACTGCATCGGCCTTGGTTGCCCTGATCGGTGATCTTTATTGGGAGAAGGACAGGGGAAGTGTGACCCTATTATTCTTACTTCATCTCTCAGCAGCTTTTGATACCATTGACCATGGTATCCTTCTGGGTCAAATTGGTGAGATGGGTATTGGAGGCACTGTTTTACAGTGGTTCTGATCCTATCTCCAGGGTCGTTTTCAGATAATAGCATTGGGCAATTGTCTTTTGGCCCCCTGGCAGTTGTGCTGTGGGATGCTGCAGGATACCATCTTGTCCCCAATGTGTTTAACATCTATATGAAGCCCTTGGGAGCCGTCATCAGGAGATTTGGGGCGAGGTGCCAGCAGTACATTGATGATACCCAGCTCTAATTCTCTGCATCATTTGAATCAGGAGAGGCCCAGCAAGCCCTGGACCAGTGGTGGACTTGGTGGTGGGCTGGATGAGGGCCAATAAACTGACTCTGAATCCTAGCAAGACAGAGGCACTGTGGGTTGGGGTTCCCGAGTTCAGATAATTGGTCAGTTGCCTGCTTTGGATGGGGCCGTACTCCCTCTGAAAGAGCAGATCCATAGTCTAGGGGTGCTCCTGGATCCATCTTTGTTGCTAGAGGCCCAGGTGACTTCAGTGGCTACAAGTGCTTTTTACCAGCTTTGGTTGATAAGACAGCTGTGGTCATTACTGGACCAGGATAGCTTGTTGTCCATGCACTGCTATCCTCCAGGTTGGATTATTGTGATGCGCTGTATGTGGGACTGTCCTTGAGGTTGGTCCGGAAGATGAAGCTGGTGCAAAGTACAGCAGCACAACTGCTCACTGGGCAGGGTATTGCCAACATGTCACCCCACTGCTGAAATAATTGCACTGCCTGCCCAATTAGTTACCTGGCTAAGTTCAAGATTCTGGTTTTGGAGTACAAAGCCCAATATAGCTTGGGAGCAGGACACCTGAAAGACCGTCGTACTCCTTATATACCCAGTTGATCACTGCTCTCTGCAGGTGAGGGCCTCCTGCAGATGCCATCTTATCAGGATGTCCATTCCACACAACATAGGAAATAGACTTTTAGTGTAGTGGCACCTACCCTGTGGAATTCCCTCCCCTTGAATATTAGGCAGGCACCATCTCTATCTTTTTGGCACTTACTGAAGACCTTCTTCTTTCAACAAGCCTTTTAAGTAGAGACCTTATGCCTGTCTGCATCTGTGTTAGAATTGCTTTTAATATGTTTTTAAGCTTTTTTTAAAATATGTTTTTAAATGTTTTGTTTTAATATATTTTAAAGTCTGTTTTTATTCTGTTTTATAGTGTTTTTAGTGTTTTTGTTTGCTGCCCTGGGCTCCTACTGGGAAGAAGGGCAGGATATAAATTTGGTAAATAAATAAGTAATAAATAAGTTGTGGCTTCCTATTCCTTTTCTGCAAATGTGAAAAGCAGGCATGGGCAGGAAGAGTTAAAGCCTGCCTCCTGCCACATCATGGTCTAGTTCTGGCTCTTCTGACTCACTTCCCCCATTTCAAGCATGCCAGGGCTATAGATGTGACTATCATGTCTAGTTTGGCCCTGAGCAGACTCTTCTTCCTTTAGAAATTGTTCTCTCCCTGATTGGTTCTGTCTGCTTCTGAAACCTCCTTGCTTTGCATCAAGTGCTGCACGGTGGCTCCAAAGGAGCATTCTCAGAGCAGTGCCAGTGGTGGACCAGCCTTGGAGGTGCAACGGAGTCCTAGTGCTGGAGCAAGGGAGGGGTGAGAGGGGCCTGGCACCCTCAGTAGCAGCTAGTGTTCATTGAGAGTGGTAGGGTGGAATGTGGCAAGCCCCAACAGCAGGTGGAGCCAGAGGCAATGACAGGCAGAGCCAACTTATTATAGTTTTGTCCCCCTCCTCCCCCTTGCTGAGTTCTACAAGACAACAGTGGCAAAAGGTGGCAGGCAGTGTCACCCCCTGGTCTGGCTGTAAGGCAGACAGGGGCTGACAGGGCAGGGCCTGGAGATGCTGGGGACTGAACCTGGGACCTTCTGTACAGTGGCGTCACTAGGGTTGGTGTCACCCAGTGCGGTAACTCATGGTGTTATCCCCATGGACCTCCTCCCGTACCAGACCTAGGGTGCCTAGGGGCGGGGCAGCTCTGGGTGACACCCCCCTCTCATGGTGTCACCCTGGTGCGGTCCGCACTCCCCACACCCGGCTAGTGACGCCGCTGCTTTTGTATGCCACACAGATGCTCTACCACTCTATAGCTCTTGCACATATGCTAAAATTGGAAGAAGTCAGAGGGTGGCACTTACAAATTTCACAAACACCCTTTACCTTTCACTCATAATTTGAGCACTGGCAAGGGTTGTCCTTTTGTGCAAGTGTACGGATTTTTGCACCATATCCTAAAAGCTGCGGCCTCCAGTTATTTGTCACCTTCTCTACTCTTCAGCGGTAGTAAAGGTGGGCAGGGCAGGTGAGGTTGGAACTGACCGAATAGCATTAGGAAGTGCTGGTAAAAATGTCATCAGCCTTCATCATGAAGGCTGCAATCCAGTTCACCCTTACCTAGGAGTATATCTCACGAAAGCACAGTGGGACCTAGAGCTGAATAAGCGTATATGGGATTGAGTGGTACACTTAAACCAAGTGCATAATCAAAATGACTGTGCGCATAATGGAGCAATTGCTAGTATAATGTGTACATCAGGGCTGGAAGAACTGTGGAAATTGGCCATATATGCAAACAGAAAAATGCACAACAATACTCAGCATTTATGTTATCATGGGATTAGGGATTAGTCTAAGGGCCCCTCCAGACATCCTTTTTCTTGTGCATTCATGATGATTTGTGCTCATGCTGGTTATTGCGACCGCTATACATGATCCCGCTTTCAATACTGTTCGTGCCTGTAAAAGTTCCTGGGCTTTGTTTTGTCCCAGCGTGTATCCTGTAGCTTCCTGTTGAAATCCTGTAACGTTTTGTGCCCCAAATGTGCATCGCAGAGCAATGAATAAAGTGGGATAATGTATGGCTGGTCCAGTATAAATCCACCACCCATACTCTATTATTGCATCAATGACATGTTGCAGAATTCACCTGCAGAAAAACATCAGTCTGGAGGGGTCCTAAATGACTTCTTGGAGTCATAGGAACCTAGAAGCTGCCTTAAACGGAGTCAGACAATTGATCTATCTAGTTCAGCTGATCTACCTGCCTGGCAGTGGCTCTCCGGGATTTCAGGCAGAGAATCTTTCCCAGCCCTATCTGGAGATCCCGGGAATTCATCCTGGGACATCCTGCATGCAAGACAGATGCTCTAACGGGGATGACTCTGTGAATATAAAAAGAGACTGCCAGAGTGGATCAACCAGATGGAGAAGTTTAGCTGTGCAGCTCTCCCACCGTAAGGGAGATTGTATTGTAAGATCTGAATAGGTTCGCTCTTCCCCCTCTCCTGTGCCCCCTCCATCTGAGTGTGTGTAAGCAGGAAGCTAAAGGTCAGACATACACTTCTGGAGGCAGATGCAGCAGAGAACCAAGAGCGTTGACTTGGCTCTGGAAAAAGCACCTTGAGGGTGGTGGCTATCTCACCAGGGAGGTGATGTACAATGAGCAGCAGTTTTTGGAACATCTGGAATGTTAGCTGTGCTCCTCCATACACTAAGTGGTACAGATGTAAAGAAACACAAAGCATCCTAAGCTTCTGGTGACCTCATTCCAAAGGAGACCAACCCCAGGGAAGCACTGTGCCCCTGAAACTTCCCACCACTTGGAGACTTTGAGGAGAGCATAACAATGTAGCGCTTTAGAGCAGGGGGTGACTAACATGTGGCCTTCCAGAGGTTTGTTAGCCTTCCATCTCCCCATTCAACCCTAGCCAGCATAGCCTATGGTCAGGGATGATGGGAGTTGGAGTCCCAAAACACTTGGAGGGCCACAGGTTCCCCAGCCCTGCTGTAGTGGGCCCTACCTGTGATCTCGGTAATCATTTCAACAGCCCTGTCCTACTCTCATCACTATATTGCAGAAAAGGGATTGAGCTGAAAGAGAAATAGTGGCTTGTGCCTCTCCTTTTTATTGTGCATTCAGGATGATTTGTGCCCTCAGTGGTATCGGGGCAGTTATAGGCAATCCCATTTTCAATACTGTTTGCACCGGCTTCATCTCCAATCAGTGCATATCCTGTAGCTTCCACCTGAAATCCTGTAACATTTCATGTCACAAATGTTGGGGGGGGCAGTGTCCCACTTTTCTTGCACTATAGTGCAAGACTCCCTCACCAGATGGCAATAATGCATTATCATTCAGGAAGCATTGCAGAACATCTGATAAAGCAGAATGAGGTGAGGACAGTCCAGTATAAACCCACCACTAATGCACTATTTTTGCATCAATGGCGTACTGAAGAATACACCCACAAAAAGCAAAAACAACCCTACTCTATTCTGGGGGGGCCCTAAGGCTTCCTTCCAAATTCATGGCAGAGGTGGGATTTGAACTGGGGACATGATGGGTCACAGCTCAGGCTGTTAGAATCTTTCCTTAAAAGTCTATGTTACATTGAATGTTCAAATAGGCTTGCTGGGATTTGTGTGGGCCTGATGCCCCACTCCGTGCACAGTATTTCATTTCTGGAGCTGGAGTTGCCTTTGTCCTAATTGGCTTCTACAGAATCAGCGCAGCAATGTGCGGATGTTCTGACAAAACATGAAACCCTCCTCCTTGGCCACTCTTGACCCTTCCTTTATAGCCTCTGATGCTCTAACAAGAAATCTTGCAAATTAGCAGTACTAATTTAGCATGCTTAATTTGCCTTCTCAGGCTCCAAGATTCACATTCCAGAAGCTGTGTTGATTAGCTCCTGGGATGAGGCAGAAGGCGAAGACATGACAGAGAGCGCCTTTAACAGCAGCGAGAGTGCAGACAATGGCCCTTGCAAGCAGTGGGTGTTTTGCTCTCTCTGTTCTTTTTATTAAAGAGAAGAACGTTTGAAACAACTGCTGCTCTTCCAAGGAGCTTACAGACAGAGAGTGCAGCTGCGATGACCAAAGGGTCATCTGCCATGAAGGCAGGTCAGTGTCCTTGCCAAGTTCAGCAAGCTGCAGTCAACCCACTCTGGGGTAATTGCATATGATGGTTTAAGTACAAGTGGCTCAGCTAAAGCAGCGCTCAAGGGTTAGAGTATCTGTGCCTGCCGAAGATGCTGCCCTCAGATAGATGTCCTTGCAGGAGCCAAGTGCTTTGTGTTGGCTGTCCTAAGGCAAGAGTGTACTTGGGAATTATCTGCCTGTCTAGACACACACATAAGACACGCAGCTCAGCTTTCACATCAGCCAGTGAGTCTTTGTGGTGGCTCTGCACTTTCTGTCTCCTCCTTGAGCGAAGCTAAGGGCTTGCTTAGTCAGGAGCTGTTGCCTCAGAGTGCCACACTCTAGGATAGGAGATAGGAACCTGCCTTATACAGACTCACACTAATGGTTTATCTGGCTCAGTGTTCCCAGATATGCATAAGCTGAGATTGATTTTCTCCTTAGTGGTAGGAATGTCGGGAGCTGCCTTATACGAGTCAGACTTTTGCTCCATGTAGCTCAGTATTGTCTACACTGGTTGGCAGCATCTCTCCAGGGTTTCGGGCACGAAGCCTCTCCCAGCAATACCTGAAGATGCCAGGGATTGAACCTGGGACCTTCTGTGTGCAAAGCAGATGCTCTTCCACTAAGCTGTGGCTGTTCTACCTACTCAGTCTCGGATCTCTTATGTTTCTCTAAAATGTATAACACCACCAACCGGGGGAGGGGGAATCCCTGCTGTTGGCTGGACTCGGTCACGTATTCTAGGATTTTAGTCAGCTGAGATTCTGCCCTAAGCATTGCAGGAGCTTGCCTGCAGAGTACCAAACATAGGAATCTGCTTGTAACAGGTTCATCTCTTTGCCCATCTAGCCTATTATTCTTTACTCTGACAGGCAGCAGCTTTCCAGGGTCTCAGGTAGAGGTCTTTCCCATCACCTGACTCTTATTATACACTGGAGATGCAAGAATTGAAATGAAGCATGTGTGTGTGTGTGACCTGGCTCTTATTCCTCTCAGAGTGGCTTTTTAGTGACATAGATCTGTAAAAGTGGCCTGGTAGCACCATCATTACCTATAATGTATGTACTCTGTAGCCCATTCAGCTCTCTGAAACAGCAATTATCTGCCTCCGCCTGGATTTGCACTTAAGCTTTTCATGCTTCTGTGGTAATGTCTGAAGATGAAAACACATGGGTTCGAGTCCGTGTCTGTAGTATTGCCCTCTGCAGTTTGCACGCAGTATGAAATCTCTGCATTGGCCAAGCCTGGTGTATATGATAGGAAGCTTCCCTCCATCTTTAACTGCCATCCAGAATGTTGTGTTCTGCCTGTTGCACTGCAAAGATTTGGAACTGGAGAACAGACTGCCTGGTTCTAGATTTGGTTGATGCACCTTGCCCTTGTGCACCTGCCCCCAGGTTCCCCTCTGTGAATATTGTAGCAGCAACTGTAGCGCTGCTCAGTAGTAGGACCAGGGCCACCTGATTCCAGCAATGGCCCATTCAGCATAGCCAAGGCCTTCAGGACTCTGCCAGTTCTTTTCTGGGTTCAATTTAAGGTGCTCACGTTAGTGTTTAAAACACTTAATAGTTTAGGCCCCAAATATCTGAAAGACCACCTCCTTCCCTACAGACCCTCTTGGGTGTTGAGATCAGCAGAAGGGGCCCTCTCGGTAGTTCGGCCACCCTCAGATGTTTGGGGAGGGGCCCCAGGAGACGGCATATTCTATTGAAGCCCCATGGAACTCCCTCCCCACAGAGGTGTGTCTGGCACTTTCATTATACAGCTTTTGTTGTAGGCTGAAGATGCACCTCTTTACCCTGGCCTTTGACACATGAGGTATGTATTTTTAGGACCCACCATATTCTTGTGACTGTAATTTATTTTAAACAATTTTAATATTGTATGTTATATTGTTGTTATGATGATGATGATTCTTGCATTTACATCCCGCATCAGGATCTCAGGACCAAACATAAGGATCCCTGTCCCTCCCTCCAAGATAGGGGTATTAACCAGGCCCAGACATCTTTATCTTCAGCATTAGAATTGTAGGGCTTCTTAGTTGCCTCTTGCATTGTTAAATTTGCATCTTCTTCCCTATAATTACCACATGTGGAACGAAGGCCTGTCCTCAGGAATAGGGATCTGGGCTACAGAGCTGCCTAGAGGCTAGGGCAGGACCCTGCAGAGCCAGATACTGGCCTGTGATGGAGGGGCCTTTGCTATGCACCGTGGTCACTGCCACGCCTGTGCACAGCTGGTCATTAAAGGGAACTGGGAGCACTGAGCATCTGCAGTAATTTAGCACCGTGCATTAACCCAGGGCATGCAAGGGGGAGAGCACTCCATAAATCTTTTTCCCTGTCGGCTGACTCGTGTACACAGGCAGCTCCTTGCCCTGTTCCCTGGAAAAGAGCCAAGGGCAGCCACAGCAGCAGGGACGTTTCAGAGGAGCTGGTTTGGTTCCAGTACGACCGTGTGCGGCAAAAAGGCTGCTGGGAAGCAGCAGAAAGAGACAGAGAGAGTAGATCTTCCCATCCTCTCAACATTTTGTGTGTGTGCGCGCACACACACGCACTGCTCAGGGCACGTTTCCCTGTCCAAACTCAACTCCACTGTTGCACTTCGCCGAATGCTCCTCTTCGCCTTCTCTGTTCATTGATTCTGCAGCCACCTACCTTCCACCGATTTAAAAGCCAGGTTTGAGTGTGTTCTTTTGTTTAAAGATACACTTTTAAAAGCCCATAAATGTCTACAATAGATTGCAAACATTTCAAAATATAGCTCAGCAGCTGCAGTGTGAAATGGCCGGCTGAACGCTGCACAGTGCTTCAGTGTCCATAGAATACAGGAGGCTGCCTTATACTGGGCCTATTGGTCCATCTAGCTTAGCACACTCTACACTGACTGGCAGTGGCTCTCCAGGGTTTCAGATGCGGGACATTCTGAGTCCTACCTGGAGAGGTTAGGGATTGAACTTGGGTCCAGATGCTCTACCCAAGCTACAGCTCTTCCCTGTAACATAAGAAGCTGCCTTATATTAAGTCAGATCATTGGTCCATCTAGTTCAGTACTGTCAACAACACTGACGGTCAGTGGCTTTCCAGGCTTTCAGGTAAGGATACCTGGAGATGCCTGGGATTGAACCTGGGACCTCCTGTATGCAGAGCAGGGCCTCTATCATTGAGCTATGCACGTTTCAGTCCATGTATTTGCATTTGCATGGATGTTCGCTAGAGACAAGATGCATCCATCCCCCACTTAGACATGGAAACTTCTAGAGACCTTGGGGTGGAAACTAAATGCTGATGAATTCAATTCACAGTCAGATTCTTAACAAAGCAGCTCCGAAAGGCAACAATAAGACTGGTGATTTAGAAGGGACAGAGACCCAAATTACTGGTAAAGAGGAACAGTTGGAGTATATCGGGTGACCAGATCAGGATCTGTTGGTAGCAGAGATGGGGTTCGCTGCCCAGTTCTGATCCGCTTGTATTCCAACAGTCCGTTGTTCAGTCCCAATCCACCTTCTTTTTGTCCCCACTTGCTTTTGCACTTGCCGATTCAATCCACTGTTGGTTTTTGGGTGGCGAAAAAATTACGTAATTTTTAACATAAATGCTTATGTAAATCCATGGAATTTAATGGGTAATAGCGATTGTAATTACGAAGATAATTACGTAAGATCAGGGGGAAATTTTGGGGGGGGAAGCTGTGCCGATTACAGCTGCTGCCTGCTGCAAGAAATCAGTGCCAGTCTGAAAAGACAGCGGACTGTTGGATTCAATCAATCCAATACTAAGTCCTGTTTAGCAGATATCCCTCCACATCCCTAGCTGATAGATCCCTGCGTGATTTGTAGAAGATTAGCAAAGATTCCAATTGTGTGAATTTTCCTCCCTATAAATAAGGCTGCTGGGATTAGGAGAACTGGGGGAGAGGGGGAACCAGGCATGGACTTTTGTCGGAGAGGACTGTGAGCTCAGTTTTGGTACTGAAAACAAATTGCTGGGCAGAGCATGTGCTCAAGGGCACCCAGTTCCTTACTTCTAAGAATATCTTTGTCCCAACCCTACTCACCGCTATTTTGCACCTGGTTCTGGGTGGTGAATCTTGGGATATTAGTAAAAAACAAAACAAAACAAAGTAGATCTGGGAAGGTTGAAGTCTCCCCCTGGAGTATATCGATCTTTAGGGAAATCAAGGCAGTGTGTGTGTTTGGGGGGGGTGCAGCATAGATCTATAAGCAGGAATGAGTGTGAGCAGTTTGTGGGACCCGGGAAATAAACACTGGTGTATAGAAAGGGGATAGAAAGAAGCATTTCTTCCCATCTCATAATAGTAGAAGCCAGAGCCATCCAAAGAAGAGGAATGTCGGAAGATTAAAAAAAAAGAGTACTTCTTCACACAGCTCATGGGTAAACTGTGGCGTTCACTCCCACAAGATATAGCAACAGCCACCAACTTGGATGGCTTTAAAAGAGGATTAGACAAATTCATGGAAGATATCAGTGGCTACTAGCCATGACAGCTATGTACTACTACCTCCAGTGTTGGAGGCAGGGTGCCTCTGAATACCAGTTGCTGGGAACCACAAGTGGGGAGGTTGCTGATCCAATCAAGTCCTGATCCAATCAAGTCCTGATTGTGGGCTTCCCACAGGCATCTGGTTGGCCTCTGTGAGAACAAGATGCTAGACAAGGTAGCCCTTTGCTCTGATCCAGGAGAGCTCTTTTTAGATCCCTGTGGTGCGGTTCTGAGATAGATTGTTAGTGTCATGACCCCTATATCCAACAGTGATCTAGACACAGTCAGAGGCATCAAGGGGCACCAGATGAGGAGCCGGGTCAGGACTCAGAGCTGACTGATGAATATAGGGAGACCATTGCAGCTAAGGCTGTTGGTCAGGAACTCCCAGAGGAACCTCCCAGATTACCAGGGCCTAATGGGCCAAAGGCTGGACCTTCATGGGACCCTTCCCCTGAAGAACCAGATGCCTCCTACCACGCATCATTACCAGTCAGACAGCTCAGGGAGTGCATCAGGAAGAATGCTAGGGAATGTAAGAGTGCCCACCTTCAGGGCAGAGGGTTGGCCCTTCAAGGTTCTGAGGTTCTCTCAAGAGGGTGGAGCCTGGAGTCTGGAGTCTGGCGACAGAGGCTTAATAGGCCTCAGCCTGCTCCCAACCCTCGTTGGAGCAAGTTGCTCATTTGGAGTTGTTTGCACCCAAGCAACCTTCAACCCAGCCTTGCCACTTTCTCCGTGGGATCAGGCATCAGGCCAGGACACAATATCCGAGGGGTGACTACATAAGATGGACTCCTTGCATCCATAACAGAAATTGAAACCTGATTACCTAATTGCCCATCATTGCAGACCCACTGTGAATGGGTTAAGTGTGGTGACTGAGGAACATTAACAAAATTCTCAATGCTGTCACAGAGCTACAACTCCCTGTGGGTTCCTTAAGAGTGGGTTCCTTAAATGACAGTTAGTCCAATATTACAACTGGTTTATATTCTGAGTACAGATGTGCTCAAAGCTCTCCTGTGAAGGGTTGGGGGAATCAGGCTGTCAGCAGATTTAACAGAATTTTAATCACCTGTCTTTTAACTGATTGCTTGATTAATTTGTCAATTAAATTTTAATAAAATGTGTGCATTGCCAAATACCGTCTTTTTGCGATACTGAAGGAAGCGCAAGGTAGCTTACAATTTAATTAACAAAAGCCACCACTTGTGGTGAGAAGAAAACACCACCTTTAATATTTTCCTCCCCTGTCATTGTAAGACACCCAAACCAAGGCAGGTAAACAAGGGTGCCCTTATCTTGCACAGCAATTTATTGAAAAAATTTCCCACACCAATTACTCAACTGAAACCTTAGTTAATGAATCTACCAATTAAAGCTTACAGCCCTTCCTGGGAGACTTTGTCTGAACCCAAGTACAGAATGAAGAACATTCAGGGGCGGTCCTACCATTAGGCAGAGTGGAGCAGCTGCCTCAGGCAGCAGGTGCTAGAGGGCGGGGAATGATGGAGAGCTGAGTGTGCCATATAGCCTACTGTGCGATGCTCACTTGTTGCTCTTAGTGCGGTGGAGGATGCCTTCCTGTCACTAGGGTTGAAGTAAGTTCCAACTGCCAGTGAGGTCAGTTTCTGTACATGGAATGGAGGGTGGGGGGAGAGAGCATCTTGCCCTTCCCCATCTGCCCCATACTGTACATTCAAAACATCATTATACCACTTTAAATAGTCATGGCTCCCCCCCAAAAAAAATAATCCTGGGAACTGTAGTTTCTTAAGGGTGCTGAGAGTTGTTAGGAGAGACCCCTGATCCTCTCACAGAGCTACAATTATCAGGGTGATTTTAACAATCAATTTAACAATCAGTTCCTCTTTCCAGGGAACACTGGGTATCTGTGAGGGGAATAGGGGTCTCTCATAACAACTCTCAGCACCCAGGATTCTTTGCAGGAAACCAGGCCCGGCACCAGCAGGCAGCCAGGTTGGTCCCTGGCAGAGGGACCCAGCGGCCCACAGAGGCCCCTCCTGGGCCCTGCTGTGGATTGCAGAACAGGAGCTCTGAGGCACCCCCCATACAGGCAGCGTGGGCCCGCCTCACCTATCTGTTGCATTAGCACATCAGTGCACAAGTCCCGCGTGCTGTGTATGCTTGACTGCCATCATTAAAGATCACTGTGGGGCATCTCTTAAGGGGTTGACACCCCTGCTACCATCTCAGGTGATAGTAGGTGTGGGGGGCATGTGCACTGACGTGGGAGGAAGGTGGGGCAGTGGGCCTATTTGAGCTTATTTGAGGGGGAGTTGGGGGTGTAAGGCACTGTGGGCCCGGGGCAGACTGGTGCCCAAGGTCCCAGTCATGCCTGATGCTGGCGCTGCAGGGAGCCATGACTGTTTAATGTGTATGATACGGCTTTAAATGTATAGTGTAGAGGGGGCTTTAGTCTATGCCAGCCTTTCCCAACCGGTGTGCCTCCAGATGTTGTTGGACCACAACTCCCATCTTTCCTGACCATTGGCAATGCTGGCTGAGGCTGATGGGAGTTGTGGTCCTACAACATCTGGAGGCACACTGGTTGAAAAAGGCTCGTCTATGCCCTACACCAACATCTGCCTGCCAGCTCAGTCTATTCCTCAGCAAAGTGATCTGTGAGGAGCTCCGTAGAGCATCTGCTTTGCATGCAGAAGGTCCCTGGTTCAATCCCCAGAATCTCCAAATAGAGCTGGGAATGGCCCGTCTAAAACTTTGACGAGCAGCTGCCAGTCAGTGTAGACAATACTGAGGTGGATGGACCAATGGTCTGACTTGGTATAAGGCAGCTTCCTATCTTCCTGTGCATCACAAAACAGGTGCTCTGTCGACCAGTTTCTCTCCTCCTGCACTCCAGCAAAACCTGGAGTGCTGCAGCAGACACATTGTCTCCGTTCATACATCTAGGTAGTGATTGTAGTGGTAGCACTGAAGTAGCTTGATGAAGCAGCGGTGCGAGCCCCTTCCCTCCACCACTCAGACACAGTATAGGCTTGCGCATGCAGAGGCCTGGTTCACGTGATTTCCCTCTCTCTTCTTGTTGAGGGGCAGTTACGCCATCAGGAACTCAAACGGAGGTCCCAGTTCTCATCAAAGGCAACCAGCATGGAAGAAGGACTCATGTCACCGTTCCACTGAGTTATTTGGGGACCATGACTGATCCCCACCCCCACCTGGCACCTTCCTGTCACCTGCCGGGCCTGAGCAAGGTTTAAGACAGCTCTGGGGAAACCTTGGCCCTCCAGTTCTTGCTGAATTACAATTCCTATCAGCCCTGGCTATTGGCCATGCTTCCTGGGACTGATGGGAATTGTCGTTCAGCAATATCTGGAGGGCCAAAGGCTCCCCACACCTGGTTTAAGGGATTTGCTGTGGTTTGCAGGACTATTTCCACTTGCAGCTAATGCTTAATATATGTGGCCCATGGGGCATGTGCAAACTTGCTGGCATGTATCATCTATCGATTTAACTTGAGTGTGTTGCTTACTTCATGTGCAGCTTGACCCACAGCTCTCTTGAACCATGGCAGGGCTTGGATAGAAGTAGTTTTACGGACCTCAGCTGCACTGATGCTGGCTTAAATCCAAGGACTTCACCCTTACAGGAGGATGGGCTGCCATTTTGGCAGCAATGTTGCTTTTGACAATGAAGCCGCACACATTTAATCAAAGCTTTAATAAACAGTGGGTGGAGTGTTGCCATCTCACTCTCTGATTGCCTATTTGAGCTAATTCACAGTGTTTGATGAGTGGAGCATCAACTGATGATTTGCATGTACAAATGGGCTGTGATGTCCAGGGCCCACTCCAGGCATGCAGGGGCCCTTGGGCATCAGCTTGCCCTGGCCCCCCAGTGGGTGGGTGTGCACACGTGCGTACGCGCGGGCCCCCCACGGCCCCCCTACCTGTCTAGTCTTTACCATTGTCCTTAATGAAGATGGCGGCTGCAGTTTCCCTAAGGGGAATGAAGCCTCCGCCACCATCTTTGTTGATGGCACACATGCGTGCTACACGCGCACATCTCTGCCATCAACTAAGATGGCAGCAGCGGCTTCAGTACCTTAGGGAAGCTGCAGCCGCCATCTTCATTAAGGGCAATGCTAAAAAGCCGGATGACAGGTAAGGGGGGGGGCGTGGATCATGGAAGGGGAGCGGAGGGCCCCTCAGGGGCTCCTGTAGCTCCAGGGCCCTCGGGCCAGTGCCCAACCTGGCCGCCCTTTAGAACTGGCCCTGGTGATGTCACAGACAGAACTTTCATTTTGCTTCTCAAAGCCTCAGAGACAATGGAGTCAGCTTGCACATTCAATGGCCGGTCATCAAGGTCTAAGTAATGCATTCACACTCGTTACTTGATGGCTGCAACATCACTTTCTCTGGATACCACGTATTGAGCTTCTCTTGATGAATATTTCAATGCCTGCATTTAACTTGGTGGGAAGGCCCTGCACATTCCAGCTCAGCCCTAGCGGTGCACGGTCTGGTGCATGCCTAACACATGCGAGAGCTGTTTCCAGGGGTGCCAGGAAAGGGATGATGCACCTGTTACTGTTCCCGACACACACACACATTTTAAAGCTGCAAGATGTGCATTGCAGCACAGGAGAGGGAGGCCTCAGCCTGAAAATAATAAATAGCTATTATGGGAGCTGAAAGAGTGGGAGCAGATTCTGGAGAAGCCCCAACAGGTGCTTCTGAAGGCTTTTTGCAGGGTGGGATGGGGATGGAACTTAACAAAGAGGCTTCTCTGTCTGGTTCCAGTTTACCTATGGGACCACCTCACTCCATATAGCCCTGCCTGGCAACTTTGCTCTTCAGATGTGGTATCGTTGAGAGTACCACATGCCCTAGAGGTGCTTAGTTTGTGAGCTTTTAGTGTTGCCGTTCCAGCCCTCTGGAATCACTTATCAGCTGAAATTAGACAGGCACCCAGCATCATGTTGTTGATGCGCCCACTGGATATGTTTTTGTTTTAGAAGGGTTTCCCTGAGGTGTGACCCAGTCATTTACGAAATATTAATTGTGTATCTGTAGGAATTGCTTTGTTTTAGAGCTTTTACGAATGACTTTTATTGCTTTCAGAGCTTATAGGAATGGTTTTATTGCATCTAGAATTTGTAGAAATGGTTTTAATTGTTTTCAGAATTTGTAATTTTGTTGGATTTTATCTTTTTCCTATCCTATTGTTCATCACTTTGATGGCTTCTGGCTACAAAATGGTTTATAAATTTGTGATATAATGATGATGATAAGTGAGAGCTTTCTTGCAAGCCTCCTCCCTGCAGACTGGGTACTGTTGTTGGGAGATTTCAATCTGACACGGCTACCTGGGTGGAGGATGTTACATCACTCATAATCTTTGATGTCATGAACACAACTCACCAGGAGATGACTGTGAAACTCACCATTGCACCTGCATTCCAGACAACACTCCATCTCACAACCCCACTAGCTTGGGGTATGAATTGTATTTTCCCTGACAACCATTATATATTGCAGTCCGAGTGCTTAGAAAATACGGTACCTCAAAACAAGTGCTTCTTTATGAGAAGCTGTTACAGGCAATAGCTGTGCATTTGTTGTGCTATTAACAGATCATCTTGAGAGGTCCAGTAAGGATAAGAGAAACTTGGGAACTAGGAAGAGACAGAGAGAGAGAGGAAGCAGATATGGATCTTCAAGCATTTTGGGCTCATAATAATGATGTCCAGAATATAGTGGTGGTAGTCCTCAGAAGCAGTTTATCCTGGGTGTTCAAGAAACGACTGTTATGTGATCTGTGTCCTCTTTCCAAGTCCACCAGCCTTTTCCTCTCCCTTTATATTCTCTGCCTGATAAGATTATTGGAGTTTCCAGCTGTGAGACTCTGGAGAGCTGCTGTCAGTCAGAGGAGACAATCTGGGGCTATGTGGAGAAATAGTTCGACAAACTAGTACAAGACAGCTTCCTCTATAAAAGGTGCTTGTCTTCAGTGATAATTCCCCATGTGAGACGAGTTTTGGAAAAAATGTTTTGACGAGCATCCCCAGATCTTTAGCGTACACTTAATAAATTTCAGTGATGAAAATGTTTGCTTGTGAATGTAAATATTACTGCAGAGGGGAGTTAATTTACATGAGTGTTGATTCATGTTTCAGGTTTCTGTATTTACCAGGCCAGCGAGCTCGGGCAAGCATGCTGTGGAGTTTCCACTACAGACCCACGGCTTGTGGAAGGGCCCAATCCCTGATAGCGCAGGAGCAGCTGTTGGAGCTCCCATCGCAGGAGTGGCCTTAGGCTGCTGGCAACAGCTCTGCCAGTCTTCTGGTGGATATGAACTGGGGAAGGGCCGTAGCTCAGTGGCAGAACATTTGCTTTGCATGCAGAAGGTCCCAGGTTCAATCCCCGGCGTCTCCAGGTAGGGCTGGGCATGTCTGGTCTGAAACCCTGGAGAGCTGCTACCAGTCAGTGTAGACAATATTGATCTAGATGAACCATTGCTGACTCGGTATAAGGCTCCTTCCTATGTCCCTCCTTGGATATCACCCAGTGGGTCTTTGAGGTCCCCAGACACCTTGGAGCTGTGCTGTCATTGTTATTAACAAGTGGGTGCAGGGGTCAGAATTAGACTTGGTGTCAGTGGAACAGGTTAGCGGTTGGGATGTGTGTTTCTGCTGATAACTAATCACATTTGGGGATGCCTGTCTTTTCAAAGGTAATAGATTTTCCCATTCATTCGCTACCTTCATTCGGCTTCCCCTTTATTTGTTGCCTCCCTTGTGTTAAATTTTACATTGTCATCTTCTCCGGGCAGCAACCTGCCCTGATATGCTTGGTAAAGCACCATGCACACTGGTAGAATTGTAAGTGTTGGAAGGGACTCAAAGGTCATCTAGTCCAACCCCCGGGCAATGAAGGAAGACCACTACTACAACACTCCTGATAGGTGGTGAATAACAAAAGGAAGCCCACCGCCTTCCAAGGCAGTCTGTCTCACTTTTGAACAGCTCATGCTGTCATATAAAGGATGACAATAATAGAAGAAAGTTGGAGAAGAAAAAGAAGAAAGAGGAACATAAGAAGAGCCGGGCTGCTGGATCAGGCCAAAGGCCCATCAAGTGCAGCATCCTGTTCTCACAGTGGCTAACCAGATGTCTATGGGAAGCTCAAAAGGACAGCAGCAACTTATATGAAAATCCATGGTCATCATGTGGCAGAGCATGTGCTTTGCATGCAGGAAGGTCCCAGGTTAGACCTTCAATTAAGACAGGACGTTGCACAGCAGACCTGGACAAGACCTCTTCCTGAGGCCCTGGCAAGGCACCCTCCATCAGGTGCAGCTCGCCCAGTGGGGCAGAGCAGCAGTAACAGCCTCCTGGCAACAGCGTTGCTGCCGTATACCTGGAGGGAGAGGCGGTGGCAACGGGGTCAGGACTGCATGGACGCACTAGGGGGAGCACCAGAGTGGGAGGCTATTGTTGTGGCGCTGCCCCACCAGGTGAGCCATTCCTGCTGTCCATCAGAGATGAACCTTCCCAAACTTGATGCCCTCCATATCTTTTGGACTACAAGTTCATCATCCCCAGCCAGCACTGTGGTCAGCAGTAGCGCAGTTGGGTAACCCTAGACTAAATAGTCATATAGCCGCTGCACTTTAGATGGCCATGAAGCTCACAATTAACATTTCTGTCCTCTCCTCCTCCCCTGCAACCCCCATTTCTTTCCCTACAACACTTTCCACATTACTGTTGTGTTCAGCTACAAACAAACCAAAAACAGTTTGCTAGACCTGATTAAAAAGAAAAAGAAATGCCCTGAGCACATGCAGTTTCACATTTTAAGCTCACTTAAATCCTAGCACCATCATGATTACAGGGCTACTATTGCTTGGAAATAAGCACAATTTTCTTGTAGAAAAGGATAGTAGATGTTAAAGTAAAAACAATAAACTGAGGTACGTGACCCCCTATTTAAAAATAATAAGAAATAATGTGGCAATCAGCGCAAGCCCTAGTTGAGCTACGCTGTGCTCTGCCCGTGCCAGCCCAGATGCCTCTTTGCTGCTGCCCCCATCATCTGTCACTCTCTGGTCACTTTGAGGGGCCCTGAGATCCTGCTCTAGCTACACCACTGTTGGTTAGGGTTGAAGGGAGTTGTAACTCCAACCTAAGTGGGGAAGGCTGGAATAGGCAATAGGGATAGACAGAGCTGTCTGTTTTCAGTGTGACTTAACAGTCAATCCCTCTTCCTGGGGATCTCTGGGAATTGTAACTCTGTGAGGAGAATCGGGGTCTCATAACAATGCTCAGCACCCTTAACAAACTACAGTTCCCAGGATACTTTGGGGGGGGAAGCCATGACTGTTTAAAGTGGTATAATACTGCTTTAAATATATAGTGCTGATAGGGCCTATGTCAATTTCAGATGTGTTAATTTTGAAGTCCACTCCATCCTGTTTTAACATCAATCTACAATTTTAAAAAAAATCTGCATGGAATTTGAACTTATATATGTATTTTACCACAAAAAACATATTTAAATACATGTTTTATCTCAATGTATGCATTTCTAAACATATTTATCCCAAAATACACTTTTTAAAATGCATACTTGAGGCTGAAAACTGTATCACAAAACTTGAAGAAGTGTAGAATCTGAAGGATAATTTCATTCCGAATCTGCCTGTTAGTCCAGGACAGCCTTTCCCAACCAGTGTGCCTCCAGATGTTGTTGGACCACAACTCCCATCTTTCCTGACCATTGGCAATGCTGGCTGGGGCTGATGGGAGTTGTAGTTCAAAAAAGTAACTTTTCCAAGCTCTGGCGTCCAACAACATCTGGAGGCACACTGGTTGGGAAAGGCTGGTCCAGGAGGTGTGAACGAGGTCAGTTGACTTTAAAATGAGGACCAAACAAATTTTTCCTCCATCCCTAGACTAGACACTATTGTATTGGGACAGATGATGGACAAATGGTCTGGCTTCACATAAGGCAGCTGCAGATGTTCAAATGCTATGCGTGATGCATTTCAAATTTAAAAGACAGAAATTAAATAGGAAAAGCCTTCTCTCAAGGAGAAAATATCTTGAGCAGGAAATCTAGAAGCACAATTGTCCTGATTTAAGAGTGGTATTTTATATTCAAAATGCATTTCTAGGAGCTTCTTGCACAAAAGGCTCCATATCCCCTGGCTGAGGTTTACCTCTTGTTCTTTTGGGCTCTTCTGTCTATTCAGAAGCTTGCAGAACCCCAGCGTCCAGCAGCAAGTATTTCAATGCCCTGGTATTGCTAATCACTCAAGGGCATGAGTCATATCTTCAAAACCATTAATTTGTTTCTGAAGTCCTGACATCTGAATGCACAAACACTGCAGACATTTGATGTTCCCTTTTAATTACTTTTTGCTTTCAGAGACATTTAGGATCACAGTTCCAGCACGCTTTCAAGGTTATCTCCAAAACAACAAAGTTCTAGCTTCATCCAAAATCCCACTCCATCTATGCCTAAGTGCTTATGATGGAGTGTATTCAAAGCTATGCTAGCGCAAAATCACAGAACAGGATGCGAGATCAGTGTGGAAGCAAGGAAGTGGCTAGGGAGAGCTTTTTTCTTCCTCTCATTCCACTAAGACCCCCTTTTTTAAGGTCAACCAATAAAGCTGAATGGTGAGAGACAAAAGGACACCTTCACACGGTACATAGTTAAATTTGCTTTAGCATTCTTAAACTATAGAATGTGCTCCCACAATTTATAGTGATGGCAACTTTACAAGGGGATTAGATAAATTCACGCAGGATGAGGCTTTTAATGGCTACTAGTCATGATGTCTTCGGTAAACGTATTATCTTCAGTATCAGAGGCACTGGCAGCCTCTGAATACAGTTGTGGAGGACCACAAATGGGAGAGTGCTGTTGTGCTCATGTTCTGCTTGTGGGTTTCCCATAGGCATCTACTTGATCACTATGGGAACAGAATCCTGGACCAGATGTGCCCTTGGTCTGATCCAGCAAGGCTCTTAACCTGGTCTTGGGTACTAGAAAACAGGAGTAGAAGGCAGTTGCATTAAAAATATTTCCACATTTAGCAGTCATGGATGTTCCCTGCAAAACTCTGGGAATTGTTCTGTGGCACTATAGGAATTTCTGAGAGGTAGTTCTCGGCTAGGGTTGCCAGGTTCAGGGCCTGAGACTGATCCTGTATCTTTAGAAGAGAAAGTCAGCCAAGTGCAGGTGTTCTTGCAACATTGTCATGGGAAAAACCACAGGGTGGAATTCTCCCTTCCCCCTGCACAACTTTTAAAGATACAGAAGACCTCTTAGAGGCTGGGCCTGGCAACCAAGGGGTCTTCTATATCTTGAAAAGTTGTGGAGGGGGGAGGGAGAATTCCACCTTGTGGTTTTTCCCATTACAGAGTTGCAAGAACACCTGCACTTGGCTGGCTTTCTCTTCTCCTAAAGATACAGGATCAGTCTCAGGCCATGAACCTGGCAACCCTATTCTCGGCATCTTTGCAAAGGTAGAAATCTCAGATTTCCTTGACAGAAATGACCGCAGCTCATCCATAATAAAACTAGTTTGTTTCCAGTGTAGATGTACCTACCCTGCTTCTTTGCTGCTACATAAAAGGTTTATTTGTTTGCTTTCATAATTGGACCCTGGATCTTGGGCAAGGAGGCTTTCCAACAATGTCAGTTCTATGGCTCTTCTGCCCTACTGTCAGCTGTCCACAAATCCTGGATGACAGTCAAGCACTATTTTTCACTAGCAGGCTGTGAAGTCCAAATCCACCAAAATAATGCAACAAAATGGTATATACATTTCCAAAACATTAGACTGAATGATATCATGTAGTAACACATCCTTCCCTAACCTGGTAGCCTCCAATCAGTCCCAGCCAGATTGGGAAGGCCCTACAAATATCTCAAGTTTTATCCTAGGGCAGTGTAAATATGAAATGATTTTTAAAAAAACTTTTAATCTGAAATTCATTATTCCCCTTTCTAGTTCTTATGGCTAATCTTTCTCCCCTGCAAATATATGATTTTATTAAAGGCTTGGATATTATACATTTACATTGTCTGGTGCAAAACCCAAAATGGGTGGGCGTGTGGAGCTTGGCCAGCAGGATACAATTTAAATTCCCTGCTCAAGAAATTTTACTGCAAGAATCAAGAAAGAATATTGTTCATTTTTTAAAAACAAACAAACAAACAAGGAACCCTATGGCATCCTAAAGGCTGGCCACTTTTTGTGGCACTGAATGTTTGTATGCTGGAATCTACTTCTTAGATGCAGTTTTTCTAGCTTTGCTCACTGAAACTCTCTACCCACCTTTTTTTATTCCCCGAGTTTTATATTTATTTGGGGTTGGTTTTGGCATGCAAGTTCTTTCATTTTCAGCTCTTAATTCTACTAAAGACCACCTCCTTCCCTACAGACCCTCTTGGGTGTTCGGATCAGCAGAGGGGGCCCTTTTGGTAGCTCTACTACCCTCTGTTTGGGAGGGAAGGAAAGGGCGTTCTCTGTGGTGGTCTCTAAGTTGTGGAACTCCCTCCTCACCTAAGTGAGTCTGGCAACAGGTGAATGCTGAAGACACACCTCTTTACCCTGGCCTTTTGACACCTGAGGTGTACATTTTTAGGATCACCCTGTTTTGTGATTTTAGGTTATTTTTAGTGCTGTATTTTAAAATTGTTGTAACCTGACCTGGGACCTTTGGGTGAAGGGTGGGTAATAAATGTCGATAACAACAACAAGAAGTTTAAAAGGGAGCAATGGACAAAGGGTCATATCCACTGGGTGGTATTCAGTGGTAGTCCTACTCAGAGTAGACCCGTTAAAGTTAATGGACGTGGCTAACCTAGGTCCATTAATTTCAATGGGTCTATTCTTAGAATTTAGCCAAATACAATCCTGAGAGTCTTAATGAGTTGGCAGCATGTAAGACAGACATCCTTTGTGGGCATGCAAGGAAATATTTTGAACAACTGGACTCCACGTACAGACTTACATGCATAATGTGGTGTCAGTGTATAGACTCCAAAGGTGACAGCTTTATTAGGATTCGTGGGTTCTAAATATTAAATATTATATAACTACTGAACAAATGCATACCAAAATAGTCTTATTACCCAGGACTCCCCCCCTCCCCTATATTTTACAAAGTGATACTTGTATTGTTTAGTTCAAGGGTAGGGAACCTCATACCCATGGGGCCAAATCTAACCTTCCAGGCCTCTCTGTCTGACCCTCAAATGTCTCTCCAGGCCACACCCCTCATTGGTCCTGCTTTGCACCTTTTCCGAGTGCTTTTGTCTGGCTGGGACGGTGTCCTCTTGCTTGCCTCGATAAAGAATGGAGAGAGGTATGGGAGTGTGTGTAGAAACAAACCTACCTTGCAATGGTGAAATTTACATTTGTAACCCCCTTTTACCTCTAGCTCTACCCACCACTTAAAGGAATGAGTGCTTTATTTTGTACCGTGCTGAAAATTCTTTTCCCCAAGTGATTAAAAAAGTTAATTTGGGCCTTGGAAGGCTACCAAACTCGCTTGGAACACTGCCCAGAAGGGATTGCAGCCCTTGGATACTCAGCTATCACGTCCCATCAGTGCAAGGATTTCTAAGACTGCAACCCCATGTATATTTTGTGTGAGAGGAAGCTCCGTTGCACTCAGTGGTAGTTACATAGGATCAGGCTGCAAAACACACTGAGCATTTGCTTAGCAAAGCCTCTCCCGCTAACAGCCATGCAACCTTTGCATTTCTAATGACAAGCTGAATGATTTCACAAAGAAGCACCATTTCAAAAGTCTTGCTCTTACTCTTCTAAAGATAAGCTGCTAATCTGCAGTGGGGACACCATGAAAAAAAGGGGAGAGAAAAATATAGCCCTGCATGATTCTTTGGTTCACCCACTCTCTTATTTTACCTGCTCCCCCTTTTTTTAGATTTAGTCTCTCATAATTCAAGCTGATAGTTTGACATATTTGCTCAAGTCCGACCTATGGCTTGCAGATAAATCAGGGATCCCTGCTGGCTCCAATTAGCAACGATGAGATAATTGACCCCTTTTAATAGTCTTTCAGAGAGACTTGCCCTACATCTCCACCTCTTTCAAATTTAGAATGATTAGCACAAAAGAAAACTTTTGATGCCTGCCTGAGCCTTGTCATTTACTGGCTCATTCACTTTAGTCAAAGGGAAGAGAAGGGGGGCATTGAGCACAGCGAGGAAGGGCGTGACAGTCACCGTGGCATCCTTGGGGTGTGTGTGTGAGAGAGAGTGTCTGTGAGTTGCTGAAGACCTCAGCTTCGTGTTACAAGAATACAGACAGAAAAAACCCAGTTCCATGGGTTTAACGGTTTTGATTTACACGAAAGTCGAAGGCCTAAATAGAGGGCTGGGTTGGGGAACCTGTGGCCTTCCAGATGAAGGTGGGGAACTTTTTTCAGCCTAAGGGCCCCATATCTTTCTGGGCAACTTTCCAGAGCCCACGTTCCACGTTGGTGGGCCTAGTGACAAAAGTGGGCACAGCAATGAATGCAATGTTATTTGTGTCCAATAGGATAGTTTTACAGAGACAGACACAGCACTCTGTCCTCCATCCAGACTAGGGTTGTGATCCTGTATCTTTAGGAGAAGAGAAAGTCAGCCAAGTGCAGGTGTTCTTGCAACTCTGTAATGGGAAAAACCACAAGGTTGGATTCTCCCTTCCCCCTGCACAACTTTTAAAGATACAGAAGACCTCTTGGTTGCCAGGCCCAGCCTCCAAGAGGTCTTCTGTATCTTTAAAAGTTGTGCAGGGGGAAGGGAGAATTCCCCTTGTGGTTTTTCCCATTACAGGGTTGCAATAACACCTGCACTTGGCTGACTTTCTCTTCTCCTAAAGATACAGGATCAGTCTCAGGCCATGGACCTGGCAACCCTAATCCAGACAAGCAAGAGGCATTATCAGAGTTCAAGCACACTTTCTGTTGGAATATGTAGTTCAATTCAAACTGGTGGGTTGAGGCTGCATGGGGTTAAAAAGGGTAACTAGAGAGGAGACCTCCTGATTGCTAGGCTAATACCTATCCTTTGATCTCCTGCTGACTTTCCCTTCCTGCTAGACCAGCCTTTCCCAGCCAGTGTGCCTCCAGATGTTGTTGGACCACAACTCCCATCTTTCCTGACCATTGGCTATGCTGGCTAAGGCTGATGGGAGTTGTGGTCCAACAACATCTGGAGGCACACTGGTTGGGAAAGGCTGTGGCAGACTGATATGCTTAGGATGTTGACCACATCTTCCGGTCTCCTCCTTTCTTTTTTCTTTCTCTTGAGAGGGCAGACATCTTCTCTTTGTCTCTCCCTCTCCTCCAAGCATGAGCGCAAACACTAGGCTTAGTGTTTGCATCTCCAACTTAGCTAGTTAGCTAGATGTAGAACTCTTTCCTATCAAGTATGTACTTCCAGGAGGTCGCTGATTCATAGGGTCACCATAAGTCGTAATCGATTTGAAGGCACATAACAAAATGTACTTCCAGAATAAAGTAGTTATTTCTTATTTTAAAGCTTAAAGTCTCTGTCTGACTAATTCGAGGGAAGGTGTAATCTTTTACAAAGATTCAAATATACAAAGCTCACTCAGACGCTCAAATACCTAATTTTGCTACTCTGCAACACTTTCCAGCCAAGCAAAACCACTTGAGGATGATATAAAGGAAGGAAGGCGAGGGATGTGGCTTGGGAAGAGAGGGTGTGGCTGAGGAAGCAGTGTGGCCTGGGAAGAGTCCCAAGGGCCATGCAAAGAGGTCTGAAGGGCCACATTTGCTCCCCTCCGCTGCAGATGTTATTGGACTCAACTCCCCTCATCCTTGACCACTGGCTGTGCAGGTGGGGCTGATGGGAGCTGGAGTCCAACGACATCTGGTGGGCTACACAGGTTGCTCATCCCTGATCTAGAGTGGCCATTTGAAAAGAAGGAGATGCACTTTTTCATAGCTGTGTAGAACAGGGTAAGAAGGATGTCGACCCATTGGAATGGTTTGCGGAAAAACAACATCCTGTGCAGAAGGTTGAAGGAACTGGATATGTTTAGTCTGTGAGAAGACTGAGGAGGGAGGGAGGTGGTACATGCTAGCGCTCTTCAAATACCTGAAAAGGGGCCACACAGACAAGGAGAAAGATTTGCTCTCTTCTGCCCCAGAAGGCAGGACTAGATCTAACAGGTGTAAGTGACAGGGGGTTAATTTTGGCTGAACATCAGGAGAAATATCTTGGCAGTAAGAGCAGTCTGACAATGGCAGCAATTACTTGGGGGTGGGGGAGCTTTCCTCTGCCAGAGGTCTCCAAGCGCAGGCTGGACAGCGATCTATTAGGGATGCTCTAGCTGCAGATTCCCTGCATGGAACAGAGGATTGGAACAGAGGGTCTGCAGAGTCTTCCTCTAACTCTTATGATTTCAGCAGCTGCCGCTCATCATGTGGGGTAAGGGGGAAAAACTGCACCTGTCAGAATTTTCTCTCCTGCATCAACATTAAAGGTGCAGAAATGCAGAATGCTGACAGCAAAACAGGGAGGCAGGTGGGTACGTGGGATTCATGCGGGAGGAGCTCTTTTGAACGTTTGGTTTGAACCTATGGCTGCAATTCTATCCACGCTTACTTGTGAGTAAATCCCAAGATTGCCTTCCAAGTGAACACGCATAGCATCTGGCTGCAAGTAACAGAATTGGAAAACTGATGAAAAATAATTGACAGGGTGGGGGAAAGATGCAGAATCCTATGCCTCTGGTCGCTCAGCATAGTTGTTTTTTTTAACTTGAACACTCCTGCAACTGGAAAAAAAGGGGATCGCCTTGTCCATTTTCTGTCCTTTTTATTATTATTATTATTATTATTATTATTCTCTGAGACCAGCCACTTCCACAGCTGCCTCCACCAAGTTACAGGAACACTGTTAGGCTTAGAATATTGTTTGAAAAGAAAGGCTGCACCTGCTCCTTGATTCGATAATAAATTTTCTACCCAAGTCCCTGGATGAATGCACATAGAATTTTCAAACAATAATTTTAAACCATGCATTAGGCGATTGTTTTTTAAGGAAAGAAGAAGAAAGGATTCAGAACTGAGCAGTAACACAATCCCTGGGGTGACAAATGTGGAAACTATTTTCTTCCCCTCAATCCTCTTTTGATTCCTGCCGCCCAGCCTGTATTCCTTCTTGCCCTCCTAGAGAGCATCAGACCCAGACCTTTGTCCCAATCATGAAAATCAAATGCTGGCAAGGCATCTGAACACAGAGAGGGAGATGCTAGAAAACCTTGCGACTTGGTCTTTGTTTTATTGGAAAGAGAAAAATGTCAATGGATAGAAAGAAAGAAGGGTTCACGATCCAGCATGTTTCCACTGGGGAGTCAATGTTGCTCTTGAACTGATGGAAACCCGATGCGAGCCCTCCCAAGCCTGGTGCCCTCCAGCTGTTTTGGACTACAGCACATCCATGCTGGCTGGGGCTGATGGGAGTTGTAGTCCAAAACATCTGGAGGGCACCAGGCTGGGGACCGCTGCCCAATGTCCTCACCCCAGGCACTCCCAAGGAATGTAAGCAAGTAGGCACTAGACGCAGTGTCTTCCACCCATCCCAGAAAGGAAGGTCACCGACGTTAGAAAATGATATATCAAACAGATGCAGAATATACTAGCATTCCCAGGTCTGCCCCAGGCCAACAGAACTGGCTATGTTCCAAAACAACTTCGGTTACAGAAATGACTGAGTACACAGAAGCAAAGGAGAGAGTCAAATCGCTTGCTGCTGCCTGCTAACCATTGAGCAGATTTTTATCAATACTCTCCACGGACCCACCCGTCAGTCGCTACAGCCTGCTAGCTGGTACCTTGGCGTCAAGGTTGGTTTCTGCTCTGTGCCACTCTAGAAGTGATCTTATCTCAGCCCAGGGCAATTCCAAGACACGGCTAGCAGCGCGTCTGTGCAAGGGAGGAAAGGAGCGGACCACTCATAGACTTTCTGGAGGGACCAGCCCTGGCTATGCGGGGCTCAGCAGACTTTGTTCCTCTTTGCAATCGATCCTAATGATCACAAACAGAAGGTGTTACTTCTAGCCTGGCATGTGAACACGCAGCATGTCATGTGTTCTCCTGGGCCAGCCCTTCAGGACAGGGAGTCTGGTTCTGGGGTTTCAGCAGATGCATGACAGGTTGCGGCTGAGAAGTGGCATTGTGCTGAGGGTCTGCTGGGCCAGATCCTGCAGGCGTGTGGTGCAGATGCTTCCTGTATTGCACAAACATGCAGACCTTGAGAACGATGGCCAGCACATTCTTCCCCATGAAGATTCCAGAGACCCGGATGTCCCTGAAGAACACCATATTGCTCCCCCTAATAAAGATGGTGGTGATGTTGATGGTGAGCATGCTCAGCATCGGGTACAGCATCATGCGGTGCGGCACGATGCTGATCCCCTGCATGCTGATTTCACAGAGAGAGACGCAAGGGAGGACCAGGAGCAAGATGTAGCAGTAGAAGAACATCAAGCCTTCAGCCCAGATAGGCAACCCTTTCTTCTGGGGCTCCCAGAGGTTGGCCTGGATGTCCAGGACATCCAGCATGTCAACAATGACCCAGAAAAGACGGTTGCGAAGGTCCTCCTTCTTCTTGAACGTCCTGACATACTCCATGTGCTCTGTAGCCACCAGCAGCACGTAGAGGGCTGGGATGCAGATGGAGAGCAGAAGGGTCAAAGCCTTGCGGGCCATGAGGTCCAAGCTTTTACGGTCTGCCTTGTAGTTCTGGTAGATGAAGTAGACCTTGATCTCCAGCACAAAGACATAGAGGAACCAAAGGATCATGGCATAGCCTCGCTTGGCTGTCCTCACCTCAGCCCCAACCCAAACAGCCACGTACCTCAGCACAACCAGGAAGCAGATGTCCCCAACTGAGACCATGATACAAACGCCCAATTTTCGGGAGCCCTGGTTCTGTTCCACCAGGTAGGCGTCCATCAGCACCATGCTGCTCATGATGAGTGTGGTGGAGAGGCAGACATGGGACTTGTTAATGGGTGGGGGAGGCACCATTCTGAAAGAACAAACAGACACACACACATTAGTCAAACAGGGCCATGAGGTCAAACACCTGTTTAGTCAAACAGGTAGGATTCCTGTGTTATCACGGCCCTGCACTATGCTCATTCTTGACATTTTGTGTATTACACTGCTTCTGATGGGGATATCAGCTTTCCATATCCCTTGCATTTAATAGTCCCTCAACTGCACAATGCAAATCGATCTGACTTGGTCCTCAGAGGGACCATATTGATGTAGCACTCTTGCATTGAAAACTGAACCACAGGAATGTCGGTTGCTGGTGACTTGCTGGTGAAGGGCAGGTAATAAATGTATGCATTATTTATTATTTATTTATTAAATTTATATCCTGCCCTTCCTCCCAAAAAAAGGAGCCCAGGGCGGCAAACAAAACCACGAAAAGTACTTTAAAACATCTTAAAACAAAACATGTTTCAAAAACTTTAAAAACATCTTAAAAAGCAATTCCAACACATGCAGACTGGGACAAGGTCTCTACTGAGAAGGCTTGTTGAAAGAGGAAGGCGTTATTATTATTATTAGTTAAGCAGTATTTACCAGCTAACCTGAAAGTGCTTTGCAAGCCAAAATTATAATATGAGGATAGCAGTACTGCACTTTGAACACTGTTTTTGTTTTTAAAGAAGAAAATACGCTAAACATTGCTGGCGGGGGGAATATTTGAATTTGCTAAGAACGGACAGTCCTGATGGGGCAGAGAAAATGGTTTGGATTATTAAGTGCTATCGCCATGTTTCTAGGTTTGGGATTGGGAAGCTTTATCAGCCCTAGGGCCACATTCCCTTCTGGGCAACTTTCTGAAAGCCATGTGTCAGTGGTGAGCGGAGCCATGCATGTAAATTTTACCTTTGCACAGATGACCGGTTTCTACACAGATTCACGCCCCCCCCCACCCTCCATTCAGACAGGGATCAAGGACACATTCCAGCCAGGCAAAAGCTCTCAAGGAGGGTGTGAAGCAGGGCTGGTGAGGGGGATGGCCTGGGGAGAAGGTGTGGCCTGGGGAGACTTCCAAGGGCCTGACGGAGAGGGCCACACTTTCCACCAGCCTGAGGTCCCCAACCCCTGCACTAAACAATGCATGTCTGATAAGCTCCACCCTATACTTCACACCAAGCTGAAAAGGGCCATTGCTCACTGGCAGAGCACCTGCCTTGCATGCTGAAGGTCCCAGGTTCAGTCCCCAGCATCTCCAGGTGTGGCTGGGAGAGACTTCCACCTGAAGTGCCGCTGCCAGTCAGTGTAGACCAGCCATTCCCAACTAGTGGGCCACCAGATGTTGTTGGACCACAATTCCCATCTTTCCTGACCATTGGCAATGCTGGCTGAGGCTGATGGGAGTTGTGGTTCAACAACATCTGGTGGCCCACTAGTTGGGAAAGGCTGGTGTAGACAATCCTGAGCTAGATGGACCAATGGTCTGACTCAGTATATGGCAGCTTCCCATGTAAAGTCTGAAAAGCACTCCTGTAAACCAACTATTTGGTTAATATTTGTAAAGAAGGAACTAACCCCATGGCTTGCTTTGCACACCAAATCATTCAAGCCATAAGCCACAGAGACGTGGTACCACGCAATATTGAACTGAATGGCTTTTTTGAAACGCAGATGCCCTGAAGGCCATCTGGGCAGACCACATTCCTACAATCATCGCAGGCAGAATCGTCGTATTTACTGTGCCTCACTCAGTCTCTTGCGCATTTTTCGGTACTGTAGGATATGGAGAGGGTTGGAATCGCGAGGTTTATTAAGTCTGCCACTAAGGTTGTCTTTAAAATCCCAAGTCTTGCACACTTCCGCTGCGCTGAGAGACCCTTGGGCCAGAGAGTCATCAGCAGAACAAGGAGACAGCTGAGGCTGCTGCGTCACACCAGGGAAGGGAATGAGATGCTGAGTGGAAAAACAAATTGAAGAGGAAGGAGGGGAGAGTCTATCACTATTTTTAACAACTACGACCTGACAGACCAGGGTTCGAATCCCTACACAGCCATGAAGCTCACTGGATGACCTTGGGCCAGTTACTGCCTCTCAGCCTCAGAGGAAGGCAATGGTAAACCACCTCTGAATACCACTTACCATGAAAACCCTATTCATAGGGTCGCCATAAGTCGGAATCGACTTGAAGGCAGTCCATTTAAACATTAGGGGAAGGGCCATAGCTCAGTGGCTCAGTCCTGGGTGTCTCCAGGTTAGGCTGGGAAAAGCTCCTGTCTGAACACCCTGGACAGCTGCTGCCAGTCAGAGCAGACAACAGTGGAACTTCTGTAGGAACGTAAGAAGCTGCCTTATGCTGAGACAGTGTAAGCTCAGTATTGTCTACACTGACTAGCAGTGGCTCACCACGGTTTCAGATGGGGGCCATTCTCAGCCCTACTTCGAGATGCCGGGAATGGATGCCTGGCACCTCCTGCATGCAAAGTGGATGCTCTACCCCGAATGACAGCCCTTCCCTGCGATTTAGATGGCAGCGTGGGTGGATGCTCCTTCGGCCACTCCCACAACTCATGGCCTACTGGTATCCTCATAATCAGTTTGGAAAAGTTACTTTTTTGAACTACAACTCCCATTAGCGCCAGCCAGCATGGCCACTGGATTGGGCTGATGGGAGTTGTAGTTCAAAAAAGTAACTTTTCCAAGTTCTGCTCATAATTGTTCACACTGGACCAGTGGCCTGAAAGCAGGTGACTATTTTCCCTTTTCTTCACTGATTCCGAAGAATGGTTCTCTTGGCATTCTTATGGCGTCTAAGGGAAATAAGAAGAGTAGACAATGGCGAGCTATTGGTCTGGCTCGGTATAAGTCAGTTACCCTATGTTCCTAACTTAGGCTGGTCAGGAATGCCGTTTTGAAAGCATGGATGCCTAGTGACAGCCTGTGAGTCGCCATCCAGCCTCTGGCCTGGTCTTGCACGACTCTCACCCGTCCTTGTAAGGCTACTGACAGGATGTTGTTGGCCTGGCATGCGATTTGCATTTAGCCTCCGCTCTGTAGCATGCAGTGGCTGCCCATGACATCAGGGCCGGCCCAAGACATTTGGCTGCCTGAGGCAGAACAGCAAAAGATGCCCCCTACCTCCCCAGGCTCAAGGTGCATCGCACCCTAGGCCAACAAAGTAATTCTGTCACCAGGGGCAGAAAATCCCACAAGAAACTGTCCTCTTCCCAGGCGGTAAAAATTACACAGGGTTGTCGTCGGCTTAGTCCTACGCAGAGTAGACCCATTAAGTTATGCATGTCTACAAATTCCATTAGGTCTACTCAGAGCAGGACTTAATTACTACTTCCCTAAAATAATAAATTAAATAACCAACTATTTGCTACCATTTCATGACATCCAAAATCAGCAGCTTGAGGCATTCGCCTCACTCTGCCTAATGATAGGGCTAACCCTGTGAGTGAGGCAGTCTCTCTAAGATAGAGGTAGGGAACCATTTTGAGATGGGGGGATCTGGGCAACCTTCTGGGGGCCACATCACAGCAGAGGGCAGGGCCAGAGGTAAAAGTGGGCAAAGCAACAAATGTAAACTTTACCTTTGTACAGCAGGCAAGTTTCTACACACACCCTTCTCTATCATCCATCCAGGCAACAAGAGTTCCAGAACACATTCCACCGAGGTAAAAACGCTCCAAGGAGGGTGCAAAGCAGCACCGGTGAGGGGCGTGGCCTGGGGAGAGGGGTGTGTGGTTGAGGAGAGGATAGATTAATTATTTTATTCAGAAACTGTGCAGCCTGTTTGCTCAAAAAAAGTCTCCATATACTGTACAACTCCACCGTGCAGGCCTGGAAGAATCCTGGGGACCAGACAGAAAGGCCTGGATGGCCATATTTGGCCCCCTGGGCCTGAAGTTCCCCACCCCTGCTCTAAGTTCTGGGCCTCCCACATTTACCTTTGCTCATACTCTCCAGTCTGTGGTTCTGCTTTCCCACACAAAGCAATAGGATGTGATGTCATTCTGCACAAATACCTCCCAGGCGGGGAAGATGTACGCGAGCCCCTCTGATGCCACTGCCAACCAGGCAAGCTTGTCTCTCCTGCCCCAAAGAAGGACAGGCCTCACAGGCCTCACAGGCCTCTCCGCCACTGCAAAGGCCTCCTGGGTGTGCTGTCACCTTACACAGGGCACCTGACAGGTTGGAAGCTGCTTGTGAGGGGCAAGCCAGATGTGCCGGGACAGCCCTGTGCATTTTATCCACACTGACACCCAGTTCACAGATAGAGTGGTGCTGGGGAGGAAGGTCCTTCCTTTACATGAAAAAGAGAGTGCTGGGGAGGGGGAGCAAAACCCTCCCCCACTGTGCTTTGTTGCTTTGAAAGCCATTTGCTCCCTCTCTGGCTTCGATAGCAGAAGTGAGCCAGGCTGTGAGAATGCAACGGTGCCAGCATGGCTAACGGCCAGGGATAATGACAGTCCAACAACATCAGGAGGGCTGCAGGTTCCTCATTCCTGCATTAGGGCATCCCATGCTGCTTTTGGGGGTGAACAATACCCAATCGGAAATAAAGCCATTCACTGTGAGCTGGGGCAGGGCCGTAACTGAGTGACAGAGCATTTGCTTTGTATGCAAAAGGTCTCCGGTTCAATCCCTGACACTGCCACATAGGGCTACGCAAAGACTCCTGTCTGAAATCCTAAAGAATTGCTGCCAGTCAATAAGGAATTTGCGTCCCTTCAGATATTTGGGGGACTCCACTTCTCAGCAATCCAAGGCCAGCATGGTCAGTGGTCAGGGATGATGGGAGCTGCAGATCAACAACATCTGGAGGGTTACCAGCTCCCTACCACTAGTATAGAGAATACTAAGCTAGATAAACTAAGAGTATGATGACTCTGTATCTCAGAAGCTTCTTTTCTATGAAGTGGTCCCAGAGGCAAATCCACACCACCGTCCAGTTCTAAATCTTATTCCAGAGGCTCTCAAGAGAGTCATTATTATACAGCCACAAAAGTAGCTGTATACTAGTCAGCATGGATTTTTCACATACCACAATGTTAAATTGAAAATACCCCCCACATGCCATTCTGATGCTTCCCATAAGCTCATTTAAAAACAAAACCTTACAAAACCTATAGTCCTGAACTCAGAAATGCTTGCTTAACAACCCTCTAAATTTTCATGGTGATACACAAAACAGTCAGAGAGAATTGAAAGTTCAAAGTATAAAAAGAGAGAGAGAAAAACCAGACCTATTTTGGACTTTTTTCTGTCAGCGTTCTCATAATCTGCTGAAATTAATTAAAAATCAGCCATGTTCACAGAGTACCTGTAATCCTATTACTGACCTTGCCCCATACTCTGACCTTCATCTTCTGCAGTTTAAAAGTTAAAAAAAAAAGCCTGGCTGATTTTTAATTAGTTTAAGAAATTTAGCATTGAACTGAATGATAACGTTGGGCATGCTCAGTAAGAACCAACTGTCAATGTTCTAACAGCGACTCACAGCTGCTGGGCTTGCCTAATCAGGGGGCCACACACACACTGGACCTAGACAGTCATGGCTTCCCCCAAAGAATCCTGGGAAGTATAGTTTATGAAGGGTGCTGTGACTCCTATTCCCGACAGAGCTCCAGTGCCCAGAGTGGTTTAACAGTCAGCTGCTCCGATTGAAGGTCTGTGAAGGGAACAGGGCATCTCCTAGCATCTCTCAGCACCCTTCACTAACTACACTTCCCAGGATTCTTTGGGAGAAGCCATGACTGTCTAAAGTGAAATAAAGGTCTGATGTGGATGTGGCCAGGGACAGCTTTGGTTTAAATTTGGGTGGGAGGCTACATGTGCCTGCTGTAGAATAAAAAGGTGGGGGAACCCTGAAAAAGAATGATACTGTTCACAATGTTTTCCTTTTGGAAAGGAAAGGGGCTTCTCTTCTGCCCAGTGCCCACCCACCCAATCTCCTCCCCTCCCCCTTCCTCCCATTCCTGCCCCTCCCCCAGGTCAGTTTCACCTATCCTAAGCATGACTGCAGGAGTAAATCCCATTGAAGTAAAAAAGCATGCAATTGATCAAACCTGCCCTCCCCTCCTCCTCCCTCCTATCCACTCCCTCTTGCCCCTACCCTCCACTTCCTTCACCTCTCCCTTCCCCTCCCCCTCCCCCTCCCCTTCCAATCCCCTCCCCTCTGCCCTCCTCCCTCCCCCATGCTCAGAGGCACATGTTTCCAAATTCTTCCTGTGCAGGAAGTAGATTGGACTGTGAAAGACCAACCCAAATTGTGTTTGCATTTTGACAAATTTGTAGGGCAGTCCAATATCTCAGAGAGGAGGTCAGGTCTCCTGCTCCCCTGGTGCACTCACTATAGCCGCCCAAGTTCCCTGCTTTTTAAAGTTTGATAGAAATATTTGTTGGCTACAGGTACGTTCTTAAACCGCAAGTTCCCCCTCCCTATTAGTGAATAACCACAGAATTAGGTTTCTTCAACCGAAAGAAAAGGGCCACTAATTAATGAAACCTTATGAAGGCTTAAATGCTCCATCTGCATAGGAACATGCAATGAAAGATCTTACCTGTGTTGACTCTCTGAATCTAGATACCAATTAGGAGTGTAATCCAGTCAAAGGGAAGGACTTGACAAGTCCCATTTATTTTAAAGGGTAAGATTTCAGAAGTGCTTCTCTTTAGCTTGTGCCCAGCTTTAGGCATATAGTAACGGGGCAGATAGTGCCGTTCCTCTTGGGCATTACAGTATTGGACTTACGTTGTATTAATAAGATTATTCTGATGTGTTTTTTATTGTCAATTTTCTTATTGTTGCATTTTCTTGTTCGAGCAACTTGGGAAAAATGGTTCTGAAATATTATAAATTAAATAAAAATGCTTCCACCAAAAGGTAGATTTTAGTAAATGCTTTATGTTAGGGTTCTCCTGCGAACCCTTTCTCTTAAGCTGAGTTTCAGAAGGAAACACAGACATGCAACTTACCATATATACAGGGATCAAAGCACTTTGCATAAATTAGCTCAGTAATCCATACTGTGAGTCAGGTGAATATTATTATCACAATTTTTCTGATG
Organism: Rhineura floridana; assembly: GCF_030035675.1. Classification (NCBI taxonomy): domain Eukaryota; kingdom Metazoa; phylum Chordata; class Lepidosauria; order Squamata; family Rhineuridae; genus Rhineura; species Rhineura floridana. The sequence continues at coordinate 186,333,365 of NC_084483.1, read as the reverse complement.
GTGGGGAGGGATGCTGCGGCAAAGAGATAATGGCTTGCTTAAGGTCCCCTTGTGAGCTCATGGCCAAGGTAAGATTTGAACGGAGTCTCATGAGGTGCAATTCTGTGCTCGGAAGGGACATCAAAGAATTTCATTGGAACAGAAACAGGAACCGAAATGGCCACAATTCGCATGTTCGTCTGAGGTGAAGCGCAGAAATCACGCAGACAAATACAAGTAGTATTCGCTATCATTGTTCTTTCATTCTGCAAATTATTTAAACAATTACAGTGTTTTCTGCATTGTTCTTGATGTTTTCTTTCCATTGAAATTAATTGTAGAATTAATTACATTAGTTTTGGCCACAGCAGATAGTGAGACAAATAAGTGAAGTTTTAGCAGAACGGAAACATCGCTGATTGCAGTGAACACAGGATGGAATAGAAATTGCTGCCTCCATACATTGCTAGTGCTCTGTTATTTGGGAATAAGCTCTATGGAACACAGTGGGATTTACTTCTGAGTATACATGAATAGGATCAGGTTGTTAGTTGCTACATTGTGCTAGCTCTGAAGACTCTAAGTTATAAAGGGCAGTAACTGTGAGGATAGCTTTGACAGGGGAATCAGGGATTTATTCAGTGATTTACTTGAGAAGACTGGCTAATGGCATTCACGACTGCAGATGTGGGAAGCTGTGAGTACTAGCAAAGACAAGCAAAAAGCAACAAAAGAAACTACTGAGATTAGAGACAAGAGCAGAAAATAACATGGCAAACAAACAGGAGCCAAAATCAATGCAGTTAACAAATCTGCGGACGAAATCCCAAATGAGGCATGGAAAGCAGAGACCAGAAGACCTTCGAGATGCTTGAAATATGATGTTTTTCCTGCGCATGTAGCACTTCTCTGCAAGGGAAAAAATGTGGCAAGCTTGTGTATATAGAGTGTGCATGTTCTCTTTGCTTGGTCTTCCCTCTTTGCTGTGTTTGATCTTCCCTGCTGCTTGTATATAGACTCAACCAAGAGCAATATTGGTATAGATCACGCTGTACACACTTTATGCCTCTTCCATGTTTAACTGGTTTTTAAGAGCAACGTATTAAGTAGTGCCACAACATTAAGTAGCAAGCAATAAAATAGCTGTCACAGACTCAGGGCCCGATCTAAGTTGAGCCAATATGCTTCTCATGCTCAGACCTAGCCCTAGTTTGACTGTAACACAGAAGGACAGTTATAGACTAATCAGCTACTATACTGGGACTTCTGATAGCTGCCTCCATTCTGCCATGTATAAGAAACAGGCAGAGATAGCTGATTAACATAGACAGGAGTGAAACAGAGGTGACAGCCATGAATCAGTTTCTTATTTAATCCATGGAGGCCTTTCCAAGCTCACTCTCTCCTAAAGAATATTTTGTACAACAATGTTTTGTTGTTGTTATGTGCCTTCAATCGATTACGACTTATGGAGACCCTATGAAGCAGCGACCTCCAAGAGCATCTGTCATGAACCACCCTGCTCAGATCTTGTAAGTTCAGGTCTGTGGCTTCCTTTATGGAATCAATCCATCTCTTGTTTGGCCTTCCTCTTTTTCTACTCCCTTCTGTTTTTCCCAGCATTATTGTCTTTTCTAGTGAATCATGTCTTCTCATGATGTGTCCAAAGTCTGATAACCTCAGTTTCATCATTTTAGCTTCTAGTGACAGTTCTGGTTTAATTTGTTCTAACACCCAATTATTTGTCTTTTTCACAGTCCATGGTATGCGCAAAGCTCTCCTCCAGCACCACATTTCAAATGAGTTTATTTTTCTCTTATCCACCTTTTTCACTGTCCAACTTTCACATCCATACATAGAGATTGGGAATACCATGGTCTGAATGATCCTGACTTTGGTGTTCAGTGATACATCTTTGCATTTGAGGACCTTTTCTAGTTCTCTCATAGCTGCCCTCTCCAGTCCTAGCCTTCTTCTGATTTCTTGACTATTGTCTCCATTTAGGTTAATGACTGTGCCAAGGTATTGATAATCCTTGACAAGTTCAATGTCCTCATTGTCAACTTTAAAGTTACATAAATCTTCTGTTGTCATTACTTTAGTCTTTTTGACGTTCAGCTGTAGTCCTACTTTTGTGCTTTCCTCTTTAACTTTCATCAGCATTCGTTTCAAATCATTACTGGTTTCTGCTAAGAGTATGGTATTGTCTGCATATCTTAAATTATTTATGATTCTCCCTCCAATTTTCACACCTCCATCTTGGTCCATTCCCGCTTTCCGTATGATATGTTCTGCGTACAGATTAAACAAATAGGGTGACAAAATACACCCGTCTCACACCCTTTCTGATGGGGAACCAATCAGTTTCTCCATATTCTGTCCTTACAGTAGCCTCTTGTTCAGAGTATAGGTTGCACATCAGGACAATCAGATGCTGTGGCACCCCCATTTCTTTTCAAGCATTCCATAGTTTTTCATGAAACCCAACAGGAGCTGAGGAAGGTCTGGTTCGGAATAAACCTCCCCCCTGGGATAAAGACCAAAGAAATGATGAAATTTTAAAAGGGTAGGCCTAGAAGTAGGCATTGTGAGAGCATGGGCACAGGATATAAATTCAGAAGGGCAAAATAACCACAGGCCAAACCACAAGTGCCAAAGACACTTGAAGAGAGACACTGCTTACAAGTGCCTGTACGCTAACATTAGGAGCCTCCGAACCAAGATGGGAGAACTGGAGTGCTTGGTCTTAGAGAAGAGCATTGATATAGTGAGCATAACGGAGACCTGGTGGAATGGAGAAAACCAGTGGGATATGGTTATCCCTGTATATAAACTATATCGGAAGGACAGGGAGGGACGTATTGGTGGTGGAGTCGCTCTATATGTGAAAGAAGGCATTGAATCCAGCAAGCTCGAAACCCCAAAAGAGGCGGACTCCTCCACAGAATCGTTGTGGGTGGTGATACCATGCCCCAGGAGGGATTTAATACTGGGAACGATCTATCGTCCCCCTGATCAAAATGCTCAGGGAGACCTTGAGGTGAGATATGAAATTGAGGAAGCATCCAAACTAGGAAATGTGGTAGTAATGGGTGACTTCAACTACCCAGACATAGACTGGCCGCATATGTGTTCCAGTCATGACAAAGAAGCAAAATTTCTAGATATTCTAAATGACTATTCCCTAGACCAGCTGGTCATGGAACCGACCAGAGGGACGGCAACCCTGGATTTAATCTTCAGTGGGGACTGGGACCTGGTGCGAGATGTAAGTGTTGTTGAACCGATTGGGAGCAGTGACCATAGTGCTATTAAATTAAACATACATGTAAATGGCCAATTGCCAAGAAAATCCAACACGGTCACATTTGACTTCAAAAGAGGAAACTTCACAAAAATGAGGGGATTGGTAAAAAGAAAGCTGAAAAACAAAGTCCAGAGGGTCACATCACTCGAAAATGCTTGGAAGTTGTTTAAAAACACTATATTAGAAGCTCAACGCAGATCAGAAAAGGTACCGCCAGGGCCAAGAAGATGCCAGCATGGTTAACGAGCAAAGTCAAGGAAGCTCTTAGAGGCAAAAAGTCTTCCTTCAGAAAATGGAAGTCTTGTCCGAATGAAGAAAATAAAAAAGAACACAAACTCTGGCAAAAGAAATACAAGAAGACAATAAGGGATGCTAAAAAAGAATTTGAGGAGCACATTGCTAAGAACATAAAAACCAACAACAAAAAATTCTATAAATACATTCAAAGCAGGAGACCCTCTAGGGAGGCGATTGGACCCTTGGATGAAAAGGGAGTCAAAGGTGTACTAAAGAACGATAAGGAGATTGCAGAGAAGCTAAATGAATTCTTTGCATCTGTCTTCACAGTGGAAGATATAGGGCAGATCCCTGAACCTGAACTAACATTTGCAGGAAGGGATTCTGAGGAACTGAGACAAATAGTGGTAACGAGAGAGGAAGTTCTAAGCTTAATGGACAATATAAAAAGTGACAAATCACCGGGCCCGAATGGCATCCACCCGAGAGTTCTCAAAGAACTCAAATGTGAAATTGCTGATCTGCTAACTAAAATATGTAACTTGTCCCTCTGGTCCTCCTCTGTGCCTGAGGACTGGAAAGTGGCAAATGCAATTCAATATAAACAAGTGTAAAATTATGCATATTGGAGCAAAAAATCTTAATTTCACATATACGCTCATGGGGTCTGAACTGGCGGTGACCAACCAGGAGAGAGACCTCGGGGTTGTAGTGGACAGCACGATGAAAATGTCGACCCAGTGTGCGGCAGCTGTGAAAAAGGCAAATTCCATGCTAGGGATAATTAGGAAAGGTATTGAAAATAAAACAGCCGATATCATAATGCCGTTGTATAAATCTATGGTGCGGCCACATTTGGAATACTGTGTACAGTTCTGGTCGCCTCATCTCAAAAAGGATATTATAGAGTTGGAAAAGGTTCAGAAGAGGGCAACCAGAATGATCAAGGGGATGGAGCGACTCCCTTACGAGTAAAGGTTGCAGCATTTGGGGCTTTTTAGTTTAGAGAAAAGGCGGGTCAGAGGAGACATGATAGAAGTGTATAAAATTATGCATGGCATTGAGATAGTGGATAGAGAAAAGTTCTTCTCCCTCTCTCATAATACTAGAACTCGTGGACATTCAAAGAAGCTGAATGTTGGAAGATTCAGGACAGACAAAAGGAAGTACTTCTTTACTCAGCGCATAGTTAAACTATGGAATTTGCTCCCACAAGATGCAGTAATGGCCACCAGCTTGGATGGCTTTAAAAGAAGATTAGACAAATTCATGGAGGACAGGGCTATCAATGGCTACTAGCCGTGATGGCTGTGCTCTGCCACTCTAGTCAGAGGCAGCATGCTTCTGAAAACCAGTTGCCAGAAGCCTCAGGAGGGGAGAGTGTTCTTGCACTCGGGTCCTGCTTGCGGGCTTCCCCCAGGCACCTGGTTGGCCACTGTGAGAACAGGATGCTGGACTAGATGGGCCACTGGCCTGATCCAGCAGGCTCTTCTTATGATCTACACAGTCAAAGGCTTTGCTGTAATCTATAAAGTACAGGGCGATTTTCTTCTGAAATTCCTTGGTCCGTTCCATTATCCAACGTATGTTTGCGATATGATCTCTGTATGTCTAGGGCAGAATTAATGAATTCCCAAGCCAAAATCCAGGAATGTTCCTAAAAGAAAAGTTTATTCAGGAAAAACAAGCCTGGGAAAACAACAGAAATAAAAAAAATTGAATGGTTGCCCAATCATATTTAATCATGCTCAGAGTAGACCCATTGAAATCAATGGAATTAATTCATTTATTTCAGTGGGATCTATTCTACATTGGTTATAGCCTATTATTATTAATATCCTATCCTAGCTTAGATGCTGAAGGCTTAAAAAAACAGGACAGGGCAGTTAGAAGTTACAAAGCATCTACTTTATGTAACACAGGGGCCGGCAGAAGGTAGATCTAGATCTACTGGTAGATCTCTGGAGGATCTGCAGCTGATCAGCAAGGTTTTCCAACACCCAATGGTTTAACCATAGCAACATCAAAATGATTCCTTGCCCACACCCAAATTATATTGCTGAGATGAAGAAAGCTTGGGGGTAAGCAGGAGTGGAATTTTGTGTGGAAGGACTGTGAGCTCCACTCCATGCTAGAACTCAAACCAACCCAGTATCTGGGTTTCTTTAACTCTAGCTGAATGTCTCTTGCATCAGTTGGTGGGTTTTGGGGATCTAGTAAAAAAAAACACAAGGTAGATCCTACAAGCCTGAAGTCTGTTCGCTGCTGACCCTACCCAGGTGCTGCCTAAAGAGTGAGGTGCATCAGAAGGAAATAGCCCTCAGTGAGGTTGAAAAAGTTACAGCTAAGGACTCGCAAGACACAGATCAAGAATGATGCTGTTTTATACAAAAGCAGCTTCTGCAGACAGAGGGGGAAACAGTGTCACAAAAGCATGTGATTCAGAAATAACAGACGCCTTTGGTTAAAGTTTAGAATTTTGGAACAGTAGCTTATGCCACAGCTTGGGCACCAACCATGGCCCTCCAGGTCTCTCTACATGGCCCTTGAGACTATAATTAGGCCACACGTCTCCCTAGGTTATATCCCTCATTGGCCCTGCTCTATGCTTTACCTGACTAGAATGTATTTTTGAACTGTGATAATCCTGCTTGCTTTCCTGGATGTCTGATGGAGAGATAAGAGTGAGTGGGTGTAAGATATTTCTGAATTTTGCTTGACAGAATGTAGCCCACTGTACAAAGGTAAAAGTCACATCCATTGATCAATCTCCTTTTGCCTCTGGTCCTGCCAGCCAGTAGCATGCAGCTCCCACAAAGTTACCCACAAGGGAATAGGCCCTGGGACTAAAAATGGTTCCCCACCTCCTGGTGTATGCAGATGAACAGGAGTTTAGAAAAATCTACAGCAATCAGCACTGGACTCGAGGAAGTATCTGGATAGCTGTCAGAGAGAATGAAGCAAATTGATCAAAGATAAGGGCCATAATGTAATTTAAGCACTATGAATCTAATATTGGACTGTCTGGATTCCCTAACCTAAGGAAAGGTAAGCAGGCAAAATGGAAACTTATATCCAAAGCAGCCCCCATTTGGTAATGCAATATAGATCAAACATATTTTTGTATGTTCTGCTATTTGCCTCTTGCCTATTTGCCAAAGCTTCTTGTGATTGTTATGTTGGGGGTTATTTTTGTATATGTGTGTATGTATGAACTGTAGGTGAGTGGCATGAGAATGTTAATGTTTTATATGAATTTTCAAACAAACATATAATGTATTTATGTTTTTGAATGTAAGTTGCTTGGAAACCTCGGTAACCAGCGACTAATAAATTGAATAAATGACAATAATAATGTCTTGTTTCTGCATCTCTGTTACTGGTGCACCTTGCATACTTGTTAGGTTAAGAAGGCATGGAACGCAGATGATCGTGATAACATAAACCTGTACAGTTTGTATTAATTATGAATAGTTGATAAAACTATTTTTTTAAAAGAATGCATGAGATACCATTGCATCCTGAGATGCATTGCTCCTCACTGGATGGAAATGCAGAGCACCCTTGTCAAACCTTTACCCTCCCATATATTGCCATCACATCTCGCTTGTCACTGATGAATCTGAAGCTGCTGCCTGTCACTCATTGCCTTCATATTGCCATCTGACAGTGAATCAAGTAGCCTGTTCTAGTTTATTAAAAAGACATCACTCATGCTTAATGAACAGGTGTGGGCTGTGAGTGGAAGATTTTATTATGGACAACACACAGGGAGGAAAACCCAAGTTGTGCTGCTAATGTCACATAAAATAAAATGTGTTAGTTTTTAGATTTGCAGCTCACCTTCTGGTCCCACTGACCACTCCTTGGCCTCCTCTGGAGTGAAATCTATTTTAATGTACAGTTTGTTCAGGCCAAGTTAGAAGCAAACCCTTTTATTAGCAAAGTTAATTTAGTTAATGAGCACATATGCAGAGCAGGTCCAAACTTCTGGAAAACAATTCAAGAGCTGATTGAAAGACTACATCCACCATGGGATCAGTATTCTGGTGGCAAATTTCCAATCCTCTCTGAGCAGATTGTCTGTTACAGCAGGGATGAGGAGTCTGTGGCCCTCCAGATGTTGAACTCCATGTCCCATCTGCCCCAGCCAAAATGGCCAGTGATCAGGCATGATAGGAGATGTAGTCCAACAGCATGCAAAGACCGACGGATTCCGCATCTCTGTATTACAGCAATAGCCAAATGTCAGCCATGGGTTTCATTCACCAGATTCTGCCATTGCTAGTATTTTCTCTAGAACCCCACCCCTCTTTGGGGTACCCTTGTTCTTGCCTGGCAAATACTCCTCCATGTGGGAAATGAGAGACATTGACTCTTAGAGATTGCTGTATGAGTCAGAGCCATCACAAACTGAGTTCCTTACCCTTACCAGCAACCACTAGTGATGCTAAGTGATGGCCGCAACTGCGAGATGAATTTTTCTTGGCAATATGCCTGGGTGTGGAGAAGCTGACCCTTGGGAAGCTGATTCCCATGGCATCGCTCACATTGAAGCCAATGCACATCCTTCCTTCACATGTCCCATGAATCTCACATCTAAAGACATCATGGCTTCTCTTTTCCTTCTCATATAAGGCCAGTACCCTCCCTTAGGGAGGCACTCAGACAATTATGGCACACCACAGATCCCACTTAGGCGAAGTCCTCATAGCGTACTTAGCAGAACAGCTTGATTTGCAGCCCTGGGAGAGACACCTCCGTCTCCTTGAATGACATTTGTCTACCCTGTGACAAGACTCTTCCCCAGTGACTGAACAAGCTCTAGATGATAAACACACAAAGAGCATAAGAAGAGCCTGGCTGCTGGATCAGGCCCATGGCCCATCTAGTCCACCATCCTTTTCTCACAGTGGCCAACCAGATGCCCATGGGAAGTCCACAAGCAGGACTTGAGTGCACCAGTTTGGAAAGGAACCCTACCAACCAGCCAGCTTCTTTCACCAAAGGGGGAGGGGGAGGTCATCTATAGATTGGATGGTGAAGCTTTAACAGTTTCAAGAAAATGATCCATTAGAAGGAAGGTTATCGCCCAGCTTGCTTTGCAACATGGCAACAACATCACTATCAAAGCATGCTGCATCTTTCTCTCTAAGAGCCTTTCCCCGATTCTCTGTGCTCACTGCTGAGGTCTTCTTGCCTTGTGCAGTGATCTGGTTAAAGGGCTTCCTCCGTGCCAGAAGTGTTTGATCTAGCCTGGACAATAGCAAGTTCAAAGACCGTATCATGGAGACAAAGCAACTACATCCTCAGAGCTTTTTGGTGGAGCTTTCCCTGCCTTCCATTCATCCCACCATAACCTCTTTCATTAGCCAGCAGCGTATGTCCATCCATCCCTCACTCATTGGGACTTGCTCACTCAATTCTTTGAGCCTGGGGTGTGCTGGCTTGCCACTTGTATAACTGCCACTCACCTGCCCACTATCCCCTGCTGAACCCAGGTCTGCTTTTGGCATTCAGTCACAATGGCAGGGTTTTATGCAGTTGTGGGGTGAAAAAGGGATCCAGGCTCAGCAGCCCAGCACGTGGCAGGGAAAAGTCAGTTGCCCCATTCCACGTACAGCAGAAGAGGAGAAAGTCATAATGGGTAGACTAAGAAGCCGGCTTGCCACAAGATCAGATGATTATGTGAATGAGAGGGAAGGCAACTTCGGTAGCAGAATTCCTCCGTAAGGAGCCAGAAAACATTCTGCGGTAGCAGCAAAAGGAAGGGGGTGAGGGTATGCGTGTTCACATAAAGGGAAAGACTACAGCTCAGTGGGAGAGAGTCTGCTTCCCTATGCAGAAGGTCCCAGGTTCAACCCCCAGCACGGCTGGGAGAGGCACCCTGTCTGAAACCCTGGAGAGTTGCTGTCAGTCAGTGTAGACAATACTGAGCTAGACAGACTGATGGTCTGGCTCCGTATAAGGCAGATTCCTATGTTCCTACACAGGTTACCCTTCCCTGCACAGCTTATTAAACCCAGGTGTGTGAGAGAGTAAGAGAGCGGGGAGACAGAAGGAAAGGAATGCAAGTGATGTGCGAGTTCTGTGACTAGAACTCCCAAGTCTTTTTATTTTCCAAAAAGCAGCCACAGGGTAGGGGAACCAATTTGGCTCTGGACTGTGCCACAGATGGGGGAGGGGCTCCAACCCTTGGCCCTATCTCCACAGCCCAATCTACACTAGCCACCCACCCTCCCTAGGATGCTTTTTGTAGCAGAAGAATCATACAATTCCCAAGTCCCACATAATTTGATTCTAAATATTAGAGTGAATATTCCAAATTTGGTGACTATTCCCAGTTTAATTTTGGGGGTGGCTGGGCAGAGAGAGAGAGATTTTAACACACACACACTCCACATATTGGGCATACACAACTGAATGCTGGTGATCATATTTCAATGCCTGTCAACATTTAGCAGTATCTCCTGAGTTTCTGACAGTCACACATTTTGCTTGGGGTTACTAGCAATCACATGTGAATGCCCCATTTATCCAGTATCGAGCCTACACGACCATAAGGTTCACAATGGGCCCATCACCACAGTATGGGGGCATCTGTCAGTCAGTCAATCTGCCTTAGCAGAGCTTTTGGGCACTTTCCCAATAAATCTGAGAGCTTTTCTTGATATATATTTCAAAGAACTCCCTGTTAATAAAGGCCTTCTCATTATTATTCATTATCATTTTACCTAGTGCTGGTCTTGGAAGCCCTGGGACTTTCTCTGTGGCTCTGGGCTGAACACAGGGATGGTTTCCTGAAGAAGCCTGATCCGATCCAGTCACTTCATCAGCTGGGTTAGAGAGAGAGAAAGAGAGAGATCTCTAGCAGAGCAGGAGCCTCCTGGAGCCAATGAATGCTCAGCAAGTTCTGCGCGTAGATTCTGGGCTGGCTTGGCCGCTCACACTCCAGCAAACGGATCCCGGCAGCTGCACCGCCCGCCTCTCCCAACAGCAGCGGCATCACCAAGACCACCACAGGACCTCCACAGGCTGACTCTTGCGAGGGACCGTCGGCGAGGTGATCGCCATGGCTAGATCCAAGTTCTCCCTCTGCCGCGCGCCTCCGCCTCCACTCCCGGGTCCAGGGCACTCCGCTTGGCTCCAATGGATCCCCTACAAACACACACACGCACACCCCTCTTGCCGAGGGCGCTTTAGCGCAGCCGGATCCCTGGAGCGCGCTGCGCCGCTGGGGTTGTCCTGCCTCGCCGTTCCCCTCCTCCTCCCATACACCGCTTCCTCGCCGGCATAGGTGACGACCAGCAGCCCTTGGTCCGGATCCCTGCAGGCCCGGATCCCCGCAAGAGCATCCCACGCGAGGAGACCCCGGCCAGCCTTTCTCTCTCTCCCCCCCCCGGAAGAAGCGAAGGTCAAAAAGCAATTTCCCCCAAGCGGACGCAGCGCGTGCTTTCCAAGTCGAGGAGGAGAGCGAGTCTTCCACCCGGTGGCCCGAAAGGATTGGCGGGGGCGGGTGGGTAAAAAGCCAGCTAACACCCACCCACTCCTCCTCCTCCAGGAGGTTCAAGAGAAGCGGGACTTTGCTCTTCTTTCCAGGCTGGGCTTCCGATCTCGTCTCTCTTTTTCCTCGCCTCGGAGGATCGTAAATGTTTTTAGATAGAAAAAGTCCCAGGCAAAAGCTGGGAGAGGCGCGCGAGGTTGCTGCCGCTGCCGCCGCTGCTGCAGTCTGGCAAGGCAACGGAGCTGGGAGCGCGACTGGGATGAAGTGAGCCTCTGTATCGATTTGGAGCCGAGCGAGAGAGGGCAGGGAATTCAAGTGAGTTCGTCAGGCGGCGGGTTGGCCACTCCCGCTCGAGAGGGAGGCGGGAAGGAAGAGCGGGGAGTGATGAATTCCTGCTCACGGGGGCTTGCCTCTGGGAGAGGCCTGAAGGAAGGGGCGCCTCCCCCAGGGTGCTGCCAAAGGGGTCTTGCGGGCCTGCCTTTTTGCTGGTCGTGGTGCGAAAGCAGAGTTAAATCACAGACACGGGCAGGGCAGCCATGGATTGTTGTGTGCATGCTCCCCTACCCGTTTATTACGGCTCTCATTGTTTCTCGCGCAGAGACAGAGCTTTGCACCCCCAGCCACATACACGCACACACTCCGGAATCTCCACGGATTCCGCACCCAGCGAATTCGAATTCGGAAAGCAGTGCGAATTACGCAGATCAAAGGGATTGGTTTCCCATGATTCGGGATCTGCTCATCGCTAGGAGGAACAAAGCCCCCATGCAGGTGTCACTGGCTGGGGAGATTTCACCTGCTCCAACTGGCACACTTTGCAGACTGACACTCGCTTAAAATGCAAACGACAAAACCGCAAAAGGTGCCCCAAACTCTAGTTTATGTGACTGGACAGTGCTGTTGGTCCATCCAGCTCAGTATTGTCTACACTGACTGGCAGCGACTCTGCGGGGTTTCAGGCAGGGCTGGAGATCCTTGTGGATGCAAGGCAGAGACTCTACCACTGAGCTATGGCCCTTCCTCCTGGTTACTGAAGTATACTCAATCCTGGCACAGGGAAGGGACTTAATTTGTGGTTTTGTTGTTGTTGTTATGTGCCTTCAAGTCGATTAGGACTTATGGCGACCCTATGAATCAGTGACCTCCAAAAGCATCTGTCATGAACCACCCTGTTCGGATCTTGTAAGTTCAGGTCTGTGGCTTCCTTTGTGGAATCAATCCATCTCTCCCAGGTGCAATTTCCAGCATCTCCAGGCAGGACTAGGAAAGACTCGAGTCTGAAACCTCAAGTCGACTCTGACTTGGTATAAGACAGCTTTCTATGTTCCTAAGCATGAGCACACAGATACATAGAGTGGCCATTAACAGGATGTGACCAGTGCCATATCTTAACCACCTGGCCCAAAAGTCTGACTCTGTTCTTTAGTGAAACTGTCACACAGGTTCTAAAAAAACAAATTAGTTTAAATCTCTCTCCCCCGCCCCAGGCCTTTCTTTCCTTTATCCCCAAAAGTAATACAAAAACAAACAAGTTAAAGTTAAAGATGATACAAAATACCAACACCCCAACCTGCACTGGTCTACCATTACAGAAGAGTAAAAGGATATCAGTGAAAGCTTTAGGGTGGCAAAAATAAGGTATCAAAGATGAAACTTTAGGTCTCTCATACATAAACATTATTTTGTAATTTAGGTTTGAGAAACTGTTCCTGTGGATCTTTTGGGAAAATCTATAAAAGGAGTTCAGATAAATAGGAATTTATGTTTTGCTTCCTGGTAGGAACTGTGAGCTATGTAGGATTTTCTTTTGCTGTTAAGAATTCAAGGCTTTCCTGTAAAGGAAGAAAATCCCTTCTAGTTACATGGAATGGAATCATCAGGGTCCTAATATAAGAGAGCCAGCACTGGAACAGTTCATACCTTCTTCCAGCATCTTGGAGCTATAGAGCACTCACATCACAAATGGGGATAGTACATATCCTGAACTGCATAACCTCTACAAAAGAGGTTGGATTCAGATTGCAAAAGCCAAGCAAGCCATTAGTAGCTTGCTGATGCAGAGTCACATGGAAAAATGGAAATGGGCTGCCTTCAAGTTGATCCTGACTTATGGCTATCCTATGAATAGGGTTTTCATGGTAAGTGGTATTCAGAGGGGGTTTACCATTGCCTCCCTCTGAGGCTAGTCCTCCCCAGCTGGCTAGGACCTGCTCAGCTTGCCACAGCTGCACAAGCCAGCCCCTTCCTTGTCCGCAACTGCCAGCTGGGGGGCAACTGGGCTCCTTGGGACTATGCAGCTTGCCCACGGCTGCACAGGTGGCAGGGCACGTAACCCCCGAGCCACTCACTGTGGGGGTGAACTTTAGCTGGCCCTTGACACTCAGGAGGCATGAGCGGGGATTTGAACTCACAGACTCTGGACTCCCAGTCAGGCTCTCCTCCACATTGTGCTATACCAGCTATACCAGCTGTTGCAGGGTCACATACCATCTCATAATTTTAAAAACTAGATATTTGATGTTGTCACATGTAGAGGAGCAGGGGCTGTTTCCCCCTTACTTTGTTCCATGTGTCATTATCCTGTTGTTCTGTAAATCTTGTTCACGTTGGCTGGAAACCTAATTATGTGTTGCTAAATATGTTCACATTCATTGTCACCCTTGCCTCTCCCCCATTTTCTTCCTTCCATTTGATATCTTTCCCATTGTTGAAAATTAAACTCTTGAGCTACTTAGGGCAGACATTTTTCCTTCCCGCCCTTCTCTTCCATGTACTCTGTAAAGTGCCATGTACAGTGATCACATTGCATAAACAAAATAAACAGATCTAGTGCTACTAATGGCTGCTTCTGTTTGCCAGATTCTTAGTGATATGCAAGGTCCTGTACATGCTTCCATATACATGTAAAGGACTGGCTCATAGGATATGTTTCCGGGCACAATTCAAAGTGCTGGTTTTGACCTATAAAGCCTTATACGGCTTAGGTCCAGGTTATCTGTTAGATCGTATCTCCCCCTATGATCCTGCCCGGACTCTGAGATCGTCCGGTGAGGCCTTACTTTCTACTCCTTCTTTTTCACAAGTTTCTCTTGTAAAGACACAAAATATGGCTTTTTCGCTGGCTGCCCCCAGATTGTGGAATTCCCTCCCCAGTGAAGTACGATTAGCTTCCTCACTTCTTTCCTTCCGTGCTAAGGTGAAGACAATCCTATTCAGATGGGCTTTTAATTGAATTGGTAATTAACTCTTACCTTGTATTTGATTTAATTCATTTTAACTATTTTAATTCTGTATATTTACTGTTTTAACTCTTCATGATTATTTTTGTAAGCCGCCCTGGGTTCTTTGGAAAAAGGGCGGGGTATAAATATTTTAAATAAATAAATAAAATAAATAAATAAAATATGGCAATGATGTGAAGCCACCCCAAGTTGCTAGCTATATTGATGCTCTGTTATTAAATCTTTACCAAGCAGGCAACTCCCTGTGTCCTCACTCTGTTAATAGTTCCAGAGTTCTCCAGGACAGTCTCAAGCCTTATTGGATCTTACAGAATCAGTTACAGTTGGAATGAGCAAATTTCAGGCTTGTAGGATCATCATCTCCTTTTTCTAAACAAGATCCAGATGCAAATGGTGGTTTAAGGGGCAGAACCAGTTACCTTGGGTGTCCTATAGGCCATACACTGGGGAATGACCTGCATATATAAGTACATATTTACATCTGGGTTACTGCACATCAGGGATTCTAAGCAGGCTAATTTTGGAGAGGAAGGAAGTTATTTTGTTGTTGTCATTGTTAAATAATTAGGAGTCAAAAACCTTTGATGCTCTATTGCAAATAATCCAGAGATCTCTCTTCTTCCTGCCCTTGATTTACATGGTATTCCCCAGAGCTGCGTGTATCTGTGATCACAAGCACAAAAATTGGAATTAAATGCAGAATTTTAGCATTCTAAGCTGTCATAAATTACATGATTAGTTCAGGTTGCATTTTTTTCTCATCACAGTCTTCCCCTTGTTCACACTCTGCACAACACTAATCATCTGTGAGCAAGTGGTGCATGTATGATCCAGTTCATGTGAAATGCACAAAACCCATTTTGTAGCTGCAAAAACCTGACCCTGACGTGCCTTTTTTTTTGTACAGGCAAGCATGATGGCTTAGGCTCCCAGTGAAAGATCAGTGCCAAACAACAAGATAAATGGGGGATTTTTACTTTGATAGCCGAGTGCCAAATGTCAGGTTTGAGAACACTGCTTTGGGGCACAATCTAGTACCAGGCAGGAGGTTTGAAGGTACCAGGCAGGAGGCTTCTCTTGAAAGCAATCAAGCAGCAGCTTTGAAAAGATTCCCTTTGGCATGGATAATCCAGTGCTGAGTGACAGGTTTGTGAAAGGATTAAGCGTGGGCACATTCAGTCACCAAGAGTTAGGTCTCGAGGGATTCCCTTTGTGAACAGTCACTGTGGCACTAAACAGCAGGCCGGGGAGACAGTCAGAAACTGAAGCAGCATTTAGGAGAGATTTTTGCTTGGGCAGAAACAATTTGGCACTGACAATCGGATGCAGGAAGGAACGCAGAAAGAATGTGGCACCATCAAAGGATTATCCTTAGCCATAGAGAGACAATTGACTTTTGATGAAACACTGAGGGTTGATTTGAAGTTTCTGCGAGGCACAGGCAGGCTAGTGTGAAAAGTAGTTTTAGGCAGTTTCCTTCAGGCATGTGTGAGAGCGTTTCCTTGCATCCTGACTCACACCTAGTAGCTTCTTCATTTCTTTGCTCCAACACACTCTTCGTGTATCATGACTTCAGTCAAGCTCTCGGCTGGTGCTGCGGTTCTACATTATAATTTAACCTCCAAATCTTAATTATGTTCCCATTAATGGTACAAAGTTAAGCTGCTGAAACTGCAGCAAACACATATTTGCTGCTGGCATCCAACAGACAGATTGCGCAGGTGGGATGAGTCAACCAACAATGCTTTCTTGAACAATGCTCTTAACGCTCCTCCGTGTTTTCACTTAAGATGACTAGGTGGGTGTTCAGAAGCTCATATCTGTTGGCTGAGTGCTGCTTGCTCAGTTATTTGTTAGTGGTCAGGTGGCATGTCCCTTGAGCTTCAATACAGCCATGAAACTCAGCATGCACATTTGGGACAGGATTTTTCATTTCAAGTTTCAATATGGGCACAGTCCGCCCGCTTTTCTCCTGGCTCACAAAATTCTGTAATTTATATGAAATGCAATATCTGCCTTGAACAGTAAGACAGAACAACAATAAAACTTGGCTTGCACATTGAGGACTTCATTCTACTTTTTCCGTTTCGGAAATTGGCCTGATCCATCTAGTTTTCAAAGGGGGTATTTGGCATTACTAACAGATGATGTTCTTAAAATCATATAGATCGGTGTTGCCACTATAGTTGAAGATTATCCTTTTAAATCTTAAATTATTTAAGATTATACTCTTAAATCACTTAAAGCAGATTAGCTAACCATTGTAACTTTATTCTGGCAGAGAAAGGATGAGAATATGGGCAGAAGTATCTCAATAAGTATATACTCCTAAGCCAGCATTTGTTGAGGTAGCATGAATGTCAGGAGAGGAGGCCTTGGCAGGGGAGAATCAATGGAAGGGACTTAGCTGCATAATGTGTTAGGCACAATGAGGTGGTCACCTCAGGCAGCAGGTGCTGGAGGGAGTGGTGGTGACAGCTAGGTGTGTGCTACAGGGCCTGTCCTATGTCTCCTAAGCCTCTAGCCTGTGGCCTTCAGGTATACTGGAGGATGCTGCCCTGTTGTCAGTGTCGAAGTAAGATTCATCTGCCACTTTAGTTGCCTTCACTACATGAAATGGGGGGAGGGGGGAAGGACACCATCTTGTCCTTTGTCCCAGGCAGCAAAATATCTTGGGCTGAACCTGGTAGTTCCGTCCTAGTATCGAGGAGAAGAATATTCTTCTTCATGGTCTCTGTGTAGTTCTGCTTATAGGATCTGCACTTGCACAGAGGTAGCTTTGGAACATTCTAGAACTTCAGCCAGAGGACTGGCACTCACCCCTCCCTCCCTGAAATGGAGGTCCTCTGTATGCACGTGGCCCAAGTGGTGGACTCTTCTCCTTGATATGAGAAGTTTTTTTCTATGTGTGTGAAATTATTCCCCTCTAGCCAAATGTTTTACCAATGGGTTTTGTCAACATTAGATGGAGAATGAAAATTGGATAGTGAAGTCTGTTAATTCATAGCCTTATTTTAATAGGTTTTAATCTGATTATTAATATATTGTTGACTTTCTGTTTTGTACATCACTTTATTTATTTATTTATTTATTTATTTATTTTATTAAATTTATATACCGCCGCATAGCCAAAGCTCTCTGGGCGGTTCACAATGGTCATACATCAAATACAATAAACCACATATTTAGACAATTTAAAAACAACTTTAAAATTTTTAAATTCTTAAAAAAGTTAAAAAACAATTTTTTAACACATACTAAAATGCCTGGGAGGAGAGTTTGAGGTTCTTTTGGATATAAAGATATTAAGAAATGTTCGAAATATCTTTATATTTATTTAAATATGTGCATCACAAATGCACACCCTTTGCCATCTCAAGTGGGACCTTCAACGTGACTAACAATCATTAGGAAAACAATAAACGAATAAAAAAAAATTCAACAAATACAAAATTGAAAACAACAGTAATGTTACATCTACCAAAAAATCAATAAAAATAAAGCAAGGAGGACAGATTTCAGACTTGCTTCAGATAGTGCTGTAACTAAACCAAATGCTAATCAAAACATTTGTCACTGGAAGGCAAAAAAGGGAGGAGAGCAGATAATTTCCCCTGGATATAGAATCCCAGCAGGGCCAGCTCTACCATTAGGTAGGGTGAAATGGCCACCCTATGAATCAGGCAATAGATTCTGGAGTGGGGGGGAGTGACGATGAGGTGTTATATTTATTATTTTAAAGTATTTATATACCACAATTCAAAAATCTCCAAGCAGTCTAAAAAACCCCCAACCCATATATCATTAAAGCAAAACAAAAACACATTCTAAAGCCGTTAAAATAGCAATATAAAAACACATAAGAGCATATCAAAGCAAATAAAAGAGAAATTCAGAAGATTCAAATGCATAAAACTGGGTCCGATCGTATGGGTCAGAGAAAGCCTGGGCAAAAATAAAAGTTGTCACAAGACATCTGAATCAACTGATGGTTACTGCTTCACATATGGCAGAAGGAAGGGCATTCCACAAGACAAGGACAACAGAAAATGCCTGTTTTCAGGTCACCACCCTGTGCTCTTCTGCTGGGTGCAGTGCCACAAGTAGAATTTCCACAGACAATCTAAGTGATTTTACAGGCCCGTACAGGGGCAGGCAGCCTTTCAGATAACCTGGTCCCAAGTTGTTCATGGTTTTATATGTTAACAAGACCTTGAATGTGTCCCGGTAGCTGATCAGCAGCCAGTGTGTGGGTCCCTTGGCACAGGTGTGCAATACCTGGATATTCAGGTGCTCCACTCAGCAACCTGGCTGCAGCTGTAGGAGAGAGCTACATGTGTCACCCAGCCTGCCCAGAGCTCCCCAAGCCTGCCACCCTCAGATGCTATGGAGGGCATTGTTGTTCCCTTGCCAATGGTGAAGTAAGATCCACTTGCCATTCTGGTTGGCTACTGTATGTGGAATGGGGTAGCATACCATCTTGTCCTTTGCTTCAGGCAGCACAAGGACTTGGGCCGGCCCTGAATTTCAAAGCATGGTTGCTGCAGCTTAGCTGGGGCTGGGACATGAAGCTGGCCTTTTCTGATGAAGGAAGTTGTGAGTAGGGTCATATGGAAAGAGGCAGGGCTCTGGATATTATCAATTATTTTCTTACGTTTATCCTACTTTTTTATTTGACAAGATTTATATATGGCTCAATCAACAAAAATCTCTTAAGTTGTTTACATAAAACAATGTACCCTAAGAAAATACCATTACGATTCCAAAGTGATGTACATGGACTTTGCAGCATGCACAAACCATTTAAGGCTTTAAAGGTTGCAACCAGCACATTGAATTGGGCTACACAGATCTGGCTTCCTTGTGGGCCCTCTCACATCTGTGGACTTCTCTAACGGTGGCAAATAGGGGCAGCAGCAGTTGTCTGCAATGAGCATCAAGTGGCTGGAAGTCACCATTTAAATTTCCTGCCATGCCTTAGTGTGGGTCTATGTCAGGAAGCATTGTGGGAAATGAAAATGGCAGGTGGCTCCCACATCCAGCCAGTTGACCAGCACAGGAGGGGTAGTCCAAGCATCAGGGTACTATTTGCCCCTGCTAGGATTCTGAGGAGCCAGCAGCTGCCCAGGGTACTATGTGCTGATGCGAAGCCTGGCCCTGGAAAGTTACACAACACCAGCCTGTGCTGTGCAGAACACTTGCTGGCTCGGTTTTCCCAACCAGGACTAGCCCAAGACACTTGGCAGAAAACCCACAAATATATTTCCACCTCCCTCTGGAAAATCTCTCATTAAGAAAGGATAATTGTATATGAAATAACCTTTAACAGCACTCAAAACTACTGGCTGGGGCAGCCACTATCACTCAGCCTTCCCCAACTCTAGCGAGTTCTGGATGCAGTTGGACTACAGCTCCCATCATTCTTAACCATTGGCCCTGTTGGCTGGGGCTGGTGGGAGTTGTAGTCCAACAACATCTGTCGGGCATCAGGCTGGGGAAAGTAGCTAATGGTGAGGCTGGGTCTGATGTCTGAGCAGATGAGCTTCTCTTTGCCATATAATACAGGGTGTCAGACATAAATAGAGCGAGCTTCAGTCAAAGCGGCCACTGGGTGTCACTGAGTCTCTGCAGAGCGGCTGCAGATAAGACATTTCCCTGGATGAATAGGGGCGTAGATCTGTGCAGACAGCAGATGTTACAGGCCACAGAATTCACTCTCAGCTTCCCTGTTGCCCTGCATCTGTTGAGTGTCTTACAGGAAATATGTGCTGCATTTCCATGACTTCTTGCCTTCCCTGTAGGTCTTTAATGCACTGCCTTGATGCATAGGACATGCCTCTGCCTGAAGGGACAAAAAAGAGCAGTTGTTACATTAACATGGGCACATTTTGAAAGCTTTTCACATTGGACTAAACAGATAGGCAAGAATACTGTTTACGTAGGAAAACCATGGCCAAGTGGTATGTAAATGTACTGCCTTCAAGTCAATCCGACTTATGGCGACCCTACGAATAGGGTTTTCATGAGGCTGAGAGGCAGTGAGTGGCCTGAGGTCACCCAGTGAGCTTCATGGCTATGTGGGGATTTGAACCCTGGTCTCCCAGGTCGTAGTCCTACACCTTAACCACTACACCACAGTGGCTCTCATGGCCTAGTGGTAACATAACATTAATTCCATTTCTGGAGGCCCAGAAAAACCCAAGTGTCTTTGCTGCTTTATTTGATGGAGGAAAACATGGCTTAGAGCAGGGGTGGGGGATCTTTTGCAGATCGAGGCTGGATTTCCTTGTGGGCAACCTTCCAGGGGCCACATACTAGTGGTGCGCAGGGTCAGAGGCGAAAGTGGGTGGAGCAATACATGCAAATGTTACCTTTGTACAGTCGGCTGGTTTCTATACCCACGCCCACACCCTGTTCCATCCAGGCAACCAAGAGCAGAGCTTGGAAAAGTTACTTTTTTGAACTACAACTCCCATCAGCCAATCCAGTGGCCGTGATGGCTGGGGCTGATGGGAGCTGTGGTTTAAAAAAAGTAACTTTTCGAAGCTCTGAGAGGCATTATCAGACTTCAAGGGCACATTTCAGACAGGCAGAAACACTCAAGGAGGCTGCAAAGCAGGGCTGGTGGGGGATGTGACCTGGGAAGAGGGGGTGGCATGGAGACGGTGGACTGCATTTGGCCTTCAGGCCTGAGGTTCGCCGCCCGTGAGTTAAAGGATGAGGAAGATTGGCAACAGGGTCAAACAATTATTCTTCTTCTGTTTGCTGGTGCTGCTGAAACATTATAAATCACAATTCACTTCTATTCTCTCTACTGATATTTTATGATGTATTGCAGGAAGCATGAAATCCTGATTACAAAAGCTGTGTGCTTTTTATTCGTATAACTGAGACTTCTAGTTGCTGAAGGGAGGGTGGCCCGATGCAAAAGGGAACGAGACTCCAATACCTTTAAGAGCTGCAGAGAAGGGAGAATCTTGGCAAATGCAGTCTTTCTTGCTCTCTCCAGTGCTCTGCCATAGTGGGCTTCACCTGCTAAAAGTGGCTGCCAAGTATAAAGATGTTGGCTGCCCCTGATGTATGGCATCAGCTTTGGGCTCCTTGGGAAGGGTGGGATAGAAAATAATTAAATAAAAAAATGCTAGTCAAAGGCCTGACAATTAGAGTTGGCAGGTTCCTGGCCTGAGACTGATCCTGTATCTTTAGGAGAAGAGAAAGTCAGCCAAGTGCAGGTGTTCTTGCAACTCTGTAATGGGGAAAACCACAAGGTGGAATTCTCCCTTCCCCCTGCACAACTTAAAAAAAAAACCTCTTGGTTGCCAGGTCCGGCCTCCAAGAGGTCTTCTGTATCTTTAAAATAAGATAAAAAGCTATTTTAAACATTAAAAAAAAAGAGAGCCAGAGTGGTATAGTGGTTAGAGTGTCAGACTAGGACTTGGGAGGCCAGGGTTTGAAACCCCACTCATTCATCAAGCTCACTGAGTGATCTTGGGCCAGTCACTGCCTCTCAGCCTAACCTATCTCACAGGATTGTTGTGCGGATGAAATTAGGAGAGGGAGAACCATGAGCTCCTGAGTTGGGATATAAATGTAATAAATAAATAAATAAATCATCTGAAGCAAATTTAAGAAGACTTCTGGATAGGCCCACTGAAACATAAGAGTTTTCTGCAGGTGTCTAAAATGATAGCACCTGCCTAATGTCAATAGGCAGGGAGTTCCAAAGTACAGGTGCCACCACACTAAAAGAATGACTCCTTACAAACGCAGAATGAGCATTGCCTGGCAAAGGGATAGAGTGGGCACATTTGGGGATAAGGCAATCAGCTAAAATAGTCCCAAGCCATTAAGGGTTTATATACAAATAATAATTTACCATTTAATATACTAACAAGGAAATCTTAAAAAGGTACAAATCTAAATAATGCCAAAGAGCACAACTGTGTCGGGCCATTTTGTGGTCACTTCAGACACCAGTGGCATGGTTTTCTGGGCATGGATTCATTCTCTCTTGCCTTCCCCTCAGACCAGGAGGTCTTTTAAGTTGGAAGATAGGGAATGGGCTCCTCCAGCTAAATTCTCACATGCCTGTGGGAGGGTCTCTTCAGGGCCCATAGCATGACCTTGGTCACCTAACTTTCTCCTCTTCTGCCTTCCATCTCAGGGAGTTGGTTTACTTTTTGGAGTTTGCTTGGGTCTGGAGAATACCATACATTAATATATGAGGAGAGAGGGAAATCCTGCTCTCAGTTGTTTGTGTGAAGATCATGTTTGGACAGTCTCTTGAAGGAAAACAAAGTCTGTGTAGTTCTCACAGTATCTGTGCAATGACTAACATGATGTCCAAAGGACTTGGAGAGATTTTGTTCCACTTAGGTTTTGACTCGAGACAGTGCCGTTTTTAGTCAGAAAACTCTTTAGCCAATTTTATAACAATGGTTAGGGCATCCCCACTTTAAGCCTGTGTGGTCCAAAGTGAATAGAGAAAGACCACCTTCCCCCTCATTCCATATCTTGTACCATTGCCATAATGTGCATTTAATTTCATTGTTTTTGGTTAACTGTGGGCCACATAATTGGTAGGGCTGTTTTGAATACCCTTCTTTTTGTGAAAAGCCTTCCACTTATTATGGGGCATCATAGCTCCATAGAATGTAATAGATACTCCATATTGCATCCAGCCTCACAAATTTATGCCTCTTACCTTCTTACTGTGGGTTCCACAGATCCTAAAAGCTGTCTTTGCTGATCAGAAAACTAAGACTAGATGCTTCTGTGCTTGTGTCTCTGATGAGGAATGGAATTATCTGCTTATTAGTCACAGAGCACATCAGGCATTCCCCGCTGGAGGTGCTGAGACGAACAGAACACAAACTTAAGATGTTTCTGGCGCTGAGGTCAGAAGCTTTGGGAGTTTCATGCCTGTACATATTGTTGAGTGACACATAGAATGGGAACTCCTTATGGACTGCCGTGCCTCAACGTTTGCAAACAAAATACTTCTGCTCAGATATCTGTTCAGGACAAATATGCTGCCTCGTCATAAATCATTTCAGATGAGTGTCAAGGCATGCTAGAGAGGACTCAAAGTATAAAACATGCAATAATTGCTTTTGGCAGAAAACTCTCCTCTCCATGTTAAAGAAGCACACGCGCATTGATAAAACCCCACAGGGAAGAATCAACCCTATAATTACTGCCTGCACTAAGGTAGACCTAAATTGGTATACTATATTTCAAAATTTCAGGTCCAAGACTAGATGAGGCCCTTTTCCGCGTACGTTGGCTTTCAGACCTACAGCTGGTGGCAGTAAGGCATAGGGCTTTTGACTGTAGCACTTGCTGTCTCTCTGGATAGAATTTCCTCTTGAGAGTGGGAGAGAGGGCCCCTCCATACATCCCTTTTAATGTGCATTCATGATGATTTGTGCTCATGATGGTACTGAGGGGGTTACAGACAATCTTGCTTTGAATACTGTTTGTGCGTGCCAAAGTTCCAGGTGGTTAAAATCAGTGCAGTTTTGAAAGGTTCAGTCCACCATCTTGATTCAAAATGCATCCAAACATGGATGAAAACCATTATCCTTGATCTCAGGAACCATCATACAAAAGTTGGTTATGATATCTTAAGAGGTGTCCAAATGCATAGTGAACAATCAAACAACTTTCCAAAATATATAATGGAAAATAGGGATGTGCTAGAATTCTGCCCAATTCAGATACGGAACCACATTTTCCATTAATCTGCTTATTGTCTATGCCTGTGGATCAGATTTTTATGTAACAATCTTCTGTGGCTATTTTCAAAAATGGATTTTTTTAAAAAATTCACCTCTAAAATAGCAGTATTAAGAACTATAATTTTATCGATAATTTCCTTTCAATACATGAATATTTCCTTTTAAATTATCAATATTTGCTTTAAAATTATTGATATTAATATCAGTTTTTTTTGTGAGGAGTAAAAAACCCTGGAATGGTAAAAGCCATGGCTAGCAGACAGAGAACGGACTTGAATCGATACTGGCCTGTTAGGTTGACAGAATGCTTTTGAACTGGCATCAGCCAATGGATCCCATCCCTACTGGAATATTGTATTGCTAAATTAGAGCACAATCCACTCCTCCTTTAGACACACTGCATATGGAGAGGTGGGTCCCCAAAGGACTCAATGGAGTCGTCGTCCCCCGCGATCCAATTAAACGTAACATGCCAGCCATTGCCCTACTATAGGAGGTCCATACATGCCTTTTGTATAGAAATCTGCCTGTCCTGCCACTATACAGGGCTGTGGGCAGAGATTATTTGTACTCTCCCCTCACTCCCATTGTTCTAGTATTACCAAGAAACAGAGCTTGGAAGATTACTTTTAAAAAGTAATAAATTACAGTTACAATTACTTGGCCCAAAAAAGTAGCAATTACCGTTACAATTACAATTGCTCTGAAAGTAACTGATTACTTTACTTTTTCTCAAAAGTAATCACTACAATTACATTTCAGTTACTTAAAAAAAAAAACTCCTGCAAGGTGCTGGCCTTGGTTGCTGCACATCTAAGAAGCCTAAAACAATATTAAAAATAAACACACACACACAGGGGGTAGTAGAATAAAAAATTTTATCCAGAAGATTAACATAATGGCATAACAGAATCTCACATCCCCCCAAGCAATGAAGATACCCCAACTCTTGAAATCAAATTTTACACTTGAAATGCTTTTATAATATGTTTCTGTTATGTCTCAAAAGAACAAGATGGTCAAAGAGCATGTCAGACAAGGAATGTCTTTTTACAGTCATTACGTTGCCACCAGTACTGAACAGGCGTTCTACTGCGGCGCTTGAAGGCATGCCTGTGTTGTGCTGCAAAAAACACCGCAGCACACCTGGAAAGCCATGGAGTGATGACACTTCCCTGCTGGGAGACCTCAGGTACCTCACCAGTTCCTCCTCAGCAATGTCCACTGCTGACTTCTTGCCCTGGGGCAGAAAGTTAAAGAAGTCATCTTCTAAGTCATCTTCTTCCTGGTCTTTATCTGAAGACTGATCACTGTCCTCATTAAGTACACCCATCTTTATTTCAGCTTTCAACAAGGCTTCCATTGTGTATCTAAGAAAGAGAGAGGATATGTTAACACATATATGTTAGGAAACCATCATCTGCTCTTCATTTCCTGATGCTTGTCATGTCCCCTGGTTCAGGGTCCAGCCTGAGCCTGTGGATGATGACATGGAAGGTAGGAAGGTGACCAAGTCACCACACTCATGGGGCAGCACAGCAGACCCTTAAGGATTACCTGCAGCAACCCAAGGTTGTGATGAGGAGCCCCAGGAAGAAAAGGCCCAGCCCCTGCCTACCACCTTAAGCCCTCTGATGCCTCCCTTGAGACAACATTTCCCTTGGAGTAATCCACCCAAAGGGCTTCCCTAATGTTCTTACTTGTTGGTATGGGTGGTGGCCTGATACGATTCCAGCCGATCTAGTTTGAAGCGAGGGTGTAGGCAGGCTGCCAGAAGAAGCCTCTTGTCCTCCCAGATAGCTGCAAACCGCTTTCTTAGGGCTTCGCGCACACCTCTCAGCAGCTGAAAACAGTATGTTTACCTCTCAGGTTTGTTTTCCAGTCCTTCTAACTTGCGGTCCAGATTGCAGAGCGTTGGTAGCAAATACCCCATGAACATGCCGTTCTCCCGTTGCAGGATATCTAGGGACTGGTCTAGTGGCTCCATAATCTCTGTGTATTCCTGTACCACTTCAATCTCAGCAGCTGTGATCCTGGACAAGGAGCAGTGGTCCATTATGGCATGCATTTTTAGTGGCACAGTTGACAGGAGCTCATGTAGTTGTTTCAACACATCAAAGGTGGAATTCCACCTGGTCTTATTCGGTACCTTCAGATACACACCACATTGCGCATGGATATACTCAGCAATCTGGGCTGACTGGTTCTGCTTGGACCACAACTTGCTGCACTTTCCCATCAAGGAACGAAACTGTTTCTTGAAAGGACCAAGAAGACTACTTTTGGAGGAGTCAGAAAGCATGGCCTCTATGTCTTGTGTTGCCACAAGGTTGAGGGTGTGGCTAGCACATCTCTGGTGTGGTGGTAAAACAAAATCCTCTCCTGAGTCTGCAGCTTCTTCCTCTGCCTCAGGTCCTGTGTCCAGGATCTCACAGATAGGCACAAAGTCCACCTCAGCCTCCTCCTCCTCCTGGTTATCACCATCATCGTCACTGGTGCCTGCAGCTTCCACTGGTTCTTTGGCCATGAAAACTCTGAACGCTTTCACAAAGTTGGAGCCATTGTCTGTAGTAGTGCACATAACTTTGTTGTGGATCCTGTACTGCACATGTACATCATGCAGTGCTTTTGAAAGGACATTGTATGTATGGCGCCCCTTCAGACTCTTACAAGGCAAGGCTCCGACCTCACGTTTCAGGGTAGTTGGGTTGATCCAGTGGGCTGTTACCCCAAAGTAACTCTTCTTGCCATTGGTCCAACAATCTGCAGTGGTTGCTATATATGCCACAGCACCCATTCGGTTTGCAAGAGTTTCTCTCATGTGGCATGCTCTCTTCTCAATTCTGTCTCTCAGAGTCTTGGCACATATGATGGTGAGATCTTTGGGGAGTCCAATGCGAACCAGATTAATGAATGATGGTTTGTCCACAGTCTGAAGTGGTAATGTCTCCTCTACAATGAAATCAATGATTCTCCTGTCGAGATTGCTCTGGGTGACAGGCTCCCTGCCAGATCCCCACCTCTCAAGGGTTGTCTGCTGCTGCTTCAGCATTTTGGGAGGAGGGGTGTCATGCATTGGTTCAGGAAGGCCACGTCTCCTTGCCTTTATTGCTTCTTCAATTGCTCTCAGCTTCTCAGGGTGTGCCCTCTGAGGAAGAAGAACAAAGCATGAATCCAAGAAAAAATGGAAGAGGAACTTCACAATTTAAACATAAATAGACAGTGGACACTCTTTGAGGACCAGCATGACAAAGGCTTACCTCAAAATGTTTCTTCACATTGGATGAGGAGGAAACAGCTGATCTCAGATTTTTGATCCTTGGAAGGCAGTAATTGCATCGTACAACAACATTTTTCCCACTCTGGCTCACAAATGTACAAGCTTTCTCAAAGCCAAACCATGGTACTTGCTGTTCTGCAGATGTGGCTGTGGGCAACTGGCACTGCTTCATGCCCTCCTCCTCCTCGTGCACAGGGCCTCCTTTCTGAACCTCACTTTCTAGTTTTGCCTCCTCAGGATCAACAAGCTGTGACTCAAGTGGCCGCATTAACTGACTGCTGCTCTCAGCAGCAAAACCTGCAACAGGCGTCTCTGTAATAAACAAGAGATAATGCTCCTATATTGGTGAACTTCAGCTGTTATATGCCCCCATCTCTTCCCCATGCTGCAAGATCCCCCAGTCAGAGTGGAAGTAAGCAGGTCGATAGCACAATTAAAAGATATCCTATTTGCATCATTTTTGCTCACTGAATAACCCTGCCTGGGCCAGTCTAACCTACTATCTCACAGGGTTGTTGTGAGAACAAAATGAGACTAGGGTTCAAATCCCCACATAGCCATGAAGCTCACTGGGTGACCTTGGGCCAGTCACTGCCTCTCAGCCTCATGAAAACCCTATTCATAGGGTCACCATAAGTTGGAATCAACTTGAAGGCGGTACATATATTTTTTATTTTGAATATGATGATTATGATAATAAATATGCAGCATTTCAAATTAATTCTGTATGAGAAGCATTCCATGCCAAGCTTGGAAAACCAAGGATGAGGTATAAAATGTAGACAAAAATACTTTTGACAAAATGCCGTTTATCTTTTATGTCTATATCTATAATTAGCAATACAGCTGAATGATGTATGTAAAGTATTTTTTCTTTCCCTTTTCTTTTTTATTAATATTTTAGTACTACTGCTAAAGTTCTGATGAAAGAATAAAGCATTCATTAGCCAAATTCAAATGATTAGATCACATAAATTCCACTGAAGTTGGAGTTTTTGCCATAGAAAATGAAAAAAACATATAACCTATGATAGCCCAATAGACAATCAGAATTAATATAAAACCCTATTGCTTCTCATTTGCAAATCTTGCAAGATCTAAGGTAACTCTAGATCATGTGAGTTCAGGTGATGCATGTTATGTACATGTGTATAGATATTAGCAGAGATTGTCAACAGTCTATGATGCTTGTCTGTGCCAATGTGTGTGTTTGTGGCAGGCTTTTAACCTGCACTGAGATCACTGAGACTTAAGACTTAGTAAAATAAGAAAAACTATTTCATTTATAGAAATACATTGTAGATAGGAAAGGCATACCTAGTTCTAAGTAACTAACTTGGAGGCGCAACACCCAGGTTTGGGAGTTGCCCTCACTGCCCCTTCTTCATGGAGAGTGACAGAATAGGACTAGAAGCAAATAGAAAGCAAAAATGGAAAGTAGGGTAACATCTAAAGAAATACTCCCCTTTACATCTCTCCTTTCTTTCTTTCTGTATATATATATATTTATTTATATTTATATATATCCCGCCCTTCCTCGCAGTAGGAGCCCGGGGCGGCACTGACAGTGGTTGACCTTCACTTCCTAAAAAGCAGTAATGATGAAACCCCTCAACATTGCCTATTGCAGCCTGTGCAGCTTTGGCACTGTTCATCTTATTGAAGCTTACTTGAGCTTCTGCTTTTTCCACCTGCACATTCTTTTCTAGACAGCAATTGTGTTGCAGCGACTGCACCACACAGCCTGAGATTTCTCTCCTCCTTGCTTTGGTCACCACATGGCAATGTCATCAAGAAAGGGCTTGCACATAAATACACAAGCCTGGCCTGTGATGAGAACAGATTAATCTCAACTCTGAAATTCACTGTATGCGAACTGAACGGTACTTGTCTTCCTGGTCAAATGATTTTTTTAAAAAAAAAAACCCAACTCTAGGGCTACAAGCTTTAATTTTCAGCAGATTAATTAACTAAAAGGAGAGTTGATTAATCAGTGGGGCCTATTTTTATTGGTAAGAATGAGTTTTAATATGAGACACTTGTTTATTGTTTTTAGAGTAATTTTGTGTGTTACTGTACTGGGGAATGCATGAAACAATAACAAAGATCAGCCTTGATTTTTTTTAACTGTGTGCCCTGGAGCTTCTGTATTGAATTCTTCATTGTCTTGCACTCCTTTTAATTATTATATTCTGGAAATTCTCATAGATTTGAAGTCTTGGTGATAAGCAAATCAATTGAAATGTAATTGATCAGTTTATTGAAAGGGAGAGGATTAATCAGTTAAACATTTTAATTTTACATTGCCCAGGTATTCAGCTGCAATAAATGGATTTTTTTCAACAAGAGGTAACCTTCACAGGTACCCCGCCTGGGGATGCTGTTGGAGAGAATGGGGTTTACAGGAGTTGTCTCTCTCTGGGACTGGGAATCTCTCTCTTTCTCACAGAACATGAGTTTGAGAGCTGGGGGACTGAGAGGAGGAGCTGCAAGGACCCTACTTCTCACCTCATCTCTGCCAAGAACAAAAAAATCAGCCTTAAGCCATTTATTATACGCCTAATGATTTTTTATTTTTATTATTATTATTATTATTACTGAGACAGTTTTTGTCCCACATACAATTCAGTCTTGTGATTAAACAGGACAAAAATACAAATAAAAAGAAAGATGGAGTTCAAATAAATATACAATAAAAAGCTAGCCGGCATTTTAAAAGGCAGGAGTGCTCTGTCTGGATAAATACAGCACACAGGTATGCATGGGAACAAGGGGAAGAGTTCAAAAAGGGGGGGAAGGAAGAGAAGTAGGGCCAGAGCTTGGAAAAGTTACTTTTTTGAACTACAGCTCCCATCAGCCTAATCCAGTGGCCATGTTGCCTAGGGCTGATGGGAGTTGTAGTTCAAAAAAGTAACTTTTCCAAGCTCTGATTGTAGGCCGAAGTTTCAGAAGTGCCTTGTGATTGATGGAGGGGGCGGCAGCGAGGCAAGGAGAGGCAGTGGGGGGGGCAGGTGCCATGGGGGGGCAGAAGGTGCTGCGGGGGGGCACACACACACACACACACACACACACACAAATCATCGTCACTCACCTCCACAGCTATTCGCCATTCTGCTGCTGCCTTCTCTTCCGTTGTCCTTGCCCTGGCTTTTTCCTCCGGAGTCCATTTTTTCCTCTCAGACGCTAGCAGGCCCTGCCTATTCACCTCTTCCCTCGTGCCTCCTAACACAGATCACGAGGGAAGAGAGAGTCTGCGCAGAGGTCCAATCAGTGTGAGGCACATGTCTTGTGTTAACCAATCACAGCCAGGAGCTGACTTCCCCTTGTTCCCACCCCCAAGTAACGTCCAACCTAACGTGGAAACGTTAAAGTTGCAGCTGAAAAGTAGGGAAATTACTAGTCATTCCGTTACTTGCCAAATGTAATGGAATTACCCGCTCGTTATTTAAAATTGTAACGAATTACAACTCGTTAAAAATAACGAGTTACTTCCAAGCTCTGCCAAGAAATTCTTAATTAATTTCTTTTTAAAATTGTGCACTCATACTGTACCATATTAAAAACTTGAAGGGCAACTCATATGGAAACCATATCCATGGAACTTAATGGTTCAAATTAAGCAAGCACGGGACAACAATTTACATTGTTTTAATCTATAGCTCCTTCTGTCTTAATGGATCTTTAAACTTTTGGATGCTATTGTCTGTTGAAGATCCTGGTAACGGAGGATTTGGTTTTCTTAAAAAGGCAGATGCAGCACTGGGAGGTCTTGATTTGAAGATGGCACTTTTGGAAGTTTTTTTTTAAACCCTTCCACTTGCACCATTTTTAAAAAACCATTAATTAATAAAGGGCTGTATTTCCTCTTTATTAAAATAGCAGGAAATTTTATTGTGGATATTCTGCCATATCATCTGCTTTGGCCCTTAGTAAACTACAGTAAATAAATACATGATGTTGAGTGCTCCCCACTTCCTTCAGTGCTGACAAGACCCAGTTTCCATTGGATAAGGGCACTGGAGATGTATCTGTACTATTTGCTTTGTTGTTGTTGTTATGTGCCTCCAAGTCAACTACGACATGGTGACCCTATGAATCAGTGACCTTCAAGAGCATCTGTCATGAACCACCCTGTTCAGATCTTGTAACTTCAGGTCTGTGGCTTCCTTTATGGAATCCATCCATCTCTTGTTTGGCCTTTTTCTACTCCCTTCTGTTTTTCCCAGCATTAGTGTCTTTTCTAGTGAATCATGTCTTCTCATTATGTGTCCAAAGTAGGATAACTTCAGTTTCATCATTTTAGCTTCTAGTGACAGTTCTGGTTTAATTTGTTCTAACACCCAATTATTTGTCTTTTTCATGGTCTATGGTATGCGCAAAGCTCTCCTCCAGCACCACATTTCAAATGAGTGGATTTTTCTCTTATCTGCCTTTTTCACTGTCCAACTTTCACATCCGCACATAGAGATCAGAAATACCATGGTCTGAATGATCCTGACTTTAGTGTTCAGTGATACATCTTTGCATTTGAGGACCTTTTCTCGTTCTCTCACAGCTGCCCTCTCTGTCTCCATTTAGGTTCATGACTGTGCCGAGGTATTGATAATCCTTGACAAGTTCAATGCCCTCATTGTCAACTTTAAAGTTGCATAAATCTTCTGTTGTCATTACTTTACTCACATCTAAACAACCACAGCATATTGGGAGCAAGCAGACACTCATACAACAGGCAGCAAACCTATAATTTGGCATTATACTACCATAGAGAGACTCCACATCTCAAGGTGCTGTACCTTCAGCTAATTTACAACTCTAAAACTCTTTGTCCTCCTGATTCTCTCCCAATTTAAACGACAAACTCACTCCACACTGTTTCTCTGCTTCTCCTTTTATTGTTGTGTTTTAAGTTCAATGCTGGATGTCTCAGAGAAGGTGGCAACGCAGGAGGTGAGACAAAGCAAGGGACAGGGGAGGGCAAGGCTGGAGGCAAGGTGAGGTTGGTCTGAAGTTGCAGGACCACAGATAACTCCAAATAAGCAACATGCTCCAACAAGAGTTGGGCACAGACTGAGGCCTTTTAAACCTCTTGTCATCAGACTACCTCCTCCAGGCTCCAATCCCTCATGGAGAGCTTCAGAGCCTTAAAGGGTCAACCCTTTGGCCTGAAGACAGGCACTTCTCCTCTGTTCCATAGCCTCCCTCCTGATGTGTTCCCTGCACAGCTGGGCTACTGAAGTGCATTGGGAGGCACCTGGTTCGTCAGGCACAGGGGAAGATGCCTGTGAGGGTTTGGGCTCTGGCCTGGTGGTCCAGTAGGTTCCTCTGGGGACTTCTATCTGGTAGCCTCAGTTGCAATGGCAGTGGAAGATGTGGCTCTGATATCAGAGGGGCAGTGAATCCATTATAGGTTTTAGACTGAACTTTCAAGGAGCTGCCCAAGGCGCTTTCAGTAGTCCCCTGATCTCCAACAGCTGGCTCAGAGCCCTGAACTTAATCTGGTTCCTTAGCCGGTGCTCAACAAGCTGTGATGGCTATTGCATTTCAAAGTCTGAAGAAGAATCCCTAACTATCTAGTCATGTTCACATCTGATAAGACAGAGGGGAGATACGATAGCACTCTTCAAGTACTTGAAAGGGTGTCACACAGAAGAGGCCCAGGATCTCTTCTCAATCATCCCAGAGTGTAGGACACGGAATAATGGGCTCAAGTTAGAGGAAGCCAGATTTCAGCTGAATATCAGGAAAAACTTCCTAAGTGTTAGAGCAGAGCAACAATAGAACCAATTAGCAAGGGAGGTGGTGGGCTGTCCAACACTGGAGGCATTAAAAAGGCAGCTGGATAGTTGCTTTAAGTTGGATTCCTGCATTGAGCAGGAGGTTGGACTCGATGGCCTTATAGGCCCCTTCCAACTCTACTCTTCTATGATGATTCTATGATGAAATCAACAATCAAACTTTTACACTCTACTGGTGCTTGAGATTATTTTAATGGATTGCCTTAACCGACTGAATCTTATATTATACTCTAATGATGTTTAATGTGTTTTAGTTGTACGCCACCTTGGTAGCTTCTGGTTTAAAAGTGACATATATATGATTTTAATAAATTATAATAAAAATAGTGATAATAAATCCCTATCAGGTGATACTCCAGGTAAAACCATAGTGACAGACTCATTTAAAGTAATCAAGAAGACCAAACATGCAACAAATTCCCTTAGGTAGATCAATTATCTTGACATCACCTGAGACATATGCACACCATGGGAAAAACAAACTGAGCATTGGACTAAAGGGCAGCAAAGAAGTGCAAGATCAAAAACAAATGCATTGTAAACAATGCAAGCCAGAACCCCATCAAAACGGACAGTAGATACAATACACAATAGATAAGAAAATCATAACAACAAATATAACAGAGCATCTTCTGGCATCTTGAAAACTAACAAATTTATTATGGCATCAGCTTCTGTGGAATGTACTCCACTTCATCAGATCCATGAACTATTCTCCTGAGTTACAGGTCAGGTTTTTTTTTGTGGGGGTTTGTTAACAGTGAGGTCAGAGAAATGTGGAATGCAGAATGTACAGAGAAACTGCATAATCAACAGTGGTAATTCACAAAACAGTTGGTGATAACAGTTTAGTAATGCTAGGATGTTTGTGTTATCATTGAATTTTTTGTGAATGACCACTGTTAATTACACAATTATCACTAACTTTGTATTTCCTGCATTTCATTTCCCTCTAATTTTCAAACCCACCACTGCCCAAATCACGTCCTATAACTTAGAATAACACATTGCGCATCTGATGAAGTGGAATGCAGTCCGTGAGATCTTATGTCATAATAAATTTGTTAGTCTTTAAGGCATCACAAGACTCCACTTTGTTTTTGCTGCTACAGACTAATACGGCTAGCCCTCTAGCAATTATTACAAAAATAAACACTTGTATATATTGGAATACAGTGTAAACAATGCTGATTTTCCTTACTAGATTTAAGCAGACAGTAAGACTAGATCTTCCTCACCTTTCTTCAGTTGCCCAATTCTGGATATTTCTGCTGTGTCCAGCAATTTCAACAAACAATAATCTACAGTGCAGACACAAGTGGATCACGGAATCTGCCTTTTACTGTGCTGAGTGTTCTTGTGTTTCCTCCATTAATCAGCTGCCTGAGCCCTGGCTTCTATCCTCACTTTTCTAGAATGAAATAAGGGCTATGAAGTGTAGAAGTATCCTACCAGCAATCATATGTTTTATGAGCCCTGAATACTAGAGTTCAGGAGTTCTGTTTAGAAAAGCTCCTGGGCATCACAAAATCTGAAGAGCGTGTCTTGTGGAGTCCATCAACTCTTAGGAAAGCTTTGTGAACTCCATAAACCCAGGGAGGGTAAAAACACTGTTATGCTCTTCTCTAACATAACTTGGAGTTGTTGCTTCTATAGAGATTAGATGGACAATCAGCGATAGGTGCAATATTTTCCTTCAAAAGCAGGCATTCCTGGAAATATGCAATAACTTTTTAAAATATAGAAGATGCTAGGATTGTGTTATGTGTTGGAAAACCTTCCAAAAGCCAGTGTTATATAGCTCAGATTATAATGCTGGTCTTGAATATGGAAGATCTGAGCCCAAGTCTCACCTCAGACAGGATATTGCAGAGTTGGAAAAGGTTGAGAAAAGGGCAACCAGAATGATCAAGGGGATGGAGCAACTCCCCTATAAGGAACGGTTGCAGCATTTTATGCTTTTTAGTTTAGAGAAAAGGTGAATAAGAGGTGACATGATAGAAAGGTATACAATTAAGCTTGGCATGGAGAAAGTAGATAAAGAAAAGTTTTTATCCATCTCTCATAATACTAGAACTCAGGAACATCAAATGAAGCTGAACATTGGACAATCCAGGACAGACAAAACAAAGTATTTCTTCACACAGTACATTGTTGTTGTTGTTAATAATAATAATAATAATAAAAGAAGAATAAAAACAGACTTTAAAATATATTAAAACAAAACCACCATTAAAAATATATTAAAACAAAACACATTTAAAAACATTTTTAAAAAGCTTTAAAAAATATATTTTTAAAAAAAGGTTTAAAAACATATTAAAAAGCAGTTCCAACACAGACACAGACTGGGATAAGGTCTCTACTTAAAAGGCTTGTTGAAAGAGGAAGGTCTTCAGTAGGAACCGGAAAGATACCAGAGATGGTACCTGTCTAATATTTGAGGGGAGGGAATTCCAAAGGGTAAGTGCCACTACATGAAAGGTCCTATGTTGTGTGGAACGGACCTGCTGATAAGATAGTATCCATAGGAGACCCTCACCTGCAGTGTGCAGTGCTCGACTGGTCATATAAGGGATAAGACAGTCTTTCAGGTATCCTGGTCTTGAGCTGTATAGGGCTTTGTACACCAAAACTAGAACCTTGAACTTAGCCCAGTAGCTAATAGGTAGCCAGTGCAATTCCTTCGGCAGTGGAGTGACATGTTGGCAATACCCTACCCCAATGAGCAGTCTCACCACTGCATTTTGCACTAGCTGCAGCTTCCGGACCAACCTCAAGGGTAGCCCCACATAGAGCACATTACAGTAATCCAGCCTGGAGGTTACCAGTGCATGGACAACAGTGGTCAGGCTATCCCAGTCCAGAAATTGCTGCAGCTGTCTTTCCAGCACAAGCTGGTAAAACGCACTCCTAGCCACGGAGGCCACCTGAGCCTCTAGCTAGAAAGATGGATCCAGGAGCACCCCCAGACTACGGACCTGCTCTTTCAGAGGGAGTATGACCCCATCCAAAGCAGGCAACTGACCAATTATCCGAACTCGGGAACCCCCAACCCACAGCGTCTCCATCTTGCTAGGATTCAGAATCAGTTTATTGGCCCTCATCCAGACCACCACCTAGTCCAGGCAGGTGTCCAGGGCTTGCACGACCTCTCCTGATTCAGACGTTACAGAGAAACAGAGCTGTGTATCGTTAGCGTACTGCTGGCACCTCACCCCAAATCTCCTGATGATGGCTCCCAAGGGCTTCATATAGATGTTAAACAGCATGGAGGACAAGGTGGTACCCTGTGGCACCCCACAGCACAACTGCCAGGGGGCCGAAAGACAATTACCCAATGCTATTATCTGAAAATGACCCTGGAGATAGGATCACAACCATGGTAAAACAGTGCCTCCAATACCCATCTCACTAAGTCGGCCCAGAAGGACACCATGGTCAATGGTATCAAAAGCTGCCAAGAGATCAAGTAAGAATAACAGAGTTGCACTCCCCCTGTCCTTTTCCTGATAAAGGTCATCCACCAAGCCGATTCAGTCCCAGGCCTGAACCCAGATTGGGTTAAACTCTGGAATTTGCCCCCACAGAAGGCAGTGATGGCCACCAACTTGGATTGCTTTAAAAGAGGATTAGAGAAATACATGGAAGATAAAGCTATAAGTGGCTACTAGCCTGATCCAGCAGGGCTCTTCTTATGTTCCTAAGTCCTACCTCATTCATAGATTCCCTGTGTGGTCTTAGCAATTTTTTTTTAGCAAATTCTGCATCCAAAATGTGATTTTTTAAAAAAAGAATTTATTTATCTTCTGTCTACAAATATACATAGTGCGAAATAGAAAAACTTTTTAAAAGAATTAGAATCCATCCTTCTCACAGACTTGTGAACACAGTCAAAGAAGTAAAGGAATTTAAAAAATATATTGTCACACCAGTCCTGGAGATTTTCCCTAACTCATCTGCCTTCAGAGTTGAGCAGAACAATGTTGAGATGTCAGAAATGTGGTAAATGCTGACACTTACTGGTCATTCTTCAGATTTTTGGGGGCTAAGTGGGAAATGCAAGACATTTGTAGGTCATGAGGATTGTTTTGTAAGTTTACTTCAGTGATATGGTAAATATCCTTAACAGTAATTGTGGTAAATGTGGGTGAGATTTGAATAAATAATAGGTTGCCAACCTTTTTGCGCACAGGAGCACATTTGCAAACTAGATAAACTGTAGTGGGCAACACCCATCCACCCCACACACCACAACCTATCTGTTGGCTACAATTTAATGCTTCTTTCAAGCCTAATTTCAGCAGGGGGAGGTGGCCCTGTGAGCACCAGGGAAGGTGTGATGGCACCCTAGAACCCCTGGGTCTTGTGCTGCGATGGGAAGGGAGATCCAGACACAACTGAGTGTGCACCTCTGTCTGCCCACTGTCCCTGCTTAAGGTCTTGTTGCCACCAGGTGTAAGGCTGCCTATATCACCAATCAACCTAAAACTTGAGTCTCCCCCAAGAACAATTCAAAGCAGCATGGAACTTGGCTAAACTGGAATGACTGGAATACAGCAATTGAAGGATATAACTTGTTCAAAAATAACAGAAGGAATAAAAAGGGAGGTGGAGTTGCGCTATATGTTAAAAATATATATCCCTGGACAGAAATACAGGGAGATGAGTTTGGTAACTCCACCAAGATTATCTGGATTAAAATTAATGGGGCAAGTAATAAAAGGAATGTGGTGCTTAGAGTTTACTACCAACCACCCAGTCAAGGAGAAGACAAGAACGTAACTTTTGAAAAGCGAATTGCCAGTGTTTCAAGGAGGCATGATGTAGTAGCAATGGGGAACTTCAATTATCCTGATATCTGTTGGGAGACAAATTCTGCCAAACACGGCCCCTCCAAGAAATTGTGTTGGAGATAACTTTCTCCTACAGAAAGTGGAGGAAGCAACCAGAGGATCAGCTATCCTGGACTTGTTTCTAACCAATAGAGATGATTTGGTGGATGAAGTGGCAGTTACGGGAACTCTGAAGGAAAATGACCACACCATACTTGAATTCTTGCTTTTAACAGAAGCAAAAGCTGAGAGGAGCCATACGTGCACCCTGGACTTCAGGAAAGCTGATTTTAATAAACTCAGAACAATTATAATTACAGTTGCATGGTAAGTGACCCTAATGAGAAAAGGATGGGTGGCAGTTTCTAAAAAAGGAAATTCTAAAAGGGCAATGGCAGGCAATTCCAACAAAGAAAAAGGGGAAAAACAGCAGAAGAAGCCAATGTGGCTTCACAAAAAGCTTAGAGATGACCAGAGCTTGGAAAAGTTACTTTTTTGAACTACAACTCCCATCAGCCCAATCCAGTGACCATGCTATCTGGGGCTGATGGGAGTTGTAGTTCAAAAAAGTAACTTTTCCAAGCTCTGGAGATGACCTGAAAACAAAAAAGGACACATACAGGAAGTGAAAAGAAGGCCAGGCCACAAAAGAAGAGTACAGGCAGGTATCACAGAATTGCAGGGATGGCGTCAGGAAGGCTAAAGCTGAGAATGAGCTGAGGTTAGCGAGAGATGCTAAAAGCAACAAAAAAGCTTTCTTCAGGTATGTCCATAGTAAAAGACAGAGAAAAGAAATGTTGGCACAGCTACTCAATGAGGATGGCAAAATGACAACAGATGACAAAGAAAAGGCAGAAGTGCTTGTGATGTTCCTGTATTAATGTATATATGGTAAGTGCTGTTTGTATAGAAGATATGTGGTAAGTGGAGTGAAAGAGGACAGGGGAGTAAATGAGCAGTAGAATGCTGGATGATTGGCTGAGTGTTTGGATGGCTGAGAGTATAAATGGAAGGATGACAGTTGAATCTGGGTGGACGTTGGTGGGTTTTAGAGGTGTTTGAGAGGTGTTTGGAGCTGGGTGTTTGGAGGTGGATGTGGGGAGAGTGTGGAGTTCGGATTAATACTAAGACAAGTATCACAGGAATAGATGAAACCATATGCTTATGTGCCTTTATAAAGTAATCTTGTTATTTCTAATATTTAATAAACACTATTTTGGTTTACCGGAGGCCTGATCCTTGGCTGGGGAATATACAGACCAGAGGGGAGGGCAAGGTACTTACCAAGGCTGAAGGGAAACTGTAACAATTGGTGGCAGCGGTGAAGGGAAGAATATAACACCACAAGTATCCAGAGCAACCCAGAATTATATGCATTCTATATAGATCAAAGGGATTGGGACAGCTTAAGCACGCAGTCACAGAGGTAACCTGATTGAGAGAGACTCAGGCAGAGTCTCTGGGAATACTGGTTATAGGACGTGACTGGGGGTGCTGCCTAGCAGGGGGATCTGGTGAGGTCTGTGCTAGAGCGGAGAGAGAAACCATAAAAAAGGACAGTCCGGACTGGTGGAGTCCCTGGTGGTGCCT
Organism: Rhineura floridana; assembly: GCF_030035675.1. Lineage (NCBI taxonomy): Eukaryota > Metazoa > Chordata > Lepidosauria > Squamata > Rhineuridae > Rhineura > Rhineura floridana. The sequence continues at coordinate 186,293,856 of NC_084483.1, read as the reverse complement.
AGTGACAGGCAGTAGCCACGAGCAGGTAGGAACCTGACAGGGAGAGCCAGGGAAGGGCGTCACAGTGCTCAATTCCTACTTTGGCTCAGTCTTCTCCCAAAAAAGGATCTATGACCCTCCCGGGAAACACAAAGTAGAAGGGGCAGGATTGGAGTGTGAGCTTGACAGACAAACGGTCAAGGAATACCTAATCACTTTGAAGGAGTTCAAATCGGCAGGGCCCGATAAACTGCATCCTAGAGCAGTGGTTCCCTACCTGGGGGCCGTGACCCCCAGGGGCCCCACAAAGTAATCAGGGGGCCACGAATAGTAAAGAAGTGAATTATTATTTTTTTCACTCCCTGGACACTTTCTGCTTCCCACTGCGGCTGCAGATGTCACCTCCCCCTTGCCCCAAACAAGAGGGGAGGATTTTTGCTGAAGAGCCAGAGTGTCTTTCAGGCACACCAAGGGCAGGCATCTGCCTATAGAACACATGGCAGATGCCAAAGGAGGCTGGGGTGGAGCTACCAGGAAGAAGAGGGGAATACTATCGTTGACTCCCATCTCCTTGCACTGCTGCTGCTGACGACACCCTTACTCAAAATGAGAGGAGACGGCTTTTTTGTGAAGCAAAAAGAAGCAAGCCTGCAAGGAAAGGCTGCTTTCCCCCTTCCTTCCTGGCAGCCAGCCCACCTCCCTGAGGGGAGGGGGTCACAAAAGGTTTTAAGCTTATAAAGGGGGTCCCATACTCATAAAGGTTGGGAACCACTGTCCTAGAGTATTGAAGGAACTGGCTGAAGAACTCTCAGAGCCGCTGTCTATTATCTTTGCAAAATTGTGGAGGACTGGTGAAGTGCCGGATGACTGGAGGAGAGCTAATACTCAGGATGGAGTATTATGTGAACTCACCCTTATTCAATTATTTTTGCAATCTGAATCAATCTATAAGTTTCTTGGGAGTACTCTAAAACAGCAGTCACCAACCTTTTTGGGTCACTCAGCACATTTGGAATGTTGAGAAACTGCCATGGGTGCCAAACACAAAATGGTTATCTTGGGCTGTGTATCATAAAACAAAATGGCTACTGTGGGCATATGGCATAACATAAAATGGCAACCACGTGTAGAAGAGCAGAAAAAGAGGCAGGACAACAAAATGGTGCAGACATGCCACTTCCCATCACCCTCCCACAACAATGTCTGATTCAGGACTCTTCTTATGCTCTTAAGTATTCTACAGGGGGTAATTCACTCTGACACTCATGGCACCTGTTGAAAACAATAAAGGACTAATCCAGAGATAGGGTCTTATATATTTGTGCACATTGGATGCCAGATTGGACAGGCAAAGGGAGGAGTACTGTAAAAGGGGAGGTGTGAATCCACTGCTTCTGTTATCCATGGATTCAGATGCAAAGGTACAACCCCATTACAATGGAGCTTTTTGGACGGAACCACATTTTTTAAATAAATAATTTTATTATTTTATTATTTATTAAATTTATATCCTGCCCTTCCTCCCAGAAGGAGCCCAGGGCGGCAAACAAAACACCAAGATACACCCGTGGAACACTCTGCGGAGGCTGCTGTTCCATGGGTGAAGATACACTGGTGGAACAGCTAAAATGGGATGGAGTCATAGTTGGGATAGAAGTGGCATGTGAGCACATGTATACTTTATCCTATCATAGCCACATTGCTGTTCACCAACAGAACTTTACAAACATCCCAGATCTGGCACGAGAAATAACTGTCCTCCCATCAATTGCCCCACACGCATTGCCCTGATGGAGCAAAGCGTATGGTGTAACTTAGTATACAATCACTGCACACTATCACCAGTATGTCAGCCCACCAATTGTTCTACCTAAATATAACCTACATCCAGTGTTACAACAGATTTTTATTTTTGTATGTAATATCAAATGTAACCTGCATTTACTGTTTCAACAGATTTTTAACTAGTAGTAGTAGTAGTAATAATAATAATAATAATAATAATAATATTGACAGCCCATTCTTTATTGGATGAGTCTCGTGTCATTCAGCTCCTTTCTGGTCCTTAAGGATCTGTTTCCCCACCCCTTTTTAATTCTCCCTTCCTAAGACTACACCCAGCCTAGCCTTCCTTCTTTCAAAGCCTGCCTCCCGCGCCCTGATTGGTTCGTGCTCTGGAACTAGCCACGCCCCTCCACATCGGTTGGTCAGCGGGCACGGCGATCCTAGCCCCCCCGCCGCGCCCGATTGGTTGGCATCGCCGCGGCCCGCCCCACTCCGCCCGCGCTGTGAGGCGGAGGTCGGGGCTGGGCCGAGGGTCCCGGCCGGCCCCCTACATCCCCTCCCACCGCGCCCAGCTTGGGCTCCAGGATAGCGGCGCGATGGCGGCGGCAACAGCGGCAGCGGGCTTGCTGGGGTCCGGACCCGGAGGGGCGGCCGGCGCTGCAGTGCCCCCGACGGGTCCGTGTGGGGCGTCGTCGGGGGTTTCTGGGAGTCTCGGGCCGGTCCCGGTGCCCATGAACCTCTTCGCCACTTGGGAGATCGACCGCTCGGCGCCCAGCTGCGTGCCCAGGTGAGGTGGGCGGTGGTTGGTGGGGGCTCCTCGTGTCAGGGCGGGGTGAGCTGAATGATTGGGGACAGAATTGGAGGGGCGGCGGCAGGAGAGGACCCGGTGCGGGAGGGGACGGACGTGGGAGGGGGGGTGGAGGCGTGGCGCCGGCATAACGGGGTGTCCGGCGAGAGGGTGGAGCGAGTGTGGTGGGGGCTTATCGCGGTGTTTGGTGGGGTGGCTAGGAAGTGGAGGTTTAAGTCTGGGGTCTTGGATCGAGGTGGGGTGGAGTACTAAAGGCGCGCGTTTATAGGATGGTCAGGAAGATCTGGTGTAGATTGTAGGTAGGGATGGTGCAGGATTCTTCTTTTTCTCTCCCTCCTTTAAAACTGTGCATTAATGGTTTGCGTATGGGAGAGTGAACACAGATTGTGTGTGTAATATATATAAACAGGGCCTATTCGCTCACACACTCTCAAGAATATCTTAGCTTGTAATGAGAAGCTGAGATTCCATTCTGATCTTTTTGAGGTTCTTCAGGAAGTTTGTGCAGGAGGGAGGAGGTAGTGTGTATATTATCTAGGAGGGTTATGTCAAGTTAGGTGTCTTTTGTATGTGATCTTGGGGACAGTTGAGGTTTGCTACCTCCTATTTTGTTGAATGTTATGGGTATCTGTTTTTAAAGAAGGAGCAACAACAGGTGGACCACCTAAGTGGTGATACTTGGCCCATAATTGCCTGCAAACCATAAGTGACTGGACTTTGCAAGAGACCACTTTTTTGTGGGGGGGTGGTGGTATTGGACCTTGATCCTAACTCCCCGTTTGTCAAACTGGCGGGCCAGGAAAGCTGGTGGTAGAGCAGTGATCTACAAGTTGAAAGGTTTGGCTCGGAGAGAATTGTGTGAAGGAATCAGTGAGGGCTTATTCACAGAATTATTTACTCCTCTGTTTTACTGTATGCTGTTTATTTTGAACTGTCTTTCCCTGGTGAACTTTTTAGCAAGACACGAGTGGCTACTCCTGTCCCTGGAATGTGTACTCCTAATGACCATAGGTGTTGGTGATGATGGGTCATATAACTGCATAACATCCATCTTTTTGCACAATTACTTTCACCCAGTTTATTCTATTTGTTTTCATTACATGCTCATCAGTGGTTCTCATCTCTTCATGCCTTGCTGAAATTAAGAAGGCTTGATGGTGATGAAGCTGGCACTGCCAGGGGGAGGGGAGTTTTTACTTATCCTACTTGAGTGTTCAGCTGGTCAGTAGAATAAAATGTGGCTGATGTGCATGGTTATGTATTTGGGTTTGTCTGGGCAGGCAACATTCACTCCAATCCAATGCCAAATTAGGTGTTCCTGTTCTGTTGAAAATCACAGCTTTAGGTTCCAATCCTCACTTACTTGAGAGCAAGCCCCATTGAACTTGGTGGGACATTAACTTCTGAGATGACATGTATGGGATTGTGCTGTTAGACAGGTAACTCTGTGCTGGGAGACCAAGATAGTAGGAGCGCATATCAGTTCACTTGTGGCCAGAAGTAAACTGGCCACTTGCTCTAGAGTGAGGAACTTCTTGTAACTGTGCCAGGAATGGAAAATATATGGCCCTCCAGATGGACTACAACTCCTATCATGCATGGCTGTGCTGGCTTGGGTTGATGGGAATTGGAGTCCAACAACATCTAGAGGGCCACAGGTTCCTTATTTCTGATGTACACAAATGCAGATGCAAGTAAAAGATCTGTAGGGACTGTTAAAATGGTTCTGTCCTGCTAGCATGAACAGCTACATGACTGCAGGTGCATTGCAAAAGGCTTGCATGCCGTGGCTGGTACTACAAATACTATAAGAGGTCCCATGCTACATCTACAAGAAGCGGCCAAGAGAAGAAGCACCTAGCTGAAAGGGAGAAACCTCTAGGCATGCTTATCTTCCTAGAATAGCAGAGTTTAGTGTTCACCCTGGCTGTGCATCTCAGCATGCCGTCTTTAGTGGCCTGAAGAAGAGGATTTTCCCCCTCCTTCAGTTTGCTTTGCATTTGTCTTTTGGAAGTTAAAATAACACAGCCCTAAAGCAGGAGTGGTTAAATTTGAGGCCCTTCAGATGTTGTTGGACTCCAGCTCCCGTCAGCCACAGACAGCATGGCCAATATTCAGGGATGATGGAAGTTGTAGTTCAGCAACTTCTGGGATGACCAGAGGCCCCTGGTCTAAAGGGTGTTGCTCATTGTAATTGACTGTGTGAACCAGTTTGCTGAGATTAATTTGGGGGAGGATGGGGAGAAGGATTAACCTCTCCAACTGGTAAACAAGGGTTTATGCAAATACAGAAGAGGGTATGTTACCAAAGCAAGCTGCTTTTGAAAAGCTTTGTGTATCCATGGGCTCTGTCACTTTCCATGGCAACTGATGGGAACTGTCGCCATGCAGAGAAATCATGACTTGGAATCTTGCTTCTATTAGCAGTTTGTATTGTTTATGCAGCTCACCGCTTTTGCTTTTCAGTCAGTGTGTCCTGCTGTGCAATGGTTCTTTTTAAGTAGGTACTTTGTTTTTTAACTATAGAAGAGATGCAAGGCTGTAAAGCAGCCTTTTCCAAAGTTGGTGCCTTCCAGATGTTTTGAACTGTGTTTCTCAGCAGCTCAAGCCAGTGTTAGGTCCAAACCCAACACGCAAGCTGTCACTGTCTACTCAGCTCACATACACCCGGGAAGGTGCGGAGTTGAGAGCAAGAACCTATTGCCAGAGGCCAGGAAATAACACACAATATTACCTTTGCAAAGGGGTCCCAAGACCTGCCAGCAAGTGGCCTTTCAGAAGTGGGAACCCCGTTTATTGATACACACAAGATTTATATAGTTTCCCCAATGGTTACAAAATGGGGAGCAGACATCATAAAGAATAGAAAACATTGCTAGACATAGTAACATTTTAGATATGGAAAAAGGGGTGCTTAGGATAACAAAAGCCAGGAACATCTTGCCTTCTTTCAGACATAGGCTTGCATAGTTTATACGACCTTGAGATAAGCACTCAGAGTCAGAGGAACAAAGGATAGATAGGAGCAGGGGAGGTTCGGTTATAAGTGGAATCATTAAACTAAGAATGCACTCAGGTTACATCTTCTACATTTGTAAGAGTATGCGTGTCAAGGTCTACAACCATGTAAATGAAGCATAGGCATTCTTTTGTGATACAGTTGGTAACATCATATAAGACATTGAGTATAGATATTCACAAGGAATTGGGAGGGGAGCACATTTCCAGTTCAATCAGGCTTTTATTCACTTAGCCACTGGAATGTTTGGGGTCAGGTCATCGGGAAATAAACTGATATCTACTTTATATCGAGTCAGTAATATTTCCATACCCAACAGTTCCCCGTCAGCTGAATACCCTATTTCTGTTCCCAAAGAGGTCTTAGCGCCATTTCCATTAAGGTTGGCTTTGGTCTTTTAGAGAATGAAGCCAAAGACCTACGCAAGCAAGTAGACACTAACTGGATTATGTTAGGAATACATTGAAAACAGCAACAGCCCAATATAAGCAAAACAACTATCACTATATAAAACAGTATTTTGTGCCAGCTGGGCCAGCTAGAAAACCAGTCAGACACACTTGAAAATAGGGAAAACTTCTCAATACCTTCCACGTCATGATAAATTTTCCCAATGTTGTTTAAATGTTTTAAAACATCAGCCTTACTATCTGTAATATGGGTGCAGCATTTATTGCCAATTAATGCGCATACACCGCTGTGGGAGCTTAATATAAAATCCAAGGCTAATCGATTTTGTAAAACTACAGTTCTTATTTGGCCTTGTTCATTAGTCAAATCTGAAAAGGAAATAGCAGATTCGTTCATAAACCGCTCAAAAGATTGAGAAAGTTGTACTAATTCTTGGTAATTCTGGGCTGCACCGTAATTAGGGAAGGCTCCTCTTACTATAGCTTCCCCTGTTCCCCTACGGTTCCTGTGGCGAGATATCGGGAGTAGGGGGGGTCACTCGGAGCCCTGGGACCACCCTACCCAGTGTGCATGTCCATGAGCCATTTTCTGGTAACTTCCGCACTGCGGAGTGCCCGCAAAGCCACCAAAGGCCAGCTGGTGTCTGGTGGTCTGCTAAATCCAGCAAAAAAGGAACTGCATGGTGATTGGCAAATGTTAACTGTAATAAATACTGCCAAATCGAAAGCCAAGTCATATTACCTACTGAATGTGATCCATTTATCAAAGTCCAATTGCCGTTACCAAGCGGAAATATTACATTCCCACACACCATTCCCCCTTGTACTTGCGTTTTGCTGCTCACACAAACTTCGCTGTTTACGGATCCACTAATAACCAGGCCCCCCTCGAGTACCTGAGAACTAGAGTGGGAGGCGAAAGAAACATACTCCTTAAGCGGCAGAGGGGCCCCTGTTAAGGGGACTCCCGCCTGCCCATGTGGTGATGAGCACAAACATAACAAGTTCCTTGCTTTGGTGCTGTTGCTTCCAATAATGCCACAAAAGTATTCCCACCCCATCCTGTAACTGCTTTTGTATTTTGTAACATTTTGAAATTTATGTTCGACCGGGCTCAGTCTGACAGAGATGACACCTTATTTCGTTGTTCGAGTTTGTCTTTTAACTCATTGTAACATGTTAACTCAACAATACCTATACAAATTTTCACAGCTTTGTTTCTTTTAGACCTGTAAGAAATCATGTTATATTCTCTCATTATGGTATTTTCATCCATGTCGGGGAGGCAGCCCTGCTGGTTTGGCGGCATGCGTAGTTTCTTACAATTCAGTGCTAATCGGATTGGCCATTCTATCTCTACTCGTGTGCAATGAGTGGCCATTTTTCCCGTGTGATTATGTTGCAACACTACTGCTGCTTTACACAAACGGCCTGCTATTTCCGATTTTATCAGACCTTCAGGTATCATGCTTATATCGTACCAAAAGGGATCCGGACATTCAAGTGTCTTTGGGACTGTTTGTCCCCAGTCCACAAGTTTGTGATAATCTGAATCATCACAGATCTTGATGCCTGGCGGACAACACAGGCACGTTACATAAGAGAAAAAGAAAAATAATACATAAAACTGAACTGGAGAAAAAAACATGTTTGTAACGTAATAAAGTCTTATGGCAGTGTAGGATAATTCAGTCAATATCAGCGTCTTGGAACGGAAGCTGGTCCGTGTGCCACTGTCCTGTCTCTCCACTTCTTCGTAAACGGAGTTTGGGAACTAATGGTGGCGGCGAGGCAGATACTACTGCCGGTTTCAGATGAGAATGATGAATCCACGATTTTCTTCCCTGTAGGAAGATGGCCGTCTGTGTGGATAACAGGACCTGGTGCGGTCCCGTATATCATGGCTGTAATGAATCACCTCTCACGAACTTCTTAGCCCACACGAAATCTCCCAGTTGGTACGGGTGCACTTGGTCCTTGAGAGGCACCGTCTTTGAATATCGGCCGGTTCTGCACAGTTCTCGCAGCTTTTGCTGTAATGAAAGATACTGGGATACAATTATATGATCCCCCCCAATAGTGAAACATCCACACTTGGCAAGGAACCGCCTTTCACAGGGGGTCTCCCATACATTAACTCAAACGGGGAAAGCCCTAAAGCCCGCGTAGGACACGTGCGCAAGTGGAACAAAACTATAGGAAGTACCTGAGGCCATCTCAACCCTGTTTCCTGCGTATACTTAGCCAAAGCTGATTTAATTTCTCGATTATATATCTCCGTCGTCCCAGATGATTGTGGATGGTACGGAGTATGAAATAAATGTTTAACACCCAAGCCTTCCTCGATTTTAGCCAAAACCTGTCCCGTAAAATGTGTTCCTCGATCTGAGTCAATTGCTGCTGGAACACCAAAGCGAGGAATAATTTCTTTCAGTAGTATTCGTGCTACTGTGGTTGCCGTTGCGTTTGCTGTAGGGAATGCTTCTATCCAAGCTGTGAGTGGGGAGACCAACACGAGTAAATGGCGCTTTCCTTCCGCCTTTGGCAAATCGACAAAGTCTATTTGAATATGAAGAAATGGAGCAGCGGGCAGCGGTCTACCCCCTTGTGGGGCCCTATCTGGAAGAGCAGGGCCGTTTGCCTGGCAAGTGTGGCATGCTTTCACTATTGCTGTACAAACAGGCTGGATCCCCGGGGCATACCAAGACCGAGTCACCGCTTCCACTAAGGCATGCGTGCCATAATGCCCTCCATGAGCGTAATGCCATCCAGCCGCTACTTGATATAATGAACGCGGTAGACACGCTCTGCCATCCGGCATGGTCCAGAGCCCTTGTTGCAACATTGCTCCTAGGGCAGCCCATTGCTTAGTTTCCTGCGGGGGAACTGAAACAGTTAGAGGTGGCACAAAAGTGGTTGTGGCTAATGCCAATGTAGGTAATGCTAAAGGCAAAAGAGCGGCTTGTCTCGCAATCTGATCAGCTAAGGCATTTCCCAAAGTCACTGGATCTTGTTCCTTAGTATGTGCTTTACAATGTACCGCAGCTATTTCCAGGGGTTCAAGAATAGCATGTAACAGCTTCTGCACCAGCTGTAAATGTTGAATCGGTTTCCCCCCCGCTGTAGTAAACCCTCTATATCGCCACAGATGTATATGACAATGGATAACCCCAAAAGCATACCTGCTGTCCGTGTAAATCATCACCTTTCTTCCCGAAGCAAGCTGGCAAGCCCGTGCAAGGGCATATATCTCTGCTGCCTGTGCACCCCATTTTCCAGGCAATGTAGCCCCTTCTAGGATCTCCCATTGAGTCGTGATAGCAAAACCCGTATACCTTACCCCATCTTGATAGTAAGAACTGCCATCAGTAAATAGAACGAGGTCTGAGTCTGGCAACGGTTCGTTAGAAAGATCCGGTCTGATCTGCAACGTTGACTGCAGAACTTGCACGCAATCATGATCAGGAAGTGGGATGGGTAAGTCGGGCAAAAGTGTGGCAAGATTCAATGGGCCACAGCGCTCAAAACGCAAATTCGGATCCTCCAGGAGCTCCGCTTCCAGCTGCTGCTGTCTCTGAGCAGAGAAAACTTGCGTAGTACCTTTACGCAACAATGCCGAGAGAGCGTGTGAAGTCCAAACAGTCGTAAAATGTCCAAGTGTAAGTCCCTTTACTTTAGTCAAAAGCAAGGCTGCTGCCGTTAACGTGCGCGTGCGAGTAGGTGTACCTCGCGCAACATTGTCAATCTGCTGTGAATAAAAGGCTACTGGGAAATGGCTAGGGCCATATAACTGAGTCAAAAGCCCACTTGCAACCCCCGCCCTCTCATGTACAAACAGATGGAAGGGTTTGTTGTAATTCGGGGGCTTCAGAGACATTGATGTAGCTACACTCTGTTTAAGCAATTGAAAAGCCCTTTCAGTGTCCCGGTCCCATTTTATATGATCTGGTGCCTTGTTTGCAGTTAACACATGGAGTGGTTTGCTCAACTCACCACAGGAGGGCAGCCAAGGCCTACAAAATCCAATAAGCCCCAGAAAGCCTCTCAGCTGGTGCTTCGTTTGCGGAAGTGGGCAGTTCTGTATTGTGGCTACTCGCCCTGGGTCCATTTGCCGTCCATCCGGGGTTAAAATAAAGCCCAGATATTTAACTCTTGGTGACAGCCACTGTATTTTCTTCGGGTCAATTTTATGGCCCCTTGAATGTAAATAAAGCAGAAAGGTCTTACCGTCATGCCGTAACCCTTCTTCTTGTTCATTTGCCATCAAAATATCATCCACATACAAAACAAGGGTCAAACCCTGTTCTGGAACAAACCCCTCGAGATCTTCTCATAGGCACTGACTGAATATTCCGGGTGAATTGCAGTAGCCCTATGGAATTCGGGTCCAGACGAAAGACTTTTGGTCCCATTCGAAACCAAAAAGAAACTGAGAGTCTGGGTGCAAAGGAATACTAAAAAAAAGCATTTTTCAGATCAATAACAGTAAACCATTTGGCATTCCATGGTATCTGGCTGATAATAGTCACTGGGTCCGGTACGATTGTATGCAAAGGGACCACATACCTGTTCACTGCTCTTAAATCTTGGCAAAATCTCCAATGAATTGGATCCCCTGGTTTCTTTGGGGGTTTCTTTATTGGTAAGATAGGCGTGTTACATGGAGTCCTTTGAGGCCGGATGATGCCCTTCTCTATAAAACCCTCTATTATGGGTAATATGCCTTCTCTTGCTTCCAGTGATAATGGGTACTGTGCAACTCATGGCGGGGGAAGAAAAGGTTTTACTTGTATTCTTACCGGATGCGCTGACCGAAGTAATCCTACATCGGTTTCCTCCGTACCCCAAAGTTCCACCGGCAGTCCAGCCAGATCTTCCGGTAATCAGTATCCCTTAACTTTTTCCCTTACTTGACTATCGGATAATCCCAACATATTCATTAATAAACCCACCCCTTCAGGAGTGCAGGTTAAAGTGGCCTCAAGTTTACATAACATATCGCGCCCCATCAGAGGAGTGGGACAAGAAGCAGAGTACAAAAAGACATGGTTAAAACTTCTGTTTTTGTAAGTAACAGTCAGGGGAGAAGTAAGACACATTGAAGTAGGATTTCCATCCACTCCCATGGTTAACTTCATATCATTACTCAGTCATTCCGGCAGTGCAATATTAACCAGGGAGTAGGTGGCTCCTGTATCGATCAAGAAAGACATGTCGATACCCTGTATATTAAGGGAAAGTCGCGGTTCCGAGGTGGGGGAAGACAAAGAAAGGAAAAGACCAGCTAAAGACATAAGATTCATTAATCCCGACACATGTGCATTGCCATCCTCCACGCTTAGTCATTGGGAAGCAGGCGGCTGACGATTATACTGCGCCCATGCAGCTGGCATTTGCTGCTGTGCCGCCTGCTGCTGCTGCTGCTGCTGCACTGGAGGTGGCGGAGGAGGAAAATCCGCAGGCGCACCTGAAAAATCTGAATATGAAGTATTAGAATATTGTTGAGATTGATCGGAGTTTCCCGATCTCCACTGCCAATCCCGCTTAAAATGAGTAAAATCTCCACATTGATAACAAGCCCTATCTCCTTGCCAGGACTGGTGCGCCTGTCCCCTTCCTCTTTGATCTCCTGCCCGAGGCCCCCTCGGAAATCCTCTCCCTCGGAAACCTCTACCCGGCGGCTGGCCTCGAATTGCCAGTGCCAATATCTGAAAATCCTCCTTTTTCTCCTTTTTCTTACTCCGCTCTTTCTCCTTATCCCAAATGAAATCCGCTACCTCTAAGATCACTGTCACAGCTTCCCCTCCCCATCCTGGCCGGTAATTTAGAAAATAGTCGCAAACAGGCGGTTGCGCCTGATGGACAAATGAAGAGATCAAGGTGGGATGATCTTGTACTTTTTCTGGATCCAAATTAGTGAAGCTACGCGCTCCCTCCAACAGGCACGTCCAAAATTGCCTTGGGGATTCGCTAGCTTCTTGTTTAATGGCCATGAATTTTGCTTGGTTGGGGGGCTTCTGTGACATTTGTCTCAGATATCCCAAAATCCTCTCCCTATCGGCCTGCAACTGGGTGCGGCAGGGCTGCGTCCAGTCCCCCGCACTCCAAGCCACTGCCGCTTGTGCTCTGGTTGCCCAAGCCGTTCGCGCCAAAGATTCGGCCGCCCACGCAGCCTCCAGCGCCCACAATCTACTACGCTCTTCTCCAGTTAAAACTCTCCTAAGCAGATGCTCCACATCCCCGTACGTGGGATTGTGGCTCTCAAACAGTCTGCTTAGCAATTCCCTTATTCTTCTTGGTTGTTCTCCAAAAGTTCCAGTTAACTTGCTCCACTCCTTAAGATCCCATTCCAGCCAGGTCTTGTGCTTGACCACCTCCGTATGCTGGACCTGTCCAGCAGCATCCAGATACGGTTGGTCGCGCACAATCAAAGGCAACTCTGTGGTCAAAAGCAAATCTAATTCCCGTTCCTTCTCCTTCTTTTTCCTCTCTTCCTCTTCTTTTCGCTTGCGCGTGACCATTCCCCCTGAGGCCCCCTCCTCCTTTTCCTTCTCTCCTAGCTCATCATCTGAGTCAGGAGGGAAATCTTTTTGCCTCGCCTGAGGAGTTCCACCTTCGGGGTTATGAGGTGGAAGCAGGGCAGAAGGTATAATGGAACGACTTAAAATCATTCCTCTATCTGATTCATCATCAGCAAAATAACTGGGGGGGGATCCTCCCTGGTCAGAGATCTCACTGCCACTACAGTAAATCCTTTCCATTTCTGCGCTCCGGTTTGCCACAGGAGCCAGAAATCTATTTGATCTGGGTGGTTTACCTCAATCCGCCTCCTAACTCCCCGTAACGGAGTGGCTTCAAAGGAACCACCTCTCGGCCACCTTTCACCTGGGACTGAAACTGCAGTTGTCCGCGGCCACACCTCTGCGCAGAGCTCAATCATCCTTTTCTTTTTCATGCCCTTTAACACCGGCAACTTTTTCTCCTCCCACAATTTACACATTATTCCCAAAGGGCCGTCCTCCACCGGAATGCTCCCTTTTTGCCCCATAGCGTCTGGCAAAGATTTCTCAACTGCTGCTTTACCCACGTGCTGTCAACCGATTCACCTCCCACGACAACCGAGAGAATACCTCTCGTGGCGTGTGTTGTCAAGAGGGGAGAAACACACCGGCAGCACACGGTTCGCACAGGAGATTCCGGACGAGCACCCAATTGTTAGGTCCAAACCCAACACGCAAGCTGTCACTGTCTACTCAGCTCACATACACCCGGGAAGGTGCGGAGTTGAGAGCAAGAACCTATTGCCAGAGGCCAGGAAATAACACACAATATTACCTCTGCAAAGGGGTCCCAAGACCTGCCAGCAAGTGGCCTTTCAGAAGTGGGAACCCCGTTTATTGATACACACAAGATTTATATAGTTTCCCCAATGGTTACAAAATGGGGAGCAGACATCATAAAGAATAGAAAACATTGCTAGACATAGTAACATTTTAGATATGGAAAAAGGGGTGCTTAGGATAACAAAAGCCAGGAACATCTTGCCTTCTTTCAGACATAGGCTTGCATAGTTTATACGACCTTGAGATAAGCACTCAGAGTCAGAGGAACAAAGGATAGATAGGAGCAGGGGAGGTTCGGTTACAAGTGGAATCATTAAACTAAGAATGCACTCAGGTTACATCTTCTACATTTGTAAGAGTATGCGTGTCAGGGTCTACAACCATGTAAATGAAGCATAGGCATTCTTTTGTGATACAGTTGGTAACATCATATAAGACATTGAGTATAGATATTCACAAGGAATTGGGAGGGGAGCACATTTCCAGTTCAATCAGGCTTTTATTCACTTAGCCACTGGAATGTTTGGGGTCAGGTCATCGGGAAATAAACCGATATCTACTTTATATCGAGTCAGTAATATTTCCATACCCAACACCAGCATGGCCAGTGGTCAGGAATGATGGGAACTGTAGTGGAAAACATTTGGAGGCTACCAGATTGGGGAAGGCTGTTACTAAGAATAGTAAAAATCAAGAATTTGTTGGCCTACAGTGTTGCTCCTCAGCCCACACTGTTGCAGCTTCTTCAAACTTTTCAGGCTTCTTGCAAAGATATGAGGCTCTATTATGAAAACAAGCTTGAGTCGAGTGATCACGCTTTGTATGAGATTTGTGAGGGGTGCTTGCGTGTCTTTTGTGCATGCGAGTAATGTTTGAAGAGTATTTGAAGCTTGTGTGTTATTGCGTAACCTTGATGTTTGTACTTCTCTCTCTATATCTATTTACACTTATATTAACAGATCTGGAAGGTGCATATCAGAATGCCATTCCTCCTCAATTTGAAAGAATGAATATTACTGTTTTTATGCTGGGGAGAAGCATGGCAACTTATGCTGTAGTTGGCAGAGATGGCTGTTCCTATTAACATCATTTGCACAGTAGTTTCTTGTCCTTTAAGGATTCAAAATTGTCCTGAAGGCAAACTTGTGTGACAGTTTTGACTGGGGTGGGGTGGGGAAGCTGAGTTCTAGTGCCCACTGTTGTGTCTGAACATGTTCTTAAGTTGCAGTAGGAATAGGAACTGGTCCGCTGCTGAGACGATTGAAGGCATTATTTACTGCCAAGTTGTCCGAGTTGCTAACCTTTTCTAGATGTGTCCTTTGTAGTAGTAGTAGTTGTTGTTATCATTGCTTGCCCTTCACCATTAGGCCTCAGCGCAAGTTACAAAAGTTTAAAATACAGTATTAAAAACAATTTGAACACATTACGTTCAGAGGAATAGTGTGGGCCCTGAAAACATACATCTCAAGTGCCAACAGCGAGGGTAAAGAGGTGCATCTTTCGCATTTGCTGAAAACTATACAGTGAATGTGCCAGACAACCCCTGTAGGGAGGAAATTCCACAACTTAGGGGCTGCCACAGAGAAAGTACTCTCCCCCAAACTACCAAGAATCCCCCCTCTGCTTATCTTAACACCGTAGAGGGACTGTAGGGAAAGAGATGGTCTTTCAGATACTTGGGACCTAAGTCGTTAGGGCTTTAAACACTAACATGAGAACTTTGAATTGGGCCAGGCAATGAACTGGCAACCAATTCAATTGTTTTAAAACAAAATCAAAAGTGGCTCTGAATCCCATGTGGGAACAGTTGTTTTTTACAGTTTTTTTTTTTGTGGGAACAGTTTCTTTTTATGTTTGTTGGCACAGGGATCTTTGGCACTTGCATTGTTGGGGTTTTCTGGCCAATCTTCTGTGGTCCAATCTCTAATTTTTATTGTAACAGGTGCCACGCTGGTGTTTGAAGCTTGCACAAGCTGTGATGTTTGAGCTACTGGTATATTGGAACACTTCAGGTTGCTTAGGAACAGGAGAAAAAGAATACCAAGGAAGAGTAGGAAGTGTCACTTTTCAGAGAAAGCACAATGTCTCTCTCTCCAGTCCTAAAGCAGGGACAAAAGGCTTCTGTTGGACACAGCTGTGTTAAATTGCCTGGTGAGTTGCACCCAAGGATCCATGTACTGCAGAGGCAGACAAGGAAGGCTTTCAGCAAGATCCCCCATGATATTCGTGTTGGCATACTGGTAGAATGTGAGCTTGGTGGTGCTACTGTTGGGTGGATTTGTAGCTGGTTGATGGATACTTGCCAACTTGGAGAGAAATGACGTATGGAGGGGGGCACAGGGTTCGGTCCTGGGACCAGTGTTTTATAAATGGCTCCGATGAAGTAGTGATGGGAAAACTCATCAACTTTACAGATGATACCAAACTAGATAGGGTAGCTAATACTACCCTAATAGAAGACAGAAATCTGATCCGAGATTTTGACAGGACAGAGAAATGGGCCAAAACTAACAAAATGAATTTTAACAGAGATAAATGTCAAGCTCCACATTTGGGTCGGAAGAATCAATTGCACAAATGCAGGATGGCCTTTACAAAAGCACATTGTAAAAGGATCTAGTGGTTTTAGTAGACCACAAGCTAAGCATATGTGAGGAGCGTGATGCAGCAGCTAAAAAGGCTAATGCAATTCTAGGTTGTATCAACAGCAGTATAGAGTCCAGATCACAATAAGTAATGATGCCATTCTGTTCTGCTCAGGTCACATCTCACCTAGAGGCACCACAGGGCAAGAATATCTATGGACTGGAATGTGTCCAGAGGAGAGTAGCGAAAGCTATGGAGTGGGTGGGCTGGAACCAAGTCCTATAATGAAAGGTTGAAGGACATGGGTACGTTTAGTCTGGAAAAGAGACAAATAAGGGATGATATAAAAGCCATGTTCAAAAATGTGGAGGACAATCTCACAGGTGATGGAACAAATTTGTTTTCTCTCATTCCAGCAAGTAAGATCTGAACCAGTGGGCTCAAAATTAAAAATGGATTTAGGCTAAACATTAGGAAGGACTTCCTGATGCTATGAGCTGTGGAATAAGCTGCCTCAGAAAGTGGTAGACTCTTCTTCATCAGAACTTTTCAGGCAGAAGCTGGATGTCCCACCTCTCACGGATGCTGTAGCGGTGGATTTCCTGTATCTCCCGGGAGTTGTACGAGATGACCTTTGAGATCCCTTAAAACTTTGGGTGGTATTCAGCTAAGTAATTGCAATAATGCAACTGGACTTCCCCCCTCTTCACCCTGTGCACACCCCATGCTGTGCCCAAATCTGCTCCAAAGTGTTGGTGGGACCCCTAGAACAGATTTAGAGGTTGCATGGTGGGAGGAGAGGGGGAGAGCATTCTCTTGAGCAAGGAGAAATCAGTGACTTAGTGTTACATTGAATACAATCTCCTGATTCTGTGTTACACACTCTTACATAAGCAAGCACACACATAGTTTCCTCCCTCCTTTCTTCATGTCTCCCCACCTACTCCCCCTCCAGCAGTTTTTTTCATAGATCCTCATTTGAAACTTGTGCAGAACATCTCAAAGTATGGAACATCAATGTTGGAAGGGAATTGATTCACATGTACTTCTCTTTATTTGGCCAGAAATCCCCTTGAGATGAACGTGGGCGGCAAATAATTGTTTGTGGTCTACAAAAATCTTGGGATGGTGACATTAACGAAGCAGGGGAACTTGGCAATAATTATGTGGGGACAGAGTCATAGAATCATGGAACAGTAGAGTGGGAAGGGGTCTATAAGGCCATCGAGTCCAGCCCCCTGTTCAATGTAAGGATCCAAGTTAAAGCATACCTGACAGGTGGCTATTCAGCTGCCTCTTGAATGCTTCCACTGTTGGAGAACCGACCACTAGGTAATTGGTTCCATTATTATACTGCTGTAATAGTTAGAAAGTTTTTCCTGATGTTCAATTTGATTGGACTTGCTGCTTTGAAGTTGTCTGCATATGAAAATCTGAATTCAGTCATGCCAATGGTTTGTTTTGTCTCGCGTTGAGTGACTGCTGTTCTATCTGTTGTTTTCCAGAGCTGTATGCAAAAGTCCTCCCCAAGCCCTGCTCCCTGAGATGCTTTTATCTTGGGAATCGCCTGGGACCTTATGCATGCAGCACATGCGCACCCTATCGCTGAACCAATCTGGTATAGAGATGCTCAAATGGACCATGGGGTGTGGAATGTTTAGCACAGCTGTTACCAACCTGGAGACCTCTAGATGTTTTGGACTGCAAATTGCAACAGCCTTGGCTATGGTTGTGCTGGCTGGGGCTGGTAGGAGTTGTTCAAAACGTCTGGAGGACTCCAGGTTGGTAAAAGCTGCTTTAGCAGGTATCAGTTGAACAGATTCCAAGACTGACATCATTCTAGCATTCCTTTGCAGAACGATCTATGGGAAAATGCCTGGACCCATCTGAATTGGAACTTCTTGTCTGCCCCTTTGGCTGAATGTGGGAGGAGAAACAGGTCATGCTTTATTATATGTGGGTTTTTTTTAGGGTGGTGCTGGGGGAGAACCATGACCGTGCATAGTGCCTTACTTTGCTGATCTCGTCAGTATCGGCAGAATCTTTCAGTGATGACCGTTGCTACAGTACCTGAACACCTGTTTCTCTTAGCAACAGGAAAGAGAGCTGCTGCCTCTGTTGCTCTGATCCTCAATAGCAGCCACATTTGAAGGAGAAAAATCTTCCATTTCCTTTGCTTGGTGTTTTCTTCTGGCGTCAGTGGGGGCAAGGGGTGACTGTGAGGCGGTGGTTGATTATTCTGTAGGGCACTCCCTATTTCTTTGTTGTTGAGAGCTCATTCTTGACCCTGGATCAAAGGTGCAGAGGGGTGGCACTGTTGGAGTTCCTGTGTTAGTGAGGGCCACCATAGATCACTGGCATGCTGTCCTGGGCTGATGACTTGTGTGCTTCCATGTCCAGCCTGCAAAGTGGGCTGCCGAGCAGGAATTTTTCCAGTTAGGATTAGGACATATCCTGACATGTCCTTCAGGAGGCCAGGCTCACTTGAAGGCCTGGAAGGAGGGAATGTGACCAGCAGCACTGTTTGTAGAGCAGGGATGGCTAATCTGTGACCATCCAGAGTGTTGCTGAACTGCAACTCCCATCAGCCCCAGCCAGCATGGCCCAGTACCAGGGATGATGGGAGTTGTAGTTCAGCAACATCCTGGAGGACAACAGGCTACCCATCTCTATTGTAGAGCCATAAGGAGTTTCTCCATCTTGGAAGAAGACTCCTGTTAGATGACTCTATGGTCCTTCAGCAGCAGTTGCAAAACTGGGATTTTGCCAGTGTTGGTTTCGTGAAGGTCATGCATACGCACTAAAGTAAAAGGGTATATATAGAGAATTTATGCCTGTATTAGTCCACTCACTTCCCATTTCAGATCTGCTCCCAGGTAGTATAGCTTTCTGGTTGCCCCAAAGATGGTTGTTGGTTCTAGTATTGTTTCTGGCTCTTTTGAAAATACTTATTTATTTATTATTTAAGCCATTTCTATACCACTTAATATATATATAAAAATCTCTAAGTGGTGTACAAAAGGTAAAACAACAGCAAATATTATAAAAATATACAATAAAGCCACAATACAAATGCATACATAATACAAATTAACAAATAAATATTGAAACAGTTGCCTTGCACTTCTCCACTCAACATCTCTCGACCTCCTGGCTCTCACCCAGGGTCCAACACACACAAATCGCCCCCGAAGGCTCAAAAGCTTTGCAGGGATCCCAAAAATGGTGAACAGAAGGATGCAGGGGCAGCTGGAGGCCTGGCCGCTCCTGCGCTGGAAGGTGCCATCGACAAGGATGCCATTCTTGCCAAGGCAGCATAGGTAGAAGTGTGGGGTGCGGAAGGCGAGCTCCAGGTAGTGGCACGAGATGAAGCTGGAGTGGCCCATGTTGAAGTCCACCGAGTCTTGCGAGGAGCCGCGGCCCATTGTTACCAATTCCCGACACATCACAAACTCAAGGTCGTGGCCCCGAAGACATGACAGAGGCAGCTCCGATGCCAGGCCCAAGGGGGAGCAGGAGGAGGCCGTCAACACTGACATATTCTATATTTCCTAACTCTTCCATCTCCATCTCCTCGGGCTCACTCAGCTGCTGCTCCCCAGGCTTCTGGGCTTCTGCTGCTGATGCAGATAATCATACGTTGCTGGTGCGCTTCATTTGGCTTGGTAGGTCACAAGTTGTGCAGGCTGGAGCACTTGGTTGCCTCAAACAACTAAAGAAAAGCCAGAATACTTGTTCACACCATGCGTAAGCTATGGAATTCGTCCCCCACAAGAGGTGATGATGGCCATCAACTCGGATGGCTTTAAAAGAGAATTAGACAAATTCATGCAGGATAGGTAATCAGTGGCTATTAGCCATGATGGCTATGTTCTACCTTCACTATTGGAGGCATTATGCCTCTGAATACCAGTTGCTGGGAATCATAGGTGGGGAGATCATGGTTCTCTCAGGACCTAGTTATGGGCATCTCCTGGGCATGTGGTTGGCCATTTTGAGAACAGGATGCAGGACTAGATGGGCTGTTGGCCTGATCCAGCAGGTTGTTCTTAGGATTTTTAATTTTTATGTTTACTCTGCTTTTCTGCCTTTGGACATACACAGTGGCTGACCAAGATTGAAAACAAAGCATTAGAACAGATAACAGATAAAGGCATGAGTGGAGAACATGTGTCTCTTCAGACGTTGTTGGACTATATCATCATCGCTGACCACTGGCCATGCTGGCTGGAGCTGATGGGAGTCTACCAACATCTGAAGGACTGCAGATTCCCTGATAACAAGAAGCAGTTTAAGACGGCAGCATATGAAAACTGACCAAACTATTCTTCACCTACACTACCTTTGTTGATGGTCAACTCAGCCTACTTTAGAAAAACCCAAGGACTTGCTACAGCACAGACTTCCCAATAGAAATTGATGCTGAGTTGAGTGATTTGACAAGGTCCCTTCTGTGAACTGTTATTTGATTGAAACCAGTTGATATATATGTCTACTGTATCCTATTTTAATACCACCTATGTCTAATGTCACATGCAAAATATCACATCCTTATGATGAGCATCCTCATCTTCGGATGCACACCTTAACGTGGTGAGGGGGTTTGAGTGTGTTGAAGAAGCTGAAAGCAATGCCGTCAGGGGTCTAGACCAAGAGGCTAGACTCCTAGCAGGGGCACCCAAGGCAGAATGGTCACAGCTGAGACACCAGACTCAGGTGCATCCAAACTCAGAGGAAGGCAATGGTAAACCACCTCTGAATATCTCTTACCACGAAAACCCTATGAACAGAGTATCCAAAATGCAACACAAGATAGTGCTGGAAGATTTTGCATTCTTGAACATAGAGAGATAAGGCAGGTTGCTCTGTTTATACTGTGATGTCATCAAGCCTGGAATATTAACCCAATTGTTGCTGAAATAAGAAGTGGTTTTTCTTTATTTTTGTTTTGCTTTGTTTTCGTGGTTTTAAAAATGGCAATCAAGAAAGTGGCTGAGAATCTGGAAGTAACTATGTTTCAGAAAATAATGGATGAGATTGAGATAACGAAACAAACCCTGCGACAGGGTAGTAAGGAGCTGAAAATTGAACTGAGCAAAATGACGCAGGAGTTTAAAGAAATAGGGGATCCTGTGAGAGAGGAGAATGAGATCAGAGATGAGAAAAGAAAAAATAAAGGGAAGATACAAGCCCTGGAGATTGGAACAAATGTGGAATTGGAAAAAGATCTGGAGTTTATGGATTTTAGAAATAAAATCTACTGTTTGGAATTTAACGTTATCTCTGAAGAAATTAATGAAGCTATTAGAGATAAAGTTATCAATGGCTTGGATAATCTTCTGGACTGGAATGATGTGATGGAGCTTGATATAGAGAAAATCTATGGAATTAACTGCAGCCATGTGACAATGGAAAAACTCTTAAGAGATGAGCCAGTGCATTTTGTAAAAAAGAAGA
Source organism: Rhineura floridana (assembly GCF_030035675.1). Taxonomy (NCBI): domain Eukaryota; kingdom Metazoa; phylum Chordata; class Lepidosauria; order Squamata; family Rhineuridae; genus Rhineura; species Rhineura floridana. The sequence continues at coordinate 186,272,469 of NC_084483.1, read as the reverse complement.
ACACAGATATGACTTTACAACAGTATTTCAGCAACTTATTCAGAATGGATGGCAAGAAAATATTTGGGATAGAGGAAATTCCCATCAGACTCTTATTATATGACTATGGCTACAACAGCAAGATTATTATGGAATACTGATAATGGAAGATTGGACACTGAAATTACTGGACTTAACAGGACTATTGAAGATGGAAGATGGAACTAATAGGGATAATGGAATAATGGCTATTGAAATTATTGGACCTAACAGATTCTGATGAGATGGATTAATCGAAATGTTTATTTGGACTATGGTTATGACAATAAGATTATTATAATTATTAACGAGATGGATTAATTGACATGTTTATTTGGAGAAAAATTGATAGATATATTTCTTAAAGAATTGAAACCTCTCTTTGACTTTTTGTGGAAAGAATAAAGTAATGTTTATGAGATTTGATGATTAATTAAGATAACTACTGGAGGAAAGTGATTTTATAATATGATTTAAGAGACAGGATTGTTATATATTGTAGACCTATAACTGATTTGATATGTGACAAATGGGAAGTCAACATTTTATTTTTTTTTGTTTAATCATTTTTGTTTTGTTTTGTTTTTTGTCCTTGAATGTTTTATGATTTTGTTTTCTATGTTTTATGAAAATTTGAATAAAAATTATTGTAAAAAAAAAAAAAAGATAGTGCTGGAAGATGAGACCCCCAGGTCAGAAGGCACTCACCGAGCTACTGGGGAAGAACAAAGGACAAGTACGAGTAGCGCTGTGACTAATGACACAGCTGGGTCAAAGCCAAAAGGAAGTCCAGAGGCTGATGCGCACAGATGTGAAAGGAGAGTCCGGAGTTGTACGACGCACACAATAGGAACATGGAATGTGAGAAGCATGAACCAGGGAAAGTTAGAAATTGTCAAGCAAGAAATGGAACGCATCAACATTACAATACTTGGCGTGAGCGAACTGAAATGGACAGGAATGGGACATTTCCAATCAGGCAACTACAAAAGATTTTATGCAGGAAATGAGAAATTAAGAAGAAATGGGGTTGCTTTAATAGTGAGAAGTGATGTAGCAAGAGCAATTAGGAGCTACAATGCAAGGTCTGAGTGAGTGATATCATTGGGATTAAATGGGAAACCTATCAACATAACCAAGTCTATGCTCCGATGGCAAACGCAGAAGAAGAGGAATTGGAGAAATATTACGCAGAAGTACAGGAAGAAATTGATCACACACCAAAACAAGATGTGCTGATAATCATGGGGGATTGGAATGCAAAAGTAGGGAACAGAGAAGAGTTAGGCATTGTGGGAAATGGGGCCTAGGAGACAGAAACGAAGCAGGAGAAAGACTTATTGAATTCTGCGAAGCCAATGATTTGTTTCTTGCGAACACATTTTTTGAACAACCGAAAAGACAACTATACACGTGGACATCACCAAATGGTCAATATAGGAATCAAATTGATTATATAATTGGTAGCAGAAGATGGAGAAGTTCCATACTTTCTACAAAAACAAGACCAGGAGCAGACTGCGGTACAGATCATGAACTGGTCGTATCGAAAATCAGAGTAAAGCTAAAGAAGAGCAACAAAGCACTCATAATGCCAAAATACAATTTAAATAACATCCCAGAAGCATATAAAGATCAAATAAGGAACAGGTTTGAGTCTTTAAACTTAGTTGACAGAGAACCAGAAGGACTATGGAATGAAGTCAGAGATGTTATCAGAGAAGAATGCAAAAAGACAATACCTCTAGTTAAAAAGAGAGAAAGACCCCAATGGATGATTGAAGAAACTCTTCAAATGGTTAACGAGAGAAGGAAAGCAAAAGCAAAAGGAGATAGAAACACAGTCAGAACCCTAAATGCAACAATGCAGTGACTAGTACGTAGGGACAAAGAGAACTATTACAATAGTTACTGTATAGAAATAGAAGAGGACAACAAAAAGGGTAGAACAAGAGCCCTGTTCCAAAAGATTAGAGAAATGAAAGGGAAATGTAAACCAAGAGTAGGGATGTTGAATAATCAACAGGGGAACACACTGACTGACCGAGATGAAATAAAAAGAAGATGGGAGCAATACACTGAAGAACTCTATAAAAGAGATGCAAGGATGACAAATTTATTCACGGAGGAACCATATGATGAAGAACCAGAAATTTTAGAATGTGAGGTGAAAGCTGCTCTTAAAATACTTGGAAGAAACAAATCACCAGGAATAGATGGCATACCAATAGAGTTGCTACAAGCTACTGAGACTGAATCTGTCCAAATTTTGAGTAAAATCTGTCAAGAAATATGGAAAACTAAACAATGGCTCACAGACTGGAAGTGTTCCATATACATCCCAATTCCAAAGAAAGGGGATCCCAGGAAATGCAGTCAGTAATTATCGAACTGTTGCTTTAATATCCCATGCAAGTAAAGTAATGCTCAAGATTCTACAACAAAGGCTCTTGCCATATATGGAGCGAGAAATGCCAGACGTCCAAGGTGGATTTAGAAAGGGAAGAGGTACCAGAGATCATATCGCAAACATACGTTGGATAATGGAACAGACCAAGGAATTTCAGAAGAAAATCATCCTGTGCTTTATTGATTACAGCAAAGCCTTTGACTGTGTAGATCATGAAAAACTATGAAATGCTTTAAAAGAAATGGGGGTGCCACAGCATCTGATTGTCCTGATATGCATCCTATACTCTGGAGAAGAGGCTACTGTAAGGACAGAATATGGAGAAACTGATTGGTTCCCAATCGGAAAGGGTGTGAGACAGGGGTGTATTTTATCACCCTATTTATTTAATCTATACGCAGAACATATACGGAAAGCAGTATTGGACCAAGAAGAAGGAGGTGTGAAAATTGGAGGGAGAAATATCAATAATTTAAGATATGCAGACGATACCATACTACTAACAGAAACCAGTAATGATTTGGAACAAATGCTGATGAAAGTTAAAGAGGAAAGCACAAAAGCAGGACTACAGCTGAATATCAAAAAGACTAAAGTAATGACAACAGAAGATTTATGCAACTTTACAGTTGACAATGAGGAGATTGAACTTGTCAAGGATTATCAATGCCTTGGCACAATCATTAACCAAAATGGAGACAATAGTCAAGAAATCAGAAGAAGGCTAGGACTGGGGAGGGCAGCTGTGAGAGAACTAGAAAAGGTCCTCAAATGTAAAGATTTATCACTGAACACTAAAGTCAGGATAATTCAGACCATGGTATTTCCGATCTCTATGTGTGGATGTGAAAGTTGGACAATGAAAAAAGCAGATAAGAGAAAAATCAACTCATTTGAAATGTGGTGTTGGAGAAGAGCTTTGTGGATACCATGGACTGAAAAAAAGACAGATAGTTGGGTGTTAGAACAAATTGAACCGGAGCTGTCACTGGAAGCTAAGATGATGAAACTGAGGTTATCATACTTTGGACACATAATGAGAAGACATGATTCACTAGAAAAGGTAATAATGCTTGGAAAAACAGAAGGAAGTAGAAAAAGAGGAAGGCCAAACAAGAGATGGATTGATTCTATGGGGGAAGCCACAGACCTGAACTTACAAGATCTGAACAGGGTGGTTCGTGACAGATGCTCTTGGAGGTCGCTGATTCATAGGGTTGCCATAAGTCGTAGTCGACTTGGAGGCACATAACAACAACAAATGATGAACATTAATTAAATCTGCAGTAACTACTACCAGCTTGTAATGGTTCTGTACCTGCAGCTGCTCATGCAGATTAGAACCCCCTTTGCTCTTGTTCTTGTTGTCAGAAGTCAAGAATACAGGCAGTGGATCTGAATGTAATATGTCCTATGAGATACAGGAAAACTCACATTAATTTTATTCAATAATAAAACTGGATTATCTTATTTAAGCACATATTCTGTAAGTAACAAATCAGATGTGGATCAAAGTGATATGAGTGTTACAAGGCAAAAAGAATATTTTGAGGTATGTGTGGGGCGTCCTCAATCTCTTGTGATGTAGTTAACTAATGACAGATTGTTAGACTGCGTGGGTTGGGGTTTCTAGCATTGCGGAAAACAAACATGTGAAGAATAACTATCCTTTAGTGTGAGAACATGGTCTTCCTATTTAGTGCGGGTGTTTTGCAGGTAGGATGAACTGATTGCAATTCAGGGTGCCTTTGGACTGTCAGTATTTTGCGAGAGGTATTCAGATGCACACTGGACCTTTAGATTTGCAAAGTAAAAATGGATTAAAGAGCTCTGTTGTCTTAGTGCAACGCAACCACTTAAAAAAACCCCAACAGAATTTTTGTGATTTCAAAGGTGACAGGGAAATGGATTGAAAAGTGTGGGATGAACGAATGACTATTGGGAAGATGTGTAAACACCCTATAAGGAAATTGAGATGAATGCAGGATGCATACTACTTGTCATATAATCTCCCCATAAACAGATCATAATAAATGTACAATAAAGATTGGATGTCTAACCACCTTGTAAGTTTTGTGCATGAAAATCAGAACGAATGCTTAATAAACAGGTCATATGGAGGAGCCCCTCAATCTAGGGAGCAACAGAAAAAGGAAATAGTATTGTGCTGTCTTCCCTGACCCTCTCAGCGTTATAATCAATTTTGGGAAAATCTCCAAGAGAACCAGTGTGGCTAGAGTGTTGAACCTATGACTCCCTAGGGCCTAGGCCAAAGCCAACTCCCCATCCAGCCAAAGCTTATGAGGTGATCTTGGCCTTATCACTCCTTTTCTTTTAGCTTAGGATATTAATAATAATAATAATAAATTTATTAATATACCACTTTTTGGCTGAAAGACCCCCAAAGTGGTAAACAACATATTATAAAACATATTGCAAAGGAACATATTTCATAAGAAATACACAGTAAAAATTCAATGCATACAATAGATAAATCAAAACCATATTTTAAAAAATAGCATAAACATTCTATAGTACCAATTATGTAATAAGATCTAGTAATCAATAGATGTAGGCCGTCGGAGGTGACAGAAATCTGCTATTCTACTTGGCTTCTTTGCAGAAGGAAGGAAGTAATTGGAACCCCCTCATTGGCTTACTTCTTACACAGCACGTTAGATGTTGAGCTGTCCAAAGGCTATCCCAAATCATCTAACCCCCTTGTGCATCCCCAGGTGGGACGCCAAGTGTCGTACTTTGAGCGACGCAAAGGCATGCACAGAGTTGCTGCCTCTGGCTGACCTGCCCTAAATACAATTCCGGAAGGCAAATGGTAAAAACCAGACAATCCTCCTCCCCTCTTTCGAGAGGGTGGACAGGCCCTCGCACCACCCCTGAGGTGGCTCCCACAGCAACAGCAGTCCAGCTTGCATTTGCCAGCCCAAGCAGATGACAGTCTGCAAACTGCAAGATCAGGTCTCAGTCCTGCAAAGAGGCACAGATTCACAACAGTGTTCCAGGAGTCCCACGTTGAAGTGGAGGTTACAGAGTGCAGGTGGTAATAGGTAGCAAACTGGCAAAGCTCCCTCTCCTTCACCTACAGTTGTTCCTTCTGGTCCTCCTTCTCTCTGTAGGAGTGCTACCTTACAGCATTGTTGTGAAGATAAAATGTAGGGCATGCCACTGTAAGCTCTTTAGAATCGGGGTGGATAAAGTAAATAACAACTGGAGCCACAGGGGAAGAATGTAGTGGAAGGAATGGTTGGTGTGAAAAGCAGCTGGGGAAATACTTAGTCTACTGCACCATCTTATTTATCTATGATGCTTATTTTCCCTTCTTCCTCCAAAGAACTGTGGCCAGGATACCTGGCAGTTGCTCTGTGTTATCTTCACAGCCACCCTGCAAGGTAGGTAAGGCTGAGAGATATTTCATAGCTGGGTGGGGATTTGAACTAAGGTCTGACTGGTTGTAGTCCAACATTCTCTCTCTAAATCGAATCAGATTTTATTATACAGTCACAAAACACCAATATTTAATTATTTTTAACATAAAGTTAGTTAAAATATGAAGTGTGCATACACACACACACACACATGCACACCCACCCACACACAGAGAGAGAGTACACTTGAACTGATAAAACCCCTTACAAAATTTTGCAACAAGTTTCTGTAATTATTTTGCCAATATCATTCAGTAAGAAAGCCAAATAAAACGCAAATTTTATTAAAGCAGGAGTCAATAAGCCTTCTTACAGCATGGGTGCCCTCAACCTTTTTGGGCCTTTAAGCATTTGTGGAAATCTACAAAACTGTTGTGGGCATGACATAACATAAGAGGAGCCCGCTGGATCAGGGCCATGGCCCATCTAGTTCACCATCCTGTTCTTGTGGTGGCCAAGCAGATGCCTTTGGGAAGCCCATAAGCAGGACTCGAGTCCAATAATGCTCTTCCCAATTGTGATTCTCAGCAACTGGTATTCAAGGACATCCTGCCTCTGACGTGGGGGTAGAACATAGCCATCATGGCTAGTAGACATTGATAATCTTCTTCTCCGTGGCAAAGTACCCAGTTCACAGAAGAAAAACTGGAGATGTTCAGAACGCCCCCCAACCTCCCCACCGCAGGATCATCCTATGCCCTCTTAAACTAATAAAACATAGACAAAAAAGCAGGCACCCTCCAGGAAAACAAAAAGGGTCCTTTTTTGGATGGGAAGAAAACTAGAATGGATAGGGGGTCCTTATGGGTACCATTAGGGATCCCAGCCTTATAGTGATGTTGCATTTCTTCAGCTTACCTTTTGTTAACATTCTTTCAGCTTTTTGTCCCTCATCTCTGACATTTTCTGAGGGATTTATTTCTTGTAATACAATTCTCAAGGCCAAATCACTTTGCCAAAAGTAAAACAAAAATAAAAATTGAGAGGTGAGGGATAGAAAGCTGAAGGAATTAAACATGGCCATAAACGGAAACTATCTGGGATATTTGAAAAAGTAGAAGTTAAGCCCTTGGGTCCTTTTTACAATGTTATTGGGTGGGAGGGAATGTTGAGGATAAAGTTATCACATTTAGGTATGAGGGGGATTACATTAAAGTGATTCTCTTCTCTCATAGAACTCTTTATTCTTGTTTAAAGGCATTAAGAACCTTTAATGCAGAAACAGTTAGGCAGAAAGGGAGGCAGGTGATGGATGGCTGTAAGATCTGAACCTATGTAAGTGGTCCTCTGACCAAACAAATCAATCTCTTCTATTGTGAGTAAGAGTTTTTAAATGGACCTGTGCAATCTCGGGAATTCAGGTGCAGGTTCACTCTGGAAAAAGGTATGGGGAATTGAAACAGGTAGCCAGAAACAAACAAGAAAGTCTGAATCCCAGAGTGGTTTAACAATTAACCCCTCTTCCCAGGAAAAAAAGCCTCCGGGAATAGGGGTCTCCTAATAACTCTCAGCGCCCTTAACTAGCTACAGGTCCCAGGATTCTTTGGGGGACTATCATACTGCTTAAAATGTGTAGTGCAGATGGAGCCTCACATGTGTTGCTCAGTGTGGTTCATGAACTGTGGCTGCAGGTTTCAGAAACACTTTCACTCTAGTGGCATCAGGGTTTGCACCCTAGGAAATGTCTCATTGTGTGGTGTATGTGAAGGGGACTTGTATCTGCTCACAAGTCATATGCAGAAATTCCAGAAGGATTAAGACTTTGGGTCTGCACTCACTTAACATAAGAGTAAGTCTGATTGAACTGAGTGGGGCTTCCTTCCAAGTAAATGTGTACTGTATGTCCTTTTCAGATTGTTCTGTTAAGTGATATTGGTCCCCTTTTGTCATAGACTTAGTAGCTTCCATGCATGTTGTCTTTTGACCAAAACTTAATAGTACTGGAAGTAGCTTTGGCAGAGCCAGTATAAAAACATTACTTAAGCAAAAAATAAAACAACCCAACCTTGCTATTTTAGCAACGGTTCCAAAATCTGTGTGACAGTGGCCTGGTTTGCATGTCATGCTAAGCCAAACCATGGCTTAGCACACATGTATAGTGGAGGAGATCATGGGCATTTTGATCCTCCTTGGTCATTCTGCTGCGCTGAGTTAAACCACGGTTTGCCTTAGCATGTCATCTAAACCTAGGTTTGTGGTTTAGCTCTCTCCAGACTAGCCATGAGCTGTGATTAAGGCTTGTCTTATGGTTTATAGCTCGTGGTTTGTCCAGGAGAGCTAAGCCACAAGTTTGGGTTCGGGTGACACACTAAGCTAAACCATGGCTTAACTCAGTACAGCATAGGAGAAAACTGACCAGGGAAGAGCAAAGGGGCTCTCCTGGAGTCTGCACGCTTACATGTTCGTGCTAAGCCATAGTTTGGTTTAATGTGTTGTGAGAACCAGGGCAACGCAAAGGAGCTGTTACTGAGAGGATATGTATTTTAAAAAGCTATTAGTAGTATTAGAATTTCAACTTATTACTCACTCTTCACCATAAGGTCTCAGGCAAGTTACAACAATTTAAAATACAACATTAAAAACAGTTTAAAATAAATCACGACCGCAAGAATAAAGTGGGTCCTTGTATAGATATCTCAGGTGTCGAAGGCCAGGATAAAGAGGTTTGTCTTCAGAGTTAGATGGAAACGGCATAATGAAGATGCCAGATGCACTTCTGTGGGGAGGAAATCCCACAACTTAAATATTTCAAAAGAAAATAAATATTTTAAACCTGTTATAGAATCTGTATAAATCTTTTGATTATAAGGTCTTGAAGTACATGACAGCACATTGCCTGTTGCACAATTGCGGAGACAGTGAAAAGCCCAAGCCAGGTGTAGTCAGTCCTAGGATGCTTGGAAGATAAAGATTCCAAAGCCCTCCTTGTGCATTATTGCCTGAAGAGGGACCGCAGGTCAAGCAAGGCTGCAGGGACCCGGCATTTAGCCCTGGCCCTGTGCAACTCCTCCAGCACCTTTGTGGGTTGTCAGCAAATTCCTGCAGTGGGGAGTCTTCTGCATCTGTGGAGACTCCCCATGTTAGTGGGGGCCATGGAAAGCTCTGCCCCTCATATGGGGAGTTTCTGTGGACACAGAAGGCTTCACAGCAGAGGGATTTTCTTTAAAATATGTGAAAGGACCAGGGAGAAAAATGCAGCCCATCACCATCTGTTTTCTCCCTTTGGGGGATAACGCCTGAACAGGGCTTGCCCTTGACTCCTTGTTCTAGTTCTAAGTCACCCTGTTGCCCAAAAATATATGTTCTGCCCGCTTTTGCCTCTGGTCTTGGCCACTAATGGCAAATGGCCCTCGGAAGGTTTCATAGAACCATACAATCGTAGAGTTGGAAGGGGCCTATAAGGCCATTAAATCCAAATTAAAGCATACCCAACAGGTGACTGTCCAGCTGCTTCTTGAATGCCTCCAGTGCTGGAGAGCCCACCACCTTCCTGGGTAATTGGTTCCATTGCTGTACCACTCTAACAGTTAGGAAGTTGTCCTGATGTTCAGCTGAAATCTAGCTTCCTGTAAGTTGAGCCCATTCTGTGTGCTGCACTCTGGGACGATCGAGAAGAGATCCTGGCCCTCCTGTGTCGCAACCTTTCAAGAAGAGTGCTATCATCTCTCCCCACAGTCTTCTCTACTCAAGGCTAAAAATGCCCAGTCAGTCTATCCTCACAGGGCTTTGTTTCCAGAGCCCTGATCATCCTTGTTGCCCTTCTCTGAACCTGTTCCAGTTCCTCTTCTGAATATGTTCCAGAAGGGAATGCAGCCCTTGAGCTGAAAAAGCTTCCTCCTGTAAGCAGTGTCTCTTAGGGATGAGGCAAGAACAGACTGTCTCAGGAGGTTCTTGGCTCTCCTTTGCGGGAGGTATTTGAAAGCAGGGGCTGGATTTGACCATCTGTCAGGGATGTTCAGTTGTATCCTGCATTGAGCAGAGTGTGTGTTTTCAGGACACACGTTATTCCACTGGCTGTAATTTGTTTTATCTGTTTTTAATAATGAATTTTAAATTGCTGTAACCCTCCCTGGGACTTGCTATTCAACCTTGGATTGATGATGATGATAATAATAGATGACCTCCTAGGCCCCTTCCAGCTCTTTCATTCTATAAGAAAGAGACTTCTTAGTGGGCATTTCAGCTGTGGTGTGAGCTCAACGTCTTCCTAGCTTTGTAGGTTGATTGGCATATGTACACCAGTGCATGGAACACTGGTTTGGTTATTGGTGTTATCCCTCTGCCTGTCCTTCTCTCTCACCCATCCCCTCTTTCAAAGTGCTGTATGTAGCTGTCTATTCCTTCACATTAATTACCCCCACATAAATTAATTCACTGTTCTGGTTATTGGGGATGAGGGCTTCTTCTTGACACAACAGGCACCTGCCAATTGGTGCTATCCCTAGCTAACATCTTCAAAGTTGCAGAATGGCTGCCTTTCCAGTTTGACCCTGGAAGGGAAAAGTGCATTTGGGTTTAATATGGGTGAAAATGCTTCAAAATCATTCCTGCTACTCTGAAAATGCTATGTTTTGACTTCATCTTTCTTTAATATGGAGGAAGAGTGAGGAAGCTGCATCTGCTTTTATGCCTGTCCTTCCTGCTTAATGAAACTTTAAGAACTTCAGAAGTTCATCTGAAGATGTCGTTGTTTGGATTCATCCTTTCGAACAAGCTCAGTCGAATGCGAGATGCAGCTGGTGGAAAGGCAAGATCAGAAGGGTTTTTGTTCAGTGCACTCCGCGAGTCTTGCTTTGCAAACACCCACCAAAAGCCCCGAAGAATTGGGAGGTACCCGATTTGGAAAAGGTCAGTGAGATCATCCACTCTAGGGTTGTGTCTCGCTGTGTTGTGTGTTAATCATATATCCAGGCCATGGAAATTTAAGCCTTTACAGCCCTAGCCAAAAAGAATTCCTCGTCAGAGTTCTACCGTGTCTCCAGCTGGAGAGGAGCCCTTGCCTGCTCGCAACCATACGAGGTGACTAACGGATGGCTCCCCCACCCTTGGTGGACTGGCTTGGCACAGGGAGAAAAACTCCCTGCTCTTTCTTAGCTGGGGGTGGGGGGGTTATAGAAGACTCCTCCCCTTTTTCCTCCTTTTCCTGCAGCTTGCAGGCTTCAGGCAAGGCCACACCCCTTACTGACCGACCCTGCTTCATGTCCTCCTTATGTGTATTTGCTTGGCTGGAATGTGAATTCTGGCAATTCCTCTGGCTTGCCTGGGTGGAGGTTAGAGAGGGGTATGTGTAGAAACTAGCCTAGAAAGGTTATATCTACATATGTTGCTTTGTTGTATGTGGCCTTGGAAGGTTGCCCAGGTGAGAATGCGGCCCTTGGCCTGAAAAAGGTTTCCCACCTCAGATCTAAAGATGGGACAGGATCCTGCTTGTGTGCTACTAGCCATGATGGCTGTGCTCTGCCACCCTGGTCAGAGGCAGTATGTTTCTGAAAACCAGTTGCCGGAAGCCTCAGGAGGAGAGAGTGTTCTTGCACTTAGGTCCTGCTTGCGGGCTTCCCCCAGGCACCTGGTTGGCCACTGTGAGAACAGGATGCTGGACTAGATGGGCCACTGACCTGATCCAGCAGGCTCTTCTTATGTTCTAATGGGCTTCCCATGGGCATCTGCTTGGCCCCTGTAAAAACAGGATGCTGCACTAGATGGGCCATTGGCGTGATCCAGCAGGCTCTTCTTATGTTCTTATAAGTGGATTTAGGATTGCATGCTTGATGGCGAGTTTCTGCTCAGAATCCAATCGGACTAGAAAAACTGTCTAACTTTGACCTTAATATTAAAACTGCCACGTAAGTCCAGCTTTCTAATTTGCTGCTGGGATCTAATTTGTAGAAGGGAGAAACGTTAATGAGAGGCTATCTGGCTGATATATGCCCCAAATACTTGGTTTAGACAGATGTAATTTGAAGCAGGCTAAATATGAAAACAGTGAAAAATTGTATGCAGCGTTCAGTGTCTCCAGGCTTCTACAAATAATTACACTGCTGCGGCAGAAGAGGCACAGAAGTGAGCAAGCTGTGCCTAGGAGGAAAGCATATTGGCTCCCATCTATGGCTATGCCAGCATGTCTCAGCCGCTTGTCTCACAAAGCCAAGTCTAATTAGACCTGGTCATTAGATCCCTGTGTGTCAGGGTTGTGGTAGAGCTAAGCAGGTTTGAGAATGCCCTGCCGATGGTGGTGCATTGCTGAAGCATGGGTCTGGCAAAGTCAAAAGGAACTGTTGAGTCTCTGTTGGATACAGAATGATCTTGTCCAGATTCATTTGGTGCAAGTCTTTCTGTGGCCTTTTGGCAGTATTAACTCACCCTTCCAGTCACTCACTCACCTTTTTCATTGGTGATCACTCGTGGCTGAGTAAGATACTGTGGAGTTGTATGATGTCACTCCATGCTGCGTGTTGGCTGCTGCCATGGGTTGATATTGCGGTGGCCACATTAATAAGAAAAAATTAAATTGCACCCTGCTGTGTGCTTCTGGTTTCCAAGCTCGGTGGTAGAGCATTTGCCTTGCATGCAAGAGGTCCTAGGTTCAATCCCGGGCATCTCCGGATAGGGGTGGGGCAGACTCCCTGCCTGAAATCCTGGAGAGTTGCCAGTCTATGTAGACAATACTGAGCTAGATGGACCAGTTGCTCTGACTCAGTCAGCTTCCTAAGTTCCTATAGACCTTTGGTCTGATCTGGCAGGACTCTTAGGATGCCACTAGGATTCTTCCAGTGTAGCACAGAGTGCATTGGGTATCCCAGTGCATCCTTACTCCCTGCATCGAGATGGTATCAATGATATGGTGCTTCTTTACCAGAGAAGAGGGGATGGGAATGGGAATGAGAGCTGCATGTTCCCTTGCCACTCCAAGGAGCCCAGTGTGATAGGTGCAACCAGCTTGTTGCCTTGACTTCTCAAGACATGCTCCAGATCCCCTCCTATGCCATGAAGCTAGTGTGTCCTTAGCACAGCTGTGCTAGCAGGCATTCAGTGACATGTTGGCAATGCCCCCTGAGCTGATTTTATGTTTTATGGAATTAACTTCCTGGAAGAGTGAGAAAGAATATTAGATCTAAAGTGCTGACTTCAAAAAATGAAATAGAAATCGTAAAAGTAATTGGCAAAATAGATTGGTAATCTGCTTTGAGCCGCATGCCATAAACTTGGGTAGTAAAAAAAACTTTTAAAATGGCTGAAAGTTTGTTTTAGGATTTGAAAGAAAAAGTGGATTCATTTTCTCCATCTTTAATTACAGAGCTGCTATCATGCCTCCCATAAACGTACATGACAGCCTTAATTAATGGCTGTAAAATTAAGCTCTCTGAGTTGGGGAATTCCGGGAGGTGGAAGAGTGAGTGCAGTGCGAGAACACGTTATTTCTTGGAAGAGCTTCAACACTGCTGTGTGTAAAGCACCCTGGCTGCTTGAACTGGTAATAAGCTACTGGAATCTTGGATACAGGCAAGAGCGTAGGGAGCTGCTGTTATGAGTAGCGACAGCAGATTGGAATTGTTGAGCTGAAATTGCAGGTTAAATTGTGGGCTCTCAGGTGTGTTCCTTCAGTAACTTTGGACTGATGAATATGGATCTGCTCTGTGAAAAAACTCTGTATTGCTTGTGACTCATGGATTTATAAGAAACCACCTTTTAGCCGAGGCGTTGAGAATTATGCTAATGATGGAGGTATTGAGATTCAAGTTATGACTTTTGAGCCATACTAGCTAAGAATGGAAGGTCCATGTTCAGATTTAGTATGCTGTACCTTTTCTTACGAGATGCTGGTAGGGGATAGGCTACTGCAGGGGCAGACAACATGGTACCTTCCGGATGTTGTGTCAGCCCCAGGCAGCTCCATTAATGGTCAGGGATATTGAGAGTTACAGGCTGGCAACATATGGAGGGCACCATGTTGGCTACCTGTGGGCTACTGTCATTGCTGAGCACTCCAGAAGGACCATGCTAGCCTCTGTTGAAGGCAGAATGCAAGACTGAACGAACAAATGTATGAATCAATTGTTATTGATTAAAGCCATAGCTTGCCACTATATAACTACAGCAGTCATTTTGACATATTCAACAGACAAATGTATATACAAAAAGAAACAATAATACTGTATTCCCACCAGAGCAGTTCATGCATTGCCCCCCTACAGTAAGCTACATATAGGTGTTAAAAATACGATAGAACAAAACCACGTTCCCCCCCCCTAAGGTTTTTAAAAAAAATTTTTTGCACAAACAAGTCAGGCACTAACAATAAACAAAACGGTAATAGTCAAGGTATAAAAATATAGTATGCCTACATTTCCCATTGTTAGCAAAGTTGGAGTATATAACATGTTTAATATCAATTGCTATTTCATCCTTACAGGTCCTTCCCTAATTCACTGTGTGTCTGTGGTGTCCTGGTAGTTGTCATCTGATCCTGTGCCCATCATGCCATTGGATAGCAGAGTCATCTTAGCTTACTTTTCTCATTGCTATGACTTGTCACCCCTACATTTTTTGGAGCCTGGCTCATCTCTTCTTAGCCGCCAGAGCAAAATTTGCTACTTGGGTGGTAGTGAATATGTCTTTGCTTGCAAGCAATGTACATTCCAGGGGTGGGGTCTGTTTGATAGGGACCAAAGGACACAAGTAAGGAATTTGTGCCTAGGGTGCTCCATATAAAGGGCAGCTTAGTAAGTAATGGGAGATGTCCTTAATTTCACTGAACTCACAAAGTCTTTGGTGGGTTGGAACGTTACTACATCCAAAAAAATAGAGGACATAAGTACAAGACTGAATGGCACTTTCTCTAACCTCCTTGAGATCCACACCAGCCAACCTTTTCTAGTTGGTTGCCTGCTGTGCCTGTAGCCTGAACTCTGGTGGTACCATTTTGTTCCTAGTTTCGCTCTTTTCCTTTGCATGTTCTCTTCAGTATGGCCCCACTGCAAAACCCACAGTCCTGATCTTGCAAAGTTTGTATTTGCCTGCACCTTACAACAGGGGTGGGGAACCTGTGGTCCTCCAGATGTTGTTGGACTACAACTGCCATCATCCTTGAACATGGGCCATGCTGGCTGGAGCTGATGGGAGTTGAAGTCCAACATTTGGAGGGGACTATGTCCCTCACCTTTGTCTTACAGTATTATTCTATTCTTAATCTAATAAATAAGACCAATGAATATTTGTTTCACAAATATTTGTACCTTGTGTTTTTTCAGCTTTCAGTGGCTCATAGAGGAAATATCTTGGAGCTTTTTACCAACCTTTTTATTTAATTCCTGGAGCTGGTGTCCTGGCTACACAAACAAAGAATCCTTAAGTGTTTTAGCCACCTCTTTTTGCTGACTATGGGTTGCTAGCCTTTCAGTCAGCCATTATTGCTGTGCCTTTATGTCTGCATGTCGAGCTGCTCTTGCACATTATTGCTGGCTAATCCCTGTGCTGCAAAAACTTCATCTACTGATTTCTTCAGATCAAGCTGTCATTAAAGGCACAAGAGCAGACCAGGCTGGTTTTATTTTCTAGTCAGTTGGCAACCCTATAGCGTTTGCCTTGAATCATTTATAAGTCACTGTGCTCCTTTATAGAACAGTTGAACATCATCTGGCATTGCCATCTCTTCTTGGCAGAGGCTCTGTGCCTTTAATTGCTTAGGCAGAAACTCAACAGGTGTGACTTATCACTGAATGCCAGAGGAGACGCATCTGTTGAATCTCTGCGTGTCTTGCAGTTATTGAAGGTGCAAAACTTTAACTTCACTTCCAGATGAGCCCACAAATTTTGATCAGTCCTTCCTCTCTGCCTGTGCCAGAGGACTGGGGGAATGGGGGAGGTCTCCAATCTTGCTGGGCTTTGGAGCAGGCTATAGCAGCATGAGTGATTTATACTACTTATGCATGTTCCAAATCTCAGTGCATTATAAGAGACTTCCCCCAAGTACTCTGCAATTGTTGCTAGGCATCCTGCCTTGCTATGGGCAATTATCTCTGGTGTGCCAATTTGCAGAGACCTGATGTGGGAGATCAGCCCACCTCTTGCTTACATGGTGCAAAGAGAGGTGACTTGAGAGTCCCTGACCTTGCCCTTAGAACATTTCAGTCTCTCATTCAGTGATTCACAGCTAGGAACAGATCAGAGGTTGAGCTGATAGTGCTCACTGCCCCTTAAATGCTGATCCAAAACTGTTGCAGAAACATATGGTTTGTCTCATGATAACTCTTCTGTTTCTTCTTGTTTAAAGGTTATCTGGATGTTTGAGAAAAATATTAAACGAGCCTTGTAAATAAGCCCACAAAAGTTACTAATCTGCAAATAGGCTAGTAGCCTGTGTTTCCATATCTGCTCCAAATTGTAGAGGAATGGGCTTTCCTTTGTAGCTAGCTTGGAAATGAAGTGGGCTTCTGAAGGAGGCATCGAGCAATCCATCCCTGTTCCATCAGCTTGGTTGCTTGCCTGCATGAGATTCATGCACTTGGCTTCATGAAGTTCCTGATCGCCTATAGCAACCAGGCTGAGTTGTTAAATACAACGCTGCTATATGTGTTGTTGAGGGTTTACAGTATTAGAATGGAATCAGAGTGGCTGACCAGAAGCATCTTTTAATTATGGGTTTCCGAAGTAGGTATGTAGCTATCTTGCTGCTTAAGTTAGATGTTGTTGGTTCAAATGTGCAGTTGTCTATCATGCAGAGTTAAGTCAACTGGAAGTCATTTTGGCACATGACTTATTCAGCAGGGGGTGACTAATCTGTGACTCTCCCAAAAGTGGCAGGGCTACAGCTCCCATCTTCCCTGACCATAGGCCATATTGGCTTGGGCTGGTGGGAGTTGGAATTCTACCACATCTGGAGGGCCACAGGTTCCCCACACCTGTTTTATGTGCTTGCTTAAGTATGGGGCTAGACATCCTTAACATGGAAGTAACTCTCATTGAGTAAAGTGGAGCATGGATTCCCATCCTCTGTGTGTTTGTTTAGAAGTAAGGCTCTTTGGTTGCATGTGCTAGATAGAGAATTTAAGTGGCATTTGCTGGCATATTAGGTGCAGGATTTTGAAGAGTTTGCTGCTATGGAATGAATTTGGATTTAATTTCTGCTCTGTTTCTGCTTTGGAGAGCCTGGCTGTGTGTGTGTGGTGCGTGTGTGTGTGGCTGTGTAGAACCGACATTTTTAAGTGGCAGGCAATTAAATTATAAGGCTTCAAAACAATGAACACATCCTATTTTCCAAAAAAGTTAACCCCACTGGCAATGCTTCTTGTTGAATGTCGTCATGAAGGTTGTAATCCTATATTGGGCAGTGTGCATAATTATCTGGAAGAAAACCACTTTGAACTTGATGGAACGTACCTTCTGAGTTGGACATGTATATAATTACGCAGCCAGCCTGCACAGTATTCCTGTACACATGGATCACTGTTGGTTAAACAATAAAACTCCCGTTTGATTTGTTCTTTCCTTTAAACATTTGAACAAGTTGATTTTCTTCTTCAGTGTGTTTTTGCTAGACCCTCCACAGCCATTTCCCCATCGTTGGCAATATGTTCTTTCCCTCTTGCATTGTCAAAAGGAACCAGCCTGATATTAACAAATTGCTCACTAGAACATTATGTCTTTTCAGTACAAATGGCTGGGATGTACCATCTTTTTTCCAACTGACTGTACCTTTAAGAAGCAACTTGACAAACACTCAAGTTTAGCAGGCAAAGTTTTTCCTGGCATGGGGCTGAGTGGCGGCAGAGGCCACCTTCATACCACACATTTATTCCACTATTCCACTTTAAACAGTCATGGCTTCCCCCCAAAGAATTCTAGGAAGTGTAGTTCGTGACGGGTGCTGAGAGTTGTTAGGAGACCCTTTATTCCCTTGCAGATCTACAATTCCCAGAGTTCTCTTTAAAGAAGAATGGACTGTTCAACTACTGTGAGAATGTGATTTGCTGAATCCAAACTGTCTCATCCCGGTAGATATTGGGTTTGGATTGTGCTGTGAATGTTCCTGCTCTTTATATATCATTCATTGTGACCACTGGGTCTTTGCCTTAAAACCGGGATGGGGGATCCTGTGGCCCTCCAGGAGTTGGACTGCAGCTCCCAGTGTACCTGACCTTTGGCTACTCTGGCTGGGGCTGATGGGAGTTGAAGTCCAACAACATCTGCAGAGAAAGAGGTTCTTCATCCTTACTTTAAAGATAGGCTGGTTTGTGTAGTGTTTTTTACTGCTTAGATGCACATGTTCTATAACTGTCCAACTCCTTAGTGCTAGATGGCACCAACCTTCTTATGGTGTATAACCTCTTGAAAGGTGGTTACTATGACCTGGGAGACCAGGGTTCGAATCCCCACACAGCCATAAAGCTCACTGGGTGACCTTGGGCCAGTCACTGCCTCTCAGCCTCAGAGGAAGGCAATGGTAAACCACCTCTGAATGCCTCTTGCCATGAAAACCCTATTCATGGGATCACCATAAGTCGGAATCGTCTTGAAGCCAGTCCATTTCCATTTTTTGGGTGGCAAAATACACTTCCAACTCCAGACAAGTGTTTGAAGTACAAATGTTTGCTATCGCTGCACTAGTTGATTTTCAGCTACTGGTATTTGCATACCAAGTGTAAGTGAAGCAGTCAAAGGCTCGGCTAAAACTGGATCTTGGGAAGCATCATTCTTTCGGAGTCTGGTTTCCTTGTAGTTGAAAGAAAGATTCATGTGTTAAGAGTTGTTCCTAAGATTGATTTCCAACAAGCTTCTGATTGCAAAAAAGTCAGTTTGGTTGATTACCTTAATTACAGGTGAAGCTGTTAGCTATACTTCGTCATGTTTGCATAACATTTTCTATTATAAGAATCTTTTTTGCTCTGCTCCTCTAGTTAATTTTGCTGGTGTGTATCCCTGGTGGCCTTTTAAAAATGATGCTGCAGAAAATAGTATAGCTGTTTTTAAAGCATGACTTCAGGGGGAAACATTTTGCCCCTACTTTTAACAGTGAAACTTTTTTTTTAACAATGGCAGTGGTCTGAGGTTAGACAGCAACTTTTATCACAGGGTTGGAAGTGGCAGGAAGGTCCAATTACAGCTGACACATTTTTTTTCCTCTTTGGAGTCTCCAATGCACATGATAGCCAGAAGTTCAATAGGTGCAGTATTCCTGGCTTGTGAAGAAAGTTGAACTTGATGAATGTTTCCATAACATAAAGCACAGGTGTTTCTGTTGGAAATTAATGACGCAGCCCTAAATTACGTTCTATGCCTATCTTCCATGCTGCTAGTCCAAACTGTTGCAGGCATGGGCTGAAGCAACCAAGATGCAGCTGTGTGGTTAGCCCAGGGGTAGCCAGTGTGGTGCTCTCCCATAATTCCTGGCCATTACAGCTGGGGTTGATGGGAGTCCAAAACATCTGGAGGGCACCACATTGGTTTCCCCTGGCCTAGCCTATTTGAAAAAAAATGTAAGATGCTTCAAGAAGTGGATGGCAGGTACTTAATTATGCTAACCCATATGATTTAAATGCAGTTCTACAAATGGGTTTGTAACACTCTTAAATGCACAAGATGCTGGGATGGTTATTTTTTTTGGCCAGCTTTCACAGATGTGTAGCGTTGTGGGGCCACTCATAGATGGTGGTTAGGATCTGCATGTGATGGAGTTTGGGAGCATGCTTCAGGCTCATGCATTCTCCCCCCACTTTATGTAAAACCTTGAGTGTGGATTCTTACAAGGGTAAGAGGCAGTGGTAGCTGGTGGCTCTGTGTCAGTGGGGCAGTGGAATCTGCCCTGGGTTTTAGTCTGAACTTTCAAGGAGCTGTCTAACCTGTCACATGTACCCCAGTGACATGGAGCCATCAGTTGCCACTGGTAAGAGGATATTGCAAGTTCCCCTTTATGTAGATATGTATAAGTGGGTATTTCCCTGGCCATAAGAAGTACCAAGAGTAGTAGGCCTCCCTCACATTACATTACAGCTCGCATAATCAGAAGCACTTTTACTTCTATAGCTTTGATTATATACTCTGTCTTAGAGGTAGGAATGAATGTATTTGTCACCTTTGGTTTTTCTCAGTTTCTCATTTTTCCAATCTTAAGTTCAGTTTGTCACATTTCTGCGTCAGCTTGTAATTTTTTTTTTTAAAGTCGTCATGGAAATTCATCTGCATTTTAGCGCGTGTTTCACCTAACAGACAGATTTTTGTATGCAGTTTTGCCTAGGACACAAACTTTTTTGCAAGCCGTGTTCTGTAATATGAAAATTTGTATGATTTTCATGACTATATGCATTTTTATGCATATACTGCCCCCTAATATATGCATTTCTGTACACATGTTTTGGCTGAAGAATTGTGTTGCAAAATGCGAAGGATAGCTGTGTTGTGGTCTGCATATTATTTTGGCAAGTGAGAATTGGGTAAATGATCGAAATGGCTTCCCCATCCCGAGGTGACCTGCCACCTGAGCATTGATACATCTGTGCATCATTACAAGGTGGATGATTTCCTTGGCTGGTGGTGCTTCATCCCACCAGGATGGAGAGAGTCACTACTATTAAGCTTTGTGTGCAACAGGGATAGGGAACCTGTAGCTCCCCAAATGTTGAACTACAGCTCCCATAATCCCTGACCACTGGCCATGCTGGTGGCATTGAAGGCAGTTAGCGTCCAACAGCATCTGAAAGGCCACAAGTTCCCTACTCCTCCTGTATAAGGATGTACATTTATAGAGAGAATGGAATATTAGTGTTAGTGATGAATATTCATTCTAGGAAGCAGGTAATCCTGACCTGTCTGGGGTTATTGTTAGGGCTGTCACTTGATTAAAGAAATCTTAATTGATTTTAATTTTTTAAAAATGTGGCTAAGCTTGGATGCTTCTTCCTTTGTCTTTCCACATCAGCTGGTAAAAAGGCACAAGCATAATCATTTAGATTTATCCAAAATCAGATGGATATTTCACAAACTTGCATTTATCTATATGCAGCTAGACTCGTATCATACCCTCCCTCCTCTTAGGCTGCAACCCTAAACAGACCTACAAGGGAGTAAGCCCTATTGAATTAAGTAGGACTGACCTCTGAGTCAGTGTGCTTAGGATTAGTCACTTTTTTCCTAAACTAAAAAGCCCCAAACAGCTACTCTTTTCCTAGTAGGGATCCAGATAATTTTGGCTGCCTTTTCTAAACCTTTTCCAGAGTTAGAATACAGCTAGTACATAGCTGATATGATTTAACTTAATATTTTTGTTCAGTGTACAGAATAATTAGTGATGGGAAATTATGTTTTGTTGATATAATCACTTAGTTTATGCCATAACACAGAACATTATGGCACTGTTTTTTTTTTGTTACTTTTCTGAGAGTGATGCCGCCACACTAAAGGTCCGTTGACTATGTTGTGCACAACGGATCTCCTGATAAGATGGTATCTGCAGGAGGCCCTCACCTGCAAAGCACAGTGATCGACTAGGTATATAAGGGATAAAATGGTCTTTCAGGTATCCTGGTCCCAATCTGTATAGGGCTTTGTACACCAAAACTAGAACCTTGAACTTGGCCAGTGCAAATGGGTAGCCAGTGCAATTGTTTCAGCAGCAGAGTGACATGTTGGAGATACCCTGCCCCAGTGAGCAGTCGCGTTGCCGCAATTTGTACCAGCTGCAGCTTCCAGGCCAACCTGAAGGGCAGCCCCACATAGAGTGCATTACAGTAGGCTGTGAAGGGGAAGAATTTTCCAGCAAGATAAAATTAAGGTGCCCAATGCAGTTTGATTTAAAAGCTTCTTCAGGAACAATTGCAGCTGCCTCTGAGGAAGAAGCGAAACAAAACTTTGTTGAGCTCAGCCCTAGCACCCCTGTGACTTGTATTCTGTCAGAATAAAAGCAGGGAGAGAGTGCTGTTGTGTTCAGGTTCTGCATGTGGGCTTCCCAGAGGTATCCAGTTGGCCACTGTGAGAACCAAATGCTGGAATAGATGGGCTTGTGGCCTGATCCAGTGGAGATTTTCCTACGTTTGTTCTTTCACCACCAGTATGAAACTCACTGCTTTCTTTCCTTTCCCCTTCTAATTTTGGGTGCCTTTTTATCTCCCCCCGCCCACCCCAATATCTTGTAAAAGTTTGGCAATCTGAAACCGCTTAGTATGTAAATACTTTGTCTTGTATCCAGTGCTGCGCGCATGGAGTTCCACTTGCGCAGTGGGACTTCTGTGTCTTCTCCTCCCCATGCACCCTCCAAAATCTGTTCCAGAGGGGATCTGCATTTTCTAGAACAGATTTTGAAAGTGCAGGAGGGCTGCAGGGGAGAGGAGGGAAAAGCTCTACTGCACAAGTGGGAGCCTGTTGTGCAAGTAGAACAACCTTTTGGGTTTGCCTTTTTGTCTTCCTTTTGGAAATACCAGAGGTGATTTTTTAACCTGTGTGTGGGTCTTATACATCTCTGCAGCTGATGTATAAGACATACAACTTGGCTATGTAGAAAGACAGTGATCTTTTATCCTTGCTGCAAATTCTCCTGGGATGTGTCAGGCTGTTCCAGGGCCGTCTGCAGCAATTCTCATGCTGGTTTAAAATGTAGACTCTACCTCTGCGTTTCCCATGTTGGCCCAGGGTTTGTTTGTTTGTTTATTTATTATTGCATTTATATCCCACCCTTTTCTCCAAGGAGCTCAAGGTGGCGTACATGGTTCTCCTCATTTGAATTTTGTGGCAAAGTAAAGGTGTGAATAAATTACAGATGATGCCACACACTTATGCCTGTGTGTTGTCTCCTTTTCAAGAACCTTACGAGGCAGTCAGGATTCTCACTTTTTAAATGAGAAAGTGATGGGATTGTTAATAGCTACCCAGTTAATGAATGGCTGAAGTTGAATTTTTAGCCCTCGTCTGCTCAGTCCAAGTTCAGTACCCTTTTTACTAGACTGCACTGGCTCAGTTCTGTTAGTATACTGAATGTATTTCATGCATCAACTATGGGACATTGCCGTGACCATCTTTTTTGACGTGTCCCTCTTGCTGTTCTTTCTTTGCTTTGGAGGCAGTTTATTTCTAGGTACCCTTAACCTCTGAATGTTCACAGGCACACAATGTATAACATGTTGACCTGACTAACGTGTGCTACATGTTGCAATGCTTTGGGTAAGTTGCAGCTTGTTGAAACATTCCAATAAACAGGTGGGATTGGGTCAGTGTGTTGCTGGTGTGATAGTGGCTCAAATTCCTTTGTTCGGATGCCATTTTATTCTGTTGTGCCCATTCTCTAGTCTGTTGCCATCCTGCCACCTATCTTTTCCATTCTGTATTATTCATTTATTTATAGCCCTTATACCCCGTCCTCTAGCCAAAAAGGCTCTCAGAGCAACTTAAAAATGTAAATGTACTGCCTTCGAGTCGATTCCGACTTATGGCAACCCTATGAATAGGGTTTTCATGAGGCTGTGAGGCAGTGGCTGGACCAAGGTCACCCAGTGAGCTTCATGGCTATGTGGGGATTCGAACCCTGGTCTCCCAGGTTGTAGTCCAACACCTTAACCACTACACCACACCGGCTCTCCAGAGCAACTTACAAAAACCAGTTCTAAGATGGTCCCTGTTGTCAGGCCCACATTCTAAAAGGACACACAGAAGGAAAAAGGTATGGGAGGTAGGAAAGAAAATCAAGCCCAAATTGCAGCTGATGTTAGTAGTGTTTCAGGCTGTCTTGTCCTTGATAAAGAGCAGTCCCCCCCACTGAAGCATTTCCCCCCCTCTCTGATCAGATCTCGGAGCAGAGTCCAGGCCAGGAGGACAGGGAAGCTCCTGCCACACAGCTCTTCAGACAGCTGACTGGATGGCCGTATCGTGTGCAGGCTATTTGGGAGAGATGACAGTTGAGCAGGGCTGTGGAGTCGGAGTCGGAGTCATGGAGTCGGAGTCGGAAGCAATTTTGGGTGGAGTCGGAGTTGGTAGAAATGTACTGACTCAGACTTCAAAATAAAAACAATATTTTACTATTACTATTACTATTAATTTATTAATATTAATACATTAATATACATTTGCCATTTATGAAGGAGACAGAGTTGGAGTCAGACAGTAGAAAAATTAATATACATTTGCCATTTATGAAGGAGTCGGACAGTAGAAAATAGAGGAGTCTGAGTTGAAGGTTTGACATACTGACTCCACAGCCCTGCTGTTGAGCAAGCTCTCTAGCATTGAACCTGCTCTGCCAGGCTGGCCATTGTAGATCTGCTTGGGGTACCAGTGTAGTGCTAGAAGTTGTGACGCTGCAACCTTTAATTGGCAGAACACTGCTGTATATAGGCTTGGGATCTAAGAGCAAAATCAGATTTCTCTAACAGCTTCCAGAGAGGTAGCCATGTTAGTCTGTAGCAACATAAAAAGCAAATAGACTTGTGGCCGCTTTAATTAACAGATTTATCGTGGCATACATTTTCATAGACAACAGTCCACCTTCAGAGGCCAAAAGTGTTATCTTCAGCTGGCATGTAATACATGGGGGGAATGTACACGATGAAGTTGAAAGGGGAACGAAATGTAAAAAGTACAATCCTATGATAATTCTAAGTAAAACTTCAAATATGCAAAATGACCACTCGCAACAGCAGTTAATTGGTTTTAAACACAAATCATCCTAGCATTGCTAAGCTAATTAACACCTGTAGTGTAGTGGAGCAAGAAACCGTAATCTTGATTCATGTCTAAGCAGGTAGAACCAAATGTCTTGATAAGTTCTAGGACAGCCGTTTCACACTGGATAATATGTAGTGAAGGCTGATGGTAATAAGCCTTATAGTAGTTAAGGCAGAGTGGCTACGGGGACAGAGTTGGTATCTGGGTTTGGTGCTGGGTCTGATTCCTGGGCTTTGTGTCTCTGTTATGTGGCCTGTTTGTGTTTGTGAGTAGCTGTTTTAGACTGGCTGTGTGGAAGCGAGGACAGGCTTATTACTCAAGGCTGGTGAGGGGAAAGAATTATCGGTCGGGAACATTGTAGATTGTATGCTGGGGTGGTTTTAACAGAGCTGTAGGCGATAACAAGTGGAGTTGTGCCTAATTCTGTTCTAGGACTGTCCAGTTGTACCTTATTCCTGGGTAGTGCATTTGGCCGTATCAATCTGTATGTTTATTTCATTGGGAGGGCATTGTAGTTTAAGAATTGCCTGGTGTAAATTGTTAAGGTGCGAGTCTTTGGGTGCTTCCAGACTGTAGGTATTTTGCCAGGGTTTTTCACGTCCATACAGGAATGTTAGGTTTGTGCAATTAAACTGCATAACGTGCACTGTTGCCCTAGCGCAGCAAATCTATTTTAAAAACAAAAAGCACCCCAGACTTTTTGCAGTTTGGAAACTGGCAGGAAATGCATTGAATAGCGAGGATTGAATGAATAATTAATGGGAAGACTCACAAGCAAATCAGGATGAAGACAGGATGAATGCCCATTGTTGTATAATTGCCCCCTAAACTAGATCAGAAAGAATGCTCAGTACAGGTTGGACATAATTTAACCTCCATGTAAGCTTTTTTGCAAGCAAACTGGGATGAATGCTGATTAAACAGGTTGTCTGTGAGAGCCCCTTATCTGATGAACGGGAACAGATTTGTGCAATCCTGTCTTTGGCTGTATTTAGTCTGTGCAGCAGCCAGTTCTGTACAGTTCTGGACTGTGAATAAGTTAAGCAGATTTTCATAGTCCTGCTTTTTTGTAGAGCGGATGCCTTCTGCTAGCTACAGGGTGGCAAAATGAGCCATTTGGAACACTAGGCCCCCATACCTTGGATATCCTCACTCCCACTCTGCCCCTGACACTGTTATCTGGGCAAGGCTTGCAAGCTGACGTCCAGTATCTTTGGAGTGCTGGATTGCACACCAGGTACCAAATTCTGTGTTTGTCCTCTGCCTGCCCCTGCCCCCCAGCATTTGTGAGTAGCGTTGGCACGTTACATTACCCTTGATATTTGTAACTGCGTGCTCAAGCTCTAGCTGTTTCCACCAGTGGGACCTGAGATAATTACTGCATTGGTGTGTTACACACACGTGCCAAAACCTCTGTAGAAAAATCATTAGCTTTGGAGGCATATGGCTGTGTATCTGAGTCCCTCTGAGGCATTTATCACAGACAAAAGGTGAAGGTCAGCCAATGTGTTCTCTTAATGCTTGGAGGGTCATGAAGATGGAAGGAAGTGAGAGGTTTGCAAGCCCTCCTCTCCTTTCTTTCAATAGCTTTAGAATAAAGCCCTTATCTGTGTTGTGAGGAGCATGCCTCAGTAGTGATAAGGGGGCTCTTCTAAGAGGTGAAAAGCTAGCCCTTGAATGCAAATGTCTGCGGTGAGATCCACAGGTGCCCCCCCCCAATGTATACTAATGCCCTGCCAGGTGGTTGTGCCTTGTGAGCACTCTTGGCCCAGTTTTAATTATCCCTTCTCATTCTGAACTTTTTTGCAAGATGGTCTTGAACTTCCAGATTGTGCCTATCTAGCTCCTGCAAAGTGGCAGGCAGGACTAGGGATGGGTGGGGATAGAGTAACACAGCACTTGATTTTCTTGAATCTTAGTGGTCATGTTGCCTTGGGATGAGAAACTGGAAGACATGTGGGTGGGGTGAGGCACCTAGTGAGAAGCACAAACACTTCCTAGGGAGCGCAGATGGAAACGGATATTTGAAATGCAGCTACTCACAGGGTTAATTTAGTGGGAGCCTGAGAAGTAAAAAAATGTGCCTGTTTCTGGCAGGGAACCATGTAATATTGACAAGCATTTTTTAAGCTTTCCTGGTAGGTGGGAGTGTGGGTAGATATCTCTGCCTCAACCTCTTAATCAGTGTGCAGTCCCAGACCTGTACCCTGAGGATACATCCGGCGTATATATTGTGATTGAGGTTTGAGCTTTCTGAAGTTACATCCTGCAGTGCTGTCTGTGCTGAAACAATTGATTTTTTAAAAAGTGGGTTGTAGTTTTATAGGGATCCAGGCAGATACTTCAAATTTAATTTGTCTGATGTATGTGTGTGTGTCTGAAAATGGATGGAAAACTTGTCTGCTTTGGTTTTAGGCATTCTAGACATTAGCCCTGTTCAGATGCTACGCCTGAACAGGAGCAATCAACCCATGTAGTAGGTACGGAGTTGTGCACCCACTGTTTCCACCCCTGACCTTCTCTTGAGCAGGCAAGTCTGAAAGCTACCTGCATTGTGAGTAGAACCCTCTGCATGATCGGGAATGCTGATAAAGCAGTGTTTGTTCCTGGTAGCATGGGGGCTTCTACTTGCATTTAAACAAATGCAGGTAGAAGCCACCTTCAGACCTTCTCTGGTCATCATAGGAGGGTTAAGGACTGAGCAATGGGGAAGGAGACATTGTGGGACTGGAATGATATGCACAGCCCCATGCCCCTTTACAAGTTGATATTTCCTGTTCAGGCATAACAGCTTGAACAGGGTTGTTGCCTTCACGAAATGTGACAGGGTTGATTTGATTTAAATCATTTCTCTGAAGGACTCAATTTTAATGATTTAAATCACAGTTTAAATCACTAGTGAGGAAGCTTCTATTTAATCATTATTTTTTAGTAGATGTACTTTGTTTAATATAACCTTAATACATATTCGGAGATGTAGGTTTCATTAGAAGGTAGGTACACACTAAGCAATTATTCTGAATTGTTTTCTGATTAATTTTCATCAAAAAATGGGGTGATAATTTGGTTGTTTTAATACTAAAGCAGAATGAACTTGTGCAGTCATTCAGGAGATGAACAGCTCCAACTGTTCAATGAAGATGTTCATATGACTGCAGGAGGGCTAACGGTGTCCCTATCTTCAAAAAGGGCAAAAAGGAGGAACCTGGGAACTACAGACCAGTCAGCCTGGGATAATTCTGGAGCAGATTATAAAACGGTTAATCTGTAAACACCTTGAAAACAATGCAGTGATTACTAGAAGCCAAAGATTTATTAAGAACAAATCCTGCCAGACTAAACTTATTTTTTGATTGGGTAACCTCTCTGGTAGACTGTGGGAATGCTGCGGATGTAATATATCTTGACTTCAGCAAAACTTTTGACAAACTGCCCCATGATATTCTGATTAGCAAGCTAGCTAAATGTGGGCTGGATGGATCGGGTGGATCCACAGTTGGTTACAGAATCGTACTCAAATAGTGCTTATCAATGGTTCCATCTCAAAGTGGGGGAAGGTAATGAGTGGCATACCTCAGGGCTTGGTCCTGGGCCCACTGCTCTTCAACATTTTATTAATGACTTAAATGAGGAAGTGCAGGGAACACTTATCAGATTTGCAGATGATATAGAATTGGGAGGGACAGCTAATACCCTGGAGGACAGAAACAAAATTCAAAGTGATAGGCTGCAGCACTGGGCTGAAAAAAACAGGATGAAATTTAACAGGGATAGGTTCTACATCTAGGAAAAAGAAACCAAGTGCACAGTTATAAGATGGGGCTTCAGCAATACTACATGTGAGAAGGATCTTGGAATTTTTGTTGATTGCAAGCTAAATATGAGCCAACAGTATGGTATGGCTGCAAAAAAGGTAAATGCTATTTGAAGCTGCAGTTACAGAGGGATAGTTTCTAAGTCGCGTAAAGTACTAGTTCACCTCTATTTGGCACTGGTTAGGTCTCATCTTGAGTACTGCATCCAGTTCTGGACACTGCCCTTTAAGTAGGATGCAGACAAACTGGAATGGGTTCAGAGGAGGGCAACAAGGGTGATCAGGGAACTGGAAACAAAACTGTGGAAGGAGAGACTGAAAGAATTGGATATGTTTACCCTTGAGAAGAGAAGACATGATAGGACTCTTCAAGTACTTGAAAGGTTGTCACACAGAGGAGGGCCAGGATCTCTTCTTGATCATCCCAGAGTGCAGGGCACAGAATAATGAGCTCAAGTTCGACTGAACATGAGGAAAAACTTCCTAGCTATAGCAGTTAGCAGTATGACAATGGAACCAATTACCTAGAGAGATGGTGAGCTCTCCAGCACTGAAAGCTTTCAAGAGGCAGCTGGACAGCCACCTGTTGTGTATGCTTTAATTTGGATTATTGTGCTGAGCATGAGGCTGGCCTGATAGGACCTTTCCAACTCTACTCTTCTATGTCATATCTTTGTCATAATGTGCCAGAATCACCACCACCAAACAGGCTTTTAAATTGTACTAATACGATTGTTTATTCTTCTGGTTAGTTTTTTTCTTCAACAAACAACAACAGTCCTCCCTCTGAACCTGGTTCCAACTCTGCACAATAGAGGAAACAGACCTTTAGTGTGGCAGCACCTACCCTGTGGAATTCCCTCCCTTTGAATATTAGGCAGGTGCCATCTTTGCTGCCCAATTTCCCTGCTTTTTAAAGTTTGATAGAAATATCTGTTGGGTATAGGTATGTTCTTAAACTGCAAGGTTTTTTGCCTATTAAAGTGAATTTCTCTGCTTTTTAATCCAGGAGGTAAGAAATGGGATCCTGTGCAAGTTGTCTGAGAATGGATTGATCATTTGCATGCTTATTAAGTTCAGTGGGATTTACTCCTGTGCAGTCATGCTTAAGATAGGTAAAACTGACCATGGGGAGAAGGGGAGGAGGGGGAATGGGGAATGGGAAGGAGGGAATTGGAAGGGGATGGGGAGGAAGGAGGAAGGGGAGGGGGAGGAGGCCAGAGGGAGGGGATAGGAAGGAGGAGAAGAGAGGGTAGGTTTGGTCATTTGGATACTTGTTTAATTCAGTGGGATTTATTTCTGTGCAATTATGTTTGAAAATGGAAATGGACTGCCTTCAAGTCGATCCTGACTTATGGCAACCCTATGAATAGGGTTTTCATGGTAAACAGTATTCAGAGGTGGTTTTGCCACCGCCTTCCTCTGAGGCTGAGAGGCAGTGACTGGCCCAAGGTCACCCAGTGAACTTCATGGCTGTGTGGGGATTCGAACCCTGGTCTCCCAAGTCCAACACTGACCCGGGGGAGGGGCAGGGAGGATAGGAGGAGGGGGAGGGGAGGAGATTGGGTGGGTGGGCACTGGGCAGAGGGGAGGCCCCTTTCCTTTCGAAAAGGAAAACATTGTGAACAGTATGATTGGTTTTCAGCATTGCCCCCACCTTTTTATTCTACAGCAGGCACATGTAGCTTCCCACCCAAATTTAAACCAAAGCTGTCCCTGGCCACATCCACACCAGGCCTTTATTCTACTTTGGACAGTTATGGCTTCTCTGAAAGAAACCTGGGAAGTGTAGTTTGTGAAGGGTGCTGAGAGTTGCTAGGAGACGCCCTGTTCCCCTCACAGACCTTCAGTCAGTGTAGCTGATTGTTAAACCAGTCTGGCCACTGGAGCTCTGTCAGGGGAATAAGAGTCTCCTCTCAGGACCCTTCACAAACTACACTTCCCAGGATTCTCTGAGGGAAGCCATGACTGTCTCAAGTGAAATCAAAGTCGGGTGTGGCCCTCTGATTAGGCAAGCCAAGCAGCTGTGATTCTGGCTTTTAGAACACTGACAGTTGTTTTTTACTGAGCATGCCGGACACTATCACTCGGCCCAGTTTATCTGATGGAGCGCCTCCAACGCCACCAATTATGCCGCCCGACAAGATCAGCCACACAGGGCCTTCTCTCAGTCCCGCCAACTAAAACAGCTAGGTTGGTGGGGACTAGAGAGAGGGCCTTCTCAGTGGCGGCCCCCACTCTCTGGAACTCCCTCCCGTATGATCTCCGGCATGCCCCTTCCCTGAATGTATTCCGCCAGGCCTTGAAGACCTGGCTTTTCAGACAGGCCTTCGGGACTTCCGGGGAGGGTTAATCTCTATGACTAATTGCCTATTACTCTGAACTGTCATTGTTTTATAATT
The DNA here is from genome assembly GCF_030035675.1 of Rhineura floridana. Classification (NCBI taxonomy): domain Eukaryota; kingdom Metazoa; phylum Chordata; class Lepidosauria; order Squamata; family Rhineuridae; genus Rhineura; species Rhineura floridana. The sequence continues at coordinate 186,241,740 of NC_084483.1, read as the reverse complement.
TTTATCGTTTGTCTTGTATTATTATGATGTATTTTATTGTAACGGAGTTGTACGTCGCCTAGAGTGGCCACTGGCCAGATAGGCGACACATAAATTAAATTATTATTATTATTATTCAATGCAAAATTTCTTAAATTAATTAAAAATCAGCCATGCATTTTTTAAAACTTTTAAACTGCAGAAGATGAAGGTCAGTATGGGGCAAGGTCAGTAGTAGGAGTCCAGGTACTCTGTGAACATGGGTGATTTTTAATGAATTTCAACAGATTTTGAGAACTCTGACAGAAAAAAGTCCAAAAAGGCTCTGGGCTTTCCCCCCTCTTTTTCTAGACTTTGAACTCTATTCTTTCTGACTGTTTTGTGTATCGCCATGAAAATCGAGAGGGTTGTTAAGCAAGTTCTGAGTTCAGGACTATAAGTTTTGTAAGGTTTTGCTTTGAAATGAGCTTATGGGAAGCATCAGAATGGCATGGGGGTATTTTCAATTTAACATTGTGGAATGTGAAAAATCCATGCTGGCTATACTATACAGCCATAATTAGATTTAGATCCTGCCCTTCCTCCCAGTAAGAGCCCACACGGCAAACCAAAGCAATAAAAACACTCTAAAACATCGTAAAAACAGGCTTTAAAATATATTAGAACAAAATATCCTTTAAAACACATGAACCTAAAACATCTGTAAAAACATATTTTTAAAAAAAGCTTTAAACACACACACACACACACACACACACACACACACACACACACACACACACACACACACATAAAGCTATAAAAACATCTTTTTAAAAAACACTTTAGACATATAAAAAGCTATTCCAACACAGATGCAGACTGGAATAAGGTGTCTACTTAAAAGATGTTGAGAGAGGAAGGTCTTCAGTAAGTGCCGAAAAGATAATAGAGATGGTGCCTGCCTAATATTTAAGGGGAGGGAATTCCAAAGGGTAGGTGCCACTACACTAAAGGTCCACTTCCTATGTTGTGCAGAACGGACCTCCTGATAAGATGGTATCTGCAGGAGGCCCGTATCTGCAGGAGGCCCTCACCTGCAGAGCGCAGTGATCGACTGGGCATATAAGGGGTAAGACGGTCTTTCAGGTATCCTGGTCCCAAGCTGTATAGGGCTTTGTACACCAAAACCAGAACCTTGAACTTAGCCCAGTACTTAATAGGTAGCCAGTGCAATACTTCCAACGAAGGCGAGTCCACCACCTCCCAAGGCACTCCTGTTGGAACAGCTCTTACTGTTAGGAAGCTACTGTCTAGTCCAGCTATGCTTTAACCTGGGTTCTTGCGCTGAGCAGGGGGTTGATAGGCTCCTTCCAACTTTACTGTTCTGTGATTCTATTAGTAGTGTGCCTTTCTGAATCTTCCCTCCCCTGTGCAGTAGGTAAGCACTTTACAGACTATTGTTGCTTGTTAATTTATTTATTTAACAATATTTATATACTGCTTAATCAACAAAAGTTTTGCATGAAACCATATAAAATTGTTATAAGAAAATACTGTTAAAAACTAGCAATTTTAAAAACAAGAAAATTGCATGTCTGTGTAGGCTTGCCTAAACAAAAAAGATTTTACCAGGCTGAGAAAATACAATGAAGGTTCCTGCCTGACATTGTTAGGCTTCCAGACAGAAGGTGCTGCTACTCTGAAAAATGGATTCATGGCAAGTGTGGAATGAACATATTGTGACACTTGTAAAAGGGGAAATATTCACTGGCAAGGCTGCCCCCCCCCTTATACATGTAACCCTCATACACAAAGGTAGACCTGTGCATATCAAAAGCACTGGATGAAAATAGATTCCTGGACTTAAGAACATAAGAAGAGCCCTGCTAGGTCAGACCCCGAGTCCTGTCTAGTCCAGCATTCTGTTTCTCCGGTGGCCACCCAGCTGCCCCTGGAAAGACCACAGGCAGAACATGAGCGCAAGAGTGCTTGCAGAACCCTAAAATTAGGCCCCAAAGCTTCCAAGTCCTTGCCCAGTGTAATCTTAGCTTCAGGCATGAGTGACATTTTGCATGGCAGTTCTTAGCTTCTAAATAGGAAATCCTTGTGGTGTCCTCCTTAGGCAAGCTGTATCCTTGGGAGTCTTTCCAGCTGACCGAATAGACTCTGTAACCATGTGCTACCCTGAATTATATGTGAACATTGAATGTGTGCTATTTTGAGCCAGTAAGGTGACTACAAGGGAAACCCTGGAACTGTCATGCAAATTTGGAATATCAGCCGGCTGAACAAGGGCACCTTGGCATCTAATTGCTCTGGCTTTTCAGACTCCTTCTACAGTTTTGGCAAGGCTTGTGGATGGATCAGCCAGAATTTGGGAGAGGCTGGGAGGAGTGAGTGGAATGACAATGAAGTTTATGTTTGCTCAGCTAGCACTAGCAGACTTTCAGCACTCTGTGTATGCAATAGGTGGGGCTTCTTCTTCTGACTCATTGGAATGAATTGTTGTTATGTGCCTTCAAGTCAATTACGACTTATGGCAACCCTATGAATCAGCGACCTCCAATAGCATCTGTTGTGAACCACCCTGTTCAGATCTTGTAAGTTCAAGTCTGTGGCTTCCTTTATGGAATCAATCCATCTCTTGTTTGGCCTTCTTTTTCTACTCCCTTCTGTTTTTCCCAGCATTATTGTCTTTCCTAGTGAATCATGTCTTCTCATTATATGTCCAAAGTATGATAACCTCAGTTTCATCATTTTAGCTTCTAGTGATAGTTCTGGTTTAATTTGTTCTGACACCCAATTATTTGTCTTTTTCACAGTCCATGGTATGCCCAAAGCTCTCCTCCAACACCACATTTCAAATGAGTTGATTTTTCTCTTACCGGCTTTTTTCACTGTTCAACTTTCACATCCATACATAGAGATCGGGAATACCATGGTCTGAATGATCCTGACTTTAGTGTTCAGTGATACATCTTTGCATTTGAGGACCTTTTCTAGCTGCCCTCCCCAGTCGTAGCCTTCTTCTGATTTCTTAACTCCCTTTTGGTTAATTACTGTGCCAAGGTTATGATCATCCTTGACAAGTTCAATGTCCTCACTGTCAACTTTAAAATTACATAAATCTTCTGTTGTCATTACTTTAGTCTTCTTGACATTCAGTTGTAGTTCTGCTCTTGTGCTTTCCTCTAACTTTCATCAGCATTTGTTTCAAATCATTACTGGTTTCTGCTAGTAGTATGGTATCATCTGCATATCTTGAATTATTGATATTTCTCCCTCCAGTTTTCACACCTCCTTCATCATAGTCCAATGCTGCTTCCCGTATGATATGTTCTGTGTGTAGATTAAACAAGTAGGGTGATTAAAAAAATTAAATACCCAAGTTCCCCTGCCCCGCCCCAGTCTTCTGACCTGGTGTCATGCTCTTCTTTCCCAAAACGTGTGCTTGGTATTAGCAATTCACCTTCTGCACAAATCTGCCTGAACACCAAGTTCATCTTCGGATGCCCTTCTCCACATTTCTCCCCATCTTCTGTGGTTAGGCAGGTAGTGACCAAAAAGCAGGGGCGGAGAAGCTTTTTCAAAGGTTCAGTCATGGGCAAGCTTCTGGGAGCTGCATGCAGTAGAAGGTGGAGCCAGAAACAGAAGTGGGTGGAGCAACAGGTGTGACTCATCCCTTTGTTCAACAAGCTATGTTCCAGTCATGTGAAAATCAGAGGTTTCTATACACATACAGAACCTCCATCCAGGCAAGTAAGAGGCATTGTCAGAGTTGAGGGCCATGTTAAATCTGGGGGGGGGGAAAGCAGCCACAGGGAGCACAGAGCTGGGCTGGGAAAGGTGTATGGCCTAGGGAGAGTCATGAGGGCCACAAAGAGAGGGTTGGAGGGCCGCATTCAGCCCCAGGCTTGAGGTGGTCCCTCACCTTTTGAACTCTGCCACCAGGGAGCCTTACCTGGTACTTATCTTTTCTGTCTTTTTTTTGTCACAAAGTGAAGACTTTAAAAAAGAAAAAAATTCCCAGGCTTTTGAAAGCACTGTCTGAACTGGTTTCTTGAACTGCCCTGAGAGTAGCGATACCAAAGGGATGGGGGTATATCTTTTACAAATAGTGATAAGGGATCGTGGGTTGGACAGGAGAGGGTTAATAGAACTGGAGACTGCCTTGATAGTCCTGGCAAAGTTGTCAAGCACCTTTCCTTTGTTAGGGAGATTGGCTGGGCCTCAATGGCTGAAAAGTATTTGGAGACTCCATTGGAAGGCAAGAGCCATTTTGGCAAACAGGCATCTCTTTTTCTCCCCACTCTCTCCCCATCCCCATTAGATATGATGTAATCCATCTGCAGATTGCAGGTTGGAATGAGACAGAGTGCTAACCGCTTTACGGGATGCTGGCTGTCTCCATAGAGACCTGATGTAGGACTAGTGGACTCTTCTGCCCCATGGAGTGCCTAAGCTGTGTGCCTCCACCTGTGTTCAACACGTGTGAATACAAATCTCACAAAATGCCAGTAAGCCTTCAATGGCCACCTTTGCAAGACAGCCAAACCTAGGTATGCATCGTGCCGCTGGGACTTATCACCGCTTCAGAAAGTGGGCTTTCCATAGTCGTTGGGTTGGCCACTGTAGGAACAGAATGCTGACCAGAAAGATCTTGAGGTCTGATTCAAGAGGGCTCTTATTATGTTCTTAACTGAGGTGTGTGTAACCATATAATGGGTTTACAACTGGAAGAAATGGCCCCAACAAGGTAATGTTTAGTTCTGGACTGGAAGGGCAGTATGAGTGGCTTTAATACTTGGAATAATTTCTGTTCTTGGCAAGAGAAGGAGTTCGATAAATGTCCTTTCCAAATGTGACATTTGTTGTAGCTTCTGGCTATCTGCAAGTGATAAGTGCATTATGCCTGCCTGCCTGCCTAGCATGAAATTCACATTGAGGGGATCCCTATGGAGCAACAGGAGTAGTTCAGTCTCAGTCAAATTGTGTTATTGTTTGATAACATTCAAATAGTTAATGCAGATAGAGTGATGGCTGAGTTCTCTTTGGGGAAAGTGGTTGCATACTGGCAGTGGGAAGGGCCCAAGCACACCATCCATACTCTTGGCTTCCTTGCTGTGGGCTGAGAAAGAGCACCCCCCCTTCTTAGGACACAGCAAGGCAAAGCAACAAGCTGACAACGCAAGAAGAGAGCAATCGCTTCCTGCATCACCAGCTTGGCCCCACCCCTCTGCAGCCCCAGATCACCACCTCATTTTCAGCACTTCACAGGTGACCACAGTGGCTAAGACAGAGTTGGGGAGCCCCAGGTCTGGGGGGTCATATGTGGCCCTCCAAGCATCTCTGTCTAGCTCTTGGAACTCTCCCCAAGGATTACAGCCTCCCTGTCCACACCCTCTGCTGGCCATGCTTCACACCTTCTGTGAGTGCTTTTGCTTGGCTGGAGTGTGTCCTTGAATTCTTATGCCTCTTGCTTGCCTGGGTGGAGGGCAGAAATTAGCCTATTATAGAAAAGCAAAATTTCCATTTATTGCTGGCCCTCCCCATCACTGGCATCTGGCCCCCGTAAGGTTGCCTAGAAGGAAATGCGGCTGTTGGGCTGAAAAAAGTTCCCCAACGCTGTGACAGGAGGGCAGTGGAAGGAGAGGAATGGGGTGTGGCCTGTAAAGAGTGCCGGGGCCTGGTGGGCTAGATTTGGCTCATGGTCCAGAAATTCTTCATCTTGGTCATCAGCAAAATCTCCTGTCGCATGCTAATGTTGACTTTTTGCTCTTCTAAAATTCTTCTCTGCCCCAAACAGGTAGATCCCTATTAGTATTCTCAATTACAGATCTGTAGATTGGTGTGGGGAAAGGAGCGATTTGGTCAAGGCCACTTGGGCTGATTTAGATATTTATTACATAGTCATTAAACTCCGCCCCTAAGTGTGTGCACAGTAGGGGACTACAGCCAGTTCTGGCTCTCTGGAGACTTTACTTGTATAATAGAAGTGTTTTTGAATAGCTGTTTGTCATGTACATACTTTACATGACAAACAATTAAAGTGAATCCTTAAGGGCTTTTTCGCATACATATATACCAAAACCCCCACCACCCTCCCTAGTGTATGAGGAGGCTTTCAAGGAGCCTGTGGCTGAACTGAGATCTGCACCCAAGCCTAAACCCAATAATCTGTTTTCTAGACCCGCTGGTCTCAAGCCCCCCTGTGGAAATGTCTTCCCCAGCTCAGTCTTGCATAGAAACGACTTTATGAATTGTACAGTTTCCTTCAAGCAGCTTGCTTCGTAAGTGAGATGCATGCACTTAGGAAGGAATGGTTACATACCATGGGGTTTTTTGGTAGATTTCCTTGCGTCCAACCCTTTGTCTGGCAATACTAACTGTATATAGAATTGGGCATTGAGACTGATGTGGGTTGGAAGTTGCCAGGTGTGACAGCTTGGCCAAAAGGTATGTTCTAGGTCAGGGGACTTTTCCCAGGCCACGCCCTCTCCCCAGCCCATTCCCCTCACCAACCCTGCTTCACACCCTCCTTGAGTGATTTTGCATGGCTAAAAAGTGTCCTTGAACTCTGATAATACCTCTTGCTTCCCTGGATGGAGGATAGAGAGGGGTGTGCGAGTGAATGTAAAACCTAGCCTACTGTACGAAGGTAAAATTTACATATGTTGCTCCGCCCACTCTTGTTTCTGACCCTGCCCATCTCCAGCACGTGGCCCCCAGAAAGTTACCGAGAAAGGAATGTGGCCCCGGGGCTGAAAAATGTTCACCACCACTGTTCTAGGCTGTGTACATTCTTTGTATCCATAGGCATGTGGAACTGGCCTTCATTAGAATCTTTACATTAATTTAATAATAAAACAGTTGGGAATGTGTGAGCAGTATCTTCTGAAAGTCAGAAACCAGAGAAGTACTAACTAGGTAAGGAGTGGAGTGAGGCGTTAGTGCCTATTCCACATTAATTTCTCTCTCTTGCCTTTCCTTTTTCTGCCTCAGAAGTGTCAGATTATGTAAACTAAAGAAGAAGCTTGATGACTTTTATTTATTTTTGATGCATAGTTCAGAGTTTTATGAAAAAGAGCACGTGGAAACCTTGAGTTCAGAGGACGTTTGAATTCCTGGGCCGGAATTTTTCTAGGCTTTTTAAAAGAAAAGCTTCAAAAAAGGTTTAGGCTTTGGTGAAAGAAAAGATGAGATTATTAATCTAGTCTTTGTGAGAATTACTCAGCAGAGAAAAGTTGGGTATTGTCCCAAGATGAGTTTTTTCTTAAAAGATTCTGGGACTTGGTGATATCTGAGACACCAGAATTCTGCTCTTAATTAACTGGAAACAAAATGTAGCTTTCCAATCTTTTGGTTACAGAATTCTTGCAGCACTTCACCAAACTGGTTCAGATATCATGTTCTCAGTTCAACAAATCTTGATATGAGCATTCCTTTCAAATAAGGATTGCAAGCCGCAGTTTCCCGGTTCAGGTGTTATGGCAAACTGTGAAAGTCTTGTATCAAAGTTAGGTGCGCGAGGGTAGGCGGGGACCATTTACTCTATCATATTGCAGTAGAATTAGAAGAATCATCTGCACAAAAAGCCTACAACAATTAATGTTTTAAACAGTAAACAACGTTGGAATGCTATGCTTTTTGATTTGATGTTTTTACTGCTTTGTTATTCTGAAAATCCTTTGTTTCTTCCCTTTTTATAAAGCTTTTAAAAGTGGGACATAATGGCCATGCTCATACATAATGATAAGCCAGACTTCCTGATTTAGTGTGGTTTAGCATGAACAAGTAGCATGAACAAGCACTACCCAATAGCTCTGCTTTGCTTCTCCGGTAGCATGAACAGTTTAAACAAACAGGAAGCCTTGTCTTCTCATTCCATCCAAACCTAGGTTGGCTTGCTGATTGTGGCAGCAAACCATGGTCCTTCATTCTGACATAATAAGAAACCAAGGCTTTCTGTTTTGCTGAAGCTGTTTGCACCAGGGGAGAACTGAAGTGGGAATGATCATGCAGCGCACATCAACATATTTCTTGTTTCTGCTAAACAGTTCTGTGGAGTCGGTATGCCAAACCTTTGACTCTGACTCCGACTCCTCTATTTTTCTACTGTCCTACTCCGACTCCGACTCAACCCAAAATTGCTTCCAACTCCACAGCCCTGGAAAGGGCTGTAAATGTCTTTTTAAATGGGAAGCTGTCATAGGAGCATTTTTATCGCTGCCTGAATATGCGCTGATCTTGGCATCACAGCATTTGTCTTCATCTGGGTCCTATGTCATACACTGACACACAAAATGTTTTCCATCTTGAGTTATGATGAAATGGTCAAATACAGCTGACTTCATGGGAAGCTTCTTTGACATTTTGAATTTATATTTTTAAAAATTTGTCAATCAAAATTTATTTTGAAGTCAGTACATTTCTACCGACTCCTACTCCACCCAAAATTGCTTCCGACTCCACAGCCCTGCTGCTAAATCACGATAAGCTAGAAAATCTGGTTTACCATTACAAGCAAATGCTGCCACTCTCCAGATTGGTCCCCAACATGATCCATATTTCCATGCACAAAGGACTTCCATTCATTTTTTGGGAAAAGAGATTGCTCCTTGCATATGTTGAGAATGGATTTGTGTAAGCTGAGCGTTCCCTGATCGTAAAAGAGAACAGGAGTAGGAAAAAAAACTTGTTTAAGCAGAGCTTCCCTAGATTAAGCCTCTGTATTCAGCAAGTACTGACCATATTCAGGATCTCAGAAAAGTCTTGCAAATTCAGATTTGATTGTGCTGACAGGTTTCTCTCCTCTTTGAGGCAGAGGTTGTATCAAAGGTTCCTGCTTAAGGAACTGGTGGGTTTCAACCAGCGCTTTTATCAGGAGGGCGGCAAAAAATTGTAAAATTTCCTGAGACACAAATAATGTTTATGCCCTGGGATACATTCCGCTCTCTTCATTTACGGAGGCTGTAGAGTTCTGCTCTGTGATCCCCCCCTTTTAAAAAATAATAATGAGGTGGGTGGGATACAGAACAGAGGGAATCAATGCAACATTGTCCAGGCATCTCTCTTGGAGCATGGCTATTCTAAAGAAACAAACTTGTTTAAGGATGCAATCCTGTACCTGGAGTTAGGCCTGCTAAGAAACTTCAGGAATTTGCAGAAGCCCTGGAACACCAGCGCAGTACCAGATACACTGCAGGTTTGATGGCTCTGCTGGTGGAACTCCCACAATATGCCAGTGGATTAATTCTGCCAGTGAAGGTATGCTGTTGGCACAGTCAAATTAGGATGGAAGTGTGAGTTGGCTTAAGGGAGGAGCATGCTTATGCCAAATTCTATACCTCCTCAATTCATGGCTGGACCCTTTTGAAGGTGGAACTTTACACCAGCCCAAGACCTGGTACAAGAAGGTGCCCTTCCATTGACTTCAGTGGATGAGGAAAAAAAAATTAAAACTAGCCCACCACCTCCCTGACATGAAGTTTTTTCTTCACCAGGTATCCCAAAGGTGAGCTGAGGCATTTTCTCTCTCAAACTCCTGCTTCCTAACCCCATGCCCTATGCAGTGAGCCTCTGGATGATACTGCTGCCTGTGTGTGTCTGCATGTTTGGCCTTCTTAGCTCTCTCTCTCTATCCGTCTCTTTGTCTGCCTGGCAAAAGTCTTTTTCTCCCTGGATGGGTCTCGAACCCTTTCCCCAGGAGAGCTGCGTGTGCTCAGTGCAGGCCTCCTACCCAAGAAGCTATGTGGGTGATATCTAGTGTGTCTTTTCCTTCCTCCCCTTTATGTGTGGTGCTTCGAGGTAGTGCTTGTGAAGAACACATGGCGGGGCTGCCAACTTTTTGGGGCGAGAGGGCACGTTTCAGATTTTGAGAGTGTGCAGGGGCATCAGTCACAAAGTGGCTTCCTTGGGGTCGTGGCATAACACAAAATTAGAGGGTAATCATAGCGAAGCTTTTCCTATAATTGTATATCCATGTTAGAAAAGACTTGACATGTTGAATTTCTGCATTGGTTATTTTAAAAAAAAAATGGTTTAAAAACATATTAAAAACCAATTCCAACACAGAAGCAGACTGGGATAAGGTCTCAACTTAAAAGGCTTGTTGAAAGAGGCTTGTTGAAGCTTGTTTCTGGTGTACTTCTACATATATGCAATCTAGATGGAAAAGAGAATTGTCAATGAAATTGTCGTATTTGGGTTTTTCTATTCCCACTATTATGGCATTAGGTTTTACTCAAGCCAAAAAGGCTGTCTCCCAGTGAATCATGGACATTGATTTACAAACTCATTTGAGCTTTGCCACACTCTATTGTAACTATGGAGATTATGCGAGAAAGTTTATAACAACAAATTATATGAGAAATTTGTTAATTCCTAAGTATAGAAAAGCTTTCACACTTGCTAGACTCAATGTTTTACCTTCTGTGCTTTTAGAAGGTAGATTTAGTAAGGTGCCAGTACAGGAGCGCTTATGCCCCTGTGATATGGGAAACGTGGAAACTGCTGCTCATGTGTTGCTGTATTGTCTTTTTTATCGAGACTCCCAATTTGATCTTATTAACCCAATTCTTCAAAAAATCCCCGGGAGGTCTGATGCATTTTATTTAGAATATTTACTCTCAGCTTCTGTGCTTCAGCTGTTACCTGTAGGAGAGTGATGACGGCAAATAACAATAATAGATAATCTGGGGGGGGGTATTGCACATTGATGTGTGTGGTTAAGGTGTTGGGCTATGACCTGGGAGACCAGGGTTCAAATCCCCACATAGCCATGAAGCTCACTGGGTGACCTTGGGCCAGTCATTGCCTCTCAGCCTCATGAAAACCCTATACATAGGGTCGCCATAAGTCAGAATCGACTTGAAGGCAGTACACAGTGCCATATTATCTCATGCGGCTGCTGTTTGTTTCCTTCTCTGTATTATATTGATATGTTTTATCATTTTATTGTTTTAATATTTTCTAGTGCTGGTCTTTGACTGTAATAATAAATGATTGATTGATAAAAGATTGATTGCAGCTGAGGAGGGTGAAATCAGTGGGCCATTCTGTCAGCCTAGTGGTGGCACATCTCTGGACCTGGGGTAATGCAAGTGAAGGGATTGCTGAGCCTGTCAACTACTGAATTAAAGAAGCCATTGTTTTCATGGTTGCGCCAGTCCAAATATAAGTGAGAAAGGAAAGCAACATTGCCTTCTGTACGTTTCCTTGTTATTGCTCCCTCTTGTAAAGGTATTAGATTAATCCAGCCTTCATCAACCTGGTGCCATCCAGATGTTTTGTACTACAACTCTCATCATCCCCTGTCTGCATGTTCTTGGGGTTGTATTCAACTAAATCCTACTCAGAGCAGACCCATTGAAATTAATGAACCTACCTATTAATTTCAGCTGATCTGTTCTGAGTAGGGCTAGCATCGAATACTTAACTTGAATTGAATGGAATATTTCCAGAATCGATCTTTTCTCCAGGAACATTTTGGAGTACACCATCAGTTAGGGAAACCAGCTTGGCTATCCTTTCATAATCCCCAAATTTCTTTTAGCCCATTTGGCACGGGCTAGTAGTCCATTAATGCATAAAAAAGTGAAACTAGCGCTTCATTTAAAGACAATAGTGTATTACTTTCCTCCTTTTGTTTTTAGTGATAATAAGTTCCTTAAAATGTATTAAAGATCTAAGTGCACTGTGTTCTCTCAGCCTGTGTGATCAAGTATGACCTAATTTGTAAATATTGATAAAGCTGAAGTCTCTTTCCATTCAGCACTGTAATTTCTGCAAAAGAAAGTAATTCTGTTATCTGTAATTAAATCCATGTTACTTTGATTCTAGACCCTAAAAAAATAAAAATGGTCATTGTAAAAAGGAGGCAAGTGGAGTGACATCTGGTCTTGAAACAAATTTGAAATTGTCCCATGTTTGTTAAAGTGGAACTTGACTGTCCTGTGTTCTTCATTGCCTTATCTGCAACTCCTCAGTCTAGTGCTCAGTGGTGGAGTTAGGTCAGGCTATGGAGCACCTGCGGCCCTCAGAAGTTGTTTGACTCCAATTCCAAATTGGTTGCTAGTTCATTTCCAGGCCTAGTTTAAGGTGCTCACGTTAGTGTTTAAAGCCCAAATGTCTGAAAGATCGCATCATTCACTACAGACCCTCTCGGGTGTTGAGATCAGCAGAGGGGGGCCCCTTGGTAGTTCTGCCGCTCTTGGAAGTTTGGGTGTTGATGGCCTGGGAGAGGACATTCTCTGTGGCAGCCCCTAAGCTGTGGAACTCCCTCCCCATCAAGGTGCGCCTGGCATCTTCATTGGACAACGTATGTCGAATGCTGAAGACTCAACTCTCTATCCTGGCCTTCGACATCTGAGATGTATATTATTAGGACCCACCCTATTTTCTGTTACGTTGTTTAGGCTGTTTTTAACTGTTTTTAATTATGTGTTTTAAAACTGTTGTAACCTGCCCTGGGACCATTGGGTGAAGGACAGGTGGTGGTGGTGGTGGTGGTGGTGGTGGTGATGATAATTTGTTTTCATTATTGTCATTATCAATAATAATAACAACTCCCAGCAGCTTCAGCCAGCATTGGCAATGTTGAGAGATGGTGGGAGTTGGAGTCCAACAACATCTAGACAGAATCTGTACACCTGAGTTAGGTTCTTTTAGACTGTGGATTCAATAGTCTTGGCGGGGAGCTCTCTGTAGATTGTGATATGTATTAACTGAGGCCCTCTTGAGGCATTCAAAAGGAACACGTGATTACTCAGACATGGTAGAGGGAGCAGGTGTTGCCCCTGCTCCCCCCCCCAGTGTCCCTGCATGTCTGACCCATCCCCAGTCTTTCCAAGCTGAGTGTGAAGGTCTGAAGGAGGCTTTTGAGTGCATTCATCCAAACATGCTTAGAAGCCTCCTATCAATCAGGAACCCTGTGTTATCAGAGGTTTCAATTGCAAGATGGCTTTTAAACACATTCCACTGAATGCGTTTAGAATCCCCCTTTGGATCTTCCTGCTTGACGTGGAAAGACTAAAGGTGGAACAGGTATGTTCAGCATTCCCTGTTGATCTCCCGATGTCACCTGACGTATCTGAGTAGCATCAATTGATTGGCAGGTGGGTCTTGATTTTAAAAAATGGACTCGTAGGCCAAATTTGACCCCCTGGTGGGCCAGATGTTCCCCACCCCTTGGCTAGATAGACCATTGGCCTGCAGTGGCTGCACCTGCAGTGTTAAATTTTGAGATTGTGTGAGAGAAGCTGACTGAATGGTTAATTCTCCACATCAGGAGGCTGCTGGTGAAAGTAACCATGTCGTCTCCACTCCCCGCCACACACGGTATTAATATTCTTACATAACTGATGTGGAAAAGAGCCATTGGGGAACATTGTGGTGTAGTGTTGAGTGTCTGACTAGGACCTAGGGTTATAGCTTATACCAAATCAGGATGTTGGTCCATCTAGCTCAGTACTGTCTACACTGACTGGCAGCAGCATTTCAGGCAGGGTGTCTCCTAGTCCTGCCTGGAGATGCCAGGGGTTGAACCTGGGACCTTCTGTAAGCAAGGCAGATGTTCTGCCACTGAGCTACAACCCTTCCCCCAAGAGAGGGGAGAGCAGGGTTCAAATCACCACTCACCCATGAACCTCCCTGGGTGACCTTGAGCCAGTCACTGCCTCTCAGCCTAAGCTACCTCACAGGATGATTGTGAGGATGAAATGAGAATGGGGAGAACCATATACATCACGTTGAGGTCCTTGGAGGAAAGTGGCATATAATTGTAATAAATAACAGCTGTAATAGTGCTTGCATGGCATTCAGTTTCCTAGATCATGACAGTCCAAGGCATCTTCATTCCATGTTTTAATTTGTGTGCGTACAGATAGAGTTGTAGAAACATATGACAGTTAAAAATATATCTAAAAAATAAGGAAATAACAAAATTAGAGAATCCACTTCACATTTAATATTAGGAGATAATATCAGCAAAGAACAATGAAAGATCAGTTCAGCAATTAGAATAGATCATTAAATGAGAAACAGCCAAGACAACATCAGCAAAATACAATATATGAAATGCCACAGACTCTGCAAAATTGCAGGGTTGGTATACATGCAGTTTTAGTTATACTTTATATAATGTTCATTTCCCTCCTTTTCAGTTTACTTTAAGATTCTGCATGTAGGAAATATTATAGAAATCATGTAATGCCTTAAAAGAGAGAGCTGTATTTCAGTGGGAGTCCTTTGAATTCAGAATCACTGGTGTTTTGTGAAGCTTTTAGCTTATGACAGTAGCACTGTGTGAGGTCTTCGCTGTTCTTGTCTTGGACCTTAAAACCAAGGAAATGATTGAACTTCCTAGCTTTTTGAAGGTGGTTTAAAACAAGAAAGAGTGGCTTGCTTTTATTTTTGCAAAAATGCACACCTTTTAAGTTTTTTAGATTTTTTTTTTAAAAACTCACCTTGCTATATGATCCCCTGAACATCCCTGCCTGCCTTCATTTTTTTTTCTTTCTTTCCTGGGGAGAAGCACTGATTGGAGTTGCTTGTGGGAAAGAAGAAGAAAACCCCACCAAGGGGTTACATATTTCAATCTGTATGCCACTTTTCCACACAAATGTGCCCAAAGTGGCTTACAACACAATAGAAACAAATTATATCAGCACATCATTAGAATAAGTCTAAAGCTAGTTCCTTTCAAAACATAATATGACAATTCAGATAAATAATTCATTTTGACAATATGGACATAGCATATTCAATTCATTCATTATAATGTGTCAATCATTAAAATGCATCAGTTGATATCAGTTGGTTAAAATATATAAACCAGCATCAGATTTATATACAGGTACAGCTCTCCACGAATCTGAGGTAGCAATGACAGGGGTGTGTGTGTGAGAGAGAAGTTACTCATATCTCCTACAATGGAGGGGACGTGTCTGGCTGTCTCTCTTGCACCCGCCCACATGCGTGCAACGCACGGACACAGAAAACTTTATGCCATAATAGTCACATCAGTGAATGTAAATCAATCCCAGCTGTACAGTTTTTTTTTTTCAATTAATTTTTATTCTAATTTTCAAAACCAAAATAATACAAAAAGAAAACATCACAAATCAATAACTAATACAATACAAAAAAAATACATATATATAAAAATATTGACTTCCGATTTGTCATAGTTCAGCTATAAATCTATAATATATAACAAACCTATCTCTTAATAGATTATAAAATCACCTTCCTCCAGCGGTTATCTTAGTTGGTTTCAAATCTCATTAACATCATATCATTTTAATATTCCACAAGAAAGAGAAGTTTCCAATCCTTGAGATATATATCAATCAATTTTTTTTCTAAATAAACATGCCAATTAATCCAGCTCATCAAATCTACTAAATCCAGTAATTTCAAAACACTATAATTCAACTATAAATCTATAATATATAACAGACCTATCTCTTAATAGATTATAAAATCACCTTCCTCCAGCAGTTATCTTAGTTGGTTTCAAATCTCATTAACATCATATCATTTTAATCTTCCACAAAAAGTCAAAGAGAAGTTTCCAATCCTTGAGATATATGTCAATCAATTTTTTTTCTAAATAAACATGTCAATTAATCCAACTCATCAAATCTACTGAGTCCAGTAGTTTCAAATCGCTCTTCTGTCATTATCCATATTGGGTCCATCTTCCATCTTTACGCACCCAAAAATCTTGCTGTCATAGTCATATAATAAAAGTCTGATAGGAATTTCCTCCATCACAGATATTTTCTTACCATCAAATCCAAACGTAACACTGAAGTATTGTTTCAAAGCCGCATCTCTGCTCCTCTTTTCCACATGATACACTAGTACATTTCTTGAAGGTTTTTCCATTGACACAAAACAGGGATTAATTCTATTAACTTTCTCCATTTCAAGTTCCATGAAATCCTTCCAGTCCAGGAATTTTTTTGAACCGATAATATCTTTATCTCCAATCTCTTCAATTCCTTCAGAGACAGCGCTGTATTCCAAACTGTAATATTTATCTCCAGGATCCGTCACAACCAGGAAATCCAAATCTTTTTTCATGTCCATATTTAAGCCAATCTCCATAGATTGAACCTTGCCTTTAATTTCTCTTTCATCCTTTTTTTGTTTTCCAGATCTATCTTTATTCTCCTTTCTCATAGAATCCTGAGTTTCTTTCAGCTCCTGTCTCATTTCATGAAATTCAGTTCTCCACGCTTGTCTATTATTTCTCAGTTCTTGTTTTATTGAGTTAATCCCATCCATTATTTTCTGAAGCATGTCTAGAAATAAAGTCCCTTCTTGTACATCCATGATCTTCTTAATTGCCATTCTTAAAACCAAAAGAACAAAACTCCTTCAATTTTCAATGTCCCAAGCAAAGAGCAGTTTATTTCTTTATCCAGTTACAAAGGAGTTAATCTTTCCAACCAACTAACGTCACACGCTAGACAGTCCTTATCTCTTAAATGTCCAGAAGTGCAAAAACAGCTTTTAGTTCACAGCGTTCAAATAACTAGTAGCAGAGAGAATGAGCAGATTCGTCAACAACAAAAAAAAAAGTAGATCAGAAAAAATAGTCCCTTATATATATTACACAAAAGTCTTGTAAATCAAAAAGATTTCTTATCTCTCCCAGTCAGAAAGCTCTCATCCGTTGTAATCTTTAAAACGCAATTTTCCATGTCAGCTTTTTGCAATAAAAAAAAAGATAAGCTATTTATATTTTCTTCCCCCTTAGTTCCGTAAATAAAGAAGGAAAGTCTTACCTCATCTAGGTTATCTTAATTGCTGTTACTTTGACTAATCTCTTTAGCTATATAGATAAGAAAGTGATAAATGTAGACAGGAGGTTTGCCTGCTAGTCTGTTAAAAAAAACGGGTCACTTATCCAGCTGAGCTAGCATAAAATCCTCGCTCTGTCTGAACTGCTGGAAGACAGACAATTCTGACGAATTCCAGGCTCCAACAATCGAAACAAAACTATGTGGCAGATCTCACGCTTCTTCCTTATCCGGAAGAAATCATCCCCAGTCAGAAAAATCCCTTCTGACTGAATTTAAAAGTGGATAAGTTTCATCCAAGACGGGAGCCCGTCTCAGAGGCAGCACAGGCGGAGGGATCCTCCAATCCCAGCTGTACAGTTAAGCATAACTGTGTAAACCTCCATGGGCTTCTAACATCTCTTTTTGTTTTTCTGTCTTTGTACGGTCTACTCTGACTGGCAGCTCTTTAAGCATTTCCCATCCATGTTGCAGTTCTTCCCCAAGTGTGGTACCTGATCATCTTTTAAGATGTTGAGGATTGTTTGCTGAGCTCCTCTGTGTGCAAAGCATGTAGCAACACATTTGGATGCTTTTAAGTATATTTGCTGCTAGTATGGGGTAGAAGTGTGTATTTTTTTGGTTTGTTTTTGCTTAAAAGTGGATTGCTTTATTTTCCCCTTGTTAATTAATATGTTGTTGTTTTGTGCCTCCAAGTTGACTACGACTTATGGCAACCCTATGAATCAATGACCTCCAAGAGCATCTGTCATGAACCACCCTGTTCAGATCTTGTAAGTTCAGGTCTGCGGCTTCCTTTATGGAATCAATCCATCTCTTGTTTGGCCTTCCTCTTTTTCTACTTGCTTTTGTTTTTCCCAGCTTGATTGTCTTTTCTAGTGAATCCTGTCTTCTCATTATGTGTCCAGAGTATGATAACCTCAGTTTCATCATTTTAGCTTCTAGTGATAGTTCTGGTTTAATTTGTTCTCACACCCAATTATTCGTCTTTTTCGCAGTCCATGGTATGCATAAAGCTCTCCTCCACCACCATATTTCAAAGGAGTTGATTTTTCTCTTATCCGCTTTTTTCACTGTTCAACTTTCACATCCATACATAGAGATCAGAAATACCATGGTCTGAATGATCCTGACTTTAGTGTTCAGTGATACAGTTAATTAATATTCTGTTTATAAATTTTATATTGATTTTTAGAACCACTGAATGGCACTGTTTTTCTTGAACACTGAAAGCCTGTATGTTAATGATAGCATTACTATTGTCAGATGTTTCATATTGTTTGCTTTTTGCTATTCTGTTAAGCCATTTGGATTTCCTCTTGCAGGGAAAAGCAGGTTGCAAATGATGATATACTATATTGCTAAGCTCTGGCCTCTTCCCTGAGGTAGACAGCTGTGCCAGCAGTTGGTTTTTCTGGTATGCGCAACTGTGAGTTTGGTTGCGGAGCAGCTCTTGGTCATAGCTGAAGTGACAGAGTCCACTTTGGTCTTGCTGGGAAGAAAAGATTAATAGGAAACCTTAAGATTTTACATCCCTACATCTCATCTCAGGGAGGCTGTTGGCAAAGCTAACTTAAGTTTAAGGTTCTGTGAGCTAATATTGCTGTTTGTGCCCTGCACTGAAAAACTGGACCATAGAGGTTGGGGAGACTCTTCCTGCCTTGCACTGCCTAGTAAACTTCCTTCTGAGCTGTAATTGTGTGGGCATGCAATACAATATTCCATCATTGCTTTGGAGTGACTCAGGACATGTACAGATATTCCCACTTGACCGTTCTTCTGCCTGGCATGAAATTGTTATATGTATTTTAAAGCTTATTATTGTGTCGTCCTTGTCCTATGAAGCCTGGTTGCCTTAGATACCGTGGATTTGTAACTAGGGCAACTAGACGTAACTGACAAAAATGGAGAAAGCAATGATGAATTTTCTGCCATTTTCTGAAATCAACTTTGAATAAGATGCTTGTTGAGGAAGAACTGAGGGGCAATTGTCCATTCACCTCCATCTGCTCGTCCCCGAGACCTTTGTGCATCTATGCTTGTTCAGTCCACGTTGCAGCACTTTTTGGAGCTACCTCTTCCTTTGTGGGCTGGCACCTTTGCCCTCCCTACTTTTTAAAAAAAGGACCAAGGTTTCAGTGTTGCGATGTGGGCTACTTAAAGGTCATACTCAGTGAAGTCGTCCCGTTGGGGTAAGGATTTCTGCTATGCGCAACAAACCTTCCTCTCCCTCAGCCCTGCTCTGGAGGGATGGGGGGAAACCCACAACTGACCAAGCTATTTGCATTCCACTGGTCAATCCTACGCCAAGGTTCGCTATTCAGGGAGCTGTGTCTGACTGTACAGCTCTCTGTCACCACCTGATCTCAAACTCGTAGCATCACGGTGGCAAATTGGGCTTTGCCACTGCCTCCTTGGTAACCACGATGCATCCTCCGCAGCCTCGGAAGAACAGTGGAGTTTGAAAGGGTGCCAGGGGTCAGAACTGTGGGTGTATGCCGTGCTTTGGGTTTCCTTGCAGCTAAGGCCACACAAAAACAGCAGGAATAGCTTTATTGCTTTTAGGAATAGCCCCCCCTTCCAATTGTAGTGTTGTAATTGTTAGTGCCATTTGGGATTATTTTCTGTGTATTCTTTAGGCTACAACAGTTATGTAAATTTGTATATGCAGAGCAGTCTGAGATGGGTGTGTGCCAGTGTGTGTGTTTATCTAAGTGGCAGGCTTTTACCTTGCATTAGGATCGCTGAGACTTAAGACTTAGTAAAATAAGAAAAGCTACTTTATTTATAGAAATACATAGTAGATAGGAAAGGCATACCTAGTTCTAACTAACTAACAAAGTTGGAGGCGCAATGCCCAGATTTGGGTATTGCTCTCATGACTCAGGAGAGAGAGCAAAGACAAAGATGTCTCCTGTCTCCGCGGACAGTCGAAGAAGAAAGGGCAGAAGGAGGAGGGGCAGATAAGCTTCCCTAAGCAAATCAGTTTACAAGGAAGGAAGTTAGTCAGAGCATAGCACAGGTGGACTACCTTCAAGTCAATCCCGACTTATGGCAACCCTGTGAATAGGGTTTTCATGGTAAGCGGTATTCAGAGGTGGTTTACCGTTGCCTTTCTCTGAGGCTGAGAGGCAGTGACTGGGCGAAGGTCACCAGTGAGCTTCTTGGCTGTGTGGGGATTTGAACCCTGGTCTCCCAGGTAGTAGTCCAACACTCTAACCACTATGCCACACTGGCTCTGTGTAGCACAGGTAAAGGTAGGTAAGCCTAGCCAGCTGGTCCTTCTGGAACACAAACAAAAGAACCCCAAACAGGAGTTGCTCTTGCCCCACTTCCAACAACTACATGCTTCCTCCCTCCCCCTCTTTCTCTCTAGAACAAAGCCTGAAGGCTGAGGCTTTGTGCACTGCAGAGAATATATAGGAATATTTACTGTTTTTGTTTTTACCATTGGCAAAGAGCTGGGCTAGGCAATTTGAGAGATTTCCTTACCCAGGAATCTAGATTCCTATTAAGCCATCTTCTGCCTGAATTAGCACAGCTGGGTTCTTCTGCCTTGACTCCCTGCGCTGGATGAGACTAGTGAGTGAGACTAAATGCTCTCAGCTGGCACTGTCAGCAGTGATGGGGTGGTGGGGTTTTTTTGGACAGGGGTTATATTTTTCCAGAATCCCTCAACAAACTGGTTTCTTGCAGCAGGAACACTGATGTGCTTCTAATGTTAAATGCAAAGCCAAAAAAAAAGGGGGGGGGAGGGAAGAACCCTGAAATGTAACAGCCAGAATGGCAGCTCCTCCCTGGCAAAGAAGCCATGATGGTTTGCAGGAGGCCATGCTGAATGTCGGGGACTGTGAGTGATTGCTGTGCATGTTGCCGACTAGAAATAACCACTGAGGCAGCAGCTTTTTTACCCAAGCTCTGACAGGAGCATATGTTTCCAGTGAGAGAGAAGTGGTGACAGATGTCAAAAGGCTTGCAGTGGTGATATTTGTTTTTCTAAAGACCTGGCAGGGTTTCATGAAGCAATGCCGCCATGCACGGAGAAGGGAAATGCGCTCTTGTCTTGCGTTAGGAAGGAGTGCCGTTTCCACCCACTCCCCTCTGATTTAATAGAACTGTCTGTTGGACAGTTTCTTTGAACCAGTTAATGAGCCACAGATGGTGCAAGGATGCGCCTTCCTTGTTCATAACATGCCTTTCCTCCAGGGAACTCAAGGTGGAGTATGCAGTCCCACTCTCAGCCATATTGTCCTCGTAACAACCCTGTGTGGAAGGTTAAGCTGAGAAATAGTAACTGGCCCAAAGTGATCCAAGGTAGTTAGAGCACTTCATGGCTAAGTGGGAATTTGAATCCAGATCCTATTACTACTATGTATTTAGAATACTTACAAACTGCCCTCCTTCTCTGTAGAAACCAGGGCAGTATAACAAAGGTAGTTACTTGTGCTATAATAATACAAACCTTTGCATGCTAACTGAGCCTTCACTAGCTTGGTTCCCCAATGGTCGGGGAAGAGCCACAGCATATTTATTTATTTTATTATTTGATTTATACCCCGCCCTTCTTCCCATAGCTTAGTGGTAGAGCATCTGCTTTGCATGCAGAAAGTCCCAGGTTCAATCCCTGGCATCTCCAGTCCCCGGCTCAGAGAGAACCCTGCCTGGAACCCTGAAGAGCCACTGCCAGTCAGTGTAGACAGTTCTGAGCTAAATGGACCAATGGTCTGACTCTGTATAAGGCAGCTTCCTTTGTTCCCATGGTGCACTACAGACGTTTGGACTCCAACTCCCAGCAGCCCCAGCCAGCATGGCCTATGGCCAGGGAATTACGGCAGCTGTAGTCCAAAACGTCTGGTTGGGAAAGGTTGGTCTAACTACTACATCATACTGGCCTTCCCATACAACAGCATCACCTTTCATTCTTTTGCCTTGCAGCTGCTCCCCAAGCAGCATATTGGAGTTTGCATAGTTAAAAGGCATGGATGAGTAAGGTTGCCATGCACTGCATGTTAAAAAATTATGAAGGGCATCAGTGTTGGGAAAGACTCTGCGGGAGACCCTGGGAAGCTACTGCGAGATTGGACTAGATATGCCTTCCCCACCCTGGTGCCTTCCAGATTTTCTGGACTACATCCCCCATCCCGTCTTCCCTGCCCATTGGCAATGCTGGCTGGGGCTGATGGGAGCTGGCATCCAACAAATATTTGGAGGGCAGCAGGTTGTCAAAGGATGGACTAGATCAGCGTTTCCCAACTAGTGGGCCACCAGATGTTGTTGGACCACAATTCCCATCTTTCCTGACCATTGGCAATGCTGGCTGAGGCTGATGGGTTGTGGTCCAACAAAATCTGGTGGCCCACTAGTTGAGAAAGGCTGGACTAGATGGACTAATGGTCTGATCCAGTATAAGGCAGCTTCATATGTCCAAGAAGTCCCCTGTACCTTCTACAATGTTGCACAGGAAGAAATGCCACACTTAGCTAACTTTTTCTCTCTCTCTTTAAAAGATTACAGTAATGGGGAAAATGTACCTTTGGTGAAATTTCCTCTGTCGGCATTGAAGATAGAGAAACCCATTCAGGGTCTGGATGTGGCAGCCCTATTTATAAAGTCCGATCGAAAAAGCCTGTAAGCAAAGTGAATCTGTCTAAGATCGGATATAGCATGATTCTCCTGCTAGGGAGCTCTTGCCCTCGCTGCTGAATTCTAAATTCAGTCTGGTTTGTTTCTGGGCACAGTTCCACGATTGTAGGCCGTGTAGGGCTTTGTATCAGAAGGTTCATCTCCTCCTGTATGAGCCAGCCTGTTTACTGAGGTTATCATCCTAGACCAGGAATGGGGAACCTGTAGTCCAGCCCTCCAGATTTATTTATTTATTTATTATTTCAATTTATATACCGCCCTTAGCGAAATAGCTCTCAGAGCGGTGAACAAACAAAATAAAATACAATATATCATAATAAAAATACAAAAACATATACAAACAAACAACGAAAAGCACAGCAAAAACAAAATAAATACTACACAAATTAAAATACAGATTAAAAGATTTAAAAAGTTAAGATTAAAATGCCTGGGAGCATAAAAAGGTCTTTACCTGGCGCCGAAAAGATGGAAGTGTAGGCGCCAGGCGTACCTCTTCGGGGAGGCTGTTCCACAACTCGGGCCACCACAGAAAAGGCCCTAGATCTCGTAACCACCCTCCGGGCTTCCCGATGGGTTGGTACCCGGAGGAGGGCCTTAGATTCTGAACGAAGTGAACGGGTAGGTTCATAGCGAGAGAGGCGTTCCACAAGGTATTGAGGTCCCACGCCGTGTAAGGCTTTATAGGTCAAAACCAGCACCTTGAATCTCGCCCGGAAGCAAATAGGAAGCCAGTGCAGACGCGCCAGGACAGGTGTTATATGCGAAGACCGACTGGTCCTCGTCAATAATCTGGCAGCTGCGTTCTGCAACAGCTGAAGCTTCCGAACTGTCTTCAAGGGCAGCCCTACGTAGAGCGCATTACAGTAATCCAATCTTGAAGTTACCAGAGCGTGGACAACGGAGGCGAGGTCGTCCCTGTCCAGATAGGGGCGTAGTTGGGCTACCAGACGAAGATGGTAAAACACATTCCGTGCCACCGAGGCCACTTGGGCCTCGAGAGACAAGGAAGAGTCGAGAAGAACCCCCAAACTACGTACCTGTTCTTGGACTCCAACTTCCATCATCCCTAACCATTGGCTGTGCTGGCTGGAGCTGATGCAAGTTGGAGTCGAAAAACTTCTGGCAGGGGGAAAACACACAACTGACCAAGCCATTTACATTCCACTGGTCAATGCTCCGCCCAGGTTTGCTATTCAGGGAGCTGTGACTCTGCTGCCGCCTGATCTCAAACTTGTAGCATCACAGTGGCAAATCGGGTTTTGTCACTGCCTTCCTTGGTAACCATGATGCATCCTCCGCAGCCTCGGAAGAACAGTGGAGTTTGTTTTTTTTTTTTTTCAATAATTTTTATTCAGATTTTCATAAAACATACAAGACAAAATCATAAAACATTCAAAGACAAAAAACAAAATCAAAAATAGTTAAACAAAAAGAAAAAAAGAAAAAAAAAAAACAAAAATAAAAAATAAAGAGTAAAATATTGACTTCCCATTTGTCAAAGATCAAATCAGTTATAAGTCTATAATATATAACAATCCTGTCTCTTAAGTCATATTATAAAATCACTTTCCTCCAGTAGTTATCTTACTTAATCATCAAATCTCATAAACATTACTTTATTCTTTCCACAAAAAGTCAAAGAGAGGTTTCAATTCTTTAAGAAATATATCTATCAATTTTTTTTTCCAGATAAGCATATCGATTAATCCATCTCATTACTAATTATGATAATCTTATTGTCATAACCATAGTCAAAATAAACATTTCAATTAATCCATCACATCAGAATCTGTTAGGTTCAATAATTTCAGTAGCCATTGTTCTATTATCTCTATTAGTTCCATTTTCCATCTTCCATCTTCAGTAGTCTTGTTAAGTCCAGTAATTTCAATATCCAATCTTCCATTATCAGTATTCCATAATAATCTTGCTGTCAAAGCCATAGTCATATAGTAAGAGTCTGATGGGGATTACCTCTATCCCAAATATTTTCTTGCCATCCATTCTGAATAGGTTGCTGAAATACTGCTGTAAAATCATATCTCTGTTCTTTTTTTCAAAATACACTGGGTCATCTCTTAAAAGTTTTTCCATTGTCACATGGCTGCAGTTAATTCCATAGATTTTCTCTATATTGGGCTCCATCACATCATTCCAGTCCAGAAGATTATCCATGCCATTGATAACTTTATCTCTAGAATCTTCATTCATTTCTTCAGAGATAACATTGAGTTCCAAACAATAGATTTTATTTCTAAAGTCCATAGACTCCAAATCTTGTTCCTGTTCCACGTTGGTTCCAATCTCCGGGATCTCCTCTCTCACAGGGACCCCTATTCCAGTCTCCAGGGTCACCTCTCTCACAGGGACCCCTGTTCCAATCTCCGGGGTCTCCTCTCTCACAGGGACCCCTTCCAGGGTCACCTCTCTCACAGGGACCCTTATATCTTTAATCTCCTGCTTCATTTTACTCAATTCAATTTTCATTATCTCAATCTCATCCATTATTTTCTGAAACATAGTTATTTCCAGATTTTCAGCCACTTTCTTAATTGCCATTTTAAAAGAAAAATATAGGAAAACCACTTCTTATTTCAGCAACAATTGGGTTAATACTCCAAACTTGGTGACATCACAGTATAAACAGAGCAGACAGCCTTATCTCTCCAATAGTTAAGTAAACAAAATGCAGTTCCCAGGATCGAAACAATTAATGGCAATCGTCAAGAAACAGATTCGTCAAAATAAAATAGACCAAAAAGAGAGTAGTCTCAAAACAGTATAATATTTTTCAAAATAAAAATCTGGAATAGAAATCCCTCTTCTGTGTATATCTTTAGAATGCAAATCCAGGACAGCTTTTTGCAACAAAAACAGAGATAAGCTATTAATTAGTGCGTAGCAGAGAGAAGTTATGGCTCCCCAGTGAGATGTCAAAAACTGATCAATCTGGCAAATCTCTTTTAAACAGCAACAATTTAAGTCAAGTAAAAGAAAAATATAGAAAGAAGGGTGCTTGCCTGTTAGTGCGTTCTCTCTTAGAAGATAAGGTGAACGTTCGCTTTATCAGATAGAGCTTGCTGTTAAAAATCCGTCCCACCTTCGTCGGCTGGACCTCGTCCCATAAATTAATGAGATCTGGTCGTCCCAACAAAAATAGGCTTTGAGGTTAATCTCTTCGTTTCTCCCTACCCGGGAGAAGTTTAATCAGTCAAAAAAAAAAAAGAAAAAACTGACTGATATATCTGAATAAGCTTCTTTTGAGGCAGGAGCCCGTCTCAAAAGCAGGCACAGGCTAAGTCACCCTTCCCGGAAGTCGGAAGAACAGTGGAGTTTGAAAGAGTGCCAGGGGTCAGAACAGTGGGTGTATGCCGTGCTTTGGGTTTCCTTGCAGCTAAGGCCACACAAAAACAGCAGGAATAGCTTTATTGCTTTTGGGAATAGCTCCCCCTCCAATTGTAGTGTTGTAATTGTTAGTGCCATTTGGGGTTGTTTTCTTTGTATTCTTTAGGCTACTACATGCTCCCTCCTCTCTCTCCCTCTCTCTCTCTCTAGAACAAAGCCTGAAGCCTGAGGCTTTGTGCACTGCACAGAGTGTATAGGGATATCTACTGACTACAACTCGGGGGTAAATACTGACTCCAACTCACATCAGCTCCAGCCAGCACAGCCAATGGTTAGAGATGATGAGAATTGGATTCCAACAACATCTGGAGGACCAAAGGCTCCCCAACCCTGTCCTTGGCCCACACAGCCATGAAGCTCACTGGGTGACCTTGGGGCAGTCACTGCCTCTCAGCCTCAGAGGAAGGCAATGGTAAACCACCTCTGAATACCGCTTACCATGAGTCTCTCCTTGCTACTGGGGGAAAAAACTCGCTTGCTTGCTTCTTAGTTTTGGTGAGACTGTTATTCCAACATTTGCAAACTTTCCTTTGAAACCATTAGCAAAGCAAGAAAGCAGGCCACAGTTTTAAAGATATCAATCTCTGTAGCAGGGAACTGGTTCTGTGATCTTTTGGTAATCTTATATGAATGTGCAATAAATATGTTGTAGTTTTCAGTATAACTAATTGTTCCTCCATCTGTAGGAAAAAACACAAGTTCTATAAGCTACAAGCCTTGTTTGTGTATGATACAGGTGGCTTGTCTCTTTTTACCAGTCTTCCCAATCCTGGTTTGGGAACCTCTAAGTAAAACACACACTGTTCTCTCAGTGGCCAGTAAGATACCTGTGGCGCTACAATTTCCAGAGTTCTCTGGGAAGAGGGACTGACTATAGCTATTAAACCACTCTGGCAATTGTAGCTCTGTGAGGAGGATCGGAATCTCCTACCAACACTCGGCACCATTCACAAACTAAACTTCTCAGGATTCTTTGGGGGAAGCCATGACTTCAGAAGTGGAAGAATATTGGAATAAATGTATGGTGTGAATGTGGTCTCAGAAAGGGCATGGATGGGTACATGGCTATGGGCAGGGATTGTCATAAAGAGCACTTACACTTCAGAATTTGCCACCGCTCCATTGTTGGGGGTGGGGTGGGGACTGGATAATACAACTAACTGTTCCGGAGTCTAAAGAATAGGTAGAAAATGCCGAAAGGTGCTGACCGAACTGTGTGAAGGGGCTGTGAGGCAGTAGATTACTTTCAGTAGTATGGATAAATGTAAAGTGATGCACCCATCAGAGAGTAAAGTTAAATTGCTTATATATTTTTCCAGACTAAACAGTTCAGGAAACAGATGTGGCCATCTTTGTAGGCCACTTTCTCCCTCATTACTAGACTCTGTGGTTCCAGTCACAAAAGCGAATGAGATATTTGGCTGTCACACAAAAAGACTGGGGAAAATAACGCAAGTTAAACACCTCTATGAATCACTTGATTTATCCTTGTTTGGGATCCTGCAACTGTCTTGTCTCAGAAGAGGCCCTGTCGAATTGGAGGGTTGTAGTGTGTGTGTGTTTGTTTAAATGTGCAAGCAAAATGATTTAAAGGCCGAAATAAGCTCTGGTGTGTGAAGAAGTTGACAGGAATGGAACAGTTCAAATTAGAGAGGAAGCTAACGAGGAGAGACATGAGTGTTTCACGTGATGAATGATACAGAGAAGGCAGATTGGGAGCAGTTTCTGCTGGAGCCTTCCTCATAATGCAGTAACAGAAATACAGTCGGTGACATTGAAAGTTGGCAGATCCCAAAAAACTGCAAGAAATTGATATTCATGCAGTGTCGAGTTAGATTACGGAGCTCTTGGCTACGCGTTGTCACTTATGTCAAGGGCTTGATGATATTTATAAAGGCTACATTGGCATTTTGATGGATACTAACGGTGCCTGTGACTGTACGCATTGGGCTTCTAAAGGATTCCTTGCATCTTAAGTTCCTGAAGATGACATTCAGTGTGTTGTAGTGGAGAGAGTGCTGGGCTTGGGGCAAGTGCCTAGTTCAAATCCCTGTCCAGTGATAAAATGTGGTGGAAATACAAGGCTGGATTGGGTGGGCAAGAATTTGAATCTTAAATAGATTCAACAATCGCGAGCAATCAAAGGTTTTATTTCATCCCATAAGCTAGGCTGGAACCTTTTTTTCTTTTACTATACCGTTCTTAGGTCATTTGAACCACCCTTCTACCTCTTTAACAGTTGTGAAGAATCCTGGAAACTAATTTGTTATGGGTTCTGGGAATTGTAGGCCTGTGAGGTCAACACCCTTAACAAACTACAGTTCCAGGTTTCTTTGGGGGAAGACATGCCTGTAAAAGTGGTATAAGTGCTTTAAATGTATGGTGTGGATGTGGCCTTAGTTTTCCCTCCCACAGCTCAGTGACTTTAGCCACAGTTGTATATCCTTCAGTTCTAACTTGTTGATTTTAACTCTGTTGTAAAAAAATTAATAAATGGGGAAGGGGCTCATTTAGCAACCCTATTGTTGATGATGAGGGAGAGTGTCTCAGCGGTAGAGAATTCAGTTCATTCCCGATAGGTTGCAAGTTGGTGCATTTTTTGGGGGGAATTTATTTATTTGTTACATTTATATCCCACCTGTTCTCCAAGGAGCTCAATGTGGCATACAAATATGGCTCTCCTCCTCCTGATTTTATCCTCGCAACAACCCTGTGAGGTAGGTTAGACGCAGAGAGACGGTGACTGACCCACGGTCCCCCAGTGAGTTTCTTGGCCAAGCAGGGATTTGAACCGTGGTCGCCCAGGTCCCAGTCTGGCACTCTAACCGCTATACTACAGTTTGGAACTACAGTATTAGATGTATAAGAGCCTTTGTGGTAGGGTTTCCAGTCTGCAACCTGGACAATTCTTCATCTCCTTCTAAATCTGTCGCTATGCTGGAGGACGTGGTGTCTGTACCTTCTCCTGTCTATCTCCACACACACCCCAATACTTTTTATCTCACCCTTCTTAATCTGCCAGGTATGAGGGAAACATATGAAAAGACTGGAGGAGGAAAGAGCAAATGAAGCTGCTGCAGCTGTGTTCTCCCCCAGTTCAACCCCAGACAATTAAAGGGAATCTCTGGGGTGCAACCTGGCAACTTTACTTTGTGCACAGCTGCGCTTTGCTTGAACCATTGTGATCAGGGATACCTTTGAGTTTGTGGTGTGTGTAATTGGTTTTTCGGAACTTCCTTTTTACTTTTTCCTGTAGTGGATTGGACTAGATGGCCACGGCATTGCTTTCAGCTCTTGTTTCTGTAAATGGCTGTAATTTCCTTTTAACTTGAGAAGATGCTTATGCCACCATCTTAACGTTTTTTGGGGGAAGGAAATCCCCCCTCAAATTGCCTGTGTAAATTCTCTGCTGCATTTTTAATTTGGTTCTTTGTTGTATCTTGTGTACATTAATGCTTTTAAGTGACACCTCCAGGCACATTTGAAAAGGGAAATAAGACTATCCTCCTTGAATAGTCTGCAAGGAAGAGAGTGAGCAAGAGAGCCTGGTTTGGTTTTAAGGAGTTGTTTGTTGGGTGTGGGAAGCCAAGGAGGCCTAGATTTTGTTCAGAGTGTGTCAAGGTCTTTGTTTTCTTTTCTAGGTTGCCTTGAATTTCATGATTTGTAAGTTGGTCTCTTGCATTCAGAAGCCTTGACATTTGGCTAGGAGTTTTGACGGTTTCCAGTGCAATCTAACTACTGTTTGGCATCTATTGTGGCTTTAAAGCTGGCACAGTCTGTAAGATGGTTTTATGTTTGTTGGAAAGTGGTGTATTTGTTGCTAAGGGGACAGGCTGCTCCACTTCAAACCAACTGGAGGCTCTTCAGGTGGTAGGTAGCTTTTTATTCTTCAGGAGAGAAGCACTAAGCCTAAGGATACTCAGTTCACTGGCTCAGTTTGGCCTGGATTAAGCCAGAGAGCGAAAGAGCATATGTATATGGTGGTGTTTGTTTGTTTTTTCAGTTGCAAACAGTTACTGTGCAAAATTCCTCTTTTCTGGAAATTTGGTACAACAGAAGGGTCTCAAGAAGCACCAGCGAAACAGATGGGCAACTTGTTGCTTGTTTAGATTCACCTTGTTCTCTCTGGTTGCTTCCACAATTGGGCCCTTCAGCACTGCTGAGACATTGCTTTTCTGCCACTGGTCTGAAGGCTAATTAAAACTGTTGGCTCCACAGGCACGTAAGAGAGTGCTTATATTATGCCACGGCAGGGGCACACAACCTTTCCAGGGCCAAGGGCTGCATTCTCTTCAGGGAAAGTGATGGGGGCCCCCCATACTGATGGCCAAAGCAAAAAAAAAAAAAAAAGGTAGGCGGGGCATTCCTTCTCCCCATTCATTCAGCCATCAGCCATCCATTCAGTCTTCTCCACATCCTCTCACACAAGGAACCTACTCTCTTTCCCCTTTATCCATCCTTCTTTCTCCTTTGTTTATCCATTCTTTCTCTTCATTCATTTGTGCTCTCTCTTTGGTCTGGGGGAGGTGCACCAAAGGAGGTGGAGGGCAACGGATTGTACCTTGGACCCCTCTATAATGTATGTTCACAAGTCATTTCCATATAGCCGAGGTCCCCTTGCAGTGTTGATTAAGTTTCCTCCTTGCAGTCTCTGCCACTCTTTTTTTATTTCTTCAAGTTCATTGTAGCTGAGGAATTAGTGATGAATTGTCTCTTAATTAGTCAAGTTCTGTTCCCTGCAGTGAAATAATGGTTTCATTATTTATTTTTCTTTTAAAGCAAAATGGAACTAAAAGAAAGTAAGAAAGGGTGTGTGTGAAAGTAGACCATTAATTAAAGTCTCCCTTTCCTTGCAGAGAACAGCAGTTGACTAATTAAAGGTTAATTCATCACTAATTTCCCAGCTACGCTGAACAGGAAGGGCAGAAACTACAAAGGAGAAACTTTAATTAAAAGCACAGTAGCCCTTAAACGCTTGTATACCAGGAGTGGGCAGACTTCAGGCTTGTGGGATCTCCTTTGTATTTTTTTTTTAATAGGACCTCAAGATCTACCAAGCAGAGGCAGTGCAAAAGAAATAGAGTTAGAATTAAAGAACATGAGCATCTTTGGAGCCTAGGAATTAGCTTTCAGTAGCAGAACTGAACTGAACTCATAGTCCTTTCAAGCAAAAGTCCACTTCTGATTAGCTTTCATTTCAGCAGCCGAATTTAAGTGGAAAAAGTCATTTGGTTGTTGCTGTTATTGAAACAACCAAGACTCAAAAACTCTTGCCAATCTCCTGCAAATCAGTTGGAGATCTAGATCCTGACCTATCTTTTGTCCGTTAGCAACAACATGGATTCTCCATAAAAAGTGAGTGTACAAGGGATGGTCATTGCAGAGAAGGCCTAGTGTGGAGAGAGTCTCTCCTCCCTAAATACTGTTTTGGTTTTGGACGAAAGCAGAAGCTGGTAGTCTACATAGGCTAAAAAAACTCTGAATGTGTCCTTGTACCTGAAGACTTATTAAGATCTAAAATTTCTCAGCCTCTTGTGATTTCAAGGAGGTTGACTCATGTTTTCAGATATCTGGAGAACAGACCAACAGAATCATCCAGCATTTGAATCCTGTTAAATATTAGCCAGGCGCCATCTCTGTTATCTCTTCAGTGCTAACTGAAGACCTTCATCTTTCAACAAGCCTTTAAGTAGAGACCTTATCCAAGTCTGCGTTTTTAAAGTTTTAAAAAAGTTGTTCTTAAAGATGTTTCGTTTTAAAAAATATGTTTCATTTTAATATATTTTAAAGTCTGTTTTAAAGAGGTTTTACAGTGTTTTTAGTGTTTTTGTTTGCTGTCCCTGGGCTGCTGCTGGGAGGAAGGACGAGATATAGATGATGATGATGTAAATTTTATAGGCCTGTCAGGTAAATGAAAAAAAAGTGCAAATTTGATGTAGCAATGCACTTCTTTCTTTGTTGGGCAATAAATACATTAGCAAGTCTGTGCCTCCCATCCCACCCCAATTGGACCCACAGATTTTACATTTCCTTTCACAATTCATTCTCATCAATGTCCAGTCACCCCCTCCCTGGTTAGTAAGCAAACTCCTCCCCCCCGCACTTTTCTCTTGAAGACATTAAGCCGGTTCTTTCTACTTGATATAGGGATGAGATGGTTGGAGAGGAGCAGAGATGATAATGTAAATCTTATACACAATCGACTTCAACATCCAACAAACAGGGTGTATCTTGGGACATGAAGCTCCTCAAGATGACCTGTTTATTGAGCATTCATCTCGATTTGCTTGCACAAAATTTATGCAGAGGTTGCATGATATTTACTCTTTTTTGAGCATTCATTCTGACTTGTTTGCAGAGAGGCTCTATGACAGTGAGCCTTCATTCTGATTTGCTTTCAGGGTGTTTACATGTCTTCCTGCCAATGGATTGTTACCTTACACTTTGCAGTGCATTTCCCCCATTGCTTTCCTAATGGAAATAGGTCCATGAAGTAGATTTTTTGCGACAGAGCACTTTAATCCACTTTAATAATGCAAACTTAGATTAAATCCCTCCCACTCAATAGTAACAGCCTGGTGGCCGTGGGATGTGTGTATGTCTGATCCGTAGGCATCACCTGTGTACTTTCCAACATTACACAGGTAAAAATAGGGACGTACTTGTCACACTCCTGTTCTCCTGCAAAAGATAAATGCCCTTGACTTTGTATATTGCTGAAGGCTCTACTCCACTGGCTGAATTGACTTAATCTGCAATTTTCTTTTGGGCAACGAAGAACATAATTGTCCTACAACATGCTTTCAGCTAGCTGAAATATACTGCATTAGCAACAGTGTGCGGAATGGCAGGCTACTTGTTTACAGAATTATACCCCATCTTTTAATGAAACGATTTTCAAGGCGGCTTACAACAAGTTGCCTTAATAACAAAACAAAACACACCCACACACCCGGAACCTGTTATGCCCTGGCTGATGGACAGGGGCTGGGCATGCTTTCCTTTGGTTCTGTAGTCCCTGGGTATTTGGTGGTTGAAGGCAATAGAAGCAAACTGCCTACATCTGCTCCATCTCTGGCTGGTGGTTGTGTCCAGGCTGGACTTCCCCCCACCACAGTCCTCTTCCTGGGAGGCAGGGGGTGGAGCCTTCTAGTGCACTTTGGCCCACTGGCCATTTAGCATGTGTGTTAGCGACAAGATGCATCCACACTCTTAACTTATAGAAGAGGGATGGAGAAGCTCTGGCCCTTCAAATGACTGCAACTCATCCTTGATCATTTACCATTTTGGCTGGGGCTGATGGGAGTTGGAGTCCAGCAACATCTGGAGGGCTACATACAGGTTTTGAATCCCTGATCTAGAATGGTGGTCAGGGATGGGATATACCTTGAAGAGAACTGCAGCTCTAGCAATTCACACTAATTCAGTTTTATCATTTGCGTGCCCCCAAAGGCAGTGGCTCAACAGAGTCAGGTAGCAGAAAATGGGGTATTTGGAATGCATGGTCCCAGGTGTATGAGCGTTTTGTCAAGGGCTTACTGAAGTTCTTGCTTGGGGCTCAGCTGAGGACATATAGGACTTGGTATGTGTCAGGCCCAGGATGTGACTCAGGAACCAGACCCACGGCTGTAGTTAATTCATGTTTTATTAGGGTAATGTCCAAACCAAGACTGCGTTTTCTCATGAAGCAATACAGGGATACAGGTCCTGCGGCATTGGGAGAAAGTTGACAGAGCAAGGGACTTCTTCCCGCCTGTTCTTTAAGAAGGGGCCAAACGGGCGCGCAATCTTTCGCTCCTCCTTAACTGCCCCTCAGGTACTGCCCGCCTTCCCCCCCTTCTCTCCTGTCTTTTCAGCTGTCTGCGTGTGCGCGGTGAGGGGGGAAGCATCACCCCCTCCTCTTCTGAAGTTTCCGATTCCAGGATGGGGGATAGGGGAGGGGCTGATGGTAAACTGCCTCCCCGCTTTTCGGCTGTGAGCAGCCCTCCCTCTTCCCCCTCTTGCTCTGAGCCTGAAAGAGGGGGAGGCGTGAGAATGTCCAGGGAGGGCTCAGGCTCCCCGTTGCTAAGCGACCTTATCACTGGCAGTTCCTCTGTTTCGTCTTTGCTCCAAAGGGGGGAAGTTCCTCCCCCTTCCCTCTGCCATCCATCCGAATACTCTTCTCCCAACTCTCCGGGATCCAGCTCCCCGGGATTGGGACCCCAGCTCTGCCTTCCAACACCATCCCCCCTCCCAGGCTGTGCCCCCCTCCCCTTGTCTGGCTTGGGACGGTGGGGAAAACGTTGATGGAAAAGTTTTACCAATTCTGGAGCATGCACATCAGCTGCATCTTCCCATGATCTGTCAGCCACCCCATAGCCTTTCCAGTGAATCAAGTACTGCAGCTTGTGGCGTCTGATCCTGGAATCTAAGATCTCCTCAACTTCAAACTCAAGCTGCTCATTTACCAGGAGTGGAGCTCCGGGAAGTTCCTCCGGCCGTAACTCACTGGGAGGGGCGGCTTTCGTTAAGAGGGATCGATGGAACACAGGATGTATTTTAAACGTGTCAGGCAGCTTCAGTCGGTACGCCACGGGATTGATTTGAGTTTCTATTTCGAAAGGACCCACCCTCTTGTCTTGTAATTTTCTACATTTGCCCGGCATCTGGAGGAAGCGGGTGGACAGCCATACCTGGTCTCCCGGTTGAAGGGGGGGGGCTTCCTTCCTGTGCAGGTCAGCAACTCGCTTGTACTCCGTTTTGGCTTCATTTAACTGCTGTTTCAGTGTCTGTTGGGCCGCTTGCAATTCCTTAAGGAAGTTCTCAGCTGCCGGTACCAGCATTCCTTCTGAGCTGCTTGGAAAGACTTTAGGATGGAATCCATAATTAGCGAAGAACGGGGTTTGTTGAGTGCTGGAGTGCAGAGAATTGTTGTAGGCGAACTCTGCAAAGTGCAAATATGATACCCAGTCAGTCTGTTGATAGGACACATAACTTCGTAAATATCCAAAACGGCGTTCAAGCGTTCCGTCTGCCCATCTGTCTGGGGGTGATGGGCGGAGGAGAGTTTTAATTCCATCTGCAACTGTTTCCACATTGCTCTCCAAAATTTGGCTGTGAACTGAGTTCCTCGGTCTGAGACTATGCTGTTTGGCAATCCATGCAGCCGGTAGACTTCTTTTATGAATAACTTGGCCGTTTCTTTAGCCTCTAAGGCCCCTGCACAAGGAAGAAAGTGTGCCATTTTGGTAAGTAGATCCACCACTACTAAGATGGCTGTCATTCCTTGGGACTTGGGTAGATCAGTTATAAAATCCATGGAGAGGTCCTTCCAGGGTTCGTGTGGGACAGGCAACGGTTGTAACAGTCCTGCTGGTGTCCCTGTTTGTGTTTTTGTCCGCAGACAGACAGACAGCAGGACTTTACATAACTCTCAATATCCCGACGCATTTTAGGCCACCAGAAGTCCTTGGCCACGTTCTGAATGGTCTTGTAAATCCCAAAGTGTCCCACTGTGATGGAATCATGACACTGGCGTAGGATTCTGAGCCTTAATTCCCCTTCTGGCACATATCTGGCGGTTTTGAACCATAACAGTCCATTTCTCCAGTGAAAGGTTACTTCTGAGTCTTGACCTTGTCCTGCTGATATTTTAGCATGTCTGCATCTTCTTGTTGTGCCTTTTTGAGTTCCTCTTCCCATGAAGGCTGGCATACTCCCAACGTTAATTTCTCTGGCGGGATTACGTACTGAGGCTGGTCCTCGGATTCACTTTCTTTGTATTGTGGCTGTCTGGATAAGGCATCCGCTCTCTGGTTTTTGGCTTGGGCATGGTAAGTAATCTTGAAGTTAAACCTAGTGAAGAACTGGGACCATCTTATCTGTCTCTGGTTCAGCTTTCTGGCTGTTTGGAGGCTTTCAAGATTCTTGTGGTCGGAGCGCACTTCAGTTCGATGAGAGGTCCCCTCTAGGTATTGTCTCCAGTTTTCAAAAGAGTCCTTGATGGCCAGCAGCTCCTTCTCCCAAACTGTGTAGTTCTTCTCTGCAGGCTTTAACTTCCGAGAGAAGTACGCACAGGGGTGCAGCTCCTTCCCTTCTTGGTCTAATTGTAGCAGGACCCCCCCGATGGCAAAATCTGAAGCATCTGCTTCCACTACGAAAGGGCGGTTCAGATCAGCAAAGCGCAGAATGGGCTCAGTAGCAAACCTTCTCTTCAGCTCCTCAAAGGCCTCGGTGGCGTTCTCTGTCCATTGAAACTTCTTCCCCCTTAAACAGTCAGTCAGAGGAGCTGTTAATTTGGAAAACCCTGGAATGAACTTTCTGTAATAATTGGCAAACCCCAAAAACCGTTGTACATCCTTTTTGGTGACAGGTTGGCCCCAGTCCAATGTGCAGCTTACTTTCCCTGGGTCCATCTCCACGCCTTCCACTGAGATTCGATATCCAAGGAAGTCTAGAGACTTGAGGTCAAATCCACATTTCTCTAATTTAGCATACAGGTGATTTTCTCTCAGTCTCTTCAACACCGTCTTCACATGCTGGTCGTGGTCTTCCTGGTTCTTTGAGAACACCAGGATATCATCTAAGTAACAGATTACATACGTGTCCAACAAGTCTCTAAACACGTCGTTCATGAATTTTTGAAAAATTCCTGGACTTCCTGTTGGCAAGTAAAAAGTTCCTAAGAGTATTTTTCCATGGCAGAGTTACAAGGCCAAGTAGCTCACAAGGCTGGAGTGGACGTGCACTCCTCAAGGACACGTTGCCAGGACAACCAGCTGTCTTATCAGTATATAGCTGGAAACTCAAACTGGCAGGGTGGGGGGGTCGAGGAGTTTGTATAGAGAGAGCTTGTGATATATTGTCAGTAAAGTAACTCTTAAAACTTATTGCTTGTCCGGCTCATTGCTTCAACTGGCATCTAGCCTGTCACTATACTGTTCTGCATCCTGGGCATCTGCTTGCGCCAGATACAACATCCAACAAGTGGTAGCAGAGGATGGTTACCTGGTGCTGATGGTTACCTGGTGCTGAGGATTACCTGGAGCGGAGGATTGCAGAAAAGCGGCAGAGAAAAGCCAGAACTGCAGACCAGCGAGAAAAACAGCAGAGAGACGGAGAAACCGAAAGCTGAGCTGAAAGCTGTGAGAGAGCCGTGGGAAAAAAAAACTAACTGAAGGACAGAGGTGAGAAGCTCTAATTACAAAGGCGGTGAACTGTGAAAAGTGAAAGTATGTCTGTTACGTTATCGGCCGGGATTCCCTTGGAAAGGCTGACAGGGAAAAATTATGGCACTTGGAAACAGAGAATGCAGGCTTTTCTAGTGAAAGAAGACCTGTGGAAAGCTATCGCAGAAGACCCACCCGCCGGGGTGCCTATTCCAGCAGATTGGAGAAGGCTGGATGAGAGGGCAAAGGCGTTAATTGTTCTTGCTATTGATGATTCTCAATTACTGCACGTGCGTGATGCAACAACGGCAAAAGAAACCTGGGAAACTTTAAGAAATATTCATATGAAAAAGACTGCCAGTTCTAATATATATCTTGCCAGAAGATTGTATCAGATGCGCTTATCTGGAGATAAAACCATGTCAGAGCATTTGTTGGAAATAAACAGACTGTTTACTGAGTTGTCAGAACGTGAAATTGAACATTCTCAAACGCAAAAAGTGTATATCACATTAGCTTCACTAGAGTCAAGTTATGATAGTCTGGTGAGCTCTTTGGAAGCAATGGACGATGCAAATCTCAATATGGATTATATAGAAGGCAAACTTTTACAAGAATTCCAAAGGAGGCAGGAAATGGCAAAGCAGGAAAAGACTGAGTCTAAACACAACGTGGAAAAACAGAACAACAAAGCTGCACAAGACAGACTGTATGGACAAAAGGCGTGTTATTTTTGTGGTTCCAGGCAACATCTTCAAAGGAATTGTGAAGCAAGAAGAAGAGAAAGAGGAAGAAAACCATGTGTACAGGTGATCTATGCTAGTAAGAATAAGCAATGTATTAACAATGAGCAGGGAAATAACTGTAAAGATTTATGGGCAATTGACAGTGGGGCAACAAATAGTATAATCAAAGATAAATCTATGTTTCATACATTTTGTGACGTAGAGGATCATGTAATAATGGCTGATGGATCTAAGAAACAGATCAAAAGTAGGGGTACAGTGAAATTAGCAGGTTTCAATACCATTATGACAGATGTGCTGTTTGTTCCTGATATCAAATGTAACATTATGGCTGTGTCGAAACTCAATGAAATGGGGTTCACAGTAATGTTCAAAAGGGGTTCAGTGCATGTAATGAGAGGAGAAAAAATATTCATGAAAGGAATAGTGAGGGACTCATTGTTCTTCTTACACGTGAAACAAACAAATCATGTACTCATGTGTGCTAATAAGAAACCCCACAATAATTGTGTACATTTATGGCACAGAAAATTGGGACATATAGGATATCAAAATGTGGTGAAAGCAACTGAAAATAGTAAAGATGTGACATTAAGAAATTGTGGTAAATATGTAGCCTGTAACGTGTGTCAGCAAACCAAAACAATTGTGTCAGCAAGAAACACTGAAGCCAAGTCTAGTACAAATGCACCCACAGTACATGACAGAGAAACAGGGGTAAAAGAATACCTTGGTAAAAGTGACAAGCAAATGTTGAGACGTTCTGGAAGGGCAAATGTGAGTGTGCTGCCTGACAGATTTAGGATTGCCACAGTGAAGGGGATTGAAGCACAAACACACAGGGTAATGGATGCTGACACATTATACTTGGAGTGTGTAAAATCCAAAGAGATAAACTGATGATGTTTGTAAAACCTCTGAAAAATAAAGGAACAAAGAAATGTAGAAGTACACTGAACTGAACATGTAAACTGAAAAAAAAAGATGATGTATCATGTGGAAGAAAATGATATAAGTAAATGCAGAAATGAATGTAATAAAAATAATGAAACAGAACTGATGTTAATGTAAACAGGATAATATATCATGCAAGAAATGTAAATGTAATGACAAATGGAAGCAAAAATGTGAACAAATGTAAAAGGTGCTGCTTATGGAAAAATAGGTGGGGGGTGTTGGCAAGTAAAAAGTTCCTAAGAGTATTTTTCCATGGCAGAGTTACAAGGCCAAGTAGCTCACAAGGCTGGAGTGGACGTGCACTCCTCAAGGACACGTTGCCAGGACAACCAGCTGTCTTATCAGTATATAGCTGGAAACTCAAACTGGCAGGGTGTGGGGGTCGAGGAGTTTGTATAGAGAGAGCTTGTGATATATTGTCAGTAAAGTAACTCTTAAAACTTATTGCTTGTCCGGCTCATTGCTTCAACTGGCATCTAGCCTGTCACTATACTGTTCTGCATCCTGGGCATCTGCTTGCGCCAGATACAACATCCAACACTTCCACAAAGCCCGAACGGCATGACCAGGTATTCATACTGTCCGTAAGCGGTCAAGAATCCTGTTTTCCATTCATCTCCCTCCTTCATTCTGATCAGATTGTACGCTCCTCTCAAATCCAACTTCGTGAAGATTTTTGCAGAGCGCAGTCGGTCCAGCAACTCTGAGATCAGGGGCAGCGGGTAGCTGTTGGGGATGGTGATCTGGTTCAATGCGCGATAGTCGTTACAGGGTCTGAGTCCCCCCCCTTCTTTTTCACAAACAATAGTGGCGCTCCAGCAGGGGATTGTGAGGGGCGTATGAATCCTCGCCTCAGGTTTTTATCCAGGAATTCCTTCAGGGCCTCCCTCTCATTCTCTGTGAGAGAGTAGATTCTCCCTGATGGGATGCTGGCTCCTGGCACTAGGTCAATTGCACAGTCGTAAGGGCGGTGGGGGGGTAAAGTCTCTGCCTCTTTTTCATCAAACACATCTTTGAATTCTTCATACTTTGGCGGCAGGGTCACTTGCTCGATCTCTTGCACTGCCCCCGCTAAGGTGTTCTTGATTCCTTCAGGTTGACAGTTCTCCTGGCAATACTGTGAGGTGAACCACACCACCGCCTCCTTCCAACTTATTTTGGGTTCATGCTTTGCTAGCCAGGGCATTCCCAGAATCACCTCAAAGTTCGAGAGATCTGACACGTATAGCGAAATGAACTCTTCGTGCCCAGGGATTTGAAGTTTCACTTCCTCCGTGGCTTGTGTCACCCCTCCTGACTTCAGGGGTCTCCCATCGATAGTCTCCACAGCTAGGGGAGCGTCCAGTTTCCACCGGGAAATTCCATGACGCTTGACTAACTTTGCATCAATAAAATTTGTGGAGGCTCCACTGTCAATTAATGCAGTGGAATTAAACACCACTCCTCTGGAAGTTGTAATCCGAATAGGCAAGACCAACACCCCCTTTGAGGGAGGTTGGATCGTTGGGGGGCCTTTATACAACGCTGCCCCCAGTCCACCGGCCTGCACGTGGACTGGGTGTTCTAGTTTCCCGACGGCTCGGCTTTCCCCCCTTTCAGTCCACAGTCTCTGGCCACATGGCCCGGCTTTGAACAATAAAAGCATAAACGTTCCTGGTGTCGTCTTTCCTTTTCTTCTTCCGACAGTCTTGGCCTAGCCCCTACCTGTCCCTCAGTTGCATTACCTGCCATCCCTGCAGTGGGAAGGGTCTTGTTGCGGGATGCCGAGGCTGAGAATCTCGGGACCTCCTGCTTCCTTTCCAGGCGCCTTCCTTCCATCCGGTGATCTATCTGTAGGCATAGCCGGATGAGCCCTGGTAGGTCAGCGGGGGGGGGGAGGTCCTGGCCAACTCATCCAGGATTTCAGCATTTAATCCACTCCGGTACATAAACATCAGGGTGGCGTCATTGTAACCAGTTTCCTGGGACAGAATTTTAAAAGCGTTAGTGTACTCGGAAACAGTCCCTTTAGCTTGCTTCAGAGCGCCTAGTTGCTGCGCTACTGTTTCAGCCCTTTGCGGGTCTTGAAACATCTCGGTCATCTCCTGTATAAATCCTCTGTACCTTCCTAAGACAGTATCCTTTCTCATGAGATACGGAGTCACCCATTTTGCAGCTTCTCCCTCCAGGAGGCTAATCACGAAAGCTACTTTAGCCCCATCATCTGGAAATTCCGTGTGC
This sequence comes from Rhineura floridana, assembly GCF_030035675.1. NCBI lineage: Eukaryota > Metazoa > Chordata > Lepidosauria > Squamata > Rhineuridae > Rhineura > Rhineura floridana. Next base: position 186,200,847 of record NC_084483.1, on the reverse strand, counting down.
CTGACATCCAGATATAACTCACATTGAGCCACGAAGGTTGCCAACTGATCACTTTGTCCGCGTATTTTGGGGGCAATCCAATGGGAACCTTTACTACGGCAGCTGGAGGGGCTGTTCGCATCTGGTCTATCGTGGCCTTCAAGGTTTGATTATCCATCTTCAGCGCCTTGACTGCTGCTAGCAGGGCTTGAACATCCGTCTGCAAATCAGCTACCTTAGTCCTCAAGAGTTCCACTTCTTCCGTCTCAGAAGTGGGGTTCGTCCCCCCCGCTGCTCCCTTTGACATCTTGTCCCAGTCAAGTGAAGAGAGCGTTGAGGGTGATTTAGGTGGCTCTGTCAAGCTGTCAGGCCCAGGATGTGACTCAGGAACCAGACCCACAGCTGTAGTTAATTCGTGTTTTATTAGGGTAATGTCCAAACCAAGACTGCGTTTTCTCATGAAGCAATACAGGGATACAGGTCCTGCGGCATTGGGAGAAAGTTGACAGAGCAAGGGACTTCTTCCCGCCTGTTCTTTAAGAAGGGGCCAAACGGGCGCGCAATCTTTCGCTCCTCCTTAACTGCCCCTCAGGTACTGCCCGCCTTCCCCCCCTTCTCTCCTGTCTTTTCAGCTGTCTGCGTGTGCGCGGTGAGGGGGGAAGCATCACCCCCTCCTCTTCTGAAGTTTCCAATTCCAGGATGGGGGATAGGGGAGGGGCTGATGGTAAACTGCCTCCCCGCTTTTCGGCTGTGAGCAGCCCTCCCTCTTCCCCCTCTTGCTCTGAGCCTGAAAGAGGGGGAGGCGTGAGAATGTCCAGGGAGGGCTCAGGCTCCCCGTTGCTAAGCAACCCTATCACTGGCAGTTCCTCTGTTTCGTCTTTGCTCCAAAGGGGGGAAGTTCCTCCCCCTTCCCTCTGCCATCCATCCGAATACTCTTCTCCCAACTCTCCGGGATCCAGCTCCCCGGGATTGGGACCCCAGCTCTGCCTTCCGACAGTATGAAGTTAGTTTCCCTCTATACGGCCTAGGTCCAGGCTATTTGTCAGACCGTATCTCCCCATATGAGCCTGCCCGGGTGTTGAGATCCTCAGGAGAGGTCCTTCTCTCAGTCCCAACACCAAGCGCGATTGGTGGGGATGCGAGATAGGGCCTTCTCAGTGGCTGCCCCCAGGTTCTGGAACTCTCTTCCTAGGGAAGCACGAATGGCCCCTTCCTTGCTATCCTTCCGTCGGCAGGCAAAGACTTTTTTATTCCGACAGGCTTTTGGACTAGAAGATGTTTAAGATAGGGCCACATAAGGTCTGTTGTATTATTCTATGGTCCTATTCTTAAAGTTTTAAATTGTCTTAGTATTTTAAGTGTATGTTTTATGGTTTTAATGTTACGAATAGTTTAATTCTATTTTAATTGTATATTTTTGTATGTTTTTTACCTATGTGTAGTTTTTATTTGTAAGCCGCCCTGAGTTCCAGTTTTGGAAAAAGGGCGGGGTAAAAATAAAGATTGATTGATTGATTGATTGATTGATTGCTTCCACTGCTTCCCCTTCCTCTGCTATTTCCTTCATCTCAGATTTTAGACTGTAAGTGCTCCTTGCGGGAGGGACATGTCTTCTTGTAGTCTGTAAAACACCCCGCACCCTGATGGTGCCATATAAATAAATAAAAACAATTAAGTTAAATTGTTTATTTATTATTAAATTTATATCTCGCCCTTCCCCCTGGAAAGACTCCAGGGCAGGAAACAAAAACACGAAAAACACTCTAAAACATCTTACCAACAGAACTTTAAAATATATTAAAACAAAACATCTTTTTTTAAAAAAAACTTAAAACATATTAAAAAGCTATTCCAGTACAGATGCAGACTGGGATAAGGTCTCTACTTAAAAGGCTTGCTGAAAGAGGAAGGTCTTCAGTAGGGCGCCAGAAAGAGAACAGAGATGGCACCTGTCTAATATTTAAGGGGAGGGAATTCCAAAGGGTAGGTGCTACTACATGAAAGGTCCATTTCCTATGTTGTGCAGAACGGACCTCCTGATAAGATGGTATCTGCAGGAGGCCCTTACCTGCAGAGTGCAGTGATCGACTAGGTTTATAAGGGGTGAGACGGTCTTTCAGGTATCCTGGTCCCAAGCTGTATAGTTCATTGTACACCAGAACCAGAACCTTGAACTTAGCCCGGTAGCTAATAGGCAGCCAGTGCAATTCTTTCAGCGGCAGGGTGACATGATGGTGATAACCTGCCCCAGTGAGCAGTTGCGCTACCATATTTTGCATCAGGTGCAGCTTCTGGACCAATCTCAAGGGCAAATGATCATCTCATACCCATCACAAGCAAAGTAAATCTGGTATTTATTTATATGCCACTTTTTAACTGAAACAAACCAGTTTACATAGTCAAAGTTGACTTACAAACATGCTTCAGAAATGCTGGTTATAGTCTCAGCAGGGGGTGGGTGGGGCTTTCACATCTTCCACCCTTGAACAAAGAAACAGATCCCCCCCAGTGAGGATATGACAGAGGTATATAGGATTATACATGGAGTGGAGAAAGTGTATAGAGAGACATTTTCTCCCTTTCTCATAACACTAGAATGTGGGGCCATCCAATGAAGCTGAACATTGGAAGATCCAGGACTGACAAAACAAAGTACTTCTTTTACACAGCATATAGTTCAACCATGGAATTTGCTCCCGCAAGAGGTAGCGATGGCCATCAACTTGGAGGGCTTTAAAAGAGGATTAGACAAATTAATGGAGGATAAGGCTATTCATGGCCACTAGCCCCAATAGCTATGCTCTGTCTCCTCTGTTTGAGGCAGTATGCCTCTGAATACTGGTTGCTTGGGGTCACAAGTGAAAAAGTGTTGTTTTACTCATGTCCTGCTTGTGGGTTTGAATGAATGAATGAAACTTTATTTTTACCCCGCCCTTTTTCCAAACTGGAACTCAGGGCGGCTTACAAATAAAACTACATGTAGTTAAAAAGATACAAAAATATACAATTAAGATACAATTAAACTATACGCAAACTTAAAACCATGAAACAGGCACTTAAAATACTAAAAAACAATTTAAGATAATACAAATAACAGTGTAAAACAACAAACAAACCTTGTAGAGCCCAATCCTAAACACCTTCTATCTCAAAAGCCTGTCGGAATAAAAAAGTATTTACTTGCCGACGGAAGGATGGCAAGGAGGGGGCCATTTGTGCCTCCCTAGGAAGGTAGTTCCAGAACCTAGGAGCAGCCACCGAGAAGGCCCTATCTCGCGTCCCCACCAATCGCGGTTGCGAAGGTGTTGGGACTGAGAGAAGGGCCTCTCCTGAAGATCTCAGGGCCCAGGCAGGCTCATATAGGGAGATACTGTCTGACAAATAGCCTGGACCTAGGCCGTATAGGGTTTCCCATAGTAAGAACAAGATGCTGGACGCAGTGGGCCTTTGGTCTGATCTGGCATGGCTCTTCTTATGTTCTTGTTGTCCTGGAGAGTGATGCCTCCCTAGAAGCAAAAGAACATAAGCAGAGCCCTGCTGGATCAGGCCATCTAGTCCAACATCCCGACCAGTCAGATGCCTATGGCAAACCCACAAGCAGAAGCTGAGCACAACGGCCCTTCCTTCACTTGTGATTCTCAGCAACTGCCTCTGCTGGTGAAAAAGGCTACCCTGGACCCATTGGTTTGCGACAGCTATCACCTAGTTGCAAACACTTCCTTTTTAGGGAAGATGATTGAGAGGGTTGTGGTGCACCAATTGCAAGTACTCTTGGATGAAACAGATTATCTTGATCCATTCCAAGCTGGGCTCAGGTCTGGTTATGGGACTGAATCAGCCTTGGTCGCCCTGATGGATAACGTCTATCAGAGGAAGGACAGGGGAGTGCGACCCTATTATTCTTACTTGATCTCTCAGCGGCTTTTGATACTATTGCCCATGGTATCCTTCTGAGCTGACTTGGTGAGATGGGTATCGGAGGCACTGTTTTACTGTGGTTCTGATCCTATCTCTAAGGTCGTTTTCAGAGAATAGCATTGGGCAATTGTCTTTCAGCCCCCTGGCTGCCATACTGTGGGGTGCTGCTGGGTACCACCTTGTCCCCGATGCTGTTTAACATCTATATGAAGCCTTTGGGAGCAGTCATCAGGAGATTTGGGGTGAGGTCAGCAGTGTGCTGACGATACCCAGCTCTATTCCTCTGTAACATCTGAAATGGGAGAGGCCATGCAAGCCCTGGACTGGTGCCTGGACTCAGTGGTGGGTTGGATGAGGGCCAATAAACTGAGTCTGAATCCTAGCAAGATGGAGGCACTATGGGTTGGTGGTTCCCAGGTTCGGATAATTGGTCAATTGCCTGCTTTGGATGGGGTCGTACTCCCTCTGAAAGAGTGGGTTCGTAGTCTGGGGGTGCTCCTGAATCCATCATTGTCGCTAGAGGCCCAGATGACCTCAGTGGCTAGGAGTTCCTTTCACCAGCTTCGGCTGGTAAAATAGCTGTGACCGTTTCTGGACTGGGATAGCCTGACCACTGTTGTCCATGCACTGGTAACCTCCAGGCTGGATTACTGTAATGCGGCGTAGGTGGGGCTGTCCTTAAGGTTTGTCTGGGTGCTGCATGGGGGCAGAGTATCACCAACATCACCAACTAAAGAACGATAAGGAGATTGCAGAGAAGCTAAATGAATTCTTTGCATCTGTCTTCACAGTGGAAGATATAGGGCAGATCCCTGAACCTGAACTAACATTTGCAGGAAGGGATTCTGAGGAACTGACAAATAGTGGTAACGAGAGAGGAAGTTCTAAGCTTAATGGACAATATAAAAACTGACAAATCACCAGGCCCGGATGGCATCCACCGAAGAGTTCTCAAAGAACTCAAATGTGAAATTGCTGATCTGCTAACTAAAATATGTAACTTGTCCCTTGGGTCCTGCTCCATGCCTGAGGACTGGAAAGTGGCAAATGTAACGCCAATCTTCAAAAAGGGATCCAGAGGGGATCCCGGAAATTACAGGCCAGTTAGCTTAACTTCTGTCCCTGGAAAACTGGTAGAAAGTATTATTAAAGCTAGATTAACTAAGCACATAGAAGAACAAGCCTTGCTGAAGCAGAGCCAGCATGGTTTCTGCAAGGGAAAGTCCTGTCTCAGTAACCTATTAGAATTCTTTGAGAGAGTCAACAAGCATATAGATAGAGGTGATCCAGTGGACATAGTGTACTTAGACTTTCAAAAAGCGTTTGACAAGGTACCTCACCAAAGGCTTCTGCGGAAGCTTAGCAGTCATGGAATAAGAGGAGAGGTCCTCTTGTGGATAAGGAATTGGTTAAGAAGCAGAAAGCAGAGAGTAGGAATAAATGGACAGTTCTCCCAATGGAGAGCTGTAGAAAGTGGAGTCCCTCAAGGATCGGTATTGGGACCTGTACTTTTCAACTTGTTCATTAATGACCTAGAATTAGGAGTGAGCAGTGAAGTGGCCAAGTTTGCTGACGACACTAAATTGTTCAGGGTTGTTAAAACAAAAAGGGATTGCGAAGAGCTCCAAAAAGACCTCTCCAAACTGAGTGAATGGGCGGAAAAATGGCAAATGCAATTCAATATAAACAAGTGTAAAATTATGCATATCGGAGCAAAAAATCTTAATTTCACATATACGCTCATGGGGTCTGAACTGGCGGTGACCGACCAGGAGAGAGACCTCGGGGTTGTAGTGGACAGCACGATGAAAATGTCGACCCAGTGTGCGGCAGCTGTGAAAAAAGCAAATTCCATGCTAGCAATAATTAGGAAAGGTATTGAAATTAAACAGCCGATATCATAATGCCGTTGTATAACTCTATGGTGCGGCTGCATTTGGAATACTGTGTACAGTTCTGGTCGCCTCATCTCAAAAAGGATATTCTAGAGTTGGAAAAGGTTCAGAAGAGGGCAACCAGAATGATCAAGGGGATGGAGCGACTCCCTTACGAGGAAAGGTTGCAGCATTTGGGGCTTTTTAGTTTAGAGAAAAGGCGGGTCAGAGGAGACATGATAGAAGTGTATAAAATTATGCATGGCATTGAGAAAGTGGATAGAGAAAAGTTCTTCTCCCTCTCATAATACTAGAACTCGTGGACATTCAAAGAAGCTGAATGTTGGAAGATTCAGGACAGACAAAAGGAAGTACTTCTTTACTCAGCGCATAGTTAAACTATGGAATTTGCTCCCACAAGATGCAGTAATGGCCACCAGCTTGGACGGCTTTAAAAGAAGATTAGACAAATTCATGGAGGACAGGGCTATCAATGGCTACTAGCCATGATGGCTGTGCTCTGCCACCCTAGTCAGAGGCAGCATGCTTCTGAAAACCAGTTGCTGGAAGCCTCAGGAGGGGAGAGTGTTCTTGCACTCGGGTCCTGCTTGCGGGCTTCCCACAGGCACCTGGTTGGCCACTGTGAGAACAGGATGCTGGACTAGATGGGCCACTGGCCTGATCCAGCAGGCTCTTCTTATGTTCTTATGTTCTTAAGCACATGTTCTCCTCCCTCCCTCCGTATCCCTACTCCCTACCCACCTTCCCTCCTATACCATATACAGGAATGGACCAGTTAATGTCCTGAGGGCAAGGTAGCTCCTGCCATAGAGTTCTTCCTTAATACAACTGACTTGATGGCAGGTGGAATCCTCATAAGAGGGACCTTAAAAGATTTGGAGAACCTCATTCTCTAAGAAGATGTATTATAGCTCAACATGTTTCGGAATTGGAAGGCAAGTTCGTTCTTCAGGAGCTATCTGTAAATAATTAAAATATAAAAATCTACTAATAACATATGAACAAAGTTATGTACAGTGCTATTTAAAATATTTGAAACATAGCCATTATAAAAAGATATTAAAATATAACCATAATTAAAAAACATTCAATCAAATTGTTGGGACAACAATTTTTTTTGTTCCTCATAAACCAAAAATGGTTGAGATAATGATGATGAACTTGTTGATAAAAAGGCTTTTATATATCACTCAATCACTAACATTTCTAAGAGGTTTGAATAAAACTGCAAAAAGTAAACCATCCAAAGAGTAAGAACAATACAAATTCAAAGGGTATCAATGGCTATTAGCCGTGATGGCTGTGTTTTGCCTCCACAGCAAAGTATGCTTCCGAATACCAGTTGCTGGAAACCATGGGGGGAGGATTGTGCTTGGGTCGTGCTTGTGGGCTGCCCATGGGCATCTAGTTGGCCACTGTGAGAACAGGATGCTGGACTACATGGGCCACTGGCCTGATCCAGCAGGCTGTTCTTATCATAAAACCAAGCACTGCCTTAACACGTCACTGAATAAGAGTCTTTGTCATGTGCCTTAAGTTCAACAACGAGAATATATGCCTGTCTAATCTCAGTCAGGAGGGCGTTCCACAGGCTTGGGTCCACAACACTGATAAAGTGTGGGAGGGTTAGATTTGAACCCAACATCATCATCCCTCATAACCTGTCACCTCTTGAAAAGTCTAAGCAGACATTTAAAAATAATACACGAAACAGATGAACAACAACCCCTATCACAAACCATTATAGGTTTACACTGCAAAAAGTACACTAAACTGTCAAACTCTGTGGAATTACCTGAAGCAGCTTTCAAAAATATTGTTGCCAATTGGGTACGATGAGGAAAACTGAATGCAAGAAGAGAGATGTCAGTAGCAGTTGTGGCTGTCTTGACCTCAGCAAAGAGCAACCACTTCCTTCCTGCAAGTGCTTGCCTGCCAGATCAGATCCAGGAGGAGAGGGCTAAGCTGACAGGGCTGCTTCTGCCATACACGTTTCTCAGACAGTTGACATTCCCAACAGGTGTTGTAAATCTGTCTAGATCAGGATTATAGAAAACATGAATACCTGTAAGGATTCCCTACAGAGGAAAGCCCTGCAATGCTTGAAACCTTACTTACCCGGCAGGAGGAATTAACTTTGAACCTTTTGTTAGAGACGTCCTATAATTAAAATGCTGGGAAAATTTGTGTTGGCTGTTTTCTCCAAGCTACTCCCCTCTGCCCCACACCTGACATCATATGCAGCTGCAAGCAATTCAAGTCTGCATTTTATTGTTCCTTGGCAAGTAAGTCTTATATACTGCAGTGCCTTTTAAAATTGGCACCAAATACAAGCTCCGTTGGGATTGGTTCCACTCAGGAGCTCTTGAGTAGAGTCAATCCCTGCCCAATGCAGGGTTTGCAGGCCCCACCAATCAGTTGAATGGTGGTGCCTGAAACCCCCATTTTGTCAGGGATCTTTGTAGCTTGCCAGATTGCAAAGGGGAAAGGAAAGAATCAGGAGTGCAGTTGGAGCACACTTCTGATTCTTTTCTTTGAACTTGAATTACCTGGTGTCACAGTCACTAACACGTAGGTGGTCCCACCCACCTGTCAAAGTGGCCCACGAGGGGTGGGGCAACTCAGGAGCCTACCTCTACCCTCGGTACATGCATCCCCCAGTGTATGAACGGGGAAACAAATAACGTTTGTTCCACTGTTTAGTTATTATGAGAGAAATGCTTCTCTTTCTGGCACAGAGATAAATATTAGTGTCGGTAAAAGCAATTTATAGAGGAGCCCTGGGTCAGTTACTATGCACGGCTGCCCATTCTATTTAATGGATACCCATCATTTCAAAGCTACGGAGTGTTGCTGTGCAGCTTGAATAAACAAGGCTTTTAAAGCTGTCCAAATCAAGTTGGAGCAGCAATGTGTATATAGCTTAGATACTTTGTCAGTTTTGAATGAACTGCTATTCCGGTGTTGCTCTGCCCCCCCCCCCCCATGTAATAAGAAATGCAAAGCAGTCACCCTACTGCCGCAGCAAAACTTTAATCTCTGCAAGATGGCTGCTCTTAAACCTAATGATGAGTTGCCTTATGTTTATCAAGTTAGGCAGCGCAAATCTGGGGCTGGGATTTGGAGATCGCTGGATTGTCCAGGTATTTGCCTAGTCATAAAAAACCTCTTTTTCTCTCTTCTGGGCTCATTTATGTGCAAGCACACTCCGCAGCTTAAGCCCTGCTGTAGTTACGTCAGCACTAGAGAGAGGCTTCAACCATTGCTGGCTGTTGTAATTACCCAAATGATTATACCTGGTTCACATCTCTACTTTTGTCAGCTCTTAGCTCAAAAAAAATCAGGGGACCGGGGGTATATATGGGTATATTGTCAAATAATAAAAATAACTGACGGGTATTTGTTGCGTGGTATGTTTGAAGTCCTTGTGGTACAATCTTGAAAATGATAAACTTGCTCTCCTAAACTTTAAATGCTCGCCTGGCAAGGGAAGCATCAAATGGAAAATGGTCAAATACTGTGTGCCTTTTGTACACAGTTGATACCCCTGGCAGTTGAAAACACCACATAGCGGTTGATACCCACCAGAATTGTTTGAACCAAATATGAATCATCCCATCAACTGTTACGCATGTCAGCCTCCATGTAGAATTGGTGTTTTGGTGTTAATTCTTGCCAGATAACATCAGGCATCGCTGGAAAAGTGACAGTGTTTTGGATTGGCCACTTTAGTTGTACTGCTGCCCATTCCTACCCAGTATGACTGAAGTTGAGCTTTTTTTCTCAGTGGAGATGGAATATAGAGAAGCTTGTTGGGATTCAGGTGCTGTAGCTTCCTCCCGGCAAAGTAGGTCGGGAAAATGCATCTGCCTCTCAGGAAAACTGGTATGGAGGGGGCTGATGGAAGGGGGGGTGGATTTGATAAAAGTTACAGCACACTCACCAAATCCACAGTCCGTTTGTCTGTGGAAGTTATAGCTGCTTTGAATGTAAATTTGGCGGGTTGGTGGGTTGGGACTACACATCAGTGCACTGCCTGCGTTTTCTCTGCTGCTGCTCCGCTGCGGCCTCCTCTGGAAACAGGACTTGTTCTTGCTTTGCTGGCAATTCATCTGCAGTGCTTTAAAGGTCCTCAGCAAAAGGTTCTGCAGTCATGTTGAATGGCGTTAAGGCAGTCGAGGGAGGAGGGAGATCCTGGCGCAGGCTGTCACCAATCTGTTGGGGACAACAACAGCGGATGCTGTTTTGGGGCAAGGCAAAAGTGAGCCTGTGTGCCTACTTCTGGCACTAAGTGAATGACTTTTAAGTTCGGAAATTGGGGGGGGGGAAGGAAGGATGGAGAGAATATGCAGGGAGATTGTTTTGGAATAGTCTTACCTCAAAATGAACACACAGCTACAACAGGCAATAGGTGTGAGCATGGGGCCTTTTCCTGTATTAAAAACAGCAGACTCCTGTGGCAACTTAAAGACCAAGGATTCTTTGTTTTTGCAGTGACAGGCTATTACCTCTCTGCTCCCTATATTAGTGGTTCTCAGCCTGTCTTATACTGCATGTATATGCAAGGTCCCATCTGTGTGTCCTGTGACAGTTAATCTGTAGTAACCACCATCCCCTGTTCACACAAACACATAGAGCTACCTTACTTTTAGACCATCGAGCCCAGGATTGTCAACTCTGACTAGCAGCAACTCTCTGAAATCAAATGCAGAGGTGTTGCTCAGTTGTGCTCCCTTAAATGATGCGGACTGAAGCTGCGAGTAGTCCTGTGTGGAAAACATGCACTGCACCACAAAGCTATGGCCCTTGCCTAGATATAGAAGCCGCTTCTTGGTTTGCCTGTGCGTGCGCACTGAAACGGTGTTAAAATCCAGTCTTTTGCCAGGTTTTTCACAGCATCCCAACTGTGTGTACAAGGAATTGGTTTAACTGTAAGGCAGCCGTTCCCAACCTGGTGCCCTACAGATGTTTATGGACTACAACTCCCATCATTCCTAACCATTGGCCATGCTGGCCGGGGCTGGTGGGAATTGCGAGTCCAAAGTAGTTGGAGGGGATCAGATTGTGGAAAGCTGGTTGCAGGGTATTCTGGGATTATTAGCCTGCATTAAGTGATCACGAAAATGCATCCATGGTTAGCAGAGGTATTCTCACCTGTCTGTATGTCCCAGCTTCTTGCCTGCCCTTGAACGGGAGCCTTTTACACCTGCCCTTCCTCCTTGATGCTGCCTTCCCTCCTTGCTTAGCAGAGGTACTCGTTCCCCACATCGCACAGCTCCATCCTCTTGTTTGAACTCCAGCCAGAGCATTTGTGTTCTAGCACACATTGGATTGATTTCGGAAGCTGTTCAAACCCACAGGGAGGCTTTGCTTTTGTGAAATAGCTCCAGTTTTAATCCCGCTACCTGTGCCAGGGAACGTTTTAACAACTTGCCTCCACGCTGCGCAGAATTGGCCTGTAACACCTTTTGTGTTAAATCAACTTTACAATTGAGTAAGCAAAAGCATCAAGAGACTACAGTGTTCACATTAGAAAGAAGGGCCATTAATTTTCATTTTCAATTTGGGAGCAAATTGAGTTGGTATAGATGTGCACACGCACATGCTGGGCAACAGGAATACACACAAGCCACCTTGCCTTCTGTATCTCAATTTTTTCTAAAGGTTGTGGATATCTTGAAATGTGAGTCTGGTTTCTTTACATATGTACGCAGGGGTGTAGTCGTCTGGAGTCCTGGGGGTTCTTAGAGCCCTTACTTTTTTGAGAGCCAGGTCCCAGCAGGGTCCCTCTGTCTCCTGTGAGCCAATCAGAATGAAAGGGGGGGTGTTAACCACTGAGAAGAGTCCCACTGAGTGTCAGTTGCAAGCCAGCCTTTAGTAGTTCCTGCTTCAAAAAGCCAAGCCAGTTGTGGAGAGTGCAAATTCTGCAATTGCAGAAGAAGAGATAGTGAATCCCATCTGCATCATCAAGCAGTTTGGTAGCAGCAGGAGATAAATGTGTAGACGCTGAATTCAGTGATTCAAGCAGGGAGAGCGCAAGGCCTCAGGAGGGAGATCCCAGCCTCCAGTCATTACACTTGAGGAAACCTTCTCAGTCCGTCCTCATGCTGACCACTTTGGGAACTGAAGGAGGAGCAGCCGCCTTATGGAATGATCTCCCTGATGAGGTGCGCCTGGCGCCAACACTGCTATCTTTTCGGCGCCAGTATGACCAACAATGTCAGCACAACGCAGGCAGCAGGGCTCCCAGTGCGAGAGGCGAGAGAGTAAGAATGGATCCTCTTCCTCTTTCCCAAAGCATTTTAACTGTACTTTTTAACTTACTATAACTTAATTGGATTTTTGCACTGTATTGTTTTTCTTACTGTATTTATTGTACTTTTTTGCTGTTCACCGCCCAGAGAGCTATCGCTAGTCGGGCGGGATATAAGCCTAATAAATAATTAATAAATAAATAAATAAATAATATCTCTTGGCAGTGAGAAATGACAGTCAAATAGTGACAATGACAGAGAAGCAGAAAGCAGTATTCAAGCCTGGCCAGATTATTTTATAATCTTAGAAGGGGGCATGGCTGTGACTATCATGAAGGGGCCCTGCTCTTCTGAATTTGCCACTGTATGTCTCCCTCTCTCTCTCATGAAGCAAAATGGTCTGTTGGATCTAGCTGCATCAGAAGACATCTTCTTGCTAAGGGGCTCTGCTTCGCCCTCAAGATGCTATGAGACTCCAACTCCCGTCAGCCTCAGCCACCGTGGCCAATGATGATGGGAGCTAGAGTCCAGCAACATGTGGAGGGCCACAGGTCTCTCACCCCTGGGTCAGCGAAACACTTCTCATATGGGCTTTTAAAGCTGGTAAAGAGAAGAAAAAAATTCTTCTACTTTTAACTGTCATCAACAGAAGTGACAGATGATTGTTATCGGTTCAAACAATTCCAGTGGTGATTTCGGTACCTTTCAAAAACTGATCCATGCAGCACCATCCGCATTCTGTTTTGTCATTGTTAAATGCAAGGGCAAATGTTAACACTAAATGTGTAGCGTACAGCTATGTTTGTGGTTTTTTCTTTAATTACAGGAGAGAGGGGGGTAGCAGATTTAGATTGGGACCACAAGACTCAGGGGGAGGAGGTTTAACCCTTCTTTCCCCCCCTTCCCCTCTTGCTTCTTAGTAACGCCTCTCCCGTGGCTATGAGCTCAGTTAACCCTACCTTGTCCGTGTTAGAGTTAAGATGATTGATGGAGTTTATTTATATGCCACCTTTCCATGGCAAGCTCTGCCCCAAATCGGCTGACATTCAAAACACAAATCATTGGGGCGAGGGAGAGAAGTCAATTTACAGAGCATAATAAGTTAAAACTGGACAAAAACCAACAATTTAACAAACATAAAATAAATGCGATGTTCACAAAAGAAATAATCTAGATTTGAAATCAGTGAATGTGCTTAACATTGGATATCACTTACAGTCTCTTCTGCCTCTGTGTGTGTGTGTGTGTCCCTGGTGTCTTGTGCCTTGAGGGATTAATCTTTTTTATAATTCCCTCAAATACTAATGCAGGCTCTCGCGGGTTATTGGATTAAGTCCGCCTCTCCCACCCCACTCCCCAAAATGTCAGATAAGCTTAAACCATGATTTTCCTTCAAAGATAAATTTCACTTTAACTATGTGGCAGAAACTCCCAGATCATTGCCTCATGCTAGGGGGGTGGCTGTGGGTTGGAATTGCAGGCTTTATGAGGTCAGGTAAAGGTTGGTTTTGCCCTGCTAGTGAGACAGGTCCCCGCTGTGGAGAAAGATTGCTGGAGCGGAGATTAAATAGGAACGATTTAAAAGTGAATTTCTTTTTTCCCCCTTTTTTTGTGTGTGTGCTCTAGCTGAAGTCTTATAATGAAACCATAGCCGAGAGGGTCAAAGTAGGCCCGAGAGTGATTTGATGAAAAAGATTATCATTCCTGATGAATAGCCAGCATTGTGTGCACACCCAGAATGCACAGTTGCTTGTAAAGAATTCATTGTGTGGTATGTAGTGAAGAATGCAGCCGCTGTCTGATATTATAGTTCTGCTAGGAAATACTGGGATCTGGGGCCCACTGTTGGGGGGGGGGAAAAAAAGCTCTTCAGTTTTTCCAAATTGTAGAACTGGGCTCCTCAATCTCAAAAACGGTTAAAGTTTGAGGATGATGGGAGTTATAGTCTAAAATGTCTGGAGGGAACCAGGTTTGGAGAAAGTTAGCGTAGTAATACTGAGCTAGTCAGACCAGCAGTCTGGCCAGTATAGGGTAAGTTGCTCATTAATGGCAGGAATTGGAAACCTGTAGCTCTCCAGATGTTGCTGGATTACAATTCCTGACCATTGGCTACGCTGGCTAGGGCTGATGGTAGTCCAAAACTACTAGGAGGGCAACAGTTTTGGGAAAACCAATCTATGCTGACTGGCAGCAGCTCCCAGGGGTGATGGGAGTTGTAGTCCGGCAAAATCTGGAGGGCCACAGATTCCCCCTCCCTGACCTATGCCATTCAGTGAGCTTCATGGCTTAAGAGTGATTTTTTTTAACCTCAAATCCTAGCCTGACACTCTAACCATTACACCAGGCTGCCTTTCTGCTCTACTTCCTCCTCCACCTTCACCTCTACATTTGAAAGATCTGGGCCTACTACTGAAAGTCTAGTTTAATCCTCAGAAGTGGTAGTAAAAATACTGTCTGTGAGGCAAGCTGTCTTTTGACCAAGCCAGGAGGCACCTTCCTTTCAACCTCCTTTTCTTCTGTTTGGGTCACACCAGACTGGTGTTTTATGCAGGTCTATTCTGTAGCATGTTTTTGACACATTAATAGTGCATTAGTGGTGGCTTAATTCTGCTTTATTAGTTGTTCTGCAGTGCTTCCTCAGTTCTATCACACTGTTGCTGTTCAGAAGGGCTGTTGTGCAACAAAAGCGAGACAAAAATAAACCCTGTGGGTTTTGTGGTTTTAAAAGTTACGGGATTTCAGCGGGAAGTTACAGGATATGCATTGATTGGAAATGAAGCAGTATGGCCACCCCAAAATCTTTGCAAGTGCAGAGAGTATTAAAGGCAGTATTGTGTGTGACCACCTTGATAGCATCATGAGCACAAATCATCATTCATGTGCCAAAAAAAGGTTGTTTGGAGGGAACCTTATACCATGTACTTCCTTCCATAGGATGCTGCCCAACATTGCACAGCAACCTTCTAGTAGGGATGCTGGCATCCAGAATCAAATGTAGACTGCATGGTTGGCTCTAATTTTCATTCGAATTGCATGCCCTCCAAAGTTGTAAAGAGCTCTCCAAAGCTTTCGCCTGTTTGGGAGCAAGTTTAGTTGGACAACTTTGCTGGTTTTAACTAAAATTGGATTTGCAATTAATTTGAATTGAAGCTCTTCTCTGGCATCACTGAATACCATTCAAAAACTGGTTGATATTGATTTACTTTTAATCTTGCAATCTTTGTGCCACTACACATCTGCCACGAATGGTTTTCTGGAAAATACCCCATCCTTTCTTTGACAGGATGGCAGAGGGATGCTTTTAGGAGACAGGAACTCTCTGATGAAGGACCTGAGAGGTCCAAAATGCATTGGCTATTAAAACTTCAGTAAACTCCTGCTTGTCAATCTCAGAAACCATCATTCAAAATATGGTGATGACATCTTAAGAGGTGTCCAAATCAGTGCAGTTGTGACAGGTTTGGTCCACCATCTCGATTAAAAATGGCATCCATTCATAGGCAAAAACAGACCAAGACCTTTCCTCAATCTCAGGAGCCATCACGCCAAATTTAATTGTGATATCTCAAAAAGGTGTCCAAATGTATTTGAGGACAGACAGTTTTCCAAAATAAAAATGCACATATACCATAGTAGTTGCATTGTAAACATGAAAAATATTTATTGCTTTCCTCAGGGCCTGAGTTTCCTATTTGGTTTTGAGGGGTTTGAATTAGAATGGGAAGGCATGTCTGGACCTCTCCCTTCCTTCATATTCTTCAGTGAGCCATATATTGTCCACTCCTACCCTTTGGTGACAGAATCTACTTAATGGTTTCACCATCACATGTGACAGATAAAGGTAGCTGGGAAAGGGGTGGGATGAGCCTTTCCATGGGTCCCCAAGACTAACCACCATCTCCCTTTCCAGTTAAGACCAGTGCCAAAAAAGGGCCAATCCTGAACCCCCAGGAGTCTGCTGCTCTGTGGTTTGGCTTGACACTGTACCACCAGCCAGTAAGGGCAGAAGGAGTAAGATAAAAGTAGAAAGATATCTGAGTGGAGGATAGTGTTAGTATTATTATATACTTCTTAATTGTCAAGATGTCTTCTAAGCAGTTACAAGTATAAAACCAATTACAATAAATAAAAACATATCATTAAAATACATAATAAAACAATTTCGTCAATGACATTAAAATAAACACCCACAATTAAAATGTACAATAAAACAGTTAAAACCAATTAAAGCAAAACAGGAGGTCCAAGTCAGGAGATCAGGGAAGCCAGTGCGTCTTCTGATGATTGGATGTGCATCTGGTCCCTGACAGCCGAACGTCCTTGGGGCCTTTACCCCTGGTGGTAACTAATTTGTGTTGCAGCTGGATTTTGAATACTAGGCAGAAGACCTGCTTATACGTAGAGGTCATGTTTAGGAAACGGTATGTGTCTCCCCTTCTCCAGCTGCCTTGAATCAGGACTGTAGCTAATTGCTGCATAGACATACCTTAATGTAGGCTTGGCCAGCTTTTTTAAGCCCATGGGCACTTTTGGATTTTTTGTGAGTACCATGGGCACCATCCTCTCTGGTCACTTTTCTCTTCAGAAAGTACATGTGTGCACACTTCAATTTTCCAGGTGAATTTGAAAGAGCTAATAGAGCTGAGAGAGGAAGTGGGGAAGAGTGTTACTTTTCCAATTTCCTTCTTCAGCTCTATGTACTTTTCAAGAGAGAAAAAGGTAACCAACCCTCATCACCTCATTACCAAGTTGGGGTAGGGTGGGGGCTTATAAGCATGTGGTCTCCTGTCTGGGGAAGACCTCAAGGGTGTAATTGTGCCTATGGGTGCTGCATTGGCGACCCTTGCAGTGGAATGTTTTCAGGGTAGCTTCCAGGCTAGAAATTGGATCATCATCATCATCATTATAGATTTAGATTTAGATCCCGCCCTTTCTCCCAATAGGAGCCCAGGGAACACAAGAAGTTGCCCCTCTAGTCCAGAGGTGAGGAAGCTGTGGCTCTCCAGATGTTACTGGTTTACAGTTCCCATCATTCCTTAACATTGGCCATAATGACTCAGGCTGATGGGAGTTGGAGTCCAAGACCATATGGAGGGCCACAGGTTTTCCACCACTGCTCTAGTACACAAGAATCCTTAACAAACACTGTACATTTTTTGCATAGACTGAGTATGCTCTGCGGGTTCTACAGTTTTCTGTCCCATGCTCCCACTCACAGTGGACATGCAGACAAGGGACTAGCATGGACTGAGTTGAGACACTCAGTGCACATCTGATATTCCCAAATAGCCCGTATAGGTGTGCCGTCAGTGCATGTGAGCTGAAACAAACAACCCTGTATTAGTTAGGTGATTGCTTTGGAAAAAGATAGGCGTGAGTTCACAGAAAGCAGAAAAAGGCACATTAGATAATTCACAATGTCTTTAATTGACTGTCGTTCGATCTTAAGTCAAGCTATCATGGATTTCCTTGGACTGATAATGTCTTATCTGCCATCAGTGTTTCTCACTTATTGGAGGCGGAATGTCAGATGGAACATTTCCTCCTCTAGGATTCCTGGTTTGGTGCTGTGCTGCACATTGACTATGCTGCCCAACCCACTAGCAGTTAGTGACTAGCTAGTCCTCCTAAGCACCGCAAGGCTGCCTGCATTGACCCATCTGTATTACGAGGTGGTCTCAAGCCATTTGCTGCATTTGTTCCTCTGTAATAGCACTGTGTATGCAGATGGCATTATTCTGCTCCCTTTCTCCCTGTCACTAAGGCTGACGGCTGCACAGTCATTTTGGCTGTAAAATACCCACTGAGATTAGACTGAAATGAGAGGGCTTTCAGTAGAGCTTTTTCAACTCTTTTGCTGAAGTAGCTATTTTTGCATTGGGGCAAAGGATGCCATAAGCGCAGTGGGTGATGTGGGTGTCAGATTTGTAGATGGAGTTCCTTAAATGCTTCTCATCCTTGAAAGTTGTAATTTACTTTGCAGCAATTGGTTAACATAGGTTTGAGTAATCGTCCTTAGGGCAAAGAGTCTTTATGCATCTTTTGCTGGTACAGCAGTACAAACCTTTCGGAAAGTTTATCCTTAAGTGAGTTGTTGCTTTAACAGGTGTACCAGCATAAGACACATGAAGACTCTGCCCAGCATATTTTAATGAATGGTCTTCCTCAAGGGCGATCTTCACCCAATAGATTACTACGTTTAAGTATCACCTTGAAGCCTGCCTCTTCCCTAGTACGTCTGGATCTTAGGTGCTTCTTCTCCATCCTGTTTTCTCACCAGATGCTGGCCAAAGCTAGAGAGCTTTATCTGTCCATTGCCAGTACCTAACACAGGGCTGGGTAACCAGTGGGTCTCCAGACATTGTTGGACTCCAGCTCCCATCAGCACTGTTCGCTGTAGCTACTGGTCAGGGATGATGGGAGTTGTAGTCCAACAGCATCTGGAGACTACCCATCCTTGTCCTAGCAAATGGAGATTAAGGAGTTAATTGCACTTACCCAAGATTTGAACGCAAGACATGTGAAGGGTGAGAACGGCTTATTTTACCGATCTGGTCAGTCCATTGCCCATAGTGGCACTGATAGTATTATATAAACCTTTGATGCCTTGATCGTATGTGTGTGCATTGAGCATGAACACTGTCAAGAAAAAGTAAACAATTGTACATGATTTTGCCCTAGAGTGTTTAGGTGCTTAACAAAATAAATTTAGAGATAACTGCTTCATGCATAAAACTTTGGCTACCTCTAGAAAGACCTGCCATGGTTTTGGATGTGTGTGTGTGTGTGTGTGTGTGTGTGTGTGTGTGTGTGTGTGTGAGAGAGAGAGAGAGAGAGAGAGAGAGAGAGAGAGAGAGAGAGAGATCATGTGTGCTGAGCATTGACATGAAATGGTTCCATTGGTCCTGGTAAAAGCTGAGTCAACTCATATCTGCTCATCAAGCATGACTGTGAAGGCTGCAAAGGCAGCAATCATCTGTACCTCTTCACCTGAAAGAAGCTCCCAGCAGGGCTGGTGTCATCTTCAATTTCTGCAAGAGCTCTTGCTCTATAGGCCTCTTCCTCTCCCTGGAGACAGCTGCCTTATCTCTTCTAGGCTGCCAGAGATGCTTCCTGAATGGAAGGGACAGACCTCGATGACATGAAAACACTTCTGACAAGCAAAGCTGTACTACCTCCATGATAAATAATTCAACTTCTCCCAGTGGATTGGTTGGAGTGCAGGCTTTAGCAGCAAGAGTGCGGTTCTTGCGGTCGCTGCACCTGGACCATCCTTGCAGATTTGTTGGCACCTCCACCCCTTTGAGGATTCTGCTATCTCGGATGAAGCTTGCCATTGCTTGGAAGCCTTTTTTTGAGGCACAATCTGCGCTTTGACAAACAAGAAAACTACCACTTTTTCCCCTGTTATAAAGAATCCCAGATCATCACCGTTTAGCAATGTTGTCAGGTCCGCTGGGTTTCCTCCCAATGTCAGCTGCATGCTTGTCGACTGAAGAAATGGAAGTGCAGATCTAGGTCCTATTTCTCCAGCTACCAACCTCTCCTTTCTGTTCTCATCCTTTAAAAATAGAACTAAGTCTTAGTGGCTGCTTCTCTAAGAAGTCATGTATAAAAGCCGGGTTAACTGATACATTACTAGTTTTTTTTTTTTAAAAAAACACCACACCAAAACTTGTACAAAGAATTGGCTGATAGAAGGGGTGGCTTTCCAGATGTTTTTGAACTGCCAACTCCCGTCAGCCCCAGCCAGTGGCCAGAGATGATGGGAGTTGTAGTCCAACAACCTCTGTAAGGCCACAGGTTAGCCAGCTCCAGCCCGGGAGACACAGATCTGTGGTCTATATATGCAAGATCTTCTCATTTCTAATTACTTTTGTTTGTCTACTTTTAAATCTCTAGCAATGTTTATTAAGCCTCAGCTTTTGTTGTATTTTCTATTAATTACTACTGGAGATGTGAAAGCCCAGACAAGGACCAGAAAAATTCGGGGAGGGGATGTTTCCCTTCCACTTTTTCTATTGTTTTCCTGGACCTTCACATCACTGATTATTACAATCGCATTTAAAAAGGTAATTGTATTTTGTTTGGGTGAACTTTTTAAGTTAATGAATCGGAGATCTGCCTTTTGCCATGCTCCTAAGGTCCTTCCCATTTATTGCTTCCCAACTTGACTTGTCTTGGGTCATAAAATGCAAGAAGGGAAGTTCACATCAGGAAGTTGAATATTTCAACTCTTAGACTTGCCAACATGGAACTTTTCTATAACTGTCCTTATCTCTTAGGCGGGTTGGTATATGGAATAGGGCCTTCTCTGCTGTGGCCCTACAGTTGTGGAATTCAATTCTGTGTGAAATCTGACAAGCCTTTTCATTGATGTTTTTAAACAGGCTGTAAGGAGTTAACCTTTTTACTGTGGATTCCGTGGAAAATTATAACCAGAACTGTGGAAATTATTGTTGTTGTTGTTGTTGTTTATACATACATACCCCGCCTTTCGGCCAAAGGCCCTCAAGGCGGCTTACAAAAACACAAATGGTGCTGTAGTCTGTTTTTGGCATTGTCTGTTATGCTGAGTTATTGTTGCTTTGTGCTGGCAGTTCAGTAGTATTTTGAAATGAAGTAGATGGTTTAAATGGTTTTTAAATTATATTTATTTGGGTGTGTGTTTGTTTTGTAAATCAATTTGGGAAGAATTCTTGAGAAGTGGGTTATACATTTCTTAAATAAAAAAGGGGGGCATAGGAAATGTGGCACAATAATTGTTGGCCTATAATGCAGTGTTTTTGTTTGAGGAGGGTCCTTTATTTTGCTTGGTGTAACCTTTTTTGTAGTTCTTCAAAGGACTTTCTCAGTGGTGGCCCCACAGCCGTGAGGCCAATGGGTGTCCCATTGCTGGTATTCAGGTGCAGAGAGAAAGTTAGCCTTTTGATCATGCATGCAGCTCTTGCTGTTCCCTTCTCACAACCAAGCCAGGATGTCTTTCATCCAAACCAGGTAGCAATGGTTAACAGCTTTGGAACAAGCCAGGATATTAACCATGGTATGAAAATGGCTTAGTATCCTGGCTTCTTGTTTCCTTGTTTGGATAAAACAGGAAGCTATAGTTCCTGTTTAGTTTGCTGGCTCATGCAAAGGGACTGTATTTGTAGCCAAAAGACTCATTCATATTTTGGCTAATTAAGTTGAGCTATGATTATCAAACCACAGTCTCCCTCCAAAAATGCTCATTAAAGCACCAAAAGTGTCAGTTGTAACCAATACAATCATCTTACAATATTCTGGTCTTCCCTGGGTGTAGGGCTCAGGAAGGTTTGGGCTGAATAGTAAAAGGAGCAAGGAGGAAAATAAAAGTTTAGTTTAAAGGGGAGGGTTTTGCTAAATTCCAAAAACCTCTTTGCAGAGAAAGGAAAGGTGTGGTGTTCACCTCATTCCCAGGATATGGAGAAGAGGGAGGAATTGAAAAGGAACACAGCAGGCGTGAGATGGCAGAATCCTGAGTTGGTAGAGTGAACTGTGCCAGTTTGTACTGCAGGCTGGGTTACCATTTTGAATGCTGCTTCACATTAAAAAATGAATAAATATTTGAATAAATACTTATTAGGGAGAGGGATTGTAATCCAGCCTGATTTCTACTGTGCTAGTTTTCTATTTGAGGTTTTTGTTTTAAATAAGGGAGAACTGAAACATGCAACACCCTGGGCAAATACCTGCAGTCTGAAATACTACAGTGTGTTTTGTCTTCTCTATCACCTCATTACCAGCTCATTCTGCTGTTATGTATAGACAAGACATGAGTTGGCAGATACCAGTAGATAGAGAGGAGACTCAAGAGTATGAAAGAGGATGCGTATGTGATATGTCTATATTGCTGACCGAGTTTTTGCAAGGATGGTTCAGGAATGAATTTTCCCCGTCTTGGCCAATAACCTAGATAAGACTTTTACTGCCTTTTTCTTTCCTTTTTTGGAACCAATGGGTCTGAGAACAATTGCATTCCAGGAGAGCTAAGCTTTCTCTGAGTAGAGATATTGGTGGGCATTTCCAGGCTGCTGAAGCCTATCTTGCTTTGGTTGCCAATAACTTGAAACTCTGGGATAATTTTGATTGGGAGCACTCCTTTGTTCCTACATATAAGTCTGTATTAAATAGGAAAGTGGACACTTGTAATATCTAAGTGGATTTGGGTTATGTTCCTATAGATTTTGTACTCTTTAAGATAGGGTAGCCAAGGTGGTGCTCTCCAGATGTTGTATCATCTCCCATCAATCCAGACTACCATGGCTGATGGTCAGGAGTGATGGTAGTTGAAGTCCAGCAACATCTCTTGGGGTTGTTGTTGTTGTTATGTGCCTTCAAGTCGATTACGACTTATGGCAACCCTATGAATCAGTGACCTCCAAGAGCATCTGTCATGAACCACCCTGTTCAAATCTTGTAAGTTCAGGTCTGTGGCTGCCTTTATGGAATCAATCCATCTCTTGTTTGGCCTTCCTCTTTTTCTACTCCCTTCTTTTCCCCCCAGCATTATTGTCTTTTCTAGTGAATCATGTCTTCTCGTGTCCAAAGTATGATAACCTCAGTTTCATCTCTTGGGTACCCCTTCTTTAAAAGATACAGTATTGCAGTCTCTTTCATAGCCATTTTGGCTCCATTGTTTACAGTGGGGTTTCTCCATACCAGTCATGGGTTGGCATCACTGGGCATTTGCCAAGGCCCACACCCAACATGGGGGCCAGTGTCAACCCAAAGAGATCCTTGAGCCTGGTATTCTTCCTCCTAGGTGTTCTTGCCTATTCACCTGCCCTCTCCAACTGAGTGAGTGAGCAGTGATGGAACAAAGAGAAGGAATAGCAGGTTCCGCTCATCTTGCCTTCTGCCTCTGGTTGCTGGTGTGAGTTGGACTGAGGGGGAGAGAAAGGCCAAATGAATGGGTAGCAGCAACAGCAAGGAGAAGGAGGTGAGGCTATTTGGAGAGGAATACTGCACGCATCTGACGAGATGAATGAAAGTGTATACCACAATAAATCTGTTCCTCTTTCAGATGCCACAAGACTCTGGGTGCCCCCAAACCATCACTATTTTGTGGGAGGGATTCAAGTGCATGCTGGTACTTCAAGTTTGCACGATTAAAATGGGTTAACGGATTTGTCTCCCTAGCAGCAATCCACTTTACAAAAAAATTAGACTTTTTGCAGTTTGGAAAGGAACAGGGAGATGCATCGAAAAGTGTGGGATGGATGAATGACTAACTGGAAGATGCATAAACACCACCCCGCAAGCAAATCAGGATGAATGGAAGACAATTCTCACTGTTGTATAACTGCCCCATAAACAAATTAGAATGAATGCTCAGTAAAGATCGGATATAATTTAAGCTGTGTAAGCTTTGTGCAAACAAATCAGGATGAATGCTCAATAAATAGGTCACCTGGAGCAGCTCTCCCTGTTTTGTGCTGCAAGAGGCTATCACAGTAGGCTGCATTTGAAAGTAATGGTAAGCCAGACTTTCTGACTTATTGTGGTTTAGCATGAATAAGCTGGCAGAGTACATTGCTCAAAGAAAGAGCCATAACTCTGGGATAGAGCATCTGCTGTTCATGTAAAATGTCTCAGGTTCAATCCCTGGCATCTCTAGGTAGGGCTGAGAAAGGCTCCCGCCTGAAACCACTTCCAGTCAGTGTAGGCAATACTGAGCTGGATGGAGCAAATTGTTTGACTTGATATGAGGCGGCTTCTTAGGTTGTTATGCTGGTGAAAACTGCCTGATGGCTCCCAGGCTCTGAAAACACTAGTTGCCTACAGCAAAGCGTTTCCATTAGCCACACCTGGAGGGGCAACGGGTTGATCTGTCAATCAGTTGCGAAATCTGTTTGAAGCTGATTTTTTAAAAAAACACATTCAAGCTGATCCCACCAGGTTTTACAGTAAAAAAGGGTGGGGTTTGACTAGCTTTGGATGACCCTATTTTTAGAAGAGAGAGGTGGAGATGCACTGGAACCGGCAGAACAATGAGTGTGTTTCTACCTCCACTTTGCTCCTCTCCTTGCAGGATAAGCAAACCTGGGAAGCCTTGGGTTTCCCATTGCATCAAACCCAGGGACCTCTTTTTATTGCTGTCTTAACAAGCCACGTTCGGTAGCCAGCCCTTCAACTATGGTTTGTTGTTGGCTTCCTGATCATGGCCTGTTAGTAAGCAACAAGCCAGAAGATCCCTGGTTTGGCCATAACTGGAAGCCAAGGCTTCCTGGCTTGTTCAATCCACCTGTGCCAGGGGAGGAGCTACATAGGAATGATCAGGCACAGCCTGCACCAGCCTGCTGCTCATTCATGCTAAAACACAAAGTCTGGCTTATTGTTGTATACAAGCACAGCCAGTTGTAGTTGATGAAGTTTCCCAAGCAGCTTTTTCTGAGCTGAATTACAAAAATGTTCTTCCATTATTTTTCTCCACTTCTGGCATAGTTTTGTGTCTGTGTCTAAGTGAGTGAGTGTGTGCGTGTGTGTAGGTGTGTGTATATAAGTATTGATCTATTTTTTTTAGTGATTCTGTTCTCTTCCTTCCCGACCCTTCTCCCCACCCCCACCCCCAGGTTGCTTTTCATATAGTAACCCTCTGGTCAGAGTCTGCCTAAGTGATTTATATTGTCATGCATCACTGTCAATAATGAAGATTCTGCCTCTGGTTACTTTGCTCGACCCCACTGGTCTCAGCAGGCATCCTACCTGACTTGAGCAGTGATGAATAGGCCTAAAGCCTTGGAATTTAAGTCCTGAAGGGTTAGATCGGTGGAAGGAACCAGGCAGTTAGGCTGAGTTTTCCCTCCTGTCTTCATTTCAGACTGCAGATGTCAACCTGTGACAAAACAATGGACGTCGGGTGATGAATGAGTGTGGAATGAGAACAGCTGCTAAGGATGCTGGCCTGGCTCAGTCGCGGCTAGAGATTGTGACAAGCCTGGCCTCGCTAGGGATGCTGGTTTCTGAAGGGAATTACGAGCAGCCCTTCTATGGGGAACGGCCATCGCTCAGTGGTAGCGCATCTGCTTTGCGTGTCGAATGTCCCCGATTCAATGCCTGTCATCTCCAGGTGGAGCTGGGAGAGACTGCTGTCTGCAATCCTGGAGAGCTGCTGCCAGTCAGTGCAGACAATACTGAGCTAGGTAGACCCAGTGGTCTGACATGGTATAAAGCAACTTCCTGTGTTCCTTTATTCCTTTTACTGAGCCAGACCATTCATTGTCCCACCTAGCTCAGGATTGTCTACACTGACTGGCAGCAGCTCTTATCACCGAACTACAGCCCTTCCCCATAGCTGCAGACATTTTTTTTTATAATTATCTTTTATTTTATTTTTCAGGATATACAGAAAAATGAACAGTTAATCAACAAACATGGAGTAGATTGTATATAGAAATGATGTTGACAATCCAGTCTTGTATCCAAACCTTAATAAAAAAACAAAATGGCATTTTATAATTACTTTTCACCCATTGTCTTTATTCTCTGTGCCCTTCTATAAGTTTCTCTGTGTTAGCGTGAAAGGTAGACCCTCTCCATAGCAAGACCTGGGATAATGGGGGAGAGAAAACTGGTAGAGTTTTGTTAATATAATCTATGAACGGGTAACACACATCGTGCACAATAGGTACATTCAAACATCCTGTATAGGACACCAAGGCCAACGCAGCTACGGACATTCTTGAAGTTTCCGATCAGCCTTTCTTTTCTCCCCAAAATAATTCCAATTTGTGACCTATACAATAAAGGAGGAGCATGCATAAGACCCTGAGAAGACCCCTGCTGGATATGGCCAAAGGCCAATCTAGTTCAGCATCTTGTTCTCACAGTAGCCAACCAGATGCCTCTGGGAAGCTTGCAAGCAAGACCTGAGTGCAACAACGATTTCCTCGCTTGGGCAGAAGGTAGATCATGATCTACTGGTAATTTGCAGTCAATCAGCAAGAATTTATTTATTTATTTATTATTTAATTTGTATCCCGCCCTTCCTCCCAGCAGGAGCCCAGGGCGGCTAACAAAGCGCTAAAAACACTTTAAAACATCATAAAAACAGATCTTAAAATACATTAAGACAAAACAGTGATAAAAACATTTAAAAAAAACACAACTTTAAAAAAGGGTTAAAAACATTATTAAAAATATATTAAGCAATTCTAACACATACACAGACTGGGATAGGTCTCAACCTAAAAGGCTTGTTGAAAGAGGAAAGTCTTCAAAAGGCGCCGAAAAGATAGCAGAGATGGCGCCTCCCTAATATTCAAAGGGAGGGAATTCCACAGGGTAGGTGCCGCCACACTAAAGGTCCACTTCCTATGTTGTGCAGAACGGACCTCCTGATAAGATGGTATCTGCAGGAGGCCCTCACCTGCAGAGTGCAGGGATCGACTGGGTATATAAGGGGTAAGACAGTCTTTCAGGTATCCTGGTCCCAAGATGCATAGGGCTTTGTACACCGAAACTAGAACCTTGAATTCTGACTCCCAAATGTTTAATTGAATAGCAATACAAAAGTGCCCTTCCCCATCCCTTCTAAATTTTGCTGCTAAGATGAAAAAAACTTGGATTGGAAAGTAAGAGTGGGTTTTTCCATGGTAAGAGTGTAAACTTTGGCCTTGAAAAGAAACTCCTGGGCTGAGTAGGTGCCCTGAGCCACCCCCACCCACCCCCAATTTCTCAACCACTGTTTTGCACCTGAAGCCAGTTGGGCAGATCTGTGGGTTCTGGCAAAACGGTAGATCTCACTACCCTGAAGTCTGCCTGCCCTGTGATAAAGGAAGCAAACCTCTTACCAGGCCTATGCTTTACAAACAGGAAAGGGAAGGCCTGTCCCGGAGTCTCACAAGCGCAGTACAAAATTCACAGGGCAAAGGATATGGGCAAGAGAGCTAAAAGCTTAAAGCAAGTTCAGTCTCTCAAACTGGAAGCCTGTGCATTAAGAGGTACACTTAACTCTGGCTTCTGCTTCCAGGACTAACAGAAGGTAAAAATAATTGGTCAGGAAAAACGAGAATGAAAATGGGAAATGCATAGATTATCACATTGGCAAGCAAAGAAGTAGCGCTCCTGGATTTTAAGAGACACTCGAGGGAGGCATCTTGAATGAAGATGACAATTGAGGCTGTCAGGTTTTATTCCAACAACGTATCAAGGGCTTTATATCTAAAGTGCACAGCGTTAAATTGGGAATATGATGCAACCTGGCCAAACACTATCTTATAGGATGATGGGATGAGGGTGGGACCTATTTCAGTATGTTGCGTGGGATTGTTTGCAGGGCTGTTTCCTCTGCTCTTAAAATTTAAAGTCTCTGCACCAAGGTAATTCAAAATTGGACAAGGGAGAGGAGAGGATGAGTTATATGACAGGTATAAAGTATACCTCTTAACACTCAGGCGTCCAGCTTGAGAGACTGAACTTGCTTTATGCTTTTAGCTCTCTTGCTCACTTCCTTTGCCCAGCCATTCCTTCAAAGGTTACCTGCCTCTTACATCTCCCTAACCTGGGACTGATATTTTGACCATGGTGGGTGCTCCAATTTCTGACTCTGTTTCAGCATTTTCCTTACCTGAGTGATGTTTACCTCATTTGACGGCTCACATGTTTGGCCTTGTTCTCATGCTATGTCCATCCTGCCGTGGGCCAGTTTTTGTGTGGTAAGTCTGAATTTGGGGGGATATCACAGACAGACCACGTTTAGCCTTGTCACAGGGTACCTCCAGACTATCAGTGTTTTGTGGGATTCAAGTGCATGCTGGGAAATTTTGGCTTAGGCGATTAAAGTGGATTAAAGTACTCTGTCACCCTAGAAACAGAACAAACCCACTTTGGGAAAAAAAACTTTTTGCAGTTAGGAAAATAATAAGGAAATGCACTGAAAAGCGTAGAAACCAGTTGCCGGAAGCCTCAGGAGGGGAGAGTGTTCTTGCACTCGGGTCCTGCTTGCGGGCTTCCCCCAGGCACCTGGTTGGCCACTGTGAGAACAGGATGCTGGACTAGATGGGCCACTGGCCTGATCCAGCAGGCTCTTCTTATGTTCTTATGTTCTTATGAATAAACAAATGATTAACAGGAAGTCATTATAAACACGCAATAAGCAAATTGGGACAAATGTTCATGGTCATATAACCTCTCTTCAAAGAAATCAGAATGAATGCTCAGTAAAGACGGGATGCCGCCTAACCTCCACATAGGCTTTGCATAAGCAGATCAAGGATGAATGCTAAATCGATAGGTCATCTAGAGGAGCCCATCGTTTTGATCACTTTCTGAACACTTCTCTGCTATTCATCATCCAGCTAGATTTCAGTGCGGTAATATGTGAAACATAAACACTATGAATATCAGGTATTTTGTTTTGTGGGCTAGGGAAGAAAATTAAACTGGGCTGATGTGAGATTGGGGACACATTATAGTTTTTATAGTTTTTATGTTGAGATGACACAACAGATATATTCTTGCTCTGGGAGTACACACAGATTTAATTTTGCCCTGCTTGTTGCCATTGGGCAAACAGATTTTGGGGAAATGACAAAAACCACTTTACCAGAAATGATAGTGAGATGAGTGTACCTCAGCCTTGGCCAACCTGATGCAGATGTTTTGGGCCACTCCCATCAGCCCTAGCCAGCACAGCTGTGAAGTTGTGGCCTACAATTCCCATCAGCTCAAACCATCACAGCTCTGCTGATTGGGACTGATGGGAATTGTAGTCCAAAACACCTGGAGGGCACCAGGTTGGTGACAGCTGATGTACACACTATCCACAGTGATGCCTCTTGGCAAGCCACACCATCAGTTCTGAAACAACCAGGATGTGTTTCCAACCTATCTACTAAAGGAAAATTCATAGCTAGCCCTGCAGTAGAGCTATGTATAACAGTGTTAGGCCTTTGTTCTAGAATGTTGATCACTGTTAACAGAAAAGTAGTGGGGTGAGGATTTCAGACAGTAGTGGTAGGCAGGAATGGGATGCCAAACCTTCCTCCTGCCTGCCACCTCCTCTCCCCATTAGTCTTTTCCTCTTTCCTCCTCCCTTCCCCAACAATTTTTACACCCATCAGGTTCCTTTTCAGTGACAATGGCGTTGCTAGTTTTACCCAAGCAAACCGTGAGCAGTATTATTTATTTATTCTTTGACTATTTATTTATTTATTTATTTGGTTACATTTATATACCGCCCTTAGCAAATAGCTCTCAGGGCGGTAAACAGCATAGGGTAAAATACATACATGGCAATAATAAAATCACAAAAACATATATGACATAAAAACAAATACAGTTAAACAGAAAATAAAAATAAAGACTTAGTATACAAGATTAAAAAGCTAAAAAGATTAGAGTGATTAAAATGCCTGGGAGCATAAAAAGGTGTTTACCTGGCGCCGAAAAGATAATAGTGTAGGCGCCAGGCGTACCTCTTTGGGGAGGCTATTCCACAACTCGGGGGCCACCACGGAAAAGGCCCTAGATCTAGTAACCACCCTCCGGGCTTCACAATGAGTTGGTACCCGGAGGAGGGCCTTCGATGACGAACGAAGCGAACGGGTAGGTTCATAGTGGGAGAGGCGTTCCACCAGGTATTGCGGTCCCACGCCATGTAAGGCTTTATAGGTCATAACCAACACCTTGAATCTCACCCGGAAGCAAATAGGTAGCCAGTGCAGGCGAGCCAGAACAGGAGTTATATGCGAAGACCGACTGGTCCTCGTCAATAATCTAGCTGCCGCATTCTGCACTAGCTGAAGCTTCCGAACTGTCTTCAAGGGCAGCCCAATGTAGAGTGCATTACAGTAATCCAATCTCGAAGTTACCAGAGCATGGACAACTGAGGCGAGGTCGTTGCTGTCCAGATAGGGGCGTAGTTGGGCTACCAAACGGAGATGGTAAAACGCATTCCGTGCCACTGAGGCCACTTGAGCCTCAAGAGACAAGGAAGGGTCAAAAAGAACCCCCAGACCACGGACCTGTTCTTTCAGGGGGAGTGTAACCCCATCCAGAACAGGATGCACATCCACCATCTGAGCGGGGAAGGCGTTCACCAACAGTGTCTCAGTCTTGTCTGGATTGAGTCTCAGTTTATTAGCTCTCATCCAGTCCATTATCGCGGTCAGGCAACGGTTCACCCTTCCTCCCAGTAGGAGCCCAGGACTGCAAACAAAGCACTATACAACGTCATAAAAACAGATTTTAAAATAGATTAAAACAGAACATTTAAAAACATCTTTAAAAAAAGGTTTAAAAACATCAATTTTTTAAAAAAGGTTTAAGAATGTACGAAAAAGCAATTTCAACACAGACGCAGACTGGGATGAGGTTTCTGCTTAAAAGGCTTCTTGAAAGAGGAAAGTCTTCAGTAGGCACTGAAAAGATAACAGAGATGGCGCCTGTCTAATATTAAAGGGGAGGGAATTCCAAAGTGTAGGTGCCACTACACTAAAGGTCCACTTCCTATGTTGTGCACAACAGACCTCCTGATAAGATGGTATCTGCAGGAGGCCCTCACCTGCAGAGCACAGTGATTGACCGGGAATGTAAGGGATAAGATGGTCTTTCAGGTATCCTGGTCCCAAGCTGTTTAGGGCTTTGTACACCAAAACTAGAACTTTGAACGTAGCCCGGTAGCTAATAGTTAGCCAGTGCAATTCTTTCAGCAACAGGAAAACATGTTGGCGATACCCTGCCCCAGTGAGCAGTCTCACTGCCGCATTTAGCACCAGCTGCAGCTTCCAGACCAACTTCAAGGGCAGCCCCACATAGAGCACATTACAGTAAACCAGCCTGGAGGTTACCAGTGCATGGACAACAGGGGTCAGGCTATCCCGGTCCAGAAACGGCCACAGCTGTCTTACCAGCCAAAGCTGGTAAAAGGCACTCCTAGTCACGGAAGTTGCCTGAGCCTCTAGCAACAAAGATGGACTAAGACTATGGACCTGCTCTTTCAGAGGGAGTACAACCACATCCAAAGCTGGCAACTGACCAATTATCCGAACTCGGGAACCACAAACCCACAGTGCCTCCGTCTTGCTAGGATTCA
Organism: Rhineura floridana; assembly: GCF_030035675.1. Lineage (NCBI taxonomy): Eukaryota > Metazoa > Chordata > Lepidosauria > Squamata > Rhineuridae > Rhineura > Rhineura floridana. Next base: position 186,169,744 of record NC_084483.1, on the reverse strand, counting down.
GTTTATTGGCCCTCATCTAGCCCACCATCGAGTCGAGGCAGCAGTCCAGGGCTTGCTCGGCCTCTCATGATTCACATGTTACAGAGAAATAGAGCTGGGTATCGTCAATGTACTGCTGACACTTCACCCCAGATCTCCTGATGATGGCTCCCAAGGGCTTCATATAGATGTTAAGCAGCATGGGGGACAAGATGGTACCCTGCGGCACCCCTCAGCACAACTGCCAGGGGGCCAAAAGACAATCACACAATGCTATTATCTGAAAACGACCTTGGAGGTATGATCGGAGCCACTGTAAAACAGTGCCTCTGATACCCATCTCAGCAAGTCGGCCCAGAAGGATACCATGGTCAATGGTATCAAAAGCCGCCAAGAGATCAAGTAAGAGTATCAGGGTTGCACTGCCCCTGTCCTTCTCCTGATAAAGGTCATCCATCAGGGCGACCAAGGCCGATTCAGTCCCATAACCAGGCCTGAACCCAGACTGGTATGGGTCAAGATACCTGATTCATCCAAGAGTTTTTGCAATTGCTGTGCCACAACCATCTCAATTATCTTCCCTAAGAAGGGGGTATTTGTGACCAGTCGGTAATTGTCGCAAACCAATGGGTCCAGGATGGGCTTTTTCAGGAGTGGTCGGATCAATGTCTCTTTCAGGGCAGCTATAACAACTCCCTCCTGCAACGATGCATTGACTACACTCTGGATCCATTCTGACAAACCTGTTCGGCAAGCTTTAATAAGCTAAGAAGGGCAAGGGTTGAGAGGACACGTTGCTGTCTGCATCATTGCAAGTACCCTGTTAATGTCATCAGGCCGCATCAACTGAAATCTTTCCCAAGAAGTTGCAGCAGACTTTGTACTGGACACCTCACCGGGGACTACAGTATATGTGGATGGAGCATCAGGATTGCTATGGAGGTGAGCAACTTTACCCTCAAAGTGCCTTGGCAAACAATTCACAGTGGGCCTCCGAAGGGTCTAAAACTCAATTTCCTGGAGTTGATGTCAACAGACCCCTGACAATACTGAAAAGCTCCACTGGACAGCTACTTAAGAATGCGATGGTGGCAGAGAAGCGGGCCTTCTTCGCTGCCCTCACCACCACACAGTAAGCTCAGTTATGATGTTTTACTCGTGCCCGATCAGTCTCACAGCACATCTTTCACCACTTGTGCTCTAGCCATCGTTCAGCCTGTTTCATTGCCCTTAGCTCACTGGTTTACCAAGCTGCAAACCGGGCTTCACAATGCCGGAGAGGGCTCTCGGGGGCATCCGTGTCAAGAGCCCGATGTGCTTTAGTGTTCCACAGCGTGACAAGGGCTTCAACAGGGTCACCTGCTCTATCTGCTGGGAACTCCTCCAGGGCATTTGGGAATCCTGTGGATTCCATTAGTCTGCAGCGGTGGACCATCTTAATCTGTCCACCACCCCTGCAGGGGAGGATCAGAGCCATAAATCTAAACTTCACCAGGAAGTGGTCTGACCACGACAATGGGGTGACATCCACCCCCCTATTTCCAGACCATCCCTTCCTCCATCTGGAGCAAAAACCAAGTTGAGGCTGTGCCCTGCCCTGTGCATCGGGCCATTAACAACATGAGACAGCCCCATGGTCGTCATGGAGGCCATGAAGTCCCGAGCCGGAACACTAGAGGCAGCCTCAGCATGGATATTGAAATTACCCAGGTCTATCATTCTGGGCTCCTCCAATACCACAGCTCAGATGGCCTCCGCCAGCTCAATCAGAGAAGGTGCCGGGCAGCAGGGTGGATGGTATACCAGCAGCAACTCTAGCTTACTGTCTCCTTGGCCCGACACCAGGTGCAGGCTCTAACAGCTGGCTCCAAGACAGAGTGGTTTCCTGGTGACAGAGATGGAAGTTTTGTAAACCACAGCAACTCCCCCTCCTCTGGCCCTGAAGCCTGTGCTGGTGTTGCACCGAGTATCCAGGGTTGCAAAGCTGGGTCGAATCAACTCCTCCCAGCTCACCCACCCAGATCTCAGTAATGCACACGAAATCGGCACCTTCACACAGTATCAAATCATGGATGAGTGTGGTCTTACTATGTACTGATTTGGCGTTAAACAACAACACACACAGGCCAATGGGCACAGCAGATGAGCAACGAGAAACCCATCCATGGAAGGAGTGGGTGCAGGGAACAAGGCGTAGATAGCCTTGCCCTCATCTTCTATGGTAGTTCACCACCTCCCCATGGCTATACTTCCCTCTACCCATAATCACTGAAATTGGGGTGACATCACCCATGTTCCTCCTTACTAAGACTCCTTCTAAACACCTGATATGAACCCAACAAGAGCCCACCAACAAAATCTACCAGTTATCCCAGTAGACCTCTGAGAGAATTGGGAATAGTCAGACCTGCTCAATATATTTCACACAGAGCACATCTGCTCCCCCCCCCGTCTCAGAAAGGTCCAGCCTTCTGCCAGTTGCAGGCTCTCACTCTGAAGGCATCTGGTGACTTTCTCCTATCATTCAGTTCACTACACAAGCTCTCACCCTGTGTAGGAACTACACATGTGACATACATCCTCCCCACTACCAATGTCCTCTAGAATGGTTAAAAAAAAGAAATAGAAGGGGGTATTACCCTTGCCCTTGGGACTCCCTAAGGAGCTCCTGAAGAGGCAACTCCCTTTGGTGTCAGCCCTTTGGTGGTGACCCCACCGGCAGCAAACCTGCTGCCCAAGGGCAGCCTGGCTTTTATGCCCCCTGACCCAGTCAGGAGCTGATGCAAGAGGCTGCAAGATTAACTTCAGCCTCTCTCTAGAGCCAGGGTCAGGCAGGGGGTCCCAGTCCTTGCAGCACTTACCAGGGACTTCAGCTGTCTCAAGAGATAGCAACCCAGAGGAGTGAGCAAGCAAGCACCCAGATGCTCAGATACGCACTCCGAGGGCAGGTCTTCTCCAGTTCCCCAGTGCTGCTGCTGTTTCCCATACAGTTGTTCAGTAAGCCAAGAACAACCTTTGGGTAGAAGTCGTTGCTTGTTAAGAGACGAGCCAAGATTCAGATGTAACACTAAGCCAAACTGTGACTTAGCTTCCATGAGTGGGGGAGGAGCAAAGCGGCCATGATTTTTGGCTTGTCTACCAGCAGCATTTTGTGTATTCACTGTTAAACTGTAATTAAGCTTGACTGTGCTTTGAAGTGACATACAATCCAGGCCCTCATCAGACACTCTAATGTTGGGGTAGACAACATGGTACTCATCAGACATTATGGACAACTCCCACTAGCTTAAGCCATCATTGTAGATAGTAATGGATGATGGGAGCTGTAGTCCACAACGTCTAGAGGGGACCACATTGCCTACCTCTGCTTTAGCCATTATACTATACTGGTAAACCTAATTACTAGTATATTGAGACATTTTCTCTATGGTAAAAGTTGTGTTAACGTTATGAGGGTTGCTGTTTCCTCCCTGTAAAGATAGGATGCAGTTATTAATTCTCTCTCTCTTATTTGCTAGGATGGATTTGATGTACACTTCCAACTACCAAGCCTGGTGAAGATGTAATGCTCTCCAGTTTCCTGCAGGGTTTTTTCTGCCTTCTGATTTCTGAACCATGGCTTGGAGAGATTGGACAGTGTTGCTTCTTCACTGGGCACAAGAAATAAGTTGTGTTTATTTTATGATACAGCAACCAAAGCTAAAATGTAATGCATGTACAGACTAGGGAGCTTATACAGTTTGAAAACTTTCCTTTGGAAGGGATGACAGAGCTATCTGCTTTAGTAAATTTACACAATATTCTGAACAATTAAGATTATATCTAGGACTCTGTTCTTAAAAGATATAGAGCCAGCAGAATTATGCCATCAAGTATGGATTTGTAGTAATAAAATAACAATGCAAGGAATGGAAGGAGACTGAAGATAGCAAATAATTGCAGTATTGTTGATCCAGATAAGATGAATTCAGTTCTGTGTGACTCATAGAATTATGTTTCTCCATTTGTCTTGATTAGTCCAGATAATATTGTGCTGAGGAAAACAGCCATGCACCTACTCACACATTATATGGGAATTGTACAACATTCCCTGGGTATCTGTCATGAAAGAAATACTACTTAAGAAATAAAAGAAGATTTGCAGAGCTGATGGAGCACATGGTTTTAAGGATGGAGGCGTATGCCTGGATGTTCCTGGTTCAGATCTCACATCGGCCATAAATCCTCTGGCTGTCCTGAGGCAACCCATATCTCTCAGGCTCCCAGTCTGTAATTTGTAGATACTGATATTTGCCTGTCCTAGAAGGTTGGAGTTAGGAATAGGAACATAGGAAGCTACCTTATACCGAGTCTGACCATCATCTAGCTCAGTATTGTCTACACTGACTGGCAGTGGCTCTCTAGGGCTTAATACAAGAAGTCTTTCCCAGCCCTACCTGGAGATGCTGGGGATTGAACCTGGGACCTTCTGCATGCAAAGCAGATGCTCTGCCATTGTGACCCTTAGTGAGAACATCCATTGTGCTGCTGCCAAAATCATTCATTTCTCTTGTCACTCTGACCAAGTGGTGCCCTTTCTTAGGTCCCTACACTAGCTTCCTGTCTACACCGGGATTCTGCACATGCTTCTCATCCTGACTTTCAAAAACCTCCATGGCTTTGCTCCCTTTTGCTCCCCTTCTTCATCATCTCTCCACTCCCAGCACAGCCCTTCCTGTGACCTTTGCTTATTCAGCTCTGGTACCCTCAGCCATCTGCCAGAGCTCTCTTGCTCCCTGAAATGACTCATGTCTTTTCTCTCTTGCTGTGCCATATCCCTGGAACTGCTTCCTACAATCCCTCTTTTCATCCACCTTCCTTACAAATCCCTCCTCAAAACTTGCCTTTTCCAGGAAGTGTTTGGAGTAACCCTATAGTCCAGTCTTCCCCAAAATGATACCCCCCAGATGTTTTGGACTGCAACTCTCATCATTCTTGGGCTTTGGCCATGCTAGTTTGGGATGATGGGAATTGTAGTCCATCACCTAACCATGGAAGGCTGTTCTTGTCCCAGCATCTTATTTTAACTTGCAATTGAAATAATTGCATATTGCGTCCCTGTTTACTCCTGTCTGAGTTCCCTCCCCTTCCTATTTCCCTTGTGTATATCTTGTCAGAATGTAAGCCCCTTGAGATAGGAATATATCAGACTTGTTCTTTGAAAGCACCATCTTGCATAGATGGCACAACATAACATCAGTGCTTATTAGCATTTGTGCAGTGAATTTCCTAAACGCTAGTAGTTAAGTGGTATTAAAAAGGTGGCAATCCTATATATGTTTACGTTGATAGTACTTCTCATTGGCTTCAAGAGCACTGACCTCTGAATAGACAAGCATAGGATGGTGCTGTAGTGATATGTATACAGTAGGGCCCCGCTTCCTGGTGCTTCGCTTCCTGGCGTTCCGCTAATGTGGCGGCTTCCGTTTTCTATTTTAAAGCCGATTTTTGCTCTTTTGCAACATTTTGGCGTCATTTTCACATTATAGTCTATGGGTTCTGCTTTACGGCGGGGGCCTGGTCCCTAACCCGCCGTATAAGCGGGGCCCTACTGTAGAATCATTTCCTGGGATATGAGGCATACTTTTTTAATCTCTTGTGAAGCTGAGGTCCTTATATTCCCCCAGTGGGTGAGAGAGTTGTGACCAGATATGATCAGAGGCTGAAATCAGTTTGGAAAATATGTTTGAAATTCATTAGCAGAAGACCAGTGAATATGGTTCAGTTTATGACAGATGTAAGCATAATCCACAGATAATATCAAAGGAAAATCAAATTGGTTTTATTCTTTAGTTTCTCCTGTGTTCATTTTATCTTGTTTTTTTCCTCTGTGTATGTGTATATGGTTTCTTGAGAACCACTGTGGTGTAGTGGTTAGAGTGTTGGACTACGACCTGGGAGATCAGGGTTCGAATCCCCACACAGCCATGAAACTCGCTGGGTGACCTTGGGCCAGTCACTGCCTCTTAGCCTCAGAGGAAAGCAATGGCAAACCACCTCTGAATACCGCTTACCATTGAAACCCTATTCACAGAGTCGCCATAAATCGGGATCAACTTGAAGGTAGTCCATCCATACGGTTTCTTAGATTTTTCCTTCCCCAAGATTCATTTAAGTATAATATCTGATATATTACGTATATTATGTGATATTATCTGTGGATTATGCCTGCATCGTTCATAAACTGAAATGCATTCAGTGGGTCTTATGCTGATGTATTTTAAATCAATTTTCCAATCATATTTCATTCTCTAGTCGTATGTGCTCACAAACCTCTTGCCCACTGGGGTAATTAAGGACCTCATTTTCACCTTGGACTTCAAAATTAGGAGTGATGACTCTAAACTTTTAAAGGACCTTTACTCCCACCCTGCTAATCTGGCTTGTTTCCCGCTTAGCCATCCCCATTAAGCAAACGCAGGGCTAACCCTGTCACTATTTTGGTACTGTGTCAGACAGAGACATAAGAACATAAGAACATAAGAACATAAGAACATAAGAAGAGCCTGCTGGATCAGGCCAGTGGCCCATCTAGTCCAGCATCCTGTTCTCACAGTGGCCAACCAGGTGCCTGGGGGAAGCCCGCAAGCAGGACCCGAGTGCAAGAACACTCTCCCCTCCTGAGGCTTCCGGCAACTGGTTTTCAGAAGCATGCTGCCTCTGACTAGGGTGGCAGAGCACAGCCATCATGGCTAGTAGCCATTGATAGCCCTGTCCTCCATGAATTTGTCTAATCTTCTTTTAAAGCCATCCAAGCTGGTGGCCATGACTGCATCTTGTGGGAGCAAATTCCATAGTTTAACTATGCGCTGAGTAAAGAAGTACTTCCTTTTGTCTGTCCTGAATCTTCCAACATTCAGCTTCTTTGAATGTCCACGAGTTCTAGTATTATGAGAGAGGGAGAAGAACTTTTCTCTATCCACTTTCTCAATGCCATGCATAATTTTATACACTTCTATCATGTCTCCTCTGACCCGCCTTTTCTCTAAACTAAAAAGCCCCAAATGCTGCAACCTTTCCTCGTAAGGGAGTCGCTTCATCCCCTTGATCATTCTGGTTGCCCTCTTCTGAACCTTTTCGAACTCTAGAATATCCTTTTTGAGATGAGGCGACCAGAACTGTACACAGTATTCCAAATGCGGTCGCACCATAGATTTATACAACGGCATTATGATATCGGCTGTTTTATTTTCAATACCTTTCCTAATTATTGCTAGTATGGAATTTGCCTTTTTCACAGCTGCCGCACACTGGGTCGACATTTTCATCGTGCTGTCCACTACAACCCCGAGGTCTCTCTGCTGGTCGGTCACCGCCAGTTCAGACCCCATGAGCGTATATGTGAAATTAAGATTATTTGCTCCAATATGCATAATTTTACACTTGTTTATATTGAATTGCATTTGCCATTTTTCCGCCCATTCACTCAGTTTGGAGAGGTCTTTTTGGAGCTCTTCGCAATCCCTTTTTGTTTTAACAACCCTGAACAATTTAGTGTCGTCAGCAAACTTGGCCACTTCACTGCTCACTCCTAATTCTAGGTCATTAATGAACAAGTTGAAAAGTACAGGTCCCAATACCGATCCTTGAGGGACTCCACTTTCTACAGCCCTCCATTGGGAGAACTGTCCGTTTATTCCTACTCTCTGCTTTCTGCTTCTTAACCAATTCCTTATCCACAAGAGGACCTCTCCTCTTATTCCATGACTGCTAAGCTTCCTCAGAAGCCTTTGGTGAGGTACCTTGTCAAACGCTTTTTGAAAGTCTAAGTACACTATGAATTAAAGAAGCTATCGGTTTCGCTGTGTTTAGCATTTTCAGAAGCATTGCCAAACCATTTCAGAGAACAAGTGTCAATCTTTCTGGACTCCGGTGTTTCTAGAGCTCTGTTTGGGGGCCAAGTTAGCTAAGGGGCATCTGACTGCCAGGATTCCATTCTTTCTCGCTCATGTATTTCTCCAAGATTGCCATCTGGCATTATTTTTAGGAGCAGTATGTGTGCAGTGATGCTTGGGTTGGATGCAAAGGAAGCCAAATATGAGTTGCAGGGGGTGAAGGCTTAGCTGCTCCAAGAAAAGGAAAACATGATCTCAAGCTGAAATCCTGAATATCTCATCTTGAAACTTTGCTTGGCTTCAAATACGTTTGCAATCCTAACTCTGTTTACCTGGGAGTGAGCTCTATAGAATTCAGCAGGACTTGACTTCTGAGTATTTGTGGTTAGAACCCTGCTATAAGTTCTCCATCCTCTTTCCCTTACTGCTAAACAAATTATGTGACACGCATGTCTGTAGCTAAGGTTGTTTGTTCTCTCCTTTCCTTGTGGGAAAGAAACTAATGAAGAGAAAAGATGAAGCTGTACTAATGGTGTTTTAAAGAACTTTATTAGTCACCTTCTTCGTTATTTGTTCCACAGCCTTTAATCTTCCCACTTAAATACCAAGAGCTCTTATTAACTTGGAGCTGACCGAGTATTGGATTTATTTTAAAGGTGGCTACATCTCATTTCTTTTTTCAGCTCTCCGGTAATTAGAAGTGTATGAATGTATCTTATTTATTAAACATTACAATTGATACTGTGCAGGCGGCATAAATGGTACAATGATTCTTTGATTGCACAAAATAGAGAAAGGCCAGACGTGTAGTTTAGTATGCACTAATTTCCGAAGCTGTCAGGCAGTCCAGTTGATAAACCAGTTGGGGATTCTGCACACGTTTCAAAATACCTCTTCATAAAACACTTCTGTGGTAGGAATTAACATGCAACCTATTTGTCGACCATCACATGTGACAAATCATACCACATCGTTATACTTTGTGTCCGCTCAGTAGGGAAAAAATGTTTTTAAAACACATGTCAATCAACACAGTCAGGCAGCGCATTAAACCCTATCCAGAAGCTCTTTCCATCTTTGCATTTTGTAGCATGTTAATTTGATCTTTACTCTGAAGCACATAGGAGTGAAACACCCTAACTTGCTGTGTATCACAGCCAAAAGAATGCATAGAAGCCACAGTGGTCTGCTATACTGTAATCTGTTTGGTGATAGATGATCCTAGCTGATTTACTTTTGAAACCAGGGTGTTTTTCCCTCCAGCAAGTTAAGAATGAAATGGCTTCATCCTTTTCAAAGTATAGCTGATGAAATGAAAGACATTTCTTAGTTTTGTTCTGTACGTGTGATGCTTAAGGGTTCAAAGACCATAATATTGAAAATGGGAACGGAATGCCTTCAAGTCGATCCCAACGTATGGTTACACTGTGAATAGGGTTTTCATGGTAAGTGGTATTCAGAGGGGGTTTACCATTGCCTCCCTCTGAGGCTAGCCCTCCCCAGCTGGCTAGGGCCTGCTCAGCTTGCCACAGCTGCACAAGCCAGCCCCTTCCTTGTCTGCAACTGCCAGCTGGGGGGCAACTTGGGACTATGCAGCTTGCCCACGGCTACACAGGTGGCAGGGCACATAACCCCTGAGCAACTCCTTGTGGGGGTGATCTTTTGCTGGCCCTTTACACTCAGGAGACATGAGCGGGGATTTGAACTCACAGACTCTGGACTCCCAGCCAGGCTCTCCTCCCCACTGTGCTATACCATAATATTAGTAATATTTTGTTTTCCTCCACCAGCTTCATCCTCCAATGATATGGTGGAGGATAAGGCATAGGGTTGTTAGTGGCTACTAACCACAGTGACTGTGTCTTACCTCCACTGTCAGAGGCAGTATGCCTTTCGATACCAGTTGCTGGAATCACAAGTGGGGAGATGCTGTGGCTCATGTTCTACTTGCAAGCTTCCAGAAGCATGTGGTTGGCCACTGTGAGAACAGGATGCTGGACTACATGGGCCTTTGGCCTAATCCAGCAGAATTCTTATTTTCTTAGTATGTCCCAGGAAGTAGTGGGACTAACTGGTACAATCTGCAGCTCACCCTGGGTGTTACGTTTTTATTTTATTTTTAATTGTATTGTATCACTGAACACAGTTGGTATAGCACAGTGGGGAGGAGAGCCTGGCTGGGAGTCCAGAGTCTGTGAGTTCAAATCCCCGCTCGTGTCTCCTGGGTATAAAGGGCCAGCTAAAGATCACCCCCACAGGGAGTGGCTCAGGGGTTACGTGCCCTGCCACCTGTGCAGCCGTGGGCAAGCTGCATAGTCCCAAGGAGCTAAGTTGCCCCCCAGCTGCCAGTTGTGGACAATGAAGGGGCTGGCTTGTGCAACTGTGGCAAGCTGGGGAGGACTAGCCTCAGAGGGAGGTAATGGTAAACCCCCTCTGAATACCACTTACCATGAAAACCCTATTCATAGGGTTGCCATAAGTCGAGATTGACTTGAAGGCTGTCCATTTCCATTTTGTATCACTGATGTGGTTGTTGCCCTGGGCTCTTTTGGGAGGAAGGGCAGCATACATACCGTATATTTCGGCGTATAAGAAGACTTTTTAACCCTGGAAAATCTTCTCCAAAGTCGGGGGTCGTCTTATACGCCGGGGGTCGTCTTATTAGGGTTGCCATATTGCCCGGATAGCCGGGTTTTACCCGGATTCTAAGCATGCCACCTGGCGCCCGGCTAGCCCCTTAGGTGGCCCGGATTCTCAGGTTTCATTTAAAAAAAAAATTAAGTTTCTAGGTGGTGCAGTTCTCGAGATATATATAAAAACGTCAGGCTTAAATCTTTTTTTAAACTACTGTATAGCACTTCGTAGCTTTAACCCCGCCCGTTCAGGATTTCAGCCAATCAGTGAAGTGTTTGTTTGGTGGCAGTGTCTGCAAAACCTCATTGCGAGGGCAGAAAATGGTGGTTTCCCCTCCTGTTTATCTGAAAATCTCATAAATTGGGTAGGTATATACATTTCAGTTTTTCCCCCTGTTGTGTGTAGGAGTCAGATCCTGGGCAGTGTTTTGAAAACCTTCCCAATAGTTGCTTTTGGGGGTAAAAACAGTGCTAATCCCATATGTCCAGCGTAAATCCTATTGAATTCAGTAGGAATTACTTTTGAGTAGACATGATTATGAATGTGCTGAAAATCAATGGGACTTTGGAGTGAATGTAAAAAAGAATTGTGTTTGTGTTCTCTTTCTGCCCCCCCCCAGTCCTATTTTAAAGCAAGTAGGCAGGGCTTACTTAGGTATTGCAGTTTTTATTCTGTAGGAAACTAATACTGATTTTTAAAAAACTAATACTGATTTTTCTGCAATGACCAATTGGTTTGACAATAAACTATTATATGGGCTGTATGTATTTATACACCTGCAGTGTGTGCGTGTGTGTATGGAGTCTTTCCAACACCCCTGTGAGGTAGGGTTGGAAACCAAGGCAGCTCACAACAAGAAATAAAGCCATTTAAAATCCAATAACCATAAAAACAAGTATAAACAGTTGCAAAACAGTGTAAAGTGGCATGATTCGGAATTTTGGGTTGTGTGAATGAAGTTGCTTATCACTTGAGGTTGCAGTTCTGTCCCTGTTTGAGTAAGCCCCATTGAATACGCTGGGACTTGCTTCTGAATAAATAAATTTAGGATTGCACTATAAATATCTTTACAGTTTGTGTAAATAATAAATATATTTGATAGTTATGCTTATATAAATATTTCTTCATTTATCATATTTTTGGTTTCTGGTTAGGAATCCTGACTGGTTGTGAGATGCTTAGTTTTTTGCCTTATAGGAATCTTGTTGTGGTTGGTATGGTATTACATTTAGGAAAGTGTTACTGCCTTCTGTATTTTTTTTCCTATTTGCATTTCACTTATCTTTAACCTCACTCCGTTACAGCCATAGAAGCAACAGCAGCATATGCAAGATAATTAACTCCCATTAGTGATAAGAACAAGAATTTATAATTATTATTTCAATTAAAACAAGAGGCTTATCAATACTTTGAAGAGGACCAGATATTTATTTTCTTTCTGAGCCCAGGACTGGGTCTTTCATGATGCCCGGTGTGTGTGTGTGGGGGGGGGGGAGCAGGAGAGTAGTTGATAAGACAGACATCCTGGCATTGATAATCGAATTAGCAAGGTATGTGTGGGGTTGTTGTACACTTCCAGGCTCAGTTTCATTTTGAGTATGGAGGTGGAACCTGTGTAGATGTGGTTATCAAAGGGAGAAGAAATTTTGAGTTAAGCAAAGCTCTGCTTTTATAAAACCTAAGAAACATACAGTACTTTGAATGTCTGAGTGCCTGCACCAGTGGAATACTGGAGGAACTTGTAAAACTTGCTGCAACAGTATTTAGAACTGAGCATGTGGTGTGAAAGACTCCTTTTCCTAACATTTTGGCTTGTTTTTCTCTGATTGTGTATTTTTATTGTTTTTACTATATTTGTAAGCTGTGCTGAGCTCTGTTTTTAACAGCAAAAGGGCAGGATATAAATTCTCTTAATCAGTCAATAAATACTCCATAGTGTTGGAAACTAGAGTCTAGACATTTAATGTTGCTTTTTTAAAAAAAGATTTCTCACATCTTTCCCCAGTTTTTGGTGGTAATTCCTAGGCACAAAAACAAAACAGCTGGACAATCCAAATATTAATATTTATAAGTTTATAAGTGACAGTTTTCCTGCTAAGTACCTGCATGTCATAAGCAGGGGTAGTCTTATACTGCGAGTATATCCCAAACTCTATATTTTAACTGGAAAAGTTGGGGGTCGTCTTATATGCCCAGTCGTCTTATACGCCGGAATATACGGTATTTGTTTTGTGTTTTTTTTAAAATGTCTCTGATTAGGCAGGTCCACTTCTAGGTTTTGTTCCAGGAAGTCAGTCTCTCATCGGAGAGGTACTTTATGCTCATAATATTCCCCGGAACATATGGATAATATTGTAAAAAAGAAAAGAAAAGTAACTTGGCTTCTTGAAACAGCACGCGGCATCGTTTATTTACTCCAAAAAAGTTTAAGTGGAGCACAAGGAAGAAGTTTGTAGAATTATGAACTGTGTGTATATGTAGAAAGAGAGAAACGTTTTGTCCTCTTTCCCCCTTCCTGCTCTTCCCATTTCACATTTTTCTTTCTTGGGACACTGGAACTGGAGATTGTCCAATAAAATTTATCGGCACTGGACTCATGACAGAGAAAAGAAAGCAGTTCATCACAAAGCGTGTAATTAACTTACGGAATTCACTGCCACGAGATGTGGTGATGTCCAGTAGCCCAGATGGCTTTAATAAGGATTAGATAAATTCATGGATGGTGTCTTCTAGGTGGGGGGTGGGGGAAGGTTCACTCATCTAGAGTAGAGGTGCCAAGAGCTGCATTCTCTTGTGGATGGGTTATAATTCGTTATGTTCCAGAGCCAAAGGTGGGGGGCACCCACTTTTCTCTCTGATTCTGTCACTCCTTTATCTTTTTGAGTCGTTGGCGTACAACTCACATTATCCCAGACCATTGGCCATGCCGGGTGATGAGACTTGGAATCCAATAGCATCGGCGGGGGAGCACAGATTACTCAACTGAGTAGGTCAGTTCCCCCCCTCCACTGCCCACGCATTCCCTTTCATTTCATTGGGGATGGGCTGTAGCTCAGTGTTACAGTGACTGTTTTGCATGCAGAAGGTCGTGGCAGGGCTAGGAGAGACCCTATCTGAAACCCTGGAGACCTGCTACCAGTCATTGTGTCAGTAATACTGCACTAGATGGGCCACTAGTCTGACTTGTTCTAAGGAATCTATGCTCCTATTAGCCTCTGATGGCATCATGCTGCTTTTTCACCGAAGGAGGCCAAAACAGCTGAGCCCACAGCCTGTGCCTTTTTATACTCAACTCCCTATCAAGGTAAAATTGCCCTTAAAATTTCTATCTCCCACTAACTTGCATCATTGAATGCTGGTTTTATTTCCTTTGTGCCCCCCTTTTAGTCTTGAACACTAGACATAAGAAACTTTATGCCTTGAATATCTACTTGGCAACTAATTCCTTGGCAATCACACTTGAATGGGAGTGTCCTTCCTGCAAGTATAGCCAATGTTCTTCCTTTATTCTCTTCCACGCTGTATGAAATTGTGATGGGTGGGGAGAGGAATGTACGTTCAAGAGAAAGCGGTTCCCTCTTCTGCTTCTCCCTTGTTAGTTTTCCAGCTGGAGGGACAGAGGCAGAGGAGAGTACAGGGTGGAGAACTTGCCTCTCTCTGTCTCTCCCTTGGTCCAGTCTCTTGGAGCATGTTCAGTAACGCGGGGAAGAGTTGGGGGAGAAACGGAAACACAGCCGTCCTTTGAAATTTGGAGGTTTCTAAATTTTGAAATGCAGTTCTCAAACTGAATCATGTGTGCAAAAATGAACAAAACTAGGGGAACGTATGGTTAAAATGCATACATTAGTAAAAATAACATACAAAGATGCATTATATTGGGGGAAATTGCTTTGCAAAAATGTGCATATTAGGCAGAATTACACTCAAATCGTGACAAATGCTCTTGAAGACTTAAAGTGATGTGGAAATGTGGAGAACTGAATTTAAGATTGAAAAAATGAGAAACCAAAATGTGCAGGTTTGCTCATCCCTATTTTGGGGGGCGCAGAGGATGTCTATGCATCATCCAAAAAGAGGAAATGCATCACCAAAAAGGGGGACAAAAAACATAATTTTCATAGAATTTGCATGTGCATTTTTATGTGTGTAAGTACAAATTTAGAAATAAGTACTAAAATTTAAATAGAAAAACAGGAGTCTCGCCGTAGTGGGGAAGACTGTGACCAGGTGGCCTGTGTGTTCCCTCAGCCTGATGTCTAGGTCCTAAGTGTTGATAAGCTGTTCCTTCTTAGGTTTAAACTGGACTTGACCCAGACAGTTCTTCAAATTAAGCAGGTGTGGGGAACCTCTAGCCCACCACATGGTGCTGAACTATGATTCCCATCAACCCCAGCAAGCATAGCCAATGGCCAGGGACGATGAAAATTATAGTTCAGCAACATGTGTACTTCTCAAGGGGCAGAATTCATCCCATAGACTGCCAGTTGCTGATCCTCTATTCCAGGGTAAGTTTATATGGCAGATACTTTTGTAGACTGCACATTGCACTTTGACATGAATTATTAACTGGCTGTTGTTCATGCTGTAAGAAATCCAGGCAACAAATTAACTAATAATGTCCAAATACCCAAGTGTACCTTTACACTACTTAACAAAATGCTAATATGCTTGTAAAACACACCTTTTGATTATAAGCTAGAAGAGTTCTCCGACTGCCTTTAGTGAGGAAAAAATCATCCTGTTTTTGAGGGTCCCTGCAATCACAGTTAAACAACAATCTAACTTTGAAGGCTTAAGCATTCCATGCCTTTGTTCTGCATTGCTGCAACAATTTTGGTTTGTATTTTTAACTTGGGTTAGATAGGTTGAGATATAGTAATACTCTCATGGGCAGGCTATCTTTGACTTGAAACCTTTATCTTGCGAATCAGATGACACTGTATTCCTAATGTGTCAAACTAAATCAGGTTTATGATTGTCATACTCTGATTACTTAACACGGCGACTTTCAAACTGTTTCTGGGAGCCCTCAGGGTTCTTTGAGCGCTTACCAAGGGCTCCTCAAAGAGAGAAAATCAGTAATAGTGAGCAAGCTTCCCTCACAGGTAGCTTGCCCACAACCACCAGTTGGCCCCCTGACGTAGAGCAGCCAGACTGCTCAGTTGTGGTCTAGGCTAAGGTACACCCTCACAGTGTTAGCATAAGATGACACCAAGGATGCTGAGCAATCTTGTCTGAATCACCTGTGCACCCAGAAACCCCTCCGCCTCTTCTGCAAAGCCAACGCACAGAGGTTCTGTGGCTTATGTGTGTGCATTTGAGATGCGAGCACTGACCTCCACAAGGCTGAGGCAAAGGCTGTATACAGGACTCAGGCTGTCAAATAAGATTCTGCTCTTTCCAGTTGTTCTGAAACCACATGGGGGCTGGGGGAGAACACACCTTAAGAAGCCGGGAAAAATATGGAGGAAACAAAAGGAAGCTTCCGCTATTTCAGGGAGGGATTCAACCACCTACCGGCAAATTCAGGTTATGCAATTCCAGTTGATTGGGAGGTCTTTTGCAACAAACCCACTTTCCTTAAAGAATGGACTTTTTGCTGTAAGGAAAGTGACAGGAAAATGCAGTGAAAAGTCTGGGATAACACTTATTTGACACAATGTCTGTCTAACCTCCCTGTGAACAAATTGGAAAGAAGGCTCAATAAATAGGTCATCTAGAAGTGCCCAAGTAGGAAGCAAGGAACTGTCAAGGGATGGAAGAATAGGGCAGCTTCAGGAGACGTCAATTTCCCATCTTGGTTTGTTGTTGTTATTTACCTGTCCTTCACTCTGAGGCTCCAGGGTGGACTAGAACAGTTTAAAATAAATAATTAGAAACCTTTAAAAATAACAATATTACAACACCACAAAAGAAAATAGGGTGGGTCCCAAAAATATACATCTCAGGTGTCAAAGGCCAGGGTAAAGAGGTACATTTTCAGCATTTGCGGAAAAGTGTATAGTGATGGTAAGGAGAGAGTTCCACAACTTAGGGGCTTCAACAGAAAATGCACTCTCCCAGGCTCCCTGCCCAAGCATCTGAGGGTGGCAGAACTACCAAGAAGGGGCCCTTCTGCTGATCTCAACACCCAAGAGGGTCTGCAGGGAAGGAGGTGGTTTTCAGATATTTGGGACCTAAGTTGTTTAGCATGAGCACCTTGAATTGAGCCCAGAAATGAGCTGGCAACCAATGCAGCTGTTTTAAAATGGGTTATATGAGATCTAAATGGAACCACAGCCAGTAATCTGCCCACCGTATTTTGGACCACTTGAAGTTTCCGAGTCGTCTTCAAGGGCTACCCCACACAGAGCAGATTGCAGTAATCCAGTCTGAAAGCAACCAGAGCGTGGAATAGTTTGGGCAAGCCACTTCTTTCTGTCCAAAAGGGGCCATAGCTGGCGAATCAACCATAGCTGGTAAAAGGCATTCCTAAGCCACTGAGGCCACCTGAACCTCCAGTCACAGTATTGGATCAAGGAGTACCCCCAAGCTGTGGACCTGTTCCTTCCAGAGAAGTACAGGTCGTCTTCCCTTCTGCACCTGGTAGATTAACTAGAGTGAAGTTATCTGTGATGGGAAATAGTGGTGTGAGTACATTATGCATGAAGATGGATGTGTTGCTCATAAAGCAGCTCCTGGATCAAAAAGGAGGGCAGGACACAAAAGTGACCAAGGGAGAAATGGATATTCATCAAAATGCAATTTTGCACTTGCACATTTGCTTCTCTAGCCATTTTATATATTCAGCAGTATTGAGTTTTTGCTGGACTATACCACTGCGGGCTGTGGGGGGTGGGGGTAGTGACTGCATATTTCAATCATACCCCACCCTTACAAAAATGAGAGTCCTCCCCTCAAAAAAACAAAGCTACTCTTTGATCAGAAACTCTGATCATGTAGGGTTCACAATTATTGGAGAGGGGGCTGGGATAACATGGGGATCGCTAAATACACATCAGGATCATGGTAAAATGACAGAATTTTAACACTGAGAAATATTAGTTTCTGAAACTGTTAAAATGTTTACTAGAGAGACACAAGTAGTAGTGATGGCCACCAGCTGGGATGGCTTTAAAAAAATTCATGGAGGATAAGGCTGGCAGTGGCTACTAGCCACAGTGGCTATGTTCTGCCTCCACTGTTGGAGGCAGCATGCCTTTGAATGCCAGTTGCTAGGATCTGTGGGTGGAGAGAGTGCTGCTGTGCTTGGCTTCTCTGCCTATGGGCTTCCCATGGATATCTGATTGGCCACCATAAGAAAAGAATGCTGGACTAGATGGGCCTTTGGCCTGATCCAGCAGAGTTCTTGGCTTCTTATGATGGTTGGTATTAAATCAGGAATGGAAGACCCATGGCCCTCCAGATGTTGATTATCCCTGACCATTGGCCATGACTGGTGAGAGAGGTAGTCCAACAACATTTGGAGGGCCACAGGTTCCCCATCTTTCTGTTAAATGAATGAGCTTGACTGGACCTTTGGGCACATCCACTCCTTTCCGGCACATGCAGCAATGCCCTCCCTTCTTGCCTGGTTTGAGGCAAACCATAGTTTGCTGATTTGGACAAAATAACAAACCATGGCTTGCCTTAAAGCTGGGGAAGGGAGAGCACACAAGCATGACCGTGTAACACCAACCATGGTTTGGAGTTATGGTTAAACCATCCTGCTGTAATGAAGGGGACTTTTCTCAAAGTATACTTTACCAACAGCTCCTTAGCACAGGCTGTCTCTTTTTGGCAATGTTTAATTCAGTGCTGGCTTTCAGCGTATTTGATGAGGTTCCTCTTTTTTCTTTTTAAGCCCCCATGCCTACAATTCCTTCAATTTTGCATGTGTTAAGTCTTGTTCAGAGATGCTTGTAAGGAAGAGGTAAGCCTCAGGCCAGCAGAGGAGAGGGAATGAAGAGCAGGAATGGCATCCGGGAGGCAGGCGGAGGCTGTTCCATTCTTGGAAATGCACAGGCGGGTTTGCTCGGCTGTAAGGGAAACGTAACCAGAGCTGTTGCTGCCTCAGCTGAGCTTGAAGGGATGCTTGGAGGCTTAGCCGGTTTCTTTTTCATGCCTATTTTAGGCCTTTAGGTTATTTCCACAGTGGGGGAATTCAGGCCTGGTGAGGAGGAAGCCTAATAGGCCATTTACTTTAGGTGATTCAGCTTGTGATTCCCAAACAGTTAATGTGTTCATGATAATATATAATTGTGTGGACCCCCTTTTTGTTCTTCCTTTCTCTCCTCTTGGTGTCCATGTTTAGGGAAACATGCACTAGCAAATCTACCAGTGCGTCAGGATTTAGGAGTGTCCAATTCTCACAGCCTCAGCAAAGTAATGCTGGCAGTGAATTGCTGCTAGCTCCAATTGCAGGAAGCAGGCATCCTGCAGGGACGCAATTATGAGCATGGCAATAAAGAGAGAGGGAGAGAGAGTTAGCATTGAGTAGAACAGTGAACCTATGCCAGCTTCCACTAGCTTGGCTCAGCAGCCGCCAGTCTGTTTCCTCTGTCTGTGTAGGACTCTTTCCAATGTCTGCCTTTGCATGTCGAAGGAGTGGTTTTGGTAGAACAGAATGCATTTCTCCTCTTCTCTGGCTTTGTGATAACTCCACACGTGCTGCCTGGGCAGATTTGTTTGCCCACCTTGTTACCGATAAGGAGAAGCCCTCCTGTTCAGAGATTTCACATTCCTGAGTGGTCTGGGCAGTCATCTTTTGCCTTCTCTTCTGACCTAAAGAAGATCTGAAGGCAGGAAACTGCTGCCATCTTGAGGACATTGCAAGCTAAGGATGTGGATTATGCCATTTGCCAGCTGCTGGAAACCGCAACCAGTTGCTGGGAATCACAAGTGGGAAGAGTGCTGTTGAACTCGGGTCTTGCTTGTGTGCTTCCCATAGATATTTGACTGGCCACTGTGAGAATAGGATGCTGGATTAGATGGGCCATTGGCCTGTTTCACCAGGGGTCTTCTTTTGTTCTTAACTAAATGGGACTCTCGCAAACCCAGGCCCGGGTGATAAGAACATAAGAACATAAGAAGAACCTGCTGGATCAGGCCAGTGGCCCATCTAGTCCAGCATCCTGTTCTCACAGTGGCCAACCAGGTGCCTGGGGGAAGCCCGCAAGCAGGACCCGAGTGCAAGAACACTCTCCCCTCCTGAGGCTTCCGGCAACTGGTTTTCAGAAGCATGCTGCCTCTGACTAGGGCGGCAGAGCACAGCCATCATGGCTAGTAGCCATTGATAGCCCTGTCCTCCATGAATTTGTCTAATCTTCTTTTAAAGCCGTCCAAGCTGGTGGCCGTTACTGCATCTTGTGGGAGCAAATTCCATAGTTGACTATGCGCTGAGTAAAGAAGTACTTCCTTTTGTCTGTCCTGAATCTTCCAACATTCAGCTTCTTTGAATGTCCACGAGTTCTAGTATTATGAGAGAGGGAGAAGAACTTTTCTCTATCCACTTTCTCAATGCCATGCATAATTTTATACACTTCTATCATGTCTCCTCTGACCCGCCTTTTCTCTAAACTAAAAAGCCCCAAATGCTGCAACCTTTCCTCGTAAGGGAGTCGCTCCATCCCCTTGATCATTCTGGTTGCCATCTTCTGAACCTTTTCGAACTCTAGAATATCCTTTTTGAGATGAGGCGACCAGAACTGTACACAGTATTCCAAATGCGGCCGCACCATAGATTTATACAACGGCATTATGATATCGGCTGTTTTATTTTCAATACCTTTCCTAATTATCGCTAGCATGGAATTTGCCTTTTTCACAGCTGCCGCACACTGGGTCGACATTTTCATCGTGCTGTCCACTACAACCCCGAGGTCTCTCTCCTGGTCGGTCACCGCCAGTTCAGACCCCATGAGCGTATATGTGAAATTAAGATTTTTTGCTCCAATATGCATAATTTTACACTTGTTTATATTGAATTGCATTTGCCATTTTTCCACCCATTCACTCAGTTTGGAGAGGTCTTTTTGGAGCTCTTCGCAATCCCTTTTTGTTTTAACAACCCTGAACAATTTAGTGTCATCAGCAAACTTGGCCACTTCACTGCTCACTCCTAATTCTAGGTCATTAATGAACAATTTGAAAAGTACAGGTCCCAATACCGATCCTTGATGGAAACCTTGGAAAGGGTTAGAGTAATTGGCATCTGGAGTAGGCTTGCCTGTGTCATCAGGAATAATGGCAGTAGGCTCCTCACATGAGAAGTGTAGCATGTGGCTTACTTATTTTGCTTACTTAAAACAGCAGCAAGTCTAGTGGCGCCTTTTAAAGACCATGTATTATGGCTAGGAATGGAAGGATCTGTCCATGTCAGCTTTCTCACTCATTTTTCCAATCTGAAGTTCAGTTCTTCACATTTCTGCAGCAATTTGCAAATTTTTAAAAAAATCCTCATGAAAATGCTTAGCATTTTAATGTGAATTTCTCCTAATAAACATATTTTGAGTGCAGTTTTGACTAATATAAATTGCAAATTACTCTGCAAGTAATTTCTCCAAATGCATTTTTGTAATTTTTTCACTAATATATTCATTTTTATGCAGATGTTTTCCTAATATATGCATTTTTGTAAACATTTCTTATTCTAGATACAAATCAAGATGTTGGTTTTTAACCCTGTAAAGCAGGGATGAGGAACTTCTGGCCTCCCAGGTGTTGCTGGATTTACAACTCCCAGTGTCCCTCACCCTTGGCCATGCTGGCTTGGGCTGATGGGATCTAGAGTCCAACAATACCTGGAAGGCCACAGCTTCTTCCACCTGCTGTAAAGCCTTAAGTGCGTGGGACCAGTCTACCTAAGCCAATCATATGTCTCATTATGATACATCCAACTGGCTGGGAGTTCTCTGTCAGCAGAACCAGTGCAACACAACTTTGCATCATTTCAAAGTGTCATACAAATAATTTTATTTGAACTGGCATTTTTGTAGTGCGCATGTTTTAAATGCATTGTAATTGACTATAAACTATAAAAAAAATTATAGTTTTGATCTACTGTTACCCAGGAATATAGGAAGTTACCTTATACTGACATACCCCTGGTCCATCTAACTCAATATGTCTGCACTGAATGGCAGTGGCTGTCCAGGATTTTAGACAGGGAGGCTTATCCCAACCGTACCTGGAGGTGCCGGGGATTGAACCTGGGACCTTCTTAGATGCTCTACCACTGAGCTACAGCCCTTTCCCAAACATTCCGGCTTTGGCTGATATATTAAATCCATATACAATTTTTCCCCTTTCTCTAGCTAGACTAGCCTTTATTTTGCTGGCCTTTGGTATCAAATTATGCATCTTAAGAATCATGGCTTTTGCTTTTTTTTTTAAAGTTGCAAGGACTTATGACTATGAAGAAATTTTTTAATGCTTATGGGCTGTGCCTGGTGGATTCTTAGTGGATTCTTAGAAGCCAAAGATGAGCTGAACAAAAATTTCAAAGTGGAGTTTTGATGCTCGTTCTCATCTCCTGTTATTCCTTTTCTATTGCAACAGTTCTTTCCTCAGAAAGCCTGCCAGTTTGAAAATCTGGCTATTGGAAGTACGATATTATACAGCCACGGAGTCGCTGTATACTATAGTCAGCACAGATTTTTCACATTCCGCAATGTTAAATTGAAAATACCCCCATGCCATTCTGATGCTTCCCATAAGCTCATTTCAAAACAAAACCTTATAAAACTTATAGTCCTAAACTCAGAAACGCTTGCTTAACAACCCCCTAAATTTTCATGGTGATACACAAAACAGTCAGAGAGAATCGAGAGTTCAAAGTGTAAAAAGAGAAAGAGAGAAAAACCAGACCCCTTTTGGATTTTTTTCTGTCAGAGTTCTTATAATCTGTTGAAATTAATTAAAAATCAGCCATATTCACAGAGTACCTGTAATCCTATTACTGACCTTGCCCCATACTCTGACCTTCATCTTCTGCAGTTTTAAAGCTAAAAAAATGCCTGGCTGATTTTTAATTAATTTAAGAAATTTAGCATTGAACTGAATGATAATGTTGGGCATATGCTCAGTAAGAACAGTGTTCTAAAAGCCAGACTCACAGCTGCTTGGCTTGCCAAGTCAGAGGGCCACACCAACACCAGACTTGATTTCACTTTTGACAGTCATGGATTTCCCCAAAGAATCCTGGGAAGTGTAGTTTGTGAAGGGTGCTGAGATGAGACTCCTATTCCCCTGACACAGCTACAGTGGCCAGAGTGGTTTAACAGTCAGCTGCTCTGATTGAAGCTCTGAGGAGAACAGGACGTGTCCTAGCAACTCTCAGCACCTTCTGTCCAGTGCCCACCCATCCAATCTCCTCCCCTCCCCTTTCTCCATCCCCCTTCCCCTCCTGCCCTCCTCCTCCCATCCCTGCCTCTCCCCCAGGTCAGTTTCACCTATCCTAAGCATGATTGCACAGGAGTTAATCCCACTGAACTCAAGAAGCATGCAAATGATCAACCTGCCCTCCTATCCCCTCCCTCTTGCCCCTTCCCTCCCCCTTCCTTCACCTCTCCCTTCCTGCATCCCCTTCCAACCCCCTCCTTTCACCTTCCCCCTCCCCCATGGTTAGTTTTACCTATCCTAAGCATAATTGCATGAGAGTAAATCCCATTGAATTTAATCATACAGATGATCACACCTGCCCTCCCTCCTTCTCCCTCCCTTCACCTCCCTTTTGCCCCTTCCCTTCCCCTTCCTTCATCCCTC
Organism: Rhineura floridana; assembly: GCF_030035675.1. Lineage (NCBI taxonomy): Eukaryota > Metazoa > Chordata > Lepidosauria > Squamata > Rhineuridae > Rhineura > Rhineura floridana. The sequence continues at coordinate 186,146,513 of NC_084483.1, read as the reverse complement.
CCCCTCTCATCCCCTCCTTCTCTCTCCCTCTTCTTTTGCTGTCCCCTCCCCCTCCCCCCATGATCAGTTTTATCTATCCTAGCCATGATTACATGGGAGTAAATCCCACTGAACTCAATAAGCATGCAGATGATCAGATCTGCCTTTCCCCTCTCCTCTCCCTTCCTCCCCTCCCCCTTCCTTTTTTCTCCTCCCCTGCCCAGGCCTCCTTCCCCATGGTCTGTTTTACCTATCCTAAGCATGATTGCATGGGAGTAAATTCCATTGAACTCAATAAACATGCAAATGATCAAACCTCCTTCCTCTTCCCCCTCCTGCCTGCTCCCCATCCCCTCCCCCGCTCCCCATCCCCTCCCCCGCTCCCCATCCCCTATGGTCAGTTTCCCACATCCTAAGCATGATTGCAGGGGAGTAAATACCACAGAACTCAATAAGCATGCAAATGATCAATCCATTCTCAGCAGACTTGCACAGGATCCCATTTCTTACCTCCTGGATTAAAAAGCAGAGAAATTCACTAACAGGCAACAAGCCATGCAGTTTAAGAAAGTACCAATAGCCAACAGATATTTCTATCAAACTTTAAAAAAGCAGGGAAATTGGGCAGCTACAGTGAACGCTGCAGGGGAGCAGAAGTCCTGATCTCCTCTCTGAGATATTGTACTGCCCTACAAATTTGTCAAAATGCAAACACACTTTGGGTTGGTCTTTCACAGTCCAATCCACTTCCTGTGTAGCTTGGAAGAATTTGGTAACATGTGCCTCCGAGCATATGGTGAGTGGTGGCAACACCTGCAATCAGCCCAAATAACTGAAACAAGACATGAGCTGTGCTGATCTAGTTTTAGCAGGGACAAAGCAACAATATTAAAGCAGTTGATATAGTTCAGATAGTCACTTTAAATATGTTTGATGACTTTGCAATTTTAGTGAAGTTTCCTATAGGAAATCATTTGCTTTTGTTTCTGTGTATATGTGAAGTACAACAACACTTTGCAACACTAAAAAAAGCACCAAAAACAATTGTGGAATAATGGCACTGAGTGTTCTGCAGAATAGTTTCCAATGGACATGAGGAGTGTCTCAGTTTGCACAAGATAAAAGAGTGGGAGGTGAAATATATTCTAGCAAAATTCTAGGTGTGCTCTATGTTATTAATTGACCATGTCCCCCTTTCCTTAAGTGGAGTAGTTTAAGCATAGCAGGCTGAAAACATGCATCTTGGGCAAGCCAAGTTTGTTTTTTTCCAACAGCTAGAGTCATTGTTTAAGTAGCAACATATTGTAATCCATCTGATTTTACATCAAACTGAAGTTTCAGATTCAACTGTTAATGCGTCTAAAAATAGTAATAAAAGATAACCTCCAGTTTGAAACACAAAAAGCTGTCTTCACCATCATATGACATTGACCAATAAAAAGGCTTTGAAATTAATAAAAATAAATTTGGTACAGATTTCTAGGATGAAAAATGAGAGAAATATAATTTTCTAGATTAGATTCTCTGTAGAAACAGTAGTAACACAGGAAAGAAGAAAAATAACACCAACAAACATACAAAAATATAATTCTCTATCTTTGGAGATGCCAGGTGTTGTGACCACTCACCATATGCTCAGAGGCACATGTTACCCAATTCTTCCAAGCTCCACAGGAAGTGGATTGGACTGTGAAAGACCAACCCAAATTGTGTTTGCATTTTTATAAATTTGTAGGGCAGTACAATATCTCAGAGAGGAGGTCAGGTCTCCTGCTCCCCTGGTGCATTCACTATAGCTGCCCAATTGATAGAAATATCTGTTGGCTATAGGAATGTTCTTAAACCGCAAGGTTTTTTGCCTATTAGTGAATATTAAGTAAAGACAGAAATAGTTGCAGATTTGCTTAATTTTCATAGTTGACTCTCCTGGAATTTGGGCAACTGTGTGTGTGTGTGTGTGTGTGCGCGCGTGCGTGAGTGCGTGTGTCTGTGCGTGCATGCGTGTGCCTGTGCATGTGTGTACACTAGTATGGTGCAGCAATTTAGAATGTTAGCTGTAAGTTGTATTTTGGCATTCGTTATGCAGCTTTACCAAACATGCAAGGAGGGGAGGCCATGCGCGAGGATGCTAGCTCCACTCCCTTCAATCCTCATCTCTCTCCCCCTCTGTGTGTTCAAGGGCCAGTATCTGCAGTGATACCCATGACTTTCCAGAGTTCCAAGACGCATGAAAGTCTCCACAAGACCATGAGGCCATTCCTTTTGCAGACAGTCAACCTTGAACATGCGGAGCTTGCAATGGAATCAAAGGGGCAGAGCTAGCACAGTTGTGCACATTTCCTTTTCCTCGTGTGTTTAGTAAAGCCACATGCTTTACTAAAGAGCTGGATTTGAATCCCTGCTGAGACACAAAGCTTACTGTTTGTAGCAGACGGTCTTGGCTTAAGGGATGTTGCCTTACTTAAAAGAAAAACCGCAGCAACCCCCTTTTAATTCAATTCTTGTGCCCCTGAGGAAAGTTTCCATGGCTTCCTGCATTTGTCTTATATGCTATATATTCAGTGCCATTTTGAGGCTTGCCTTCATTTGAAAAAGTAGACGCCGCAACTGAATACGCTTTCTGACCCTGCTGCGTCTCCTTTGCCACCTGCTAGGAAACTGCAATCAGGAAACTGTTTGCATCAGGTAAGTAAGGGCTACTGCCTTAAAGACTGTTCTCTCAATTGACAATACACTCCCACTGTGTTTACAGGGCCCATTTGCATGATGACAAAATTAGCAGAATAAGAATGTGGTAGAGTAAATCTGTGCTGGCGTAGGGCCTCTCCAGACTGGTGTTGTTTTGCCGGTATCCTCTGCAACATGTCACTGATAAATAATAGTGCATTAGTGGTGGATTTACACTGGATCGTCCACACATCATTTCACTTTATTGATTATTCTGCGGTGCTTCTCTAGTGTTGCCACATTATTGCTGTCTGTGGGGGAACTGTAGCACATTGCGCTGTAGCATGAAAAAAGTGGGCCAAAAAACAAACCTGGAACATTTGTGGTATAAACAGTTACAGGATTTCAGCAGGAAGCTACAGGACATACACTATGGAAATAAAGCAGAATGTCCGCTGCAAAACTTTACCAGGCACAAATGGCATTGAAAGTGCAATTGTGTATAACCACCTCAACAATATTATGAGCACGGATCATCATGAATTTATTTATTTATTTGTTTTATATCCCACCCTTCCTCCCAGTAGGAGCTCAGCGCGGCAAACAAAAGCACTAAAAACACTTTAAAACATCATAAAAACAGACTTTAAAAGATATTAAAGCAAAACATCTTTTAAAACATTTTAAATAAAGCTTTAAAAACATCTTTTTTTAAAAAAAGGTTTAAAAATGTCTATTTTTTAAAAAAGGTTTAAAAATATATTAAAAAGCAATTCCAACACTGATACAGACTGGGATAAGGTCTCAACTTAAAAGGCTTTTTGAAAGAGGAAGGTCTTCAGTAGGCGGCAAAAAGATAACAGAGATGGCGCCAGTCTAATATATAAGGGGAGGGAATTCCAAAGGGTAGCTGCCACCACACTAAAGGTCCGATCCCTATGTTGTACAGAACGGACCTCCTGATAAGATGGTATCTGCAGGAGCTCTCACCTGCAGAGCGCAGTGATCGACTGAGAATGCAAGGGATAAGACGGAATTTCAGGTATCCTGGTCCCAAGCTGTATAGGGCTTTGTACACCAGAACTAGAACCTTGAACTTGGCCCGGTAGCAAATGGGCAGCCAGTGCAATTCTTTCTGCAGCGGGGTGACATGTTGGCGATACCCTGCCCCAGTGAGAAGGCTCGCTGCATTTTGCACCAGCTGCAGTTTCCGGACCAACCTCAGGGGATGCCCCACATAGAGCGCATTACAGTAATCCAGCCTGGAGGTTACCAGTGCATTGACAACAAGGGTCCGGCTATCCCAGTCCAGAAACGGCCACAGCTGCCTTACCAGCCAAAGCTGGTAAAAGGCACTCCTAGTCACCGAGGTCACCTGAGCTTCTAGCGACAAAGAAGGATCCAGGAGCACTCCCAGACTACGGTCCTGCTCTTTGAGAGAGAGTACGACCTCATCCAAAGCAGGCAACTGACCAAATTATCTGAACTCAGGAACCACCAACCCACAGTGCCTCTGTATTGCTAGGATTCAGAGTAAGTTTATTGGCCCTCATCCAGACCACCACCGAATTGAGGCAGCAGTCCAGGGCTTGCTCGGTTTCTCATGATTTAGATGTTACAGAGAAATAGAGCTGGGTTTTGTCAGCGTACTGCTGACACCTTGCCCGAAATCTCCTGATGACTGCTCCCAAGGGCTTCATATAGATGTTAAGCAGCATGGGGGACAAGATGGTACCCTACGGCACCCCTCAGCACAACTGCCAGGGGAGCGAAAGACAATCACACAATGCTATTATCTGAAAACGACCTTGGAGGTATGATCAGAATCAGTGAAAAACAGTGCTTCCAATGCCCAACTCACCAAGTCGGCCCAGAAAGGATACCATGGTCAAAGGTATCAAAAGCCGTTGAGAGATCAAGTAAGAGTAACAAGGTCGCACTCCCCCTGTCCTTTCCTGATAAAGGTAATCTATCAGGGTGACCAAGGCTGATTCAGTCCCATAACCAGGCCTAAACCCAGACTTGAATGGGTCAAGATAATCTGTTTCATCCAAGAGTACTTGCAGTTGCTGTGCCACAACCCTCAATCACCTTCCCTAAGAACGGGGTATTTGCGACCAGTCGGTAACGGTTGTAAACCAATGGGTCTAGGGTTGCTTTTTCAGGAGCGGTCACATCACTGCCTCTTTCAGGGCGGCGTGAACCACTCCCTCCTGCAACAATGTGTTGACCGAATTCTGGATACATTCAGTCAACCCCCTTCGGCAAGCTTTAATAAGCCAAGAAGGGCAAGGGTTGAGAGGACACATTGTTGGCCGCATCATTGCAAACACCTTGTCTACGTCATCAGGCCGCATCAACTGAAACCATTCCTAAGAAGTTGCAGCAGACGTTGCACTGGACACCTCACTGGGGACTATAGTAGATGTGGATGGGGCATCAAGATTGCTGCGGAGGTGAGCAACTTTACCCTCAAAGTGCCTTGCAAACAATTCACAGTGGGCTTTGGAAGGGTCTAAAACTCCATTTCCTGGAGTTGATGTCAACAGACCCCTGACAATACAGAAAAGCTCCACTGGACAGCTACTTGAAGATGTGATGGGGGTAGAGAAGTGGGCCTTCTTCGCTGCCCTCACCACATGAATGCCTTGTAAAAATATTATCTGGAGGGGCCTCTAGCCATGTACAGGATTATGCTGAAGGTTTTGGATTTTAGATCCGTCACTATTACTGTTTCCTATATATGGGGATTTGTCAAAGGTCACTCCTGGTAATAGGTTTGATTATTAACTCAGTATTGATTACCGTATTAAAAGTAAAATATGAAAACATTTTGATCTTAAAAAAAAGTTACAAAAAAAAGGAATGCAGCACATAAGGCATCGAGTTGCATTTTAGAAAGCTTGCCATTAAAATTAAAATGTGTTTCCCCTGATACCTGTATGTATGAAAGCAAAATGCTGCTGGCTGCTTATGATATGAATGCAGTGAGCCAACATTTTAAAATCTTGATTTAAATGATTTCCATAGATTATGATAAATGGAGGCATTAATAGAATTTGGTCTATATTTTACTGCATTTTAATCAGACTTTTTTAAAAGATAAATGTATGTTATAGGAGTTCATGGGTACAAGAACAAATGGATGGTGTCTAAAGAATAAAAATCTTGGGGAAATCTTTCAAGAGCTGTGGAACGAAGGAAGGGTCTCATTAGGCTGAAGACTAAACTGAAAAACAAAACATATGGAGGATATTGCATGATGTTTAACTTTGTGTCTTGGTAACAAACCTTATTTGGGTAAGGCAGGTCATTTCTCAGTTAAGATTTCTTTTGGTGATATCCAACTAAGTCGGGGTGGCTAACCTGTGGCCCTGCAGATGTTGTTGGACTCCTATCAACCTCACCCAGTATGGCTGGTGGTCATCTGGAGGGCCACAGGGCCACCATCCCTGAACTATGTAATGCCCAAAGTAGACCCACTGAAATCAATTAACTCAGATTACTTAAGTCTATTAATTCAACACGTCTGGTCTGAATGTGACTAACATTGGGTATCACCTATAATGTTTTCCACTGAGGCATTAGAAACAAAGCCATCAACAGGGGTAGACTTCGTTGGGCTCCTGCCAAGGCGCACACTCCTGCAGGAGTCTCACTGTCGTTCTCTGATGGTCCTTCCACTCTTCCTCCTCACCATCCCCATCTGTTCACTTATCCTCTCCTAGCATGTAAGGAGATGGAGCAGGATACTTGACTTCCCTCGGGTTCCTCCACCCTTGGAAGTTCTGTGAATTGGGGTGGAGAGAGGGCAAGTGAGTGGGAGGCAGTGCCTTGGAGAGGAAGCGGTATCTCCACTGATGACTCTTTGCCCAACGGACCTCTAAAACCTGGAGTAAATCCCACTGAACTCAATAAGCATGCAGATGATCAGATCTGCCTTTCCCCTCTCCTCTCCCTTCCTCCCCTCCCCCTTCCTTTTTTCTCCTCCCCTGCCCAGGCCTCCTTCCCCATGGTCAGTTTTACCTATCCTAAGCATGATTGCATGGGAGTAAATTCCATTGAACTCAATAAACATGCAAATGATCAAACCTGCCCTCCTCTTCCCCCTCCTGCCTGCTCCCCATCCCCTCCCCCGCTCCCCATCCCCTATGGTCAGTTTCCCATATCCTAAGCATGATTGCAGGGGAGTAAATACCACAGAACTCAATAAGCATGCAAATGATCAATCCATTCTCAGCAGACTTGCACAGGATCCCATTTCTTACCTCCTGGATTAAAAAGCAGAGAAATTCACTAACAGGCAACAAGCCATGCAGTTTAAGAAAGTACCAATAGCCAACAGATATTTCTATCAAACTTTAAAAAAGCAGGGAAATTGGGCAGCTACAGTGAACGCTGCAGGGGAGCAGAAGTCCTGATCTCCTCTCTGAGATATTGTACTGCCCTACAAATTTGTCAAAATGCAAACACACTTTGGGTTGGTCTTTCACAGTCCAATCCACTTCCTGTGTAGCTTGGAAGAATTTGGTAACATGTGCCTCCGAGCATATGGTGAGTGGTGGCAACACCTGCAATCAGCCCAAATAACTGAAACAAGACATGAGCTGTGCTGATCTAGTTTTAGCAGGGACAAAGCAACAATATTAAAGCAGTTGATATAGTTCAGATAGTCACTTTAAATATGTTTGATGACTTTGCAATTTTAGTGAAGTTTCCTATAGGAAATCATTTGCTTTTGCTTTTGTTTCTGTGTATATGTGAAGTACAGCAACACTTTGCAACACTAAAAAAAGCACCAAAAACAATTGTGGAATAATGGCACTGAGTGTTCTGCAGAATAGTTTCCAATGGACATGAGGAGTGTCTCAGTTTGCACAAGATAAAAGAGTGGGAGGTGAAATATATTCTAGCAAAATTCTAGGTGTGCTCTATGTTATTAATTGACCATGTCCCCCTTTCCTTAAGTGGAGTAGTTTAAGCATAGCAGGCTGAAAACATGCATCTTGGGCAAGCCAAGTTTGTTTTTTTCCAACAGCTAGAGTCATTGTTTAAGTAGCAACATATTGTAATCCATCTGATTTTACATCAAACTGAAGTTTCAGATTCAACTGTTAATGCGTCTAAAAATAGTAATAAAAGATAACCTCCAGTTTGAAACACAAAAAGCTGTCTTCACCATCATATGACATTGACCAATAAAAAGGCTTTGAAATTAATAAAAATAAATTTGGTACAGATTTCTAGGATGAAAAATGAGAGAAATATAATTTTCTAGATTAGATTCTCTGTAGAAACAGTAGTAACACAGGAAAGAAGAAAAATAACACCAACAAAAATATAATTCTCTATCTTTGGAGATGCCAGGTGTTGTGACCACTCACCATATGCTCAGAGGCACATGTTACCCAATTCTTCCAAGCTCCACAGGAAGTGGATTGGACTGTGAAAGACCAACCCAAATTGTGTTTGCATTTTTATAAATTTGTAGGGCAGTACGATATCTCAGAGAGGAGGTCAGGTCTCCTGCTCCCCTGGTACATTCACTATAGCTGCCCAATTGATAGAAATATCTGTTGGCTATAGGTACGTTCTTAAACCGCAAGGTTTTTTGCCTATTAGTGAATATTAAGTAAAGACAGAAATAGTTGCAGATTTGCTTAATTTTCATAGTTGACTCTCCTGGAATTTGGGCAACTCTGTGTGTGTGTGTGTGTGTGCGTGCGTGCGTGCGTCTGTGTGTGCATGCGTGCGTCTGTGTGTGCATGCGTGCGCCTGTGCGTGTGTGTACACTAGTATGGTGCAGCAATTTAGAATGTTAGCTGTAAGCTGTATTTTGGCATTCGTTATGCAGCTTTACCAAACATGCAAGGAGGGGAGGCCATGCGTGAGGATGCTAGCTCCACTCCCTTCAATCCTCATCCCTCTCCCCCTCTGTGTGTTCAAGGGCCAGCATCTGCAGTGATACCCATGACTTTCCAGAGTTCCAAGACGCATGAAAATCTCCACAAGACCATGAGGCCATTCCTTTTGCAGACAGTCAACCTTGAACATGCGGAGCTTGCAATGGAATCAAAGGGGCAGAGCTAGCACAGTTGTGCACATTTCCTTTTCCTTGTGTGTTTAGTAAAGCCACATGCTTTACTAAAGAGCTGGGTTTGAATCCCTGCTGAGACACAAAGCTTACTGTTTGTAGCAGACGGTGTTGGCTTAAGGGATGTTGCCTTACTTAAAAGAAAAACCGCAGCAACCCCCTTTTAATTCAGTTCTTGTGCCCCTGAGGAAAGTTTCCATGGCTTCCTGCATTTCTCACTGTCGTTCTCTGATGGTCCTTCCACTCTTCCTCCTCACCATCCCCATCTGTTCACTTATCCTCTCCTAGGATGTAAGGAGATGGAGCAGGATACTTGACTTCCCTCGGGTTCCTCCACCCTTGGAAGTTCTGTGAATTGGGGTGGAGAGAGGGCAAGTGAGTGGGAGGCAGTGCCTTGGAGAGGAAGCGGTATCTCCACTGATGACTCTTTGCCCAACGGACCTCTAAAACCTGGAGTTGGCGCCGATCAGAAATGTCGGAATCTGCCTTATGCCAAGTCAGGCTCAGCCTTGTCTACACTGGGATGGGGAACCTTTTTCAGTCTGAGGGCCACACTCTCATCTGGCCAACCTTCCAGGGGCCACATAGCCGTGGAGGATGAGTCCAGAGGCAAAAAATGGGCAGAGCAACGAATGTACATTTTTTTACTTTTGTACAGTAGGCTATTTTCTATGCACACTCTCACACTATCCCCCATCCAGGCAAGCAAGAGATATTATCAAAGTTCACGGACACTTTCAGCCAGGCAAAAGCACTCAAGGAGGGTGGGAAGCAAGTTTGGTGAGGGACTTGGGGAGAGAGGGGGTGGCTGGGGAGGGTGTGTGGCCTGGGGAGATTCCCAAGGGCCAAATATTTATTTATTTATTAATTGTGCTTTTATACCGCCCTTTAGCAATAAGCTCTAGAGTAGCCTGGAGGGCCGCATTTGGTTCCCAAGCCTGAGATTCTCCACCCCTTGTCTACACTGACTGGTAGCAGGTTTCCAGGATTTTAGGCAGGAGCCTTTCTCAGGCCTACCTGTAGTTGATATGGATTGCAGTTGGAGCCTCTTGCATCCAAAGCATGGACCCTACCGCTGAACTATGGTCCTTCCCCAAAGGAGAAGCCCCCCTTTTGTCCCATGACATGGTTAGAGAGTCAGCAACCGGTTGCTCCAAAAGCAGTAGGTCTGGATGACCACCCTGCCAGCAGGGGAGAACTTGGGGGTGGGGGTGAAGGATCCTAGCAGGTCCAAAGGTCTTCTCTTCCATTTATTCAGAATTAAATTGCCAAAAAGGAATCATGGAATCATAGAATAGTAGAGTTGGAAGGGGCCTACAAGGCCATCGAGTCCAACCTCCTGCTCAATGCAGGAATCCAAATCAAAGCATTCCCGACAGATGGCTGTCCAGCTGCCTCTTGAATGCCCCCACTGTCGAAGAGCCCACTACCTCTCTAGGTAATTGTTTCCATTGTCGTATGGCTCTAACAGTTAGGAAGTTTTTTCTGATGCCCAGTCGAAATCTGCCTTCCTACTACTTGAGCCCATTATTCTGTGTCCTGCACTCTGGGATGATCAAGAAGAGATTCCGGCCCTCCTCTCTGTGACAACCTTTCATGTACTTGAAGAGTGGTATCATATCTCCCCTTAGCCTTCTCTTCTCCAGGCTAAACATGCCCAGTTCTTTCCAGAACTTTCCAGGAGAGGGGGGTTATTTCAAGAGCTGTTGTTGTTACCCTGTTTTGTATCATGACTAACCAGAGAGATATGTGTTTTTGAGGAATAGTTGATTGGATGTTGTCTAAAATATGAAGCAGGAAGGTCAGGTTTCTTCCACCTTCCCTAACTGGTGCTTTGTGCCTTTATTTCCTATGAGGATAGGAGAAATTCATGCGAAACTGTGTATTCTCTTGTGCTCGCTGAAGAGCGTTTTTATGTTTGGAAATAGGAAAGAAAGTTTAGTGCAAGACTTTATTGAAGCCAGAACTAAGCCCTGGAGCCCGCCCGTCCCCCCCGTCCACTTGGTTTTGGAGCATGTCAAATAGTAAATAGTACATACATGGTGAGAGGCACTGTGCTTCTGGATACCAGTTGCTGGAAATTGCAGGAGGGGAGAGCGCTCTTGTGCTCGCGTCCTGCTTTTAGGTTTCTCATGGGCACCTGGTTGGCCACAGTGAGAACAGGATGCTGGACTAGATGGGCCATTGGCTCTTATGTTCTTAGTAGTACAGTACTTTGGGACATTGGGTGCCTTCAGACTGTTAGTATTGTTTAGGTTGCTTTTAACTGTTTTTAATTATGTGTTTAAAACTGTTGTAACCCCCCCGGGACCATTGAGTGAAGGCTGGAGGGTGGTAGTAGCAGCAGCAGCAGCAGCAGCAGCAGCAGCAGTAATAGTAATATTTTGCAGGAGGGATTCGGGCATTTACCAGGACACTTAGGTTTGTGCAGTGAAAGTGGATTAAAGCGTTCTGTCACCCAAACACAACAAATCCAGTTAATAAAAAGTAACAGACTTTTTGCATTTAGGAAAGTGACAAGGAAATGCATTGAAAAGCATGGAATGAACAAATGATGGATGGGAAAACATGTAAACACCCACAAGCAAATCAGGATGAATGGAAGAGAAATGCTCAATTGTCATATAACTGACCCACAAACAAATAAGAGCATATGCTCAATAAAGACCAGAAATAGTTTTAGCTCCACATAAGCTTTGTGCAAGCAAATCAGGATGAATGCTGAATAAATAGGTTGCCCATGATGAAGAGTGTGTGTTTCCTCACCATCAAATAGTAATCCACCTCCATTCATCCAGAACTAAGGAGCATGGCTTTTCAAGCGAAGGTGATTTAGTGGCCAGATGGGTCTGAACTTCAGCACCATTATAAAAAGCAGCTACTTTGTGAGAAGAGTCCTTCCAGAGCAGCTGTCCAGAAGAGAGGAAAGGGGAGAGCGGGTATTGACTGTGGGATCATTTCCTGGGTAGCTGCAATCCAGCAAGAAGACAACTTCTGTGGCCTCCTTCCATCATTCCCTATAGATCCTGAAACAGCAGAGGAAGGAGCTGGGGGAGGTTTGGGGATTGGCATGTGCGTATGTGTTTGCGTATGTTTAGAGAGCTGTGGATACTGGTGTCCCCGGAGGACCCACATTTTCTCTTTAGAGGCCTGTGGCTGGTTTATTATAGTGAGCTGAAGCCAGTGCTCAGTAGCAATAATAGGATTTGGATAAAGTATTTTGTTCCGATGTCCCAGAAGATGCATTCTCCTAATTGACTTGTGTACAGCAGGTTGTTGTAGTTTGTAGACTGGATAAGAACCGTAAAGAAAACACGTATGGTAAACCCTTAATGTTGCCTGTAGGACTGAAGAAAGACTGACTGTAGACATAGACTTTTTAACTGGAGGGTGAAGGCTTAGGGAGCTGTAAAAGTGTAGAGAGAGTTGGTGTAGAAATAAACTATAAGTGGCTTTTGCCTGCTAAAATCTTGTAGGCTTGTTTTACTTGAAAAGGTTGTCTAGACTGAAAACTGGTTCTTTTGTTGTGGAAGTGATGTGGTTGCCATTCTGCTGCTGTGACTTCAGTATACAGTGCTCCAGGAAGAATCTGGCTACATGTTACACCAGGGGGAGCTAATCATATTTGGCCAGTGGGTCCAGTTGGGATTTTGATAAAATGCGATGGGCACCAGTTACAAAATGGCTGCTGTGGGGGTGTGGCATAACACAAACGGCTGCCATATCTAAAAGAGCAGAAAAAGAGATAGCATCCCAAAATGATGTGGGCATGCCCCAACTCCCCAATCAGTGGAAGAAAAGACAACTACATCAACCACTACCACACCAGACTATACTTCTGATTGGGATATATTATCATTAGTTACATGTGAAGTTTTGTTAGTTAAATATTTAGTTAAATATTGTGTTATTGAAATATTTTATATTTATTAGTTGATTTATAATTATGAATTTGGTGTGGTGTCATATTGTGTTTATATTGCATTTGTAGTTTTCTTATTTTTGTATTTTGTTTTGTATTTATCATCAGCCACCTTGGGATTCCTTTCGGGGGGGGCAGTGGGGTACAAATATGAAATGAAATGACGTTGGACGGGCATGGAAGGTGAAGGGAGCGTAAAAACAAATATGTGCTTTTATTGCTACCTATAATGATGGTACCTTTTGCAAAGGCACCAGGAGCTCTTTGCTAATTTTGTATCCAGAAGACATCTAGATGCCCAGGAAACTGCAGTCTGTCTATAGGACTAGGAACCTATGTTGTTGTCAGAGTTTATTTTACTGCTGCAAATTGAAAAACCCAAGAAAGTAAAAATTGGTGATCAAAGCATTTCTGAACCTTTCCAAAATATCCATATCCAATATGTGCACTATCTGAGGCAGTTACATGTGTTGCAACATGGCAACCTTTTACAGGCTGCTCAGAACTATTCTGGGAGAATTGGCATGACTGACTCCATTTTTTAAGATCATTATCTTCACAGTGGAGTTTCTTTTCAGAGATCTTCCAGATTGTTTGAGAAACTAGACTTGGCCCAGTTGCTTCTGAATGATTGGAAGGGCTGGTTGTAGAAATAAGGCTCAGCTGACCTAAGGAGAGGATGCTTAAGCAGATATCTGTAAAATACACTTGAAAATCTCCACAAGGACTGAAAGCCGCTTCTGCTTCTTTTCCAGTGATGTTTATGTGCTGTTTAAAACACATTTTTTCGTATGGATTCTTGGATATGTATGTGGATTTACTCTTAAGCTTTAATAAATATGGGCTGAAAATGCAATATAGATTTCTGCTTAATGGCTTGCTTAACTCATTTGAGGTGTTAGCCGTTCACTTTTTGATAGTCAGTCATCTTCAGCAATCTTTGAATGAATTGTGAGACTCCATGTTCAAAGGATTTTGCTTTCTCATTCAGCTCTCTTTTTGATCCATACAATAGCAAAAACTGAATATACTTCTATGTTCCTGAGACTGCAATCCTTTGTTTGCTTACCTGGAAGTAAGTCCCGCTGAGTAGTTTAACAATCAGTCCCTCTTTCCAGGGAACTCTGGGAATTGGAACTATGTGAAGATAATTGAGGTCTCCTAACAACCCTCAGCACCAGGATTCTTTGGGGAAGTCATAAAATGGATTTGGCCACAGTGGCATATGTATTGGTGACATTGAGGCTTCATTACTGTAACATACTCTATGTGGGGCTGCCTTTGAAAATGGTTTGGAAATTGCAGTTGGTTCAAAATGCGACAGCCAGAATGTTAACTGGGTCACGGCATGGGGTTCATATTACCACTGTGCTTTATTGACTCCACTGGCTCCCAGTTTGTTTCTAGGCCTGATTCAAAGTGCTGCTTTTGACTTTTAAAACCTTAAATGGCCAATGTACTTGAGGGGCTGCTTACACCCATATGTACCTGCCTGTGATTTAAGATCAGCTGCCTCTGGTCTCCTCTGCGTGCCTGGAATGAAAGACTGGCAGGCACGTGGGAGAGAGTCTTTTCAGCCGTGGCCCCCAAGCTCTGGAATACTCTACCCCAAGAAGCCCACTCTGCTTCCTCCCTTATGGTGTTTTGAAGACTTCTGAAAACCGTCTTCTGGAGAATCTTTGGGAGGGACCGAAGGTATAGTCTGAAACTGATTTTATTTACCTCCCTTTTTAGTTTTACCTCTTTAATATCGCTCCTCTACATTTCTTAATTTGTATTTTATGAATTTTTATCTATTCTATTTTTTGTGGTGTTTTTTATTATTTTTAGTTTTGTATTATTTTATTGTGAGCTGCCCTGAGTGCCCTGTTGTAGGGTAGAAGGGTGGGATAGAAATATTTTAAATAAATAATAGTGGAATAAATGTATGGTGCAGATGTGGCCTTAATTTTTGTACAGTAGACTACAAAAGACAGTGGTTTCTCTATACAGTTCCTTGCAAAATTAATCAGACCCCTGACCAATGCTTTCATATTACGGAATTACTAATGGTACATTGTAATTTCATTCTGTATGATATTTTATTTTGAAACACTGAAACTCAAAATCAATTATTGTAAGATGACATTGGTTTTATGTTGGGAAATGACTGGAAAAACTTAAAAAACTGAAACATGTTGCTTGCATACATTTTTAACCCCCACACATTAATATGTGGTAGAGCCACCTTTTGCTGCAATAACAGCTTTAAATATTTTGGGGTAGGTATGTACCAGCTTTGCACACAGCGTCAGAGGGATTTTGGCCCATTCTTCTTGGCAGATTCACTCCAGGTTGTTCAGGTTGGTTGGGAGTCACTTGTGGACCACAATTTTCAAGGAGCACCACAGATTCTCAGTGAGATTGAGATCAGGACTTTGATTGGGCCACTGTAGGACATTCACCTTTTTATTCTTGAACCACTCCAGTGTTGCTTTGGCTTTGTGCTTGGGATCATTGTCCTGCTGAAAAGGGAATTCCTCCCAAGCTTCAGTTTTTTAGTGGACTGAAGCAGGTTCTCTTGCAGTATTTCCCTGTATTTTGCTCCATCCATTCTTCCTTCAATTTTAACATGATGCCCAGTCCCTGCTGATGAGAAGCATCCTCACAGCATGATGCCGCCACTACCACACTTCATTGTAGGGATGGTGTGTCTTGAGGCATGGGCAGTGTTAGGTTTGTGCCAGACATAGCACTTTGAGTTTTGGCCAAAAAGCTCTATCTTGGTCTCATCTGACCACAAAACCTTTTCCCACATCACATCTGGGGCACTCTCATGCTTTCTGGCAAACTCCAGACATGCTTTCAGATGGTACTTTTTGAGTAACAGCTTCTTTCTTGCCACCCTCCTATACAGGCCAGTGTTATGCAGAAGTCTTGATCTTTTTGACTGGTGCACCATTATTCCACTCCCAGCCACTGAACTCTGTAGCTCCTTCAAAGTGATTGTTGACCTCTCTTTGGCTTCTCTCACAAGTCGTCTTCTTGTTCGAGTGCTGAGTTTTGAGGGATGGCCTTTTCTTGGCAGTTCCTGGGTGGTGTGATGCAGCTTCCATTTCCTGATTATTGACCCAACTGTGCTCACTGGGATATCCAAACACTTGGACATTATTTTGTACCCTTTTCCAAACCTATGCATTTGAATTTCATTATCTCTCACGTCTGTTGAATGCTCTTTGGTCTTCATTTTCCTTCAGATCCACAGCCTGACCAATGATCCTTCAACAGTAGGGTTTTTATCCTGACAATGTGACAGCAACTTTAATGGCTCACAGGTGGAGGCCAATGGTAAGGTAATTGTGGCCTCAATAGGGCAATTTCTTTCATCTGTGTAAACTGGGAGCTTCCACAGCACAAAGCTTGAATACTTATGCAAGCAACATGTTTCAGTTTTTTATGTTTCTTACCAACATTTCTCAACATAAAACCAATGTCACCTTACAATAATTGATTTTGAGTTTCAGTGTTTCAAAATAAAATATCATACTGAACAAAATTACCATGTACCATTTGTAATTCACTAATATGAGAGCATTGGTCAGGGGGTCTGATTGCTTTTGCAAGGCACTGTACACGCACCCTTTATATCCAAGAAAAGCAAAAGGCACAGTTCAGGGACACATTCCATCCATGAAAAAGCACTCGAGGATCTGGAGCAGGCTCACTGTGGCCTGGGGAGAGGAGATGTGGCTTGGGGATGGGATGTGGCCTGGAGAAAGGCCCAAGGGCCAGATAGAGAAGCCCAAAGGACCACATTTGGCCTTTGGCTCTAAGGTTCCCCACCCCTGAAGTAGAGGAATAAAGACAAGCAAAGAAATGACCATTCATGGTGAATGTAACCCCCTTAAGATGATACCTTATTTGGGGAAGGGAGATGGAGCACACTGGTGTCAGTAGTTCACAGGTGAAAATAGAGACATATTTGTGCCATGCCAATTCTAATATCAAGGATCGCTCATCCACTGCTCTCAATACTGCAGGATGCTCTTCTCTACCTTCTGTATGTTTTATTTCATTTATTCTACCATAGCCTGTCATGTACGGATTTAAAAGCGAAGAGAGCATTCATTCTTTTGGTTTAAAGATCTACTTGAAAAGCACAATTGTCTACAATAGATTATCCCCAGTGCAGCATATACCACAGCAACTGCAGTGGCTGCAATTGGACCATCGTTATCTCAGCTTAATAAACGGAGATAGGAACAAGCCCAGTGCCCCCTTTCCCCCCCCCACACACACAATTGCTTCACTTCTCCCTTTGCATGAGCAAGCAGACAAGCCAGGAAACCTTCCTTTAATTATAGCTTTCTGTTTTGTCCAAACTGGGAATTTAAAAGCTTTGGAACAAGCCAGGATAGGAAGCAGCGGTTTGAAGTTGGCTTCCTATCCTGATTTGTTCTGAATGAAATGATTTGGATAAAAACCTATCGCTAATGGAAGTCTCTCTGGCTTGTATGCTGGTTTGCACCAAGGGAGGAGCAAAGTGGCAGAGAGCACAGGCATCATTTGTTATTAAGTCAAGAAGTCATCGTCTAAACAGTAGCCAGTGTGTGAGATGTAGGGAGAGGCAAATCTGTCAACTTCAGTTTCTCTAGATTCTCATTTTTCCAACCATAAGTTCAGTTCTCCTTGTTGCTACATCAGTTTGTGATTAAAAAAAAAAGTCCTCATGAAAATCAAGCAGCATTTTAGTGTTAATTTGTCCTAATATGCACATCTGTGTATGCAGTTTTACCCAATTTGCACATTTTTGCAATGCATTTTGCCTTAATGCATTTTTGAATGTTAGTTTCACAAAGACTTGCATTTTTGTCATATTTTAGCCTAGTATATGTATCTTTGTACATATTGGTTAGAGAACTGCATTTCAAAATTTGGAGAAGTGCGGACTCCAAATGATGTCTGTATTTTGGTTCATGTATTGTTTCAGAAAGAGCAAATTAGGTAGCTTCGCCTATAAATTTATTTATTTATTATTATTATTTCAATTTATATACCGCCCTTAGCAGAATAGCTCTCAGGGCGGTGAACAAACAAGATAAAATACAATATATCATAATAAAAATCATAAAAACATATGCAAACAAACAACAAAAAACACTACAAAAACACAATACGACAAAAATTAAAAATACGGATTAAAAGATTAAAATGGTTAAGAAAATTAAAATGCCTGGGAGCATAAAAAGGTCTTTACCTGGCGCCGAAAAGATAAAAGTGTAGGCGCCAGGCGTACCTCTTCGGGGAGGCTGTTCCACAACTCAGGGGCCACCACAGAAAAGGCCCTAGATCTAGTAACCACCCTCGGGGCTTCCCGATGGGTTGGTACCCGGAGGAGGGCCTTAGATTCTGAACGAAGTGAACGGGTAGGTTCGTATCGAGAGAGGCGTTCCACAAGGTATTGAGGTCCCACGCCGTGTAAGGCTTTATAGGTAAGAACCAACACCTTGAATCTCGCCCGGAAGCAAATAGGAAGCCAGTGCAGGCGCGCCAAGACAGGTGTTATATGCGAAGACCGACTGGTCCTCGTCAGTAGTCTGGCAGCTGTGTTCTGCACCAGCTGAAGCTTCCGAATTGTCTTCAGGGGCAGCCCTACGTAGAGCGCATTACAGTAATCCAATCTTGAAGTGAACAACGGAGGCGAGGTCGTCCCTGTCCAGATAGGGGCGTAGTTGGGCTACCAGACGAAGATGGTAAAACACATTCCGTGCCACCGAGGCCACTTGGGCCTCGAGAGACAGGGAAGAGTCGAGAAGAACCCCCAAACTACGTACCTGTTCCTTCAGGGGGAGTGTAACCCCATCCAGAACAGGGTTAACATCCACCATCTGAGCAGGGAAGGCATTCACCAACAATGTCTCGGTCTTGTCTGGATTGAGTCTCAGTTTATTAGCTCTCATCCAGTCCATTATCGCGGTCAGGCAACGGTTCAGCACATCAACAGACTCACCTGAAGAAGATGAAAAGGAGAAATAGAGCTGCGTGTCATCAGCATACTGATGGCAACGCACTCCAAAACTCCTGATGACTGCACCCAGCGGCTGCATGTAGATGTTGAAAAGCATGGGGGACAAAACTGACCCCTGAGGGACTCCGCAATGGAGAGTCCATGGTGTCGAGTGATGTTCCCCAAGCACTACCTTCTGGTGACGATCCGCGAAGTAGGAGCGGAACCACTGCCAAGCAGTGCCCCCGACACCCAACTCCGCGAGTCTCCTCAGAAGGATACCATGGTCGATGGTATCAAACGCCGCTGAGAGTTCAAGGAGAATCAACAGAGTCACACTCCCCCTGTCCCTCTCCCAACACAGGTCATCATACAGGGCGACCAAGGCTGTTTCGGTGCCAAAACCGGGCCTGAAACCGGATTGAAATGGATCTAGATAATCAGTTTCATCCAAGAGTGCCTGGAGTTGGCTGGCAACCACCCGCTCCAAAACCTTGCCCAGAAAAGGGACATTCGCCACCGGTCTATAGTTGTTTAAATTATCTGGGTCCAAGGAGGGTTTCTTTAAAAGAGGTCTCACTACTGCCTCCTTGAGGCTACCAGGGACCACTCCCTCCCTCAAGGAGGCATTAACCACCTCCTTGGCCCAACTGGTGGTTCCAGCCCTGCCAGCTTTCACTAGCCAAGATGGGCAAGGATCCAGAACAGACGTGGTCGCCCGAACCATTCCAAGCACCTTGTCCACTTCCTCGAGCTGCACCAACTGAAACTCATCCAATAAAGAAAGACAAGGCCGTGCTCCGGACACTTCAATGGATTCATCTGTCACAACATCAGAGTCAAGGTCCCTGCGGATACATGCAATCTTATCTTGAAAGTGTCCAGCAATTTCATTACAGCGGGTCTCAGATGTTTCCATAGTATCGTGGGGGCCAGAGTGTAAGAGCCCTCGCACGACTTTAAAAAGCTCCGCTGGGCGGCTTAAAGATGATCTAATAGAGGCAGCAAAATAGAGCTTCTTTGCTGTCCTTACCACTTTTGTATACAACTTATTGGTGGCACTTACCAAGGCATGATTGTATCCACTGGGAGTTTTCCTCCATCTGCACTCCAGCCTCCTCCTCTCATGTTTCATCACTCTCAGCTCCGGGGTATACCACGGAGCTGTATGAGCTCTACAGCGAAGGGGGCGCGCGGGAGCGATCATGTCAATAGCCCGGGTCATTTCTGTATTCCACAGTGTGACCAGGGCCTCGACAGGAGTACCAGTCCTATCAGCCGGAAAATCTCCCAGAGCCCTCTGAAAACCTACAGGATCCATCCGGCTCTGGGAGCGGATCAACTTAATAGATCCTCCACCTTTGCAGAGGGAAAGAGCCGCTGTAAGTCTAAATCTCAGCAAGCGGTGATCTGTCCATGACAATGGGGTAGATGAAAAACACCCCACCATCAGATCACCATCTCCATGTCCAGTGGCGAAGATCAAATCGAGAGTATGTCCCGACACATGTGTTGGGCCAGTAGAAAATTGAGACAGCCCCATTGTTGTCATGGAGGCAATGAAGTCCTGAGCTGCACCAGATAAGACAGCCTCGGCATGGACGTTGAAATCCCCCAGTACCAAAAGTCTAGGGGACCTCAAAAGGACCTCCATCTCTGTCAGCTCAGCTAAGGAAGCTGTTGGGCAGCAAGGTGGACGGTACACCAACAGTATTCCTAGTCTGTCTCCCTTGCCCAACACAAGGTGGAGACATTCCAAACCAGTCGCCGTCTGGACAGGGTGCTTGGTGAGAGGGAAAGAACTCCTATAGACCACAGCGACCCCCCCTCCCCGGCCCTCAGATCTACCACAATGCTGAACCAAATACCCGGGTGGGCAAAGCTGGGAAAGAGCAACTCCTCCCTGATCAGCCACCCAGGTCTTGGTTATACATGCCAGGTCGGCACCCTCCTCCAGAATTAAATCATGGACAAGTGAGGTTTTATTATGTACCGACCTGGCATTCAAAAGCAGCACTTGGAGATCCGAGAGCTGGCTGATAGGACAACCAACAATCCTGTGGATATGAGGAGAACCGGAACAAGGCACAGACACAATTTGTCTGGGACGAGTTCCCCTTACCTGGCCTGTTCTCCTCCTAACGCCATACCTCCCATTACCCGTCACTATGTTAATCGGGGGCCCCGAGAGCCTCCCCACGAAGGATGGAATCTTATCTCCCAGGCACATGTTAAAAATACACAAAACCACACAAACAAGCAAACATACCAATCATTCACCCCACATTAGCCCCCCCACACACCCAAACAAACGTTAAAATGAGTTAATCCTCGTCAAGCAGCGATGGCAGTCTCAAGTCCCATCCAAAGGCAAGCCGCAGCAAGGACACCAGGACAGCAACACAGCCCCAAGCAGCAACAGAAGCGCCACACGCGAGCAAGAAAGCGGCGAGGTGGCAAAGATATACGCCGCAGTGATAGTGTCCTGGGCAACGGCACGGCCCTCAGCGATGATGAAGACACCCGCAACCAGCGGCGGCGATGGCGGCAACACAGTCCGCAAAACGGAATTGAATTTCTTCCCCATCCCTAGGGAAATGTCAGGCTATGTGCCGCATGGTGTTTTTCTCCCTGCTCTTTGCATGGAAAAGGTGGATAGAGAAAAGCTTTTCTCCCTCATAACACTAGAACTCGTGGACATCCAATGAAGCTGAATGTTGGAAGTTTCAGGACAGACAAAAGAAAGTACTTCTCCATAAACCGCTGTTAAACCACAGGAAACAGTGATGGCCACCATCTTGGATGGATTTTAAAAAGGATGACAAATTCATGGAGGATAAGGCTATCAATGCCTACTAGCCATGATGGCTATTCTCTGCCTTTATGGTCAGAGGCAGCATGATTCTGAATACCAGTTGCTGGGAACCATAGGAGGAGAGAGTGTTGAGCTCTCATAAGCATCTAGTTGGCCGCTGTGAGAACAGGATGCTGGACTAGATGGGCCATTGGCTTGATCCGGCAGGCTCTTCCTGTGTTCCTATGGTGTCTTAATGTTCATGCACATGCATTTACCTGCCTTTGCACTAGAGACAAGAGTTTGAGCAGGGCATGGAGGGGAATGCCCGCTGAATGTCTGTTGCATGCTTATGTCTGTTGCATGCTTGACTGATCTGCAGAAGAAACTCTTCACTTGTTTCTCGACCTCAAGGGCAGCAGAGCAGAGTCAATCCCGTTATAGGGAGTTCAGCCTCCTCTGATTGAGCAGTAACTGGGCACCCTCTGAGATCCACTGCAGCAGCAGAAGCCAACCCCTTCCTCTTCAACCTGACACTGAACCTAACATCTCAGTCCGTATAAATCCGGGGAGCTGGTGGTAGGTCAGTCCTACACAAGGACATGAAGGGAATGGAACAACTTGCAGGCCACTAGCTGTGTGGCTGCCCAAATATCTGTTCAACAAGGTGCAGGTCTGCTCACTTTAGCTTGAGTTGTAAAAACTTGGGAACTCTCTTACTTGGCTTCTGTATAGATGTCAAAGCATCTGTAAGAGTTGTTGTGTGGCTCTTGGTTAACACATGTCTCCTCCCCCTTCTACCAGCCTCTGTTGATAGTAGAAAACTGGTAGAACTTCCAAAGGTCAGCACAGAGAGATGGTTCATATCTGCCCCGGCATCTGGGATTAGAAATTTTGTGCCAAGGTGACCCAAATTATATGTAAAGAAGAGCTGGATTTTGTGACCTATATAAATGATGCCTATTGCACATATTTGCAGGTCATATTAGATATATTCAGGTGTTTGCTTGAACAGATGAGTACTGTACCCCTGAATGGTAGGCAGGGGTGTGCATGCCAGCCTGCTCCCAGCATTCCTATATGCATCTCTCCCCGCGCTTAGTCCCTGAACTTCCCCATCTTGAACAGGACTTTATCAAAAGCTTTCTGAAAGTTGAAGTACACAGTGTCTACCGGATCGCCCCTCTTCATGTGCTTATTGACAGTCTCAAAGAACGCTGAAAGGTCTGATCAGTTGAGACCTCTGGCAAAAGTGATTTGCCCATTCCCTGTCAGCCTGTTAAGTAGATAGGAAAAGGGAAGGGGGAGAGGTAGAAAAGGCAGTGATCCTGCCCACCACAGGCTCTGGCCCCACTGATTGCCAGCATCCTTCTCTGGACAGAAAAAGGGCTTCCCACCCCTGCCACAGTCTGCAGAAATCTGGCTCGTATGCCCCTCTTGATTCTGAAGCGCACATGCTTACAAACCTGTCTTGGTGGGTTATTGGCTATTTCACACACACTCACTGACACCTTGCTATTGGAAAATCTTCAAGCATGTTTGTTTGTTTTTAAAAAGGAGGCCAGGATCTGTTCAGTGTCTAATAGTCACTGCCAAAATACTTTTGGCACAACTTTGGAAATACTCTCAAGTGCCAGATGTTAATTAGGTTGCAGGGGTTTTGTGTGTGTTTGTGTGTGTGTGCATATGCGTGCGCACACTTTTTCATTGTGGAGAAAGTAACCAATGATATTATATTGAGAGAGGCCAGCATTTCTATGGATTCTTTCCATGTAAAATGGCTCTTGGGTATACGGCTTTTAGAGAGGGTGTGGGGAAGGCAAAATGACCTAGAATTTGGTTTTTGTGTGTGTGTGCGTGTGTGCGTGTGTGTGTGTAAAAAAAACAAACCCTGAGATGTTGAATTACGTGTACTGGTGCACTACAGTACCAAAATTCACACATAGCTGGAGATGTTTAATGCTACTCCAGCAGTGTGCTGTATTAATTCCTTTATCTTCCCCTTCTCCCACCTCCAGCTCCTTGTGCCGTCTCAATATAATGAAACTACCAGTGTCATGACACTGGCCCCAACGTGTTAAGCAAATAGATGGGATTCATAGCCAGTCTGGATGTTCATTTCCCAATGATACTGGAATCTGGGTCCTTACTCCGGTAGGCTGCAGTTAGTAGACCCTTTGGAAAAACCAGAAAGAGAGATGACGGGGTTATATGTTATAGTTAACGTACATTTTCATTTCCGCAGTATCTATCTGTTTTCTTAGCATCTAATTCAGTGTACTTTGTTTAATGTATTTTTGTTTGATTTAAAATACAAATAAAAATGAAATCCTGAAATGGCCTGAGGGGGCTGGTATTTGCCTCCACTTCTCCCACCCTCAGTGGCTCAAGCGCAGAACTAGGCCACCGGATGCTTGTAATACTGAGGCAAGAGAAAACTGTCAGGTGACCGAAGAAGGAGTTAGCATGGTCTGACAAGTAGTCTGAGGACTGGGTTGAACAAAGATTCATGGACTCACTTGCTAGCTTTGACAGCAACTTGACATCCAGCTTCTGTGCCTCCAGTATCAAATTAGGACAGTCATTTTCATTCATTTGAATATTAGGCAGGCGCCATCTCTGCTATCCTTTCAGTGCCTTTTGAAGACTTTTCTTTCTCAACAAGCCTTTTAAGTTGAGAGCTATCCCAGTCTGTGTCTGTGTCAGAATTGCTTAATATGTTTTTTTAATGTTTTTAATCCTTTTTAAAAAGTTTTTTAAATGTTTTTAACGTTGTTTTGTATTAATGTATTTTAAGATTTGTTTTTATGATTTTAAAGTGTTTTTAGTGCCTTGTTTGCCGCCCTGGGCTCCTGCTGGGAGGAAGGGCGGGATACAAATTAAATAAATAAATAAATAATAATAATCTTCATTGGCGATCACTTGTGGCCGAGTAAGATTGTCTTCCAAGTTAAGGACTTTAACAGTGGGTCCATAAGTGACTGTGGAGGCCAATTCTGGATCCACACAGCCTCCCACAGTGAGGACATAGGTTTCTAGATGGAAGATGGTCGTGATGAGGATTTGTTTGACGTGCCTTCCGCTTAGCTCGTTTGTCCCGTTCGCCCTGTATTCGTGCTTCTTCAAAGTCCACAGCACTACTAGCCGACCTCCATTTGGGACGTTCATGGGCCAAGACTTCCCAGTTCTCAATGTTCATGTTACATTTTTTAACATTTGCTTTAAGAAGATCTTTAAACCACTTTTGTCATAAAGAGCAGTTGTACTGCAGTTATTGTGATGTGCGGTAAAACTCGATTAGTAAATAAACAGGGGGGAAATTCCTTTTTTGTTATGTGAAGTTGAGGACAGGGTTGGTTTGAACTGTGGCACTTTTTAATAAAAGAAATGGCATGGTTAGCTGAGCACTGTACTTGCAGCAGCTCCTTTTGGGTGAGGATCTCTGCCCCACATGGCCTGCAACTTCCTGTCGCAGGGCGTAATCCCCTTAATCCTGCTTTAGCTCTGTTAATTTTCTTCTTTTCCTCATTTTCTGATCTGCTTTCTCCGCAGTGCACGCATCCCTCTGTTTCTCAGCCAGGAGAGTGTCTGAGGGGCAGCGGTGGGCTGCCGACCTTCTAGGCTGCCTCCCAAGTGCCTCACACCATGCCACATGGGCCCTGGGATGGTGGTGCCTGAATGTGTCCCTTTCTCTCTGTCTTGCAGGCTGTGCAGTCTCCGCCTGAAAAAGCTGACTGTGCTGAAGGAACTGGACAAGGAGCTAAGCTCCGTGCTCATTGCTGTGAAGATCCAGGTAAGCTGCTGATCTCGTGTCCTTGAATGCCTTCGAACAGACCAGAATGGGTTCCGACTATGAGATGGGTGCCTTGCTTCGGTGTGTTACTCCTGCCTCCTCCCAATCTTCAAGTTGTTGCTTTTTAAATTGTGCCACGGATCTAGCCCTTGGCTCTTGTGAAGTCCCTTGGAGGCTACTTGTTGCCCACTTGCTACAGGGCTTTGTTTAAAAGCTGGAGGGAGGGCACCATCCTCCATGTCTCTGCACATTGGCTTTTGCCGTCCTGGAAACGGCGAGTGTTACAAATGTGTTAGAGCCAGCAGGTGGCTATAGAATGGCAGGGTTGTGCAGGAAAGATGCAGAGAGGTGGAATATTGTCCTCCTTTATGCAAAACAGTCCTTTGCTTATGAGATTATAGACTTCCATAGGTTTCTATTGCTAAGCTATTTGCTTCATTTTTTCATTTTTAGAAAATAGCTTGTTCTGTTCTTCTCAAGGAAATGTGGGGAAGGCTTTTATCCTGGGCTAAGGAAGAAGGACTGGCCTTTACATCCTCTGATTTAGGGTTGGGGGACCTGTGGCCCTCCACATGCTGTTGGACTCCATCGCCCACCTGACCCAGCTAGCATGGCCAATGGTTGGAGATAATGGAAGCTGGAGTCCAACAACATCTGGAGTTAAACTAATCTGGAAGTCAAGGCCCATCCTAGAGGTCTGTTTCCTAAGGGTTTGTGGTCTCCCCTTCCCTGGTAACTGTATATCTTGCAGCTTTCCGACCCCCCCCCCCAAGCTGGGAAATCCCAGCTTTCTTTTTCTAGCATCTGTCAAACAAAAATATATAAATCGAACAATTAAACGCAATGGAATTAAGCACACTGACAGAATTATGTGGATCTGTGCAACCCATTTCTGTCTCAAAACTCAGACTAGACTTGTATATTAACAAACCAATCCCCTAAGGTTATCCTGCTAAGAGTCCCTGGAATTGTGGCCTGCTTGCTCCAGGATAGGCACCTGCAGAGCACAAATCAACCTATCTTGGGCTTGCTTCAAATACTGGACCAAGAGACCATCTCATAAAGTAAAGAAACCTCTAATAAATTAGACAGACTGCTTTTTTTAAATGAAATATTTGCTCATTACAAGGAACGCCTTGTATTTTGAACTTCAGAAAAGCTGTCAGGGACATCTCAGCCTTCTGTGCTTTCTGGTTTTCTTGGATCTCTTCCATCTGGGGATTTTGAATGTGCAGTTCTTGTCCTTTGGGGCTCATAACCTTCTGGAGGTAAAGAAAAATATGATGTGCATTACGAGGATATATGAATACAGTCTCTGCACCACGGAAACGGCAGCTGCTCCCAGTGCTAGAATGCACTGAAGAAGCTAGAAGCTTATTTTGTAGCCTTCAAACATTTAAACACTCAGTGGGATAGGAAGTGTTGGAAGAGTGTTTTTGTTTAAGTGCATCTTTTTCTGCAGGAGCTGCTTAATGATAACTCTCCTTAATGGGGTGTCAGAAGTTAAAAAACTGGGGCTACTTCACATGTTAAGATTTTGAGGCATAATCTTCCTATCCGCTTGAAACTGAAATGTTTGTGTGAGCAAACGTGTATTTGGAAAGCCATGTATAATAGACCACCGTTCTGTCAGTTGTTGTTGGACGACAACTCCCATCAGCCCCAGCCAGCATGGCTAGTTGCCAGAGATGATGGGAGTTGTAGTCCAACAACATCTGGAGGGCAACAGGTTGGGGGACGGCTGATACAGGCAAATTGTAGGGAATCTGAAGCTCGCTGTCAAGTGTATTCTTCATGGCAAACCTCAATTTGTGGCTTTGTTAATATCTGGGTTTTCTGGCAGTGCTTGCGTTACGGGGATGGGGGACAGAGGTACTCTAGCCCCTTTTCTTTGTGTGACAGCCTCTTAGCTACTGCTTTCAGAGGGCTAAGAGGGACATTGGCTAAAATTGGGGAGAGTCTAAAGTGTGGGTTGGCAATTTCATTAAGGGACTACTATCCCCCCCCCATTTGAACATTGCTCCTGAGGACATAGGAAGGTGCCTTATACCGAGTCAGACACATTGGTCCATCTCTCTCAGTATTGTCTACTCCGACAGGCAGCAGCTCTTCAGACTTTCAAGCAGGGCTTTCTTCCATGCCAGGGATTGAACCTGGGGCCTTCTACACACAACTGCAGATGCTCTACCACTGACTTATGGCCCCACTCTAATCTCCTGAAACTAACGATGATTTGTGGCCAGGTCACAGACGGTTTTACATGGTATTGTTACCTGTTGTGGGGTGCAACCCTGTCAAACAGTAGATTTCTGAGTTATGTGCAGTAGATCAGCAAAGATTTCTGACTCCCAGTCATTGAAGAATTGCAACAACAAAATGAGCGTCTTCTTCCCTTTCCGCGCAGACTGCTGAAATGTAGGGAGCCTGGGCTAACCAGGAATGCTTTTTGTGTGTGTAGAAGGACTGTGAGCTGGGCTCAGTTACAGTACTCAGAGCAAATCTC
Organism: Rhineura floridana; assembly: GCF_030035675.1. NCBI lineage: Eukaryota > Metazoa > Chordata > Lepidosauria > Squamata > Rhineuridae > Rhineura > Rhineura floridana. The sequence continues at coordinate 186,118,775 of NC_084483.1, read as the reverse complement.
TGTGGTCTCAGCAGCTGCCCAGAGGCCCCCTGTTCTTTAATTCTAGATGTATGACTTCCGCACCTGGCCTCAGTTGGGAGTTATTGGGGATTCTAGTAAAACACAAAGGTAGATCTTGCAAGCCTAAAGTCTGCTGGCTCCTACCCTAGAAGAGCCTTTTGGAAGCAGCCTCATATCAGAATACTGTAGACTCTTTGTCCCTCGAGGCCAGTGTTGTCTACTCTGACTAGCAGCAACTCTCCAGAGCCTCAGGAAGAGGTTTTTTCATCACATCACCTTCCGCCTGATCCTTTTTTTGAACTAGAGATGCCAGGGATTGAACCTGGGACCTTGTGCACACAAAACCTGTGCTCCCTGCCACTGAGCTGCAGCCTCTCTTCTTTCTTGCATTCTTGTTAACAAATCCCTTCAAATTTAAGAGAACTTGTGGTCTGTCTCATTTCTCTCTCTTTTATGTCTTCTGGGGCAGCCCTCCCCTCTTTCCTTCCTAGTGGCTATGCTAAGAAAAGGATTGTTGTACTCAGTGGCGGCTCACTCCTCCATGTCAGTGGGGCAGTGCAATCCACTCTGGATTTTAGTCCTAAGCACGTTGGACAATTCCTTGAAAGCTTGGAGTAAAATCTGGAATGGTTTCCACTGCCCCACTGACATGGAGCCCACAGCTGCCACTGGTTGCACTGAAAGGAGAAAGTGACATGTTGTCTTCTCTGCCTTGGTATGTGGCAAGTCTGTGTCCTGTAGACAAGGTGTATTTTTATTTATTTGTTTATGAAATTTCTAACCCACTTGTTTAAAAAAAAGGTCATCTCTGAGTGGTGTACTGGTTCAATTATATATAAACATAAGAACATAAGAAGAGCCTGGCCGTTGGATCAGGCCAATGACCCGTCTAGTCCAGCATCCTGTTCTCACAGTGGCCAACCAGAAAGATGCCTGCATGAAGCCTGCAAGCAGGACCTGAGTGCAACAGCACCCTTCCCTGTTGTTGTTGTTATGTGCCTTCAAGTTGACTACGACTTATGGTGACCCTATGAATCAGCGACCTCCAACAGCATCTGTCATGGACCACCCTGTTCAGATCTTGTAAGTTCAGGTCTGTGGCTTCCTTTATGGAATCAATCCATCTCTTGTTTGGCCTTCCTCTTTTACTACTCCCTTCTGTTTTTCCCAGCATTATTATCTTTTCTAATGAATCATGTCTTCTCATTATGTGTCCAATGTATAAAATTGTGCATAGCGGAGAGAAAGTGGATAGAGAAAAGCCTTTCTCCTCTCATAACACTAGAACTCATGGACATCCTATAAAGTTGAAAGATGGAAGATTTAAGAAAAAAGAAACTGCTACTTCACACAGTGCATAGTTAAGTATGGAATTCACTCCCACAGGAGACAGTGATGGCCACCAACTTGTATGGCTTTAAAATTCATGGAGGATAAGGCTATCAATGGCTACTAGCCATGGTGAGTATACTCTGCCTCCATAGTCAGAGGCAGTATGCTTCTGAGTACAAGTTGCTGGAAACCTCAGGAAGGAAGAGTGCTCTTGGGCTCAGATGCTGCATGAGGACTTCGCATAGGTATCTGGTTGGCTATTGTGAGAACAGGATGCTGGACTAGATGGGCCATTGGCCTCATCCAGCAGGCTCTTCTTATGTCCTTATGTTGGTTACCCCTGGTCTACATATCAACTGGCAGTGGCTCACCAAGGTTTCAGGTCAGGGTGTCTCCCAGGCGTATTTGGAGATGCCAGCAGCTTTGCATTGTGTGAAATTAAAATGATGGCACTGGGAAATCAAATCACTCAGCCAGGCTTTCTATTGGTGGGGGATGGGGGAGAATATGTGGAGCCCAGATGTAGGCCCAGTACAGGGGCACTGGTCCAGGCATGCTGTGTGGTGCTAACACCAGGCCCAATGTGGAGCATGCCAAATTCAATGCGCTCCTCCAAAGGAAGGATATATTCTTCCTCTGCCTGCTGTTCCATTGTGTGATACTCAATACCAGAACTGGAAAGTGTGTGGAGAGACTGCATTGATGGTTGTAGCCCTGGTAGTGTGATTTTTCTGCAAATCTGTATACTCTGAATTTTCCAGCAACACAATAATCGAGTGTGTGAGGGCTTAGTCTGTGCTAAAAATGGGGGGAGAATGAAAATATGATCTGAATATCAGAAACACTGAATGTAAGGACACACCAATTAAACTTTTTGAGCATGCAGGCAAAGCTGTGTGTTACATGCAAGAATGCAGTCTTAAGAGGGCAGTTTATCTGCCGTTTATTATTGTTGTTGTATTTTTATTATTATTATTTATTATTATTATTATTATTAATAATAATAATAATAATTTCCCACCCTTCCAGAAGGAGCCAAGGACAGCAAGGAAATGACAAAACACTAAAACATATATAAAACATATTAATAACAAAACATCTTAAAAACATAATAAAAAACAAAAAAATCTTTTAAAAATCTTTAAAAATAAAACATCTTAAAAAATATTTTTGAAAAAATATTTAAAATGTTAAATTCTGATGTTTTAAAACAATTTAACTAATGTCTGAAGCAGCTGCAATATTAGCTATGTATTTCCTCTCTTGCACCAGCATAATATTTTTTGATTGTAAAGTCTGAATGCTGCCACTGTTAGATGCACATGCAAGTAAATGCCATTGTCAGAACAGATGGGCAAATGCCAGCATGTATGCAGTGTTACATGGCTTGGATTTTCATTCTTTTAAAAATGAATGGATTTCTTGGGCAACTGTGCAGACCTTCATTCTACTTGTTTTTTGTAGTTTACACCTAATTTTTCAGGACTTACAAGCCCTGTGATTCATATTAGAGTTGCATCATTTTTACATTCTGGTTTGCAGCAGTTTTCAGGCTTTAATGCAGTGAACAAGATAACATTTTTTCAATAACTTTTTATGTGCGTGTCAAATGACTAGAGGGATTTATTTGAAACCAACCAAAAAACATGCTCAGAAAACATGTGCCCCAAAGGGGAACATTTTTCAAGACTTTCTAGTATCTGGGACACACAGCCACAGAATGGAAATGGCTTTGCAACTTTAAGAGAATGCAGTGTTTGTGGAGGGCCTTTTGCCATGCAAAACACAGGCCAGACTAGAAGGGTCCAACACAGAGAGATGGGTGTGCATTATGAATACAAATGGGGACATCTGTGTGAGAGCAATCCTTCAAATGCTGCCCCAACCGTGTTGCTGTGACTTGTAACATAATGATGGTTGGTCACTGTGAAGATAAAATGGTCTGGTCTGGTCTGGTCTGGGTCTCTCTCTCTCTCTCTCTCTCTCTCTCTCTCTCTCTCTCTCTCTCTCTCTCTCTCTCTCTCTCTCTCTCTCTCTCTCTCTCTCTGTGTGTGTGTGTGTGTGTGTGTGTGATCCCAAAAATCCTGTAAAAAAAAGTATTAGAAAAATGGGACAAATATACATACCTCTCTGTTCCTCATTAATTCAGTTTATAAAAGCAGGGAGAAGATTGTTTGTGTATGAAATATTCCGATACCTGAGTTGGTGGCAGAGATGGAATGAGCAGGCTGGTAAGCAAAGGCCTTCAGTGATGCAATGAATCAGTTGTGTTTCTGTTCAACCGCTTCTCAAAGAAGCTCAGAGTGGGGTATATAGTTCTCCTTATCACCACCTGTTCTGTTTTCACAACTCTGTAAAAAGCTTCCAGTCAGTGTAGACAATACTGAATTAGATGGACCAATGGTCTGACTCAGTGTAGGGCAGCCTCCTAGGTTCCTGTGTAGACTGAAAGATGGGGACTGGCCCAAGGCTACCCAGTGAGCTTTATGACTGAATGGGGGTTTAAACCTGGGTGTCTCCATTCCTAATCTGACACACTCAGACCACTACACCACACAGCTTCTCTTTAATTACAGTCCTATTCAAGCAGTTCAAAATAACACATGAGGTTTTAAAAACTGGAAAGGGGGAGCGGCTGCTCCATCCTAACCGTCTTGCTTTGAGCACAAAGATCTGAAGGGGGTTGTTAGTGTGTTCAGCTGAACATGTTTATGAGCCTCCTTGTGATCAGGTTTCCTGCCTTAATCAGCGTTCCTGTCAGTGAAGAGGAATCAAACATGCTTACAAGCCCTCACAAGTTTAAGCCCTCACATGTTTTCTTGAACACTTGAATAGAGCTTGTCAGTGTACACGCATCTGGGAACACCAGCACAGTAAGGTGTACGTGACCTTGTGTACATGGGGGCTTAAAGACACAGGTACACCAGCCGCCCCTTACAGCAGGGGTGGCTAACCACTGGTCCTCCAGATGCTGCTAGACTGCAACTCCCATCATCCCTGATCATTGGCCACGCTGGCTGGGGCTGATGGGAGTTGGAGTCTAACGAAATCTGGAGGGCCCTCAGGTTGGCCACCCCTGCTTTATGGGTTTGCATTGTAAAGTGTAGTGCTGCCCTGTGACTTGAGGGAGTGGCACTTGGCCTTCCCAGTTATCTCTCCTCTTACTCCTTCATCCCTGTAACTGACCGGAGGTTGACAGAAGCTCTTGCCACAATCCCACGCTTTTAGTCTCTCGGCTACAGTGGTGTTGTAGTCTGCAGCTTTCCCACTGATGGTCAGAGCCAGCACTCAGTATTTATTTATTTATTTATTTATATGCTGCTTAATTGCCAAGATGGCTTCTTAGTGGTTTACAAGTATTAAACCAATTACCAAAAAATATAAGCAGACATAATTAAAATACACAATAAAACAATGCTAGCAAGGCATTAAAAATAAACATTCACAATTAAAATGTGCAATAAAATAAGCTTGTTAAAAGAGCAATTAAAGCAGGACCTTCAGTTTAGGAGATCTGGGGATTCTTGTCTAAAGAGATGTGTCTTCAAGAGCTGGCAGAATGCCAATACTGGTGGGGCCCCATATTTTAGTGTGGAGAACATTCCACTACACTGGTGACACCAGCAGTAAAAAAATCACTTCCATGCTGCCACAAAAACGAAATGGAGTAGCACCCCACTCCTTTTTAGGTGGACCTAAAGCCATCCCACTTCTTTTCAGTGGATGTCAAATCACCCCATGAGGGAATGCTACAGAGAGCAGGGTTGCACCAGTTTTGCCAAAGGTCACTTGACTCAAGCTAGCATTGTTTATGGAGCTGGGAGAGGCAAGCACTAGAGATGGGCAAGAAATTTGGTTTTAAGGCAAACCTACGTAATATGCACTTCCAGAAACAATGCCTGAACTAAAACTCAGCTATCCTTTGAAATGTGCACGTCTCCGAATTTTGCAATGCAGTCCTCCAACCAAATAATGTGTTTGTTGTTGTTATGTGCCTTCAAGTCGATCACGACTTATGGCAACCCTATGAATCAGCGACCTCCAAGAGCATCTGTCATGAACCACCCTGTTCAGATCTTGTAAGTTCAGGTCTGTGACTTCCTTTATGGAATCAATCCATCTCTTGTTTGGCCTTCCTCTTTGTCTACTCCCTTCTGTTTTCCCCAGCATTATTGTCTTTTCTAGTGAATCATGTCTTCTGATTATGTGTCCAAAGTATGATAACCTCAGTTTCATCATTTTAGCTTCTAGTGACAGTTCTGGTTTAATTTGTTCTAACACTCAGTTATTTGTCTTTTTCACAGTCCATGGTATCTTCAAAGCTCTCCTCCAGCACCACATTTCATTTTTCTCTTATCCGCCTTTTTCACTGTCCAACTTTCACATCCATACATAGAGATCGGGAATACCATGGTCTGAATGATCCTGACTTTAGTGTTCAGTGATACATCTTTGCATTTGAGGACCTTTTCTACTTCTCTCACAGCTGCCCTCCCCAGTCCTAGCCTTCTTCTGATTTCTTTACTATTGTCTCCATTTTGGTTAATGACTGTGCCAAGGTATTGATAATCCTTGACAAGTTCAATGTCCTCATTGTCAACTGTAAAGTTACATAACTCTTCTGTTGTCAATACTTTAGTCTTTTTGACGTTCAGCTGCAGTCCTGCTTCTGTGCTTTCCTCTTTAACTTTCACAAATATGCATATATTAGGGGAAAGCATGCATCAAAATGCATAATTAGTGAAAATAACTTAAAAAATGTGTTATGGTAGGGAATATTTCTGGCAAAACTGCATATACTAGACAAAACTGCATGCAAAAATGTATATTACAAACCATTCACAATCAAATGCTGAGGGATTCAAATTTTCAAACTGATGTGGAAATGTGGAGAACTGAACTTTCGGTCTGGAGAAACAGAAAATGACTGATTCTCCCACTCCTAGCAAGCACTTGGGCTGACAGTTTCCTCTGGCAACAAAAGCCTCAAGCCCAGCAAAGCCTCTAATGGGCTAGCCTTTGCAAAAAGAGGAACCTGTCTGTCCGAGTGCCTGCCTGTTGCCTCTCCCAGTTGCCCCTGTCCTGGGCAGTTGTGGCTAAAAAATGGAAATAGCTCAGTTATAAATATGATGGATGGATCACGGGCTAAATTGAGTCTGGCCTAATTCAAAACAAAACCATCCCACTTTGAGAACAGGTCAGAGCTGAATGGAGTGATGAAATAGTAAGGAGTGCAGAGAGGATGAAGAGCTGAAGTAGTCATGGCCTATGGCAGAAATGAGGAATCTGTAGCCCTCCAGATATTGTTGGACTGCGGTTTCCATCTTCCCTGGCCATTGGTCATGCTGGCTGAGTCTGATGGGGAATGGAGTCTAACAACATCTGAATGGCCACAGGTTCTCCATCTATGGTTTATGGGTTGGAGCAGAAGCATCCTGCTGTCTTGGAGCTCATAAGATAGGAGTGGGGAATCTCAAGCCTGTTTGGAGGAGGGAGCATGAAATGCAGCCCTCCAAGCTCCTCTGTCTAGCACTAGGAATTCTCTCCAGGCCACAACCCTCCCTAGTGCTGCTTTGCACCTCAAGTGTTTTGGTCTGGCTAGAATGTGTCCTTCAACTATGATTATGCCTCTTGCTTCCCTGGTTGCCCAGAAGGGAATGTGACCCTTTAGGTGAAAAAGATTCCCTGTCCTTGTCATAAGAGTTCAAGGCTGTAGGGAACAGCCTGCTACTTTTGGGGTGCAAATGAGAAAGAAATTGGAGAATTGTTGCATTCCTCTCTAGCTTCCTGTTGTGGGGGAAGATACAAAGGGAAGGAGACAGAAGCCAAGGCCAGTCCAGGCTCATTTCCCATTTGCATTTGATTTCCAGAGCACAAAATGCTTCCCGGCATGAATAATTACAGAGGCAGAAGAACAAAAACAACTTGTTAACTCAATTTGTGGGTGATTATTTAGGTGTCACAACCAGCTGTTAAGAGGGTGGGATAATAACACCCAAAGAACAGAGAGAGAATAAAAATAAGGGCAAGAAATTAACACAAAAAACCATTTGTGCTACCAAATTCATTTTTGAGAAAGATGAGATGACCATGTCATGTAATTGGAATAGTGCCAAAACATTTACATTCCAAACTTCAGACCAGTTTGTGTAACCAGATTAACATATTGGGCAGAGGGAAAGTGTAGCTTGGTCCATGACGGAGACATGCCATGACTTCACCACCACGCACCCATCCCTTTCAACTCAACCTTTGTCTACCACAGCATTGCAAATGACCCAAAGCAGTGGTATGTTATGGTGGATCATGACTTGCCCATGGGTCATAGCAGCTTTGAAATCAGGTATTTAGGCTCCTAGCAATGGTTGGAGCAGTGCCCCCAAGAGGCTAAGGGAATTTCTTTTCTGGATCAAGCATGGAAACCAACAGCTAGCAAAATTATTTCAATGGATCTTATCAGTACAGGGATGGCATTGCTAGACTACAGTTTCCATTATCATTGGACATGCTGGCTGGGTACTGTGAACCCTGTAGAAAATTCCTGATACAGTAAACAGGATGGAAGAAGAGGACTGGGATCAAGGGGAGGGGCCCAGTGGTCTGCAGGAGGGGTTGAGACCTGAGAGGAACCGTGATAGCCCACCCCAGAAGCTCAGGTTGCTACTGACAAGGCAGAGCCCACCAATGCCCTGCTTAATGCTCTCCCATCATCGCCTAGCCATCAGAGCTGCCTTCCGCACTGCCTTTCAGGTGGGAGGAGTCTGAGCCGTGACTGGAGGAGGAAGCGGGCAAAGACCTGGATGAGTTGCCTTCACTTCTGTTGCCAAGGACATGTGGCCAGCTGCACAGGTGCGAACAGACTGAGCCCACTCTCTGGCCCACCCTTAGGAGTGCCTGCTTGCTGGTCCAGTCCCTATCTGGGACGCAATTGCCACACAATTAGCAAGCCTGCCCTGAGTCTACTTAAGTGGTCTCAGGGGAGGGTGTCTAGTTGCTGCGACAATGTCTTAGCTTGAGTAGTCATGCTTGCTCCTGTGTTTGTGAGCTACAGTGACTGTGTAGTCTGTAGCTTACTCTGTGTATTGAAGTGGCTTCAAGTGGTGCAGTAAAGGCAAAAAGAAAAAGAATGCTTCAGTCTCCAAATCAAAATCCAAGAGTGATAGCCAGGACACTGGGGCTGGTTAAGAGTCCAGCAACATCTGGAGGGCCACAGGTTCCCCAGCCCTGCATTAATATGTAGCCAGGGAGCCACTGTTTGAGACATTGGCTCTTGTTCTCCACGTGGCCTTCGATCTCTGTTGATGGGAGAAATATTTGTATCCATAGTTATATTAGTTCGTGTGGAATAAATTAGTTACCTTAAGAAGTATTTCATAGTGAATCAAGAGGCCACCATATGTCAGAGAAGATGATGGTAGATTCTACAGTTTGAGTGATGTTGAGATCTTTGAAGAATACTAGATACTTCTCTTTCTAGTCATCAAGATCTTCTGAAAGCATTCCAGATACTTTTAATTCCTGTTGGGAAGGTTCTTCTTTAACTTTCCTTTTGTTCTTTAAAGTCTTTTTTTCTAAAAGTGCATTACCCTTAGAGGTACATCTTTGCAGCAAGCGTTGTCCTCTCATCTTCCTTTATATCTTATTCTCAACATCAAATAGTTTCCCTGGATAAGCTGCTCCTTCCTACTCATTGAAGTGTTTATTCTGACACACAATCTCACACAGAGCAACTGATTGCTAACCAGTGTTAATTGTTGCACACATTCGTGTGCTTGAGGCAGTCTCTATGATTGCCTCCAGACTGTCTGTATTTTGCAGGCGGGGATTCATTCACATACAGGAAATTTATATTTGAGCCAATTAAAGTGGATCAAAGTGCTCTGTCACTCTTGGCACAACAAATCCACCCCCACCCCCCAAAAAAACCCTGACTTTTTGTGGTTAGGAGAATGACAGGGATAAACAACTGATTAACGGAAAGATGTATAACCCTCACACATGCAAATCAGAATGAAATCAGGGTAAATGCTCATGGTTAGGGATGGGGTTCCATTCAGATAAGTTTAAACAAAATACATTTTTTTAAAAACTAAAAGGATTTCTTTTTTACAGAAAAGGGATTTAAATAAATGGTGTTCTGTTTAAATCCCTTTCCTGTAAAAAAAAAATCCTTTTATTTAAAAAAAAAATTGTATTCTGTTCAACCTTATTTATTAATATGAATAAGCAACATTTTAAAAACATGATATTAATATATGATGAATTGATTGTGAGAGATGAAAGTAAACTTATATACTCCAGAATGACCTGTTTTGTACAACAGTGTATGAGATTGTGACTCTGAGGTCAGAGAACCATTATTTCTTTTAAAATGTATTTGCTTATGTATTTATAAAACTACTAGTAACATTGAGCATTACTACCTTTACATCTCCTGTCTCACACACACACACAATCATGTAATGAAGAGCTATATAGGTAGGGAGGCAGGGTAAGAAACATAACAACGGATGCTTGTGGCTGCCATAATCTCCTCAATAAAATAGAGTTCAATGGAATACACATATCAGGAGAGTAACTCCAAAAAATGACAGCAAACAGAGTAGCATTAGTATCATCACTGAGTATGAGTTTGAAAACAGTGTCATTAACTTCATTAAAAAAAAGTTAAAGTTGGTATTGTTGGTTCACAAGCACTTGCATAGAAAGCAACTGGCTTGGTGAATGAGTCAACCGCTGCAGAGCTTGCCTTCCCATTTGATTATTGCAAATTCTCCACCATCCCTATTCCTAGTCATATACCCTCCCTGCACACAAATCAGAACAAATGTTCAGCCAAGACTGGACATTGTCAACCCTCCCGATAAGCTTTGTGCAAGCAAATCAGGATGAATGTTCAACAAGCAGGTCATGTGGAATAGCCACGTAAATGACTAGATGTGGTTCCACAGAACCGATACTTCTGAGGTTACAAAAGAGTCATCTTAATTGAGTGCAGGGGTGGGGGACCTTCTGCCAGTGGGCCATGTGCGGTCCCCAGCCTATTTTGTGCAGCACTCAAACTACTGCGGGCCCATTGCTGCTCTCCTGGCCACCCCTCTGGGAGTCGCTGCTTCTTCCGCATTCTGTGTGTGTGTGCAAGAGAAGGAAAGGATGTGCAATTGCTCCACATTGAACTTGGGGAGAAACAAGTCTTGGAGTGAACTCTGGAGAGTATGACCGGAGAAAAAGCAGGTGGGAGTGTGTGTGTGTGGGGGGGAAGACAGCAGGAAAAAGCAATCAATAATAGATCAGTTCTGACCAGTGGCGACTGGTGGCTTCATGTCAGTGTGGCAGTGGATTCTGTTCCAAGTTTTAGTCTGAGCTTTCAAGGAGCAGAAACTTGGACACCTCCTAGAAAGTTTGGTCTAAAAGCTGGAGTGGATTCCACTGCCCCACTGACATGGAGTCACCAGCCACCACTGGTTCTGACCTGTGTTAATGGGGAAGGGGGAGAAGCAGTGAGGGGTGGAGCTGAAATGGACAGAGATGGAGGAAGAGGGGAAAGGAGAGAGAGGGAGAAAGGGGTGGCTCTTCCCACCACTGACAGATTGACCCCAAGGGAATGTGTTCCTCAACAATAAAAAATAAAATAAAATAATAAAATCTGGGCTTATGGACCCATCGGTAAATGTCTTCAGTCCTCCTGGGCTGTAAAGAGATACTTCCATGTTGGAATCGATTTTCCCTTCTAAGGGTAGCAAAGTGCTTCATTGTTGGAAATTCAGTCTTGAAACTTCTGGGCCCATGTAATTCTCCTACTACATAGAATCAGAGAATGGTGGCATTTCAGTCCTTTGTTTTGTACACCAAATTTTCGTGTTCTTCTGTACTGTACTGCAGTTACATCTATATATTAAGTAACGTACCTGATCTGCTCTGGCTTGATCCTACCCATGGTTTCAGTACCCCAGATTTGTGCCTCTCCTGCTTTGATCTATGGATTCTTGAGTAAGTGATATGAATAGACAGGATTTTTAGGAGGGAAGCTGAGAGGAATTGAAGAGCCAACGGTTTAAAAGTTGAAGCATGAAGACATAAATACCTTAGTAGACATTCTTCTACTTGTGTGCATCCCCCATCCCCACCTTCAGATTTTCAATGAGGGAACAAATAATCCATGGCACAGTGGCAGCTGGTATGCTGTGGTGTGGTAGCTCCACAAGCTAGAGGGAGCCCCAGCTGACGAAGTGTCAAGGCGAGTTAAGCAGCAGGGCGAGGAGGCCAGGGCCCCCCACTCTGCCCGTCTGTTCCCTGACCTCAACTAAACCACAGTTTCTAACCCATTGACATAATAAACATTAAACAAAACTATGCAGGTAAGAGCCAGCAGGGGTGTGGGGGCTTTCCAGTGTTTTGCACCGCCTGCAGCATGTACAACTGTCTGCCTGTTGGACAGAAGTCATGGGTGTGCTTTCGGTGCAATGAGCTCCTGGCTCTCCAGGAACGACCTCATTTCCTTGAGGCCAAGGTGGCGGACCTGGAAAAGCTGAGAGAGGCAGAGAGGTGTGTGGTGGAGGCCTTCAGGGACGTTATAGCTGTGTCCCACTCCAAGGATGATAGCTCTTCTGCTATCATGGAGAACGACGGTCTCAGGGAAGGAGAGCATTCAGCTGAGGAAGAGGGAAACGATCCCTTAGAAGGGACCCATTCCTTGGGGGATGAGCAGCTATCCTCTCGTGCCAAGGATATATCTCCAGTGGATGATTCGATCATTAGGAACATAGACAGTAGGGTGTGTGATGGGCGTGTAGACCGCAAGGTGTTTTGCCTGCCTGGTGCAAAGGTTGCGGATATCGCCCGTCGTTTAGATAGTTTGGTAGACAGTGCTGGGAAGGAATCAGTGGTCGTGGTGCACGTTGGCACCAACGACATGGGGAAATGCAGCCGTGAGGTCCTGGAAGCCAAATTTAGGTTGCTAGGTAGGATGCTGAAAGCCAGGACCTCCAAGGTGGCTTTCTCTGAAATGCTACCGGTTCCACGCACAGGACCAGCCAGACAGGCCCAGCTTCGCAGTCTCAATGCGTGGATGAGACGATGGTGTCGGGTGGAAGGGTTTGGATTTGTTAGGCACTGGGGAACATTTTGGGACAAGCCAGACCTGTACAAAAGGGATGGGCTCCACTTGAACCAGAATGGAACCAGACTGCTGGCACTTAAAATTAAAAAGGTGGCAGAGCAGCTTTTAAACTGGCTGAGGGGGGAAACCCGACAGAAGCTAAGGAAGGTCCAGTTCGGAATAAACCTCCCCCCTGGGATAAAGACCAAAGAAATGATGAAATTTTAAAAGGGGTAGGCCTAGAAGTAGGCATTGTGAGAGCAGGGGCACAGGATATCAATTCAGAAGAGCAAAATTACCACAGGCCAAACCACAAGTGCCAAAGACACTTGAAGAGAGACACTGCTTACAAGTGCCTGTACGCTAATGCTAGGAGCCTGCGAACCAAGATGGGAAACTGGAGTGCTTGGTCTTAGAGGAGAGCATTGATAACGGAGACCTGGTGGAATGGAGAAAACCAGTGGAATACGGTTATCCCTGGATATAAACTATATCGGAAGGACAGGGAAGGACGTATTGGTGGCGGAGTCGCTCTATATGTGAAAGAAGGCATTGAATCCAGCAAACTCAAAACCCCAAAAGAGGCAGAATCGCTGTGGGTGGTGATACCATGGGCCAGGAGGGATTTAATACTGGGAACGATCTATCGTCCCCCTGATCAAAATGCTCAGGGAGACCTTGAGATGAGATATGAAATTGAGGAAGCATCCAAACTAGGAAATGTGGTAGTAATGGGTGACTTCAACTACCCAGACATAGACTGGCTGCATATGTGTTCCAGTCATGACAAAGAAGCAAAATTTCTAGATATTCTAAATGACTATTCCCTAGATCAGTTGGTCATGGAACCGACCAGAGGGACGGCAACCCTGGACTTAATCCTCAGTGGGGACCGGGACCTGGTGCGAGCTGTAAGTGTTGTTGAACCGATTGGGAGCAGTGACCATAGTGCTATTAAATTAAACATACATGTAAATGGCCAATTGCCAAGAAAATCCAACACGGTCACATTTGACTTCAAAAGAGGAAACTTCACAAAAATGAGGGGATTGGTAAAAAGAAAGCTGAAAAACAAAGTCCAGAGGGTCACATCACTCGAAAATGCTTGGAAGTTGTTTAAAAACACTATATTAGAAGCTCAACTGGAGTGCATACCGCAGATCAGAAAAGGTACCGCCAGGGCCAAGAAGATGCCAGCATGGTTAACGAGCAAAGTCAAGGAAGCTCTTAGAGGCAAAAAGTCTTCCTTCAGAAAATGGAAGTCTTGTCCGAATGAAGAAGAACACAAACTCTGGCAAAAGAAATGCAAAAAGACAATAAGGGATGCTAAAAAAGAATTTGAGGAGCACATTGCTAAGAACATAAAAACCAACAAGAAAAAATTCTATAAATACATTCAAAGCAGGAGACCATCTAGGGAGGCGATTGGACCCTTGGATGATAAGGGAGTCAAAGGTGTCCTAAAGAACGATAAGGAGATTGCAGAGAAGCTAAATGAATTCTTTGCATCTGTCTTCACAGTGGAAGATATAGGGCAGATCCCTGAACCTGAACTAACATTTGCAGGAAGGGATTCTGATGAACTGAGACAAATAGTGGTAATTAGAGAGGAAGTTCTAGGCTTAATGGATAATATAAAACCTGACAAATCACCAGGCCTGGATGGCATCCACCCGAGAGTTCTCAAAGAACTCAAATATGAAATTGCTGATCTGCTAACTAAAATATGTAACTTGTCCCTCGGGTCCTCCTCCGTGCCTGAGGACTGGAAAGTGGCAAATGTAACGCCAATCTTCAAAAAGGGATCCAGAGGGGATCCTGGAAATTACAGGCCAGTTAGCTTAACTTCTGTTCCTGGAAAACTGGTAGAAAGTATTATTAAAGCTAGATTAAGCACATAGAAGAACAAGCCTTGCTGAAGCAGAGCCAGCATGGCTTCTGCAAGGGAAAGTCCTGTCTCAGTAACCTATTAGAATTCTTTGAGAGTGTCAACAAGCATATAGATAGAGGTGATCCAGTGGACATAGTGTACTTAGACTTTCAAAAAAGGTACCTCACCAAAGACCTCTGAGGAAGCTTAGCAGTCATGGAATAAGATGAGAGGTCCTGTTGTGGATAGGGAATTGGTTAAGAAGCAGAAAGCAGAGAGTAGGAATAAACGGACAGTTCTCCCAATGGAGGGCTGTAGAAAGTGGAGTCCCTCAAGGATCGGTATTGGGACCTGTACTTTTCAACTTGTTCATTAATGACCTAGAATTAGGAGTGAGCAGTGAAGTGGCCAAGTTTGCTGATGACACTAAATTGTTCAGGGTTGTTAAAACAAAAAGGGATTTCAAAGAGCTCCAAAAAGACCTCTCCAAGCTGAGTGAATGGGCAGGAAAATGGCAAATGCAATTCAATATAAACAAGTGTAAAATTATGCATATTGGAGCAAAAAATCTGAATTTCACATATACGCTCATGGGGTCTGAACTGGCAGTGACCGACCAGGAGAGAGACCTCGGGGTTGTAGTGGACAGCACGATGAAAATGTCGACCCAGTGTGCGGCAGCTGTGAAAAAGGCAAATTCCATGCTAGGGATAATTAGGAAAGGAATTGAAAATAAAACAGGCGATATCATCATGCCATTGTATAAATCTATGGTGCGGCCACATTTGGAATACTGTGTACAGTTCTGGTCGCCTCATCTCAAAAAGGATATTATAGAGTTGGAAAAGGTTCAGAAGAGGGCAACCAGAATGATCAAGGGGATGGAGCGACTCCCTCACAAGGAAAGGTTGCAGCATTTGGGGCTTTTTAGTTTAGAGAAAAGGCGGGTCAGAGGAGACATGATAGAAGTGTATAAAATTATGCATGGCATTGAGAAAGTGGATAGAGAAAAGTTCTTCTCCCTCTCTCATAATACTAGAACTCGTGGACATTCAAAGAAGCTGAATGTTGGAAGATTCAGGACAGACAAAAGGAAGTACTTCTTTACTCAGCGCATAGTTAAACTATGGAATTTGCTCCCACAAGATGCAGTAATGGCCACCAGCTTGGATGGCTTTAAAAGAAGATTAGACCAATTCATGGAGGACAGGGCTATCAGTGGCTACTAGCCGTGATGGCTGTGCTCTGCCACCGTAGTGAGAGGCAGCATGCTTCTGAAAACCAGTTGCCGGAAGCCTCAGGAGGGGAGAGTGTTCTTGCACTCGGGTCCTGCTTGCGGGCTTCCCCCAGGCACCTGGTTGGCCACTGTGAGAACAGGATGCTGGACTAGATGGGCCACTGGCCTGATCCAGCAGGCTCTTCTTATGTTCTTATGTTGGTACCAGTGCAAAAGCTGGGGTGACTAACTGCCTTCTGAACCTGAATTAGTGCTCCTCCCTGGGGGTGCCATGGTAAAAATAAAAGAAGCTACTTACCGAGGACCTTTAGATCTGTGACAGGAACATTAGAGGCTCAGTCCAACCACAGCATAATGGGACATTTCACTTAAATGAATGTTCATCTCCCCCTCGAATGCAGTGCAGTCAACACAAACGAAAGGGAGGCAAAATAATTTTTAACAGTTCTCCTCTTCCATTTTTAACAACTACCTGCAGGTAAGGTCAGTGGAGAGGATCAAGTAGTTAACATACCATTCAGGCACTTTATACCAGTACTTGCTTTCTCCTATGCTTCTATTTTGTTTGCATCATTTGTCACAGTTTCTGGGGTCCCCAAACCACCCTGGAGCCTTTAAGGAGTCTGCTGCTAGGCTGTTCTGCCGTCTTGCTGCAAGTAGCCAGGCTCATCATGGGGGTTGGGGAAGAAAACATCCCAGCTTACCTCTCCCTACTAGATCTTCCTGGTTCAGGATTGCCTTTCCTACCTACCTGACCCTCCCTCCTGAGGCAGCCTCTTTTTTTTCTCCAGGTTTCTCCCATTCCTCTACTCCAGTGGTGGTTAGTGCTCATTGTGGCTGGTAGGGTAGAAAGCAGGGAGACCAGTGACAAGTGGAGTCAGAGCCCAGGACAGGCAGAGTCAACTAGTTCTAGTTTTGTCCTCATGCTTCTCCCTGCTGAACTCTACAGAGCAGGAGGGTCTTTGGCTTTCCACGTGTTGCTGAAGTACAGTTCTCATCAGTCCTAGCAAGCATGACCAATGGCCAGGGTTGATGGGAATTGCAGTGCAGCAGCACCTGGAGGGCCAAAGGTTCCCCACATCTGCACAAGAGCAACACTGAGACAAAAGGAGAAGTGAACTAACAGGCAGTGCCAACCTGCTAAACTGGAAGGCAGGCAAGTGGAGGCTGGCTGAGGACAGACTGAGATTGGTGGGGCAGTGCCACATTCACGGTCCAGAGCTTGGAAAAGTTACTTTTTTGAGCTAGCATGGTGCTGGCTGGGGCTGATGGGAGTTGTAGTTCAAAAAAGTAACTTTTCCAAGCTCTGCATTCACCCAAGTGGATGAGCCTTCATTGCTCTACTCTCCCATGGCTGTCTCTGAGATTCATAAGTCATTGGGAAGGAGCCATCTTTGAAGCATGCAACATCTCACCAGATCCATCCTTCCCCACCTGCGGCCCCCACCTTGTTAGAACTGATTGCTGGCCAGGCTACTTGCAAGTAAGCAGCTGGGGGCACCTTCTTCCATTCATTCCCCACATTACGACTTGCAGTGCTGAACCAACAGTGCCTAATGCAGCTCTGTTTGGGTTCCATTTTCTCCACTACGCCTTATCCCCTCTAGACTTAGTGACCCGTATTCAATCACTCCTTCCCTTCTCTTGAAGCTAAATTAAATGTTCGAAAATAAAAGGCTTGTTTAACAAATCTTCTAGCTGCAGTAGAACAACATAAGAGACCAATCTGTCCGCCTTTTTCATAAAGAGAAGTCCTATATATACTAGAACAGCCTTCCTCAACTGGGTGCCCTCCAGTTGTTTTGGACTACAATTCCCATCAGCTTCAACCAGCACTGGGTGGTGCTGATGGAAGTTGTAGCTGAAAACATTTGGAGGGCATCATGTTGGGGAAGGTTGAACTAGAGTATGATATTCCACTCTGTAACTCATGGGTAGCATCAGGTCTAGCCCAAGGACTACCTTTGTGGTCCAGAGTGAATACTGTAAAGAGCTACTCCACCTCTTTGTGTTGGTAAAATGGAGGTGCCTGGGTAAATACTGAAGAGAGCAGCAGTCAATAGGGAGTTGCCTGCTGTGTCTACCTGTATTACATATATATTTTCAAATACAACCATTATGTTTTTAGCATGTACACACTAATGCGTGCAGTTGCTTTTAGCTAGAGGGACCTTTAAATTTGCTGGATTGTCTCCTGATCTATAGTGATGTCCACCACCAAGGGAAGGTAATGGCCCAAGCAAGGGGGAGATCAGTAGATCTGGGGTTCTGGAACAGATTGCAAGAGAAGGCCAGGCCTTTGGATGAGGACCAAGATGATAATTCAGCACCATGGTCAGCAGTCCTGCAGCTGTGGCAGACAATACAAGTTGTCTCAGCAGTTTCTTGGAACAACTGGTAAAGCTTTACAGGCTAGACTAGGTGGTCAAGATGGAAGCTCTGCCCTCTGAGTGCTCCATCTGTCCAGTGAAAAGGATTGATGGTTTTTCCCCCTGCAACTGTTGACTTTTTTGGGGCAGTGGGGTTTGAAGCTCTGGAGATCACATTTTGGAAAGATCCTCTGGGCTCTCCTGATCTTCCAAGGTATCTGTGGACCAGTTATCAGAGTCCAGTGACAGAGGTGCCTCCTCAGGCTCTGGGGAATAAGATGGGGGCTCCAGTCCAGATTTACAATGCAAGGGCCAAGGAAGTAGATCCATCTCCTCCTTAGGGCTGCTGTTGCAGGAAGACTCTGCATCTGAGGATTCCTGGTCCGGGGCCATGACAGATTGCAGCAGATTTGCTCCACAGCTGTGAGTTAGAGGCTTCTAACATCTGAGGACTCTTGGGTTGTGCACATGCTTGAAAAAGAACTTTAGTCAAATGGTTGCCTCGCTCCTGAACGTGGACTTGCAAAAAGAAATCTTCATTAAGGGGAGACAAAGTGAAACAGCGCCAGAGACCCTGGGGCAGGGAAGTAGTAACCCAAAATGTCCAGAAGTGGGTCCTATAAATCTCTAAAGATTAACTGAAGAGTTTTCTGGCCTTGAAACATGGTAAAAAGGAAATGGACTGCCTTCAAGTCAATCCCGACTTATGGCTACCCTATGAAGAGGGTGTTCATGGTAAGCGGTATTCAGGGGGGGTTTCCCATTGCCTCCCTCTAAGGCTAGTCCTCCCCAGCTGGCTAGGGCCTGCTCAGCTTGCCACAGCTGCACAAGCCAGCCCCTTCCTTGTCCAGCTGGGGGGCAACTGGGCTCCTTGGGACTATGCAGCTTGCCCACGGCTGCACAGGTGGCAGGGCACATAACCCCTGAGCCACTCACTGTGGGGGTGATCTTTAGCTGGCCCTTGACATCCAGGAGACATGAGTGGGGATTTGAACTCATAGACTCTGGACTCCCAGCCAGGCTCTCCTCCCCACTGTGCTATACCAGCTACTGAAACATGATAGGGGCTCTTTATCACTTTTGCTCAACCACACTACCGACAAAAAGAAATGCCCTTGTTTTGAGGTTTTGTTTTATTTAAAATATGTACACCCACTGGTGACAACATAAGAAATTTTAAAAACCACACATTAATCAACTAATGAACCTGTTTAATAAACAATGAGAAAAATCAAATGCACAAACACACACAAGAATATCCACAAAAAAACACAACTTTGGCTTTTGCGTGGACATTCATTCTTCTGTGGAAGCATATTTGATCCTTCCACTTCAATGAATTGGGTCCAAGGGGCTTGAGCTGCTCAGTTCTCCCAAGTTTGAAGGTATAGTTGGCCAACCATTCAAGGGCAGGTGTCCATGTTGTGTAGATAACTGTTCATTTCCCCAGGTCAGGGCTGTCGCTTCAGCAATAATACAGGTCAGATCGGGAACTTGTATAGAAACTTGGAGGCTCCTTCTTCCTTCCTAGCTTTTATTCAGGCCTTCATCCAAGCAGGTGTCTCTATGCGCTTCCCTCTTCTCTTGAGTAGTCTCATGGGCAACTAGCCATCAGTTCTTGCCTACATTGCTGTCTTCTCTCCTTCTGCGGATCCTGATGGAAATGAGGAGAGGCCTGAGAGCTAGCCAGGAGCTCAGGTAGCCAGTGTGGGCACATCTAGTGTTGAGACAGGGATATCCAGGTCTGAAAGCTCCTTAGGACCATTGGCAGGTTCCAGTTGCTCTTGCTCCTCATCTGAGACCTCAGGTTCAAGGTCTCTACAGGGCTGAGCTCTGACAGTAAATCAGAGACTTGGCTTGATAAAATAGTGAGTTTGCCTGTTGGATTCCCATGGTTATCTGGTTGGCCACTGTGAGTGCTGGATTAGATGGGCCTTTGTCCTGAGCTAGCAGGCTCTTCTTTACGATCTTATATTTTACCCTGCCTTTTTTCAACAAGCCCGAAGTGGTTAACAGCATAAGTTAAAACAATAAATTCAAAACAATTTTAAAAACAGACACCAGCAACCAATACAGTAAACCAGCCACAAAACACTAAAAACAGCAGGGGTGTGTGTGCATGTGTGTGGAGATCAAAGATACAGCAACCAAGAATAATGTAACCACAGCAACTATATCTGTTCAAAACGAGAGCAACCATTTATGGCCCAAATGCCTTCTTAAAAAAGGAAGGTTTTGATCATCACATGGAAGGCTGTTTGAGAGAGGATGAGATGAACGTCCCTCAGAAAAGACTTCCACAATCAAGGCACAGCCACTGTTCCCAACCAAGCATATTTCTGGAAAATACTGGAGCACACAATCTGATGACGTTCTCAATAGGTGGGCAGACTTTCTCTCACCACCATTAATTGCCTCATTTTTATTGGCAGCTGAGATGTGCAATTTGTGTGAAATAATGTAAGCAGATACCACTCAGAGGTGATGCCTGCTGCAGCCACACCCTGAAATGCACCACATCAGATGCTATTCTTGGAGACAGAATTCAAGACTTAATGTCCGCACAGTATAAGGAAGGACTGCCTAGACATTTAGCCGTCACACTTCTTCATACCTTGTTTAATTCCTCCTCAAAGCAGTGTTTGAAGTAGGTTATCGTTCTCTCCTTTATGCAAACGGAGATGGAAATGTGGTGACTTTCTTGAGGCTGCTCGGTAAGTTTTCAATTGGGTTGGGCTTTGAAAACATTCCTTCTAGGCTCCAATTTACACTTCGGCAAGTGGGCCACAGTTCTTCTATTTTACAAGCCATATGAGAACACACCAGTGCAGACCCTGGTGCGTCTTTCATCTGGATTATGCAGAGCATCTACCAGAGGCATGCTGTCCATGGTTTTACCATAAATTCAGATCTGCTCAGGGCCTTGCCTTTTGACAAGGCAAATACTGTAAGCTTTCGGAGAGTTTGGAGAAGCTGAGGGCAGTTGGCCAGTGAAGAGAATGGGGCGTTGTTTAGGCCTGGGAATTGGTTCTGCATGGATCAGACCAGAATAGTAGAAAAAGAAATACAATGTATGATCCTAATTCAGGTGTGGGAGGAACCTTTGGCCCTCCAGATGTTACTGAGCTACAATTCCCATAATTCCTGGGCATTGGCCATACTTGATAGGGCTGATGGGAGTTGTAGTTCAGCAACATCTGGAGGGCCAAAGGTGCTCCACTCCTGCTCTATTTCATGTGCTAAACTGGTGCCTGGAATTGGTAATGGGCTGGATAAGAGTTAATTAACTGCAATTAAATCCAGGCAAAATGGCTGTGCTAGTGGCAGCTGGCTCACTGGATATGTGGAGGGGGTGTTCAGCTTGTTTTGGATTTGGTTGCAGTTCCCTTTAAGGATCAAGTTCATGGGGTGCTGCTAGATCTGGACCTTACTTTGGTGGTCTGTATGGTCTTTGTGGCACAAAGCAGCTTTCACCGGCTTTGGTTCATGCACAGCTGTGACTGTTTCTAGATAGACAAGGCCTTGTGACTGTAATCACAGTTGTGACTGGTAATGTCCAGACTTGGTTACTGCACTACATTATATATGGGGCTACTCTTGTTTCTTTACTGGCTGGCAGTTTGTTTCTGGACATAATTAATTAGGCTGGTTTTAACCTATAAAGCTCTGTATGTCTTGGGATCAGGCTATCCAAAGGAACATCATCTCCTGCATGAACTTGCTAGTTTCCTAAAGTGTTTGTTGGAGGCTTTTCTCAGGTTAGCCCCAGTTTCTGATGTGAGTCCTGCAAGGTCACACCAAAGGCCCTCTAGGCATTGCTGGACTTCAGCTTCCATCTGTACCAGACAGCATGGCCAATGGTCAGAAATGATGGGAATTGTAGCTGGAGGGCACGAGCTTTCCTGTCCGTGATGTAGGATTACATCAAACAGGCTCAGATTGAGGAAGATGAACTGTGCAAAGCCCAGTTAGCAGAATGCTTTCAAATTAATGCTATGGTGGAAAGCCAGAGTTTAACCCATCACTGTCCTGCATCATGCTTCAAAGAATTCTAGAACAAATAGCACAATCTTATGCAACCTTACTAGGAAGTAAGTGTCTTTGTGGTACTTAGGACTTCAGCCTACGTTCAGCATGCATGGGATTGCAGCCTAAATCAGGTGTGGGGAGCTTTTTATCAACCAGATGTTGCTGTGGTGCAACTCCCATAGTCCCTGGCCATTAGCCAGGCTTTGCAGGGGCTGATGGGAGTTGTAGTTCAGCAACATCTGGAGGGCCAAAGGTTTACCCCTACCTGGCCTATGTAGAGTTGTTGTTGTTGTTGTTATTGTTATTGTTAGTCACTTGATACCCAAAGGCCTCCAAGTGACTTACAACATTATTAAAAACGAGTAAATATGAAAATGGAAATGGATTGCCTTCAAGTTGATCCCGACTTACAGTGACCCTATGAACAGGGTTGTCATGGTCAGCGATATTCAGAGGAGGTTTTCCATTGTCTTCTGGCCCACGGTCACCCAGTGAGCTTCATGGCTGTGTGGGGATTCAAACCCTGGTCTCCAGGTCATAGGCCAACACTCTAATCACTATGCTGCACTGGCTCTCAAAGTAAATATACTATACCAAAAAACAAAGTAATAATTAAAAAAACTACCACATAACCACAGAAAGCGATGTCATCACTTGTGTGCTTGTCCTCCTTGTTGTGGTTCATCTTGTAATCTTAACCCCAGAGAATTAAGCCTCCCTTTTTCTCACAAAGGATGCTTTGAAAGCATCAGAATGCCTCCTTCAGTAACACTAGGCAGATTGATATTATTTTAAAACTAATTAAAAGGGCATTACCAGCATAACGCTTCGGAGCCCTGGTGGCATTGGGATTGCTGCTGGAACTGAACTGAAACCCTACATGGGCTAATCCGCGTCCTTTTCCCTCCCAAGGTGAAACGGGTTGTAGTTAATCCTGCTGGAAGCAGAATCTCTCATCTTAAAGAGAGATCTGTGTAATGTTTGCCCCTAAGTCAAGGTAATTCCACATGGCTTAATAAGACGAGGTGGGTGGATAGTTTGGCCTTTCTGCTTTGCCTTGCTCCTCTCTGAACTTCCCACTGACAATAAAGTGATCCTTTCTGCACCATGGAGAAAATCCCCCTAGTTCAGTAGAGTAGGGGAACACTGCTTTCTTGGCAGTGCCTTGGGAGCCAGAGGAGGAGGTAGAGTCTACCGAACATTTGGGGCAACATCAGTTCAGGAATCCCCAGCTGGGACTTGATAAGTTGCGCTCACTTTTTCTGAGTTAGAATTGGAGGTACACTTCACCCTTAAGCAGCTGGACAAGTTTGCTTTTGTGCATGTGTATAAGCATAAGAATTATTCCACCTCTGATGACACCACTCTCTGTATTTCTGCCCATCAGTGGCTGAGCACATGTTTCTCTATGCAGATGATCCCAACATTCAGTCCTTGGCATCTCCAGCTTACTGGTAATAAGACCAAGAAAGATCTCTAACTGAGACTGTGGAGAGCTGCTGCCAGTCAGAGTGGCCTTTCCACCATAAATGCTGCTGTTTAAAATTTTGTACATTGTATGCTTTATCTTTTCTTCGTAAGCCTCTTTGAGACGCACATGAAAAGATGGGGTATAAATTCTGTAATTCAGGAACTTTTCCCCCCAACGGACCACTTGAAAATTACAATACAGTAAAAGACAATATGAGAAATAAAAAAGCAATAAAATACAACTAAAAATCAAGATAATATTTAATGTGGACCTGCCATGGAGCACCTGAATGGCGCTCACAGAACACTGGTGGTCCACTGACCACAGTTTGGGAACCCCTGCTTGAAATAAATGAATGAATGAATAAATGGATGCTAGTGGACCGGATGGCTCTGACTCAATAGAAGGCAACGTCATACATGTATGCCCTTCCTGATTGGGAGGAGGTAAGCCCTACGTTTGGACTCTGCAGGTGGGCTATCTGCATCTGTACTGATGAACTGATCTGTACTGATGAAAAGACCTCCAGGATCTGAATGGTTTTTGTTTTTATTTATTCATTTCGGAGGTTTTACAACCCATCCTTCCTCCAGACTAGAGCACAGGGCAACTTACAGCATATGATATAAACAGTAATATAAAATAAAACAGAATAAGATCTTACATCCATTAGAAAAATAGCAACACTAAGCCTAAATTCCAAGCCATATCAACATCATCAGGTCTGAAATGCCTGGACAAATACATTTTCACCTGCCGCCTAAATATAGCCGATGTGGAGGAGAATTGTCATATTTCATTCAGGAGGGAGGTCCATAAATGTGGTGCCACCACTGAGAATGCCCTGGCTTGTGTCACTGTCTTGCCCACCCAAACCACAAGCAGGGGCTTCCAGGCAGATCTTAAGACTCAGCTGGGCAGATATTGGGATAGGTATCATGTCAAGTATTTAAGGTGCAGGTTGTGCAGGGCTTTATAGACTAATGGCAACACTTTGAATTGGGCCCAGTAGATTGAAGGATTGTATTTTGTGCTGGGTCGCTTGCTCAGTGGAGACAAGTGCCAAAAGTCGGAGAAAAAGGGATTGTTAGGCCAGGCTCAGTTACGTTTGTTTTGTCATTAGTGAATTATTGTCCAAATGTATACAAAGGATATTAACTGTAAAAAAAGAAAGAAAATAAATCATGCCTGAAAGGAAGTAGAGTGGGATACCACCCCACTTCTAGTACTGGCAGGGATGGTTTCACATTCGCTTCCTCTCGCTTCTTCCCAAGCTGGAATGAAAAGAGGGAGCGAGATACAGGCTCAGTGCTGTTACTAGAGATAATCCTACTAGAGATAATTTGTGCATCTAGAGGAAGCAGGTATACCTGCAGCAGATAGAAATGTTGTTGCCTCTGCTCACTGACTACACGTTATGGTCAACATGGGATTGCCACCACAAGGGGCGTCCCCATGTCGGGTCTGCTGTAACACATAACATTGTTTTCCCATGTTGTGATGTCATTACAATTCTGCTTTATCCCATCTTCACCCTCAAATCAATGATTGCTGCTGATGGAGATGGAGAGAAACACACAACATGGAAAGTTTCACGACAGTGATACTGCATGTTGCGTGGGAGAGCACAGCACAACAGATGCCATTTTTGGCACTAGGTCTCATATACATCCACCCTACGGTGTCTGCCTTGAAACAGAAGGTTCCAGGTTCAATCCCTGGCATCTCCAGGTAGGGCTGGGAGAGAGCCTAGTCTGAAACCGTGGAAAGCTACTGCCAGTCAGTGTAGACAGTACTGAGCTAGTTTTCTATGCTCCTAAATACTAAAGTCATGCAGGAATTATGATCTGAGAAATCTATGAACTGTATGAAATGGTTTTCTGGGATTTCTCTCTGAAGTCATTTACTTTTAGGGCTAAATCCCCCAAGGTCTTCTATTTTGGTTGCCTCCAAAGACCTTTGCATGTTTTCTTATCAGCTATCTCCTAGCTATCCATGGGATCATTCCTAATATCCTTTTAGACCCAGGATTATTGTGATTTCCCAGCTGTAGATCTTGTACTTGTATGAGAGTTCACTCAGACATTCTCTCCTCAGACTTATTATCTCAGTCCTGGGTAATCATATTATGTCCAATTCTCCTCCCACTGGGTCACCTGTGAAGTATGGCCAGTTTCTGCATCATAGGGCATTGTTTTTCTTCCTTGGGTCCCCAGATGTTGTTGAACTACAACTGCCATCATTCTTGGCCATTGGCTAAGCTGGCTGAGGATGATGGGAGGTGTAGTCCAACAACATCTGGGGACCCAAGGTTGAAGAACACTCTCTTAGGGGAACACTCTGTTTTCCAGACAATGGGCTAGAAGTGTATTTTGTAATGCAAACTCTGAGCAGTCAGACACAATAGCAAAGATAAAACCCGGAGTAACAAGGGCTTTCCAGTTACGGAGTTCATGCATTCAGACATAACATTACTTACTGCAGCCTTCCTCAACCTGGTGCCCTCCAAATGCTTTGGACTAAAACTCCCATCAGCCCTGCCCATTAGCCTTTCTGGTGAGGGCTGATGGGAGTTGGAGTCTAACAAAATCTGGAGGGGCCTCAGGATAGCCACCCCTCTTTATGGGTTTGCATTGTAACATGTAGAGCTGCCCTGCCCTGTGATTTGGGGGAGTGGCACTGGGCCTTCCCAGTTACCTCTCCTCTCACTCCTTCATTGTCACACACAACATCCAAAACAGACTGGTAACATTAGCATGCGGAATCTCTTCTTATTTCTTATGTCAAGAAGATCTTTTTCCTTGCCTTATGAAAGAAACGGTGGATAACCTTTGTGCCTTGCCTTGTTTAAAATTTAGTAGGACCACTAGGAATCTCTTGAAATAGTTTGTTTTTTTGATGGGGTGAGGCTAGTTGACCCTTCCCTGGTCTACCAAAACTGGTGGGTGACCAAATGGAAGGAACATTGTCTCATTGTATGCTGTGCTCAAATCAGGTGGTGAAGAGAATCCTTAGCATTGCTGGCCTTTGGTCATATACATGTATTTATTGTTTTGAAAACATGATATAAATGTGAAACATATTGAAATATAAAGGAAATATAAATGCAGCCCTTCTGTGGATGTTTCTCCTCCTGGGTTAACTCTTCACAGTGGATTTTTCTTGCTGTGGCTATTTATTAGGGCTGTGTACGCATCATACATTTAAAGCACATGACAAAGAACCCTGGGAACTGTAGTTTACCCCTCACAGAGCTACAATTCCCAGCACCCTTAACAGTTCCCAGGATTCTTTGGAGGGATGTCATGTACTTCATATGTATGGTGTGTAAATAGGGGGAAATGTTCTTAGAGCTTTTGCACCTGGTTGGCTTAGTGTCATATTTTCCCCTCCTCCTTTTCCCTTTTTCTTCCATTTTCTTGCTTTAACACTGAAATCTCTGCAAATCTTCTGCTGCCTAGAACAGTTTGCCCCACGCCATCCAATCCTTCATGTTCTTTCCCCCTCCCCCTCCCCCTCCCCTACGTTTGGCTGCTCCTAAGGCCTGAAGCCAGGCCAGCTGAGGTTGTGATTGACTCCTAATGCTTGAACCCTTGTTACAGGGTTCAAAGAGAGTCCTGAGATCCAATGAATATGTTTTACCCCCTGGAGGCTTGATGGAGACTGACCTGGAACTGACTTTTTCGTTACAGGTAATTTGAACTTTGCTGGCCAGAAAGCAGAGAATTATCCCTCAACAGGATGGTTAATATCCTTGCCTGTGTCTTTCTGAATAGACAGTGCACTTGGGAATAGAAGGGAAAAACTTTAGGGATTTCCTTGCAGTTCTGTCAAAAAGGCTTTGTCTTCCACATGTAGGATATGATTGCTATTCTAGCAGCACAATCCTATGCTTGTTTATTTAGAAGTAAGGCCCGCTGTGTTCAGTGGGGCTTACTCTCTAGTAAGTGTGTTTAGGATTGAAGCCAAAGGCTCTTTCCAAATTAGCCACGTGGGAGAGGCTGCCTTTCCTAACCTGGTGTCATCCAGATGTTGTTGGACTGCTATCAGCCCCAGCCATCATGGATTGTGCTCAGGGCTAATGCGGTATGAAGATTAAAACATTTGGAGGGGCATCAGGTTGGGAAGGCTGGACTAGGCTAGCCATTGAGGAGATGTGTGGCGAAAGAAAACATAGAGAACATTTGTGAGATCAAATTTGTTTCTTCTTGGGTTCTCTGCTGGATGCTTATTTTTAATAATATGTATATCCTATTATTATTATATATATTCCATCTTTCCTCCAAGGAGCTCAAGATAGCTCCCAGTTTTATCCTTGCAACAACCCTGCGAGATAGACTAGGCTGAGAAACAGTGACTGGCCCAAGGTCACCCAGTAAGCTTTGTGGCTGAGTGGGGATTTGAACCCTGGTCTCCCAGATCCTAGTCCTACACTCTAACCACTACACCAAACTGACATCTCAGAAATAGTGAATGATCTCAATCTGTCTCCACCTCCTTGTATAGTACCCACATTTCCTGAAACGAGACGGCAACAAGCTCCAAATCATGCTCCAGCGCAGAAAGAGGTACAAGAACCGCACTATTTTGGGCTACAAGACTCTGGCTGTGGGCATCATTAACATGGCTGAGGTAAGAGAAGCAGAAAGATGGGGCGTAATAATATGGGCATCTCATGCCTTTAACCATCTCTGATGGTTGAGCACTTAAAAAAGGTAAAGGTGTCCCCACACTTGTAGTGCGAGTCGTTTCCGACTCTTAGGGTGACGTCTTGCGACATTTACTAGGCAGACCATATATATGGGGTGGGATTGCCAGTTCCCTCCCTGGCCTTTCTTTACCCCCCAGCATATGCCAGGTACTCATTTTACCGACCACGGATGGATGGAAGGCTGAGTGGACCTCGACCCCTTTTACCGGAGATTCGACTTCCTCCTTCCGTTGGAATCGAACTCCGGCCGTGAGCAGAGCTTCGGCTGCGTTACCGCCGCTTACCACTCTGCGCCATGGAGGGTCTATGGTTGAGCACTTAGTAGTGCCTATTATCTTAATAGAACCCTGTTCTGGCACGGGGACATCTGCTCAGGTTGTTTGTATTTTGTGCTTGCTATACATGGGAGGGCACTGGTCAGAAGCCTCCTCCTGTACACAGGAGCAGAATTGGAGCTCCTGCTCTACATGGATCTTATATATGGAGCTCCTCCTCTATATCAAGGGTGGGAAACCTGTGGCCCCTCATATGTTGCTGAACTGCAGTTCCCATCAGCCCTAGCAAGCGTGGCCAATAGCTAGGAATGATGGGAGTTCAGCAACATCTGGAGTGCCACAGGTCCCCTGCACCTCCTCTACATGGAGGTCCTCTTATACATGCATCTCATATATAGAACTTCTCCTGTATATGGGAGGGCACTGGCCTGCTCTAGAGGCCTCCTCTTGTGTGCTGAGCATCATCTATCCCTTATCCAGGTAATGCAGCACCCAACAGATGGAGGGCAACTCCTGGGCCTGCACAGCAACATCAAGGATGTGAGCATCCGGGTAGCCGAAATCAGCATTTACTCCCTTTCTAGCCAACCCATTGACCATGAAGATGGAAACGTCCCCTCTGGCCCCAAAATCAAAGCTTCCGGTAATGTATTATTCCTTCCTAGAGCTCCACCTGGCAGAGTTTAATTGAAGATTCCTTTGATCTCTGAGCTAGTTGCCTTTTCATCAGGTTCTCATACAAATTTCATCTGTACCTTTACTGACTCTTGGTCCTATGGCATTTATCCATTCCCCAGATCAGTCCAGAATGGCTTTATTTACTAAACATGCCTTCTTTTCTGTCACTTTGCTTGTGTCAGCTGCTTCCAAAATCCTTACAGTGGCTCCCTACCATCAGCAGCAAGCTTCTAAGCCCTAACGCCAGTGCTCTCCGCCTCTGTGTTATATTTTCTTCCTTTTCCTCTTACTGGTTCAGGACAGGTTGCTCACGGTCTCCGTATTTTCCCATTTCAGATCGTTCTCCAGATATTGATAACTACTCTGAAGAAGAGGATGATAGCTTTTCCTCTGAGCAGGAAGCCAGTGACGATGCAGTGCAAGGCCAGGTAGCTACCCACCTACCCTCTTGTCTGTCTGTCTGTCTATCATATTTGTGTCTCACCTTTCTTCTAAGGCAGAGAGCCCATCTGCTGCCCTCCAGATGTTGCTGGATTACATTCTTGACCATTGGTTTTGCTGGCTGGGGCTGATGGGAGATGTTGTCCAACAGTATCTGGAGGGCACCAAATAGGCCACCTTATCTCTCCATGCTGTCCTTTCCCGTTATGAGGGGCTGGCACTTTGATGCCCCGCATGACTTCTTGTTTCTTCCCCAAATGCTGCTGATGCCTTTGATCCTGCTTTCTCAGTGCATCTGTGCCCAGCCTCTGTGCACTGTCACTATCAACGATGTAGAATGGTTTAGCTCAGGGGTGGGAAACCTGTTTAGTCTAAGGGCCGCATTCCCTTCTGGGCAGCCTTTTTTAAGGGCCGCATGCCAGTGGTGGGTGAGTTCAGGGGCAAAAACAGGCAAGGCAGTGAATGTAAATGTCACCTTTGTGCAACAGGCTAATTTCTGCACAGACCCACACACCGCTCTCTGCCCTTCATCCA
This sequence comes from Rhineura floridana, assembly GCF_030035675.1. Classification (NCBI taxonomy): domain Eukaryota; kingdom Metazoa; phylum Chordata; class Lepidosauria; order Squamata; family Rhineuridae; genus Rhineura; species Rhineura floridana. The sequence goes on along the minus strand of NC_084483.1, from coordinate 186,088,730 downwards.
GACAAGCAGGAAACACTGTTGGCATTCAAGGACACGTTTCAGCCAGGCATACCCAGTCGGGTGATAAGCGGGGCCACTGAGGGGTGTGGCCTGCAGAGAGTTCTTGGGGCCAGATAGAGAGGCCTGGAGGGCCACATTTGGCCCCCAGGCCTGAGGTTCCCCACCCCTAGTCTGTAGCTCAAACCGAGAGAGGGATGAAAAGAAATGATAGCAGATGGTGGTTACAGCAAGAGACCTAGTCCAGCCTTTCCCAACTAGTGGGCCACCAGGTGTTGTTGGACCACAACTCCCATCAGCCTCAGCCAGCATTGCCAATGGTCAGGAAAGATGGGAATTGTGGTCCAACAACATCTGGTGGCCCACTAGTTGGGAAAGGCTGACCTAGTCCGTGAGATCTGAGATGCGGTGGAATTTTTCTCTGCCACACAAATAGTATTTAATAACATGACCGTCATCTGCTGCCTTTACTCCTTTCTTCCCACATTTGCCAACTGCTTGCTACAGTTTGCCGTTATCATCTTAAGACAAGGATGGGGAACCTGTGGCTCTCCATATGTTGTTGGACTACAGCTCCCATCATCCCTGACCATTGGCAGTGCTGGCTGAGGCTGATGGCATCTGAGAACACCTGGAGGGCTGCAGATTCTTTATCTTTGTCTTAAGTAGATGGACATTCTACCCTATTGTAGCACAAGGGCTAGAGACCCACAGGAGGCTACTACAGCACTAAGGCTTACCAGAAATAATGAAGTGGTCACACTGTGCAGCAATGGGAGGAGAGCTGGAAGCAGTTGGGGGAGTAAAAAGAGGATCCTGGTGACAAGAGATGAATCCATCCTCCTCGAGGCAAAGAGGAAGGGAATGCAAAAGAACAACTGGAATAGAGTTATTAAAATTGTTTTAGGTTGATCATCCCTATTCCCTGAAGAATACACTTTACACCAAATGGTGGCTTTTTTCTCCCTATAGGAAAGACTTCCCTCTTGGACTTTTTTGCTCAGGAACCCCTGAACTCCCCATTTTGCGGAAGTCTCAGAGGCCTGGCTCATATAGTAAGATAAGCTATTGTTTAGCCACACTGTGGTTTGTTTGAATGACAGAACCTAGGCCAGCAAGACTAATCATGGTTTTGTTTTCTGGCAACAAGTCACAGTGTGAAGCTATGGTTTGTTGTTGGCTTAGGAACTGTGGCTTGTTTAAACTATGGGTTGGTGTTATGTCTGAACCTAGCGACCTTGCTTAATCATGGTTTGTTTGGCTGCTCTACCCCAGATGCCTGCCAAGCCAGAGAGGCACAAGCTAAGAGCACATTTTGAGAAAAGAGCCATGGCTTGCTTGCTCATCTGTGAGATAGCTCATAGTTTGTTGAACAAACCATGGTTAAAAGAAGGTTAGCATTTTCTATGAGTGCTGCCACTAGGATGTTCTAAGAGGCATTCTCAGCTCACACTGGGTGCTGTCCAAGCCCTTTGAGCTTTCCCATCACCTTGATTTCCAATGTACTCCCAAGGATTACTTGTTTCAGGGGAAGATGCATCATGGTTAGCAAGCTGCCTTCGGGGAGGCTTGTCTGCTATTATTAATCTTTTAATTGGGGAACCCTGATAAGCTCTCAAGGAACCCCAGAACAAGTTTGAAACTCCCTGGCCTGAAATGCCTGATGACTTCTGATTCTGTGCTGTCATCTCTTGTTGTCCAGGATTTATATGACGAAGAGGATGAAGTGAGGAAGCCAAAAAAAGCCAGGCGGAAAATGATCAGAACCACGTCGATGACCAGAGTAAAAACAGCTTTCCTTGTTTTTCCAAAGGGGAGATTGGGGTGGGTGGGTTGGAGTTCCTTTTGCTCCTGGCAGAACAGACTAGGTGTGGGGGGCGCTCTGATCCCCCAGCAGGTGGCGCCCTAGGGGATAGAGCTGAGGCTAGAGCAGTTGAACTTGTTGGTATGCTGTGGCCTGATGTGCCTCCATAGATGCGCTGATGGTTACCAAGGGAAAACAAGCTCTTCTTCAACCCTTTCCCCAAGATTAGTAGAAGCAGAATAAATTGTGCAAAATAAGCAAATGTGCTTAATCTGCATAATTCATACAGCTGTAGGATTCATTTATCCTATATAACAGCCTTTTCTAACCTGGTCCCCTCCAGGTCTTTTGGACTACAACTCCCATCATCCCTGACCATTGGCCATGCTGGTTGGGTCTAACTGGAACCGGAGTCCCGCAATATCCGGAAAGCCACAGGTTCCCCGCCTGTGCTTTAACACATGCTGTTGTGGCAGCTGCTGTTCAGCAGTCGTGATATTTTCATGCCATCCATGCACCCTTTGGTCCACTCTTGCTTCATGACCCCCACATCCCTCCATCCACATGGCTGTCTACATGGCAGGCTACCCATGCACCTGCTTATGTGCAGCGCTGGCTCACTTAAGTGCACACAGTTAGCTGTCCCACCCACATGCCTTTAGACTTAAAGGTTGGCTTGTCAGTGGAATGACAGCTCTGGCAGGGCTGGGATGATAATGGGTCTTGACATCCCCCCCCCAATCTATATTTTGGCCTTGTGCATCGTGAGACCTCTGAACAAAGATCTTGCTGTTCACTACTAGACCCTCCTATATATTAAGCACTCGCGTATTGCAAACAATGACAATGCTGTAGCGCAGAAATAGAGAATCTGCTTTGCATGCAGAAGATCCCAGGTTCAATCCCTGGCATCTCCAGGTAGGGTTGGGAGAGATCCCTGTCTGAAATCTTGGAGAGACACTGCCAGTCAGTGTAGACAACACTGATCTAGATGGACCAATGGTATAAGGCAGCATTCTATGTTCCTGCATCTCTGGATTTTGTGGAAAGGTTAGAGAAAGGGCAGTGCAAGAGGACAAGGCAGTTCCAAAATTAGGAAAGATGCCACATTTTATACACATGTAGCACTGGGATGTGTTACAACATATGCAAGAGAAGTGACATCCATGTAGGAAGATGTAACAGAGGTGTGGGGAACCTTTGGCCCTCCGGATGTTGCTGAACTACAATCCCCATCAGCCCCAGCAAGGATGGCCAACAGTCAGGGATGATGGGAGTTGTAGTTCAGCAACATCTGGAGGGCCAAAGGTTTCCTGCACCTGTTGTAACAGGCACAAAAAGGGGCCGGCCCAGTGTTGGCTCCTGGCATGCTGGATTATTTGCCAGCAACTCCACCCACCCCGACCCCTGTCACGTCTTTCTTGATTACATGTATGTACCACCCTTCCAACTGAGTCCTCTGGGCAGCTTATATGCACAGTAAAATACAAAACACAGTAAAAACTCTTCAGATAAACAAAACTCACAAAACAGAAAACTCAGCCAAAAGCCCCAACTAAAACCAGCACAAAACTCAGCAGTTAAAACCAGCATAAGAACACAGCAAGAGGTGTGGAAAATAAACACACACAAAAACCCTGACACACCTGATAGATTGTAATTCAAAGTCCTGGGAGAAGAGGAAGGCCTTTGCATGTGATCCCTGGGCCTACAGTCATCAGATACACCATAATTTTCTCCTGCTTTCATTCCTGCATTTGTCTCAGCACTGTACCTCGGATATGACAGTCGGTTCTGCGTTTGGCCTCCATATGTTATGCACTAGGGGCCCCTGCAGTTGGTGCAGCTGTGAGCCTCTCCCTTGCATTCCACTGCTGCCAGGCAGGGCCGACTTATCCATTAGGCACAGTAGGTATGGTGCCTAGGGCCCACAATACTTTTAGGGGCCCACAAAAATGTTTTAATTTCTTTTAAAATCAGAAGGGGAAAAAATGAACTTTTAGGGTTGAAGAAAATCTTTTAATTTTTTTCTCACATCAGAAAAAAATGAAATTTTTAGGGGCCACGAAAATCTATTAAATTTTGCCTAAAACAAAAAAATAAAATGTTGAAGTATTTAAAGTTATATGAAAAATAAATTTTAATATTGATATTATTATGGAGGAAGGGGCTCACGAAGGCAAAAGTGCCTAGGGCCCAGGAAAGGCCCTGCTGCCAGGTGATGAGTGAGCATGAGGGGGAGGCTGGTAGCTATGCCAGATCTTCCGCTTGTGCTCTTGCTCGTGGGTTTACCGAGTGGCGGGCGTGTATCGGACAGTCATCGGAACGTCTGCTCACCACCTGGCCAGTCGCAGGGCCGCCACTGGGTAAGCCTGTGAGCAGTCGGGGGCAGGGAAGGTGATAACTGGAGCAGCACCTTTGCTGGGAGGCCCAAGAGAGTAGTGGGCACTGGGCAAGGGGTGATTAGTGTTGAGGGGAGAGCCTGCCCAAGGCACCCCAAGATCTGGAGCAGGGCTTGCTTAGATTTTGGGGGGGAGTTTGGCTAATCTATGAATTAAATCCTGGTCGCCTTCAGAAAAATGTTTAAAAAAGCAAGCATAGCATAGCATGCATTTGTAGCTGGGGCAGGTGGGATGACACTGTGATTGGAATGTTTTCTACATAGACACAATTCATTTTCATTTTAGCAACCAAACTTCAAGCAGAAATTTGTTGCCTTGCTGAAGAGGTTTAAAGTGACGGACGAGGTAAGAGACGGCGCGCCTGTCCCTGTCTGTGCTTCCGCTCTTCTCCCCCTCCCCCTCGCTGTAGAGGTACTTGTGTGCAGGAGCAATCCCTGCAGCCTCTCGTGGGGCAACAGGCACTCTGTGACCAGGAGCCTCCTGCGGCCTTTGTGCCTGTAGACCAGGAGTAGGTAAAGATAGGGCAGAAATTTGATTCAGTTTGCATTTGAAGACGAGTTCACACTTTCTGGAATGACACGAGATCCGAAACGCAGCCGTCCTTCGAAATTCGCACTTATCCAAATTTTGCAATGCAGTTCACCATCCCAACAAGACGTACACAAATACGTATATTAGGGGAAAGTGTGCATAAAAGTGAATATATGAGTGAAAATGACACACTAAATGCATTGTATTAGGAGAAATTGTTGGAAAGGATGTGTTTATTAGTCAAAACTGCAGACAAAAATGTATTTATGAGGAGAAGTTCACGCTAAATTGCTGAATGATTTTCATGAGGGTTTTTTCTGGGCAGGGGGGGAAACGGTGAATTGCTGCAGAAAGGTGGAGAACTGAATTTAAGATTGGAAAAATGGGAAATTGAGAGAACCAAACTTGACAGATCTTTTCATCCGTAGGGGCAGGGAACCTTTTTTCAGCCTGAGGGCCACATTCCCTTCTGGGCAGCTTCTGCCTTCCACATGCCAGTGGTGGGCAGGGTCAGAGGCAAAAGGGGGGGAAACAACGGGTGTAAATTTTGCTTTTCTACAGTAGGCTAGTTTCTACACATGCAACCCTCTCTCTCTCTCTCTCTCTCTCTCTCTCTCTCTCTCTCTCTCTCTCTCTCTTTCTCTCTCTCTCTCTCCATCCAGACACGCAGGAGGCATTGTCAGAGTTCAAGGGCAGATCCCAGCCAAGGAAAAACATTCAGGGCACTAAGCAGGGCCAGTGGGGGATGCGACCTGCGGAGAGTCCTGGAGACCCAGAGGGCCGCATTTCCCCTGGGCCTCTGTTCCCACCCCTCTGGCTGTAGACGGCCTCCTGTGTTCCTTGGGAGATGAGATCTGGATGTCAACACTTGTCACAGCATGGCATACAGCAAATGCTCTAGAACAGCCTTTCCCAACCAGTGTGCCTCCAGGTGTTGTTGGACCACAACTCCCATCAGCCTCAGCCAGCATTGCCAATGGTCAGGAAAGATGGGAATTGTGGTCCAACAACATCTGGAGGCACACTGGTTGGGAAAGGCTGGCCTAGAGACTGACAAAAAATATCTATGCACGTGGAGTCCTATATGTGGGAATGGGGCATAGCTCAGTGGATATATTTTATTAGTATTATTTTATTTATTGGGAGCCAGTGTGGTGTAGTGGTTAAGAGTGTTGGACTACAACCTGGGACAGCAGGGTTCGAATCCCCACACAGCCATGAAGCTCCCTTGGTGACCTTGGGCCAGTCACTGCCTCTCAGCCTCTGAGGAAGGCAATGGTAAACCACCTCTGAATACCGCTTACCATGAAAACCCTGTTCATAGGGTTGCCCATAAGTCAGGATCAACTTGAAGGCAGTCCATTTCCATTTTATTTATTTATTATTTATTATTTGATTTATATCCCACCCTTCCTCCCAGCAGGAGCCCATCATCCAATTGTAATCATCCAATGCTTCCCCCCTCCCCAAACTCTTCAGCTGAAAAGGCCCCCAGAGTGGCTTATGGTTCAGTAATAAAAGAAGGCAGTCCCTGATCTCAGGTGTACATTATAAAAGATGCACAAAAGGAAAAAGGGAGGAGAAGCAAACTCAGGCACCAATTCTATAAGTTGCAGAGTTCTTATAAGGACCTGTTGGAATGGAAACAGTTCAGGGAGAGGAGGTGCTGGTTTCTCAGCAGAGCCAGCAGAATAGCCCTGCTGCCCTTATCTCCCGCTGCTGCAGACTGGTGGAATGGCCCTGCTGGGCCACTGTTCAAGGAAAGCCAAGGCAGCTGGTCTCTCTGCAGAGCCGATGGTGTGGCCCTGCTTCCCTTCTTTCCCTCTGCTCTGCAGCACATGCTTTGAGCATGGAAGGCGCCTTCTCCAGCATCTGCAGCTTACAAGAGACTCTGGCAGCAGAGTTTGGGGCCTTGGAGGACCACTGCCGGTTGCAGCTGGTTGTCCTGGACGAGGTGGGCCACTGGCTTCACTCAGTATAAATCTGCTTTGTATGTTCATAGCTGAGGTGAGCATGGGATTTTCACTAAGACAAGAAAGATTCACCCCACCCTTCATTCATAAGAAGTAGGTTAACCCTTCCTCCTCCCAACCTGCAGCGTACAGTTAGCTTGTTATTTCCTGCCTGTCCCCCCACCTCCTAATCTTGCTGTATGTCTCTTTTTTTAATCATTTTATCCTGTCCTTATTTAGCATTTACAGCTTTCCTCATTAGTAATGTCTGCAAATGCCATTAACATGCTGTTTTAATGCCATCTTCTCTGATCCAAAAAAAAAAAAAGTTTAAATCCTGCCAAACATCTCCCTATGGCCAATATATTGCTCCTTGTAATATTATTTTATTATCTTGTTTGTCTTGGTTTCTCAGCTGGCTTCAGGTCACAGAAATGTCATCATTAAGGGTTTCCAAGCAGGACCTGGCAGATGCTGTTATGGGGTGGGGGGGAGCACAGCTCCTGGCTGGATTTCATCTGTTTGATTGCATCAGGTTGATCAGAAATATCAGACACAGCTGCAGCTAGAGCGAAAGGACAAATGAATGGTGGTGTCTGGTTCTGAAGAGCTAAAAAAATGGGCAGAGTCTGCAGACTCTGGCTCTTACCAATCACCATATTAGGGGAGCAAGATGGGATCTGCCCCTCCCCAGAATTCATTAGATCATCGTTTGATGTTTGACTGGCATTACAGAGTGGAATGCAAACCCCACTTGCCTTAGACACTCGGGTAGACGAGGATACTGCAGGAATGTTCTTCCAGGTTCTCTCATTCCTTCCCTATGATCTGGTTTGAGTTTGTGCTATTTATAGGATTTTTGTGGCCGGCTCTTCAGTCAAAAAGTCTCCCAGAGCAGATTACAACTAGCACAGGGTTACAATCTAGAGAGAGAGAAAGAGAGACTAGAGAGAGAGAGAGAGAGAGAGAGATGACACAAAAGGGAAAAGGGATGAAGAGGGAAGAGGAAAAAAGCAAACCCAAGCACACATTCTTAAAGATAAATAGACATCTTACAATGACTAGCTTATTTTGGCATAATATTATTCTGCCTTTGAAATGTATCTCAGATGAGAGAACATTTTAAAATATTGACTGGAAAGTGAGCTGAGATCTTCAGAGGTTTACTGTATTTAACTAGATGCTTTAGTACTCAGAGCTGTTAGTCTTCTCAGAACTCCCCATGTAGACATTTTTATATAGAATCTGGTAATTGTTTTATTTTTTAAAAAAGAAGTACAAATTATATATATATTGCAAGATGACAAAACAGACAAAACAAATCCACAGAAAACAAATGTGGATAAGAGAGCATATAACAAATATAAATTAAGCCATAGTTCCAAAGTCTTGTAAAGCGGGTTACTTTCATGTGCTAGGTAAGTATGTCTCCCAAACGAGATGATGGAGGACAAATCCGCTTTTATAAGACGGGGTGGGGAGCCATTTTTGGCTCAAGGGGCTACATTCTGGGGGCTCCATGCCAGTAGTGGGTGTGGCCAGAAGCAAAAACGGGTGGAGCAGAGCATGTGCCTCTTACCTTTGCTCAATAGGCTACATTCCAGCCATGCAAAAGCTGGAGGTTTGTACATCCCCATACCGCACTCGCTTCTCTCCATCCTCCATCTGGGCCAGCAAGAGACTTTATTCCCATTCAAGGAGGCATTCCAGCTAGACAGAAGTGCTTGAGGAGGGTGTGGAGCAGGGCCAGGGAGGGGGTATGGTGGAGGAGGGGGAGGGTCCTGGGGAGAGAACATGGCCCCAAGGGAAGATAGAATGGCCTGGCGGGACCTGAGTTTGCCCACCCCTGTGCCTAGATGATGAAAAGAATGGATTACGACAGGTCGATGACTTCATTCAGTTTGAAGTTTTGTCATAGCAAGACAGGGTGTAAATGGCGACGTAAATAAAACATTGTCTCGTAGCATCCGTGTTTCCACCCACACCCCACTGATTGATTTGGATTCTGCAGGTCCTGGATTCTGACCCAGTGGATCAGACCCAAGAGGCAGAAGAGGACCTGGGCCTGCTCTATGATAGCCTCGAGGAGTGCAACAACAGCGACAGTGGCCCTGAGACAGAGGATAACGAAAGCATCCACAGCACTCCTAAGCCTACCCTGAGGTAAGAGGCAGCGGAGTAAGAGCGGCTTGGGCTTTGTGGGCCATGGCAGTGTGAGTCTTGCAGGTTGCGAGGGCTTTCCCTGTGCTCCAGAGGCCGCCACCTCCATCCCCAAAGGTCAAGCAAGCCCCCACCCAGCCCCTGTGCTAGAAACAGGACTCTTGGCCTCCTGTCACACGGTGCAGCTGGTCTCCTTGCTGGCGTCCCAACAGCAGGGTGTGAGTGCGTGACTTTCCAGACACGGCTTCTGTGTTTCTGATTCATTTTCTTGAGAGAAAGAAGGAGGTTTGGGACTATAAAGGAGCTCAGTGATAGATGCCAATAACTTGAGGCTGACCTTGGATTTGACAGGCTGATAGAGAGCCCTGCATCAGCCGCAAGAGACGAGCGGGGAATTGATTGAGTAGCAAAGCACCCACATGGCGACTGCACTGCCGGAGGGAGGGTGTGTGTGTTACGATCGCATCTATCTCTGCTTGGGAACCAGCCCTCTTGCATGCGCCTGGAGGAAGGGCGGAGAGGAAGAGGGGGAGGGAACAGCCGTACCTCAGAGCTCAACAGAGGAGATAGACCCAGTCACCTCATTCAGCGGCTGTGCTTGAATGGCTTGTTCTCTTGTGAGGCTGGTAGCCTTTGGGGCCATCGTGTAGCAATGAGAAGAGACAGAACACCTGGAACCCAACATAGTGCCGAGGCTGGAGGATTTCTCATTGGGCAACGGAACGTTCTCCCCCTTTCCTCGACCTGGATGGCCCCTATATCTTTTCTAGGGGCTCCCCAACCCTCTGGAGCAGATTTGGGGAGGGCATGGGAGACGTGCAGGGGAAGGAAAAGGGGAGAAATCCCGTGGCACAAGAGGAAATCCTTGTGTCAACGGGACACAGTAGTTGAATTCTGCCTGTAATTTCATATTCTGATCTTGCAGATCCCCTTTCTCAAAACGGGCATTGTGGAGCTGGAAAAGGTGCAACCAAATGATCAGTAACTCCCCTAACAAAAAAGACGAAAACATTTGGAACTTTTTGGTTCAGAAGAAAGATAACTGTTGGAGGAAGAGGAGGAGGGGAATGATAAATCAGGGCTGGAATGCTGTCTCCAGATGTTGCTGGACTCCCAAATTCCAGCTGCCCCAGCTGGCATGGCCAGTTGTCCAGGATTGATGGGAGCTGCAGTCACAACAGCATCTGCAGGGCCACAGGTTCCCCAGCCCTGTGACAGAGGTTTAGAAAAGTATGCATCATGTGAGGAAAGAGAGAGGGCTCATTTCTCCCACTTTCATAACAATAAGGAGGAGTCATCCAAGGAAATTGATTGGCAGTTGGTTCAGGACAGGTGAAATAATGCAGTTTTTTGCACAGTGCATTAATTTATTTATAGGATTTGTTGCTGCCAGATGTGGTGATGTTCACCAGCTTAAAACAGGGATCGTGAACCTGTGGCTCCCCCCCACCCTGATGGTACTGGACTCTTGACTGTCATCATCCATGGGCATGCTGACTGGGAGCCAATGGAGTCCAGCAACATCTGGGGAAGCCACAGATTCCCCACCACTGGCTTTGGTGGTTTTCAAGAGAGATTGGACAAATTAATGGAGGATACATTAATCCAATGGGCTGTTAGCCCCGACGGCAGATTGGTACCTCCAACTCTATAGTCAATGCCGGGCGGGGGGGGGGGCAGGACTTGTGAAGCTTCCTGGATGCAACTGGTGTCCACTGTGTGAAGCAGGATGCTGGAAGGCAGAGCTCTATAGTAATGGAGGAGCTGCTAGGAATGACCTCTTGTATATTGAACTTCAAGCATGGACAACAGTGGGGCATCTTGAGTGGCCACAAAGATGTCCATGGGGCATGTGAAGGACTTTGTCCTTCATCCTTGTAAAGAAACTCACCCCTGCGTGGTTGCCACATACTCTTCTTAAATGCCTTGTAGCTCACTGATGACCTGAAAGGAACAGGAGAAACAACTCTCTCCCAATTTAACAAAAACCTCCCTGACTGGTCACCTGGAGGCAATTCTTACTCGCCATAGGCGGCTCAAGGAAAGGTTTGTTTGTTTTAGCAGGTCTGCGGAACGCACTTCATAGTGTCAAAGATGGCACTTGTGTGAGGGTTCCTAGGGATTTCTCCCAAATATCTCCATCTGAAGAAGTGTTGCCAGCCTGTATTTAAGGCACTTAGCATTGTCTCCTAAGCTGTCAGAAAACCCTTTTGGTTGCAGTAGCCAACTGATGGCTCTTCTGCTGTTCCCCAGGGTACTCTTGCCTTGCTTTGAGGCTGGTCTCATTACAAGTCTGAAAGAGCTTGTCTCCTCAGGCATCTTCTGGAGCTCCAAGCCTCACTTGTATTTGCTCTTCCCAGTAATTGTGTGGCGGCTTCAGAACTGTCTGTTGTTCAAGCTCTGATGCATCAGGAACAGGCTGGTGCAGTGCGGGGGAGGGGAGCGGTTGAGGCTGTCTCAGATCTTAAGTCAGAAACAGTCTTAGTCCTCTTCTGACGCCTTGCAGAGGCCCTTACAGCAAGCAGGCTGGTCCTCGGTCCAGATGTTGCAGTTTGGTTGAGAGCCAGTGTGGTATAGTGGTTAGAGTGTTGGACTAGGACCTGGGAGACCAAGGTTCAAATCCCCACTGAGCCATGAAGCTCACTGGGTGACCTTGGGCCAATCACTGCCTCACAGTCTAACCTACTTTACGGGGCTGTGTTGCGGGGATTAAATGAGGAGGGGGAGAACCATGCAAGCCACCTTGAGCTCCTTGGAGAAAAGGTGGGACGTAAATGCAATGAATAAATAAAATAATTTTATAAATAAATCCAGGTGCAGGCTAGAACCCAAGCAGACCTGCTTACCTTTGCCTCTGTGGCTTCTTGCTTGCCTTTTCATCTTGCGATGGGTCCCCACCACCATCACCACCACATGAAAGGTTACACAGATTTACAACCGTATAACTCCTTTGCCTGCAGTTTCCATTTACTTGTGCAGGAAAGGGCTGTCGCTCAGCGGCAGAGCAGGTGCTTTGGAGGTCTCCGGTTCAGTCCCCGGCATCTCGTGGTAGGGCTGGGAGAGACTTCTACCTGAAATCCTGGAGAGCTGCTGCGTCAGTGTAGGCCAAGGATGGGAGACCTTTTTCAACTCTGAGGCCACGTTCCCTGCTGAGCCACTTTCCGCATGTCAGCAGTGGTTAGGGCCAGAGGCAAAGCGGGCAGGGTTACTTTTGTATGCTAGGCTAGTTTCTTCACACACCTTTATATTCTCCATCCAGGCAACCAAGAGGCCTTGTCAGGGTTCAAGGACGCACTCCAGCCAAGCAAAATCACTCAAGGAGGGTGCAGAGCAGGGCTACAGAGGGGGTGGCCTTGGGGGAGTCTTGAGCTAGACAGAGGCCCGGAGGGCCACAGTTGGGCCCCCAGGTCTGGGGTTCCCCTCACCTGGTATAGACAGTACTGAGCTAGTTGGGGCAGTGGACTGGGTTGGTATAAATCAGGCTCATAGTATCATAGAACAGTGGAGTTGGAAGGGTCCTATAAGGCCATCTAGTCCAACCCCCTCCTCAGTGCAGGAATCCAACACATCTGACAGATGGCTGTCCAGCTGCCTCTTCAGTGTCTCCAGTGTTGGAGAGCCCACCACCTCCCTAGGTAATTGGTCCCATTGTCTTGCCGCTGTAACCGTTAGGAAGTTTTTCCTGATGGTCAGCCGAAATCTGGCTTCCTGTAAGTTGAGCCCATTATTCCTCGGCCTGCACTTTGGGGCAATCGAGAAGAGATCCTGGCCCTCCCTAGTTTAGTTGAACATGGAGGATGTGACTTTTTCTGCTTGGAAGCAGGGATGCTTTGCTCTGTTGTGTCCTTTCTCTGCTAAAGGCAATGACTGTTTTTGCTGTGCTCCCCAGGACCTGCCTCCCCCCTCCCCCCTCACCTCTCTTTTTGTGTCGTCATAAGGCCAGGGCTCTGGTGGTGGCTTTGCTTGTGGTGCTCACTGGGGGCAGAGGCTGGGGAGGGATTTGAGCCGGGGTCACGGTGACTTCACTTCTTCCTCATTTCTCTTTCTGTCTGTCTGTCTCTCTGTCTGTCCGTCCGTCTGTTTCTCCTGCAGGCGCTTCTTTGAGGGTGTCTCTCACTCTGGTTCCCAGACTGAGATCAGCAGTCTGCACGGCCAAAAAGGGCAGGAGCGAGAGTCGGGCAGCCCTGTGAGTTACTCCTCCTCCTCCTCTTCATCCGTCTCTTCCCCTGCTACCAGCCTGCCTGCCTAGGCCTATCCTCCAGAGCAGTGGTGGAGAACCTGTGGCCTGCCATTTCTGTATTGGACTCCAACTCCCATCAGCCTCAGCTGGCATGGCCAGTGCTGAGGAATGATGGGAGATTTCGTCCATCAGCTCCTGCAATTCCACAGGTTCTCCAGCATGGCTCCGGAACCTGCCTACTGCTAGGAACAATCCCTGCTATATACCTTTCTCCTCCCCTTTCCCCTGTCTTTTCCTGGATGAGCTGCTTCCTTTCCCAGTATAGGAGAGGTGGGTTAGGAGCAGGCTTAACTGGACTCACTTGCTCAGCCGCCGGGCTCACCCTGGTCCCTGCAGCGCTGGGGGTCAGAAGATCCCCCCCCGGCCACATGACCTCTCCTGGGGCACCTGGATCAAAAGCAACGTGTATTTGGGTGTGTGTGTGTGTGTTTTTCCTGTCCTCAGCACCGTCCTGCTTTTGCTCCCTTCTTGGAGATGCTCTGACCAGAGATCCTCACTGCTAACTCATCTGATCTTTCATTCCCCACCACCACCCTGCCTCCTCGCCCTCCCCCAATTGCTTAGGGAGAAGCGGAGAAGCGGAAAGTGGGTGTCCCTCGCACCCAAGATGAGAGCGCCCTGGAAACGGCAGCTATGGTGAGTCCAGTGTGTCAGGTTATTAGCCAGCCCTTTCTGGGCAAGGTTTTACCAAGCTGATGTTTATTTTATTTTATTTTATTTTATTTTATTTATTTATTTATTGCATTTGTATACTGTCCCATAGCCGAAGCTCAATCAACAGCCTTTATTGCATAGTCAACAGACCATAGCAGGCACTCACAGCAAGATACAAATACACAGACAAATACATTTTACAATTGTTGTACACTTTCAAAATCTCTTACAGTGCACTGGCTTACAGTACTTACAATACAAAGTAACTATAAGCTGTAAAGCGTCAGATGACTTCAGGTAGCATATAAATCAGGCCTTCGGACCCATCATGTCCTTTCTGATCATCGTTGCTTGATTTAAATATTTGGCCACACTCAAGGTAACTGATTCTGAAGCTCTCTCGGCGGTTTACAACAATTAAATTTTAAGCAAGAACACACCACCGTGGCTGTGAACAGAAATGGACCAGGGTCCCAACTACACTGGGGATCCTGCTGGGGGCTTTCGCAGCCCATCCCTCAAAATGACACGAGCCGCTGGGGCTCAACTTCAGCCAAGGAGCCCGGGCAAGTCTGCCACCAACGCCTCACTCTCCAAGAGCTCAACAGGCCTGGAGACTGGAAAGGAAAGGCCTTTGGCGTTTGGCTTTGAAGCATCTCGTGAGCGCAGTCTTCCTACTGTCCATCTGTGTCCCCAGCAGTTCATAGGAGCTTCATCGTGTGCCAGTCTACTGCCTTGCCTTGAACTTAAAACCGAAGAGGAGCCTGGGTGATGTACCAGGCCTGTGGTTCATCTAGGCCAGCATCCTGTTCTCAGCCAACCAGATGCCCATGGGAAGCCCACAAGCAGGGCATGAGCACCAGAGCCCTCTCCCTGCCTCTGACAATGGTGGGCAGACCAGAGCCGTCATGGCTAGCAGCCATTGATAAGCCTCATCCTCCATGAATTTGTCTAATCCTCTTTGAAAACCATCCGAAAGGATGGCCATCACTACATAGAGTGGGTGTTAATTCCGTTGCTTCACTGGCAGCTGGTTTATTTCTTTAATAAAAAATATTGATATAAAAAATATTGATGTACTGCCAACTCATATGAAATATCAAGGTGGGGCACAACAGTAGATATGTGCGCAGTAAAACATAAAACCCCATAAAAAGAATGCAAAATCATCGTTTAGATGACCAGCTAATCAAGAAACTTCAAGCAGCCACCTAGGTCTGTTGGCATGAAAAGGCCTTCAAGAGATGCCTGAAAGCCAAAAGTGAGGATGCCTCCCAATTTCTGCTGGAGGAATATTCCACAGGATGGGACCAGCAACACTAAATGCCTGACTTCCACTTGAAGCCAGTCAGGCCTCTGTAGTTGTGGCAACAGAGCGGTTTCTGGGGATGGCTTTCCCACATTTGGCACAGCAGTACCCCCTAGAGAAACGAAACCGTGAGCCATTCCCAAGGACACTTCCTGCCTGCAGGATGCCACAACCTCAACCTCAGCTTGCAGGTGACCCCAGCCCAAGCCACTGCCGCATTGGGCCACACGAGGGCAGTGTGGTGCACATCTGAGCCATCGGGAACACATCAGGCTGTGCATGACAGAAAGATGCTTCCTCTGGGCATCTTGCCACATTCTTTCTCATGGTCTCTTTGCAGTCACTTGGATGGGTCTTGCACAGTACAGCTCTAGAGCTGTAGCTAGATAACTTCTCAGAAGGAGGAAGTTTGTTGTTACATGCCTTCAAGTTGATTACGACTTATGGCAACCCAATGAATCAATGACCTCCAACAGCATGTTATAAACTGCCTTGTTCGGATCTTGTAAGTTCAGGTCTGTGGCTTCCTTTATGGTATCAATCCATCTCTTGTTTGCCCTTCCTCTTTTTCTACTCCTTTCTGTTTTTCCCAGCATTATTGTCTTTTCTAGTGAATCAGGTCTTCTCATGATGTGTCCAAAGTATGATAACTTCAGTTTCATCATTTTAGCTTCTAGTGATAGTTCTGGTTTAATTTAACACCCAATTATTTGTCTTTTTCACAGTCCATGGTATGCACAAAGCTCTCCTCCAACACCACATTTCAAATGAGTTGATTTTTATCTTAATCTGCTTTTTCACTGTCCAACTTTCACATCCATACTTAGAGATCGGGAATACCATGGTCTGAATGATCCTGACTTTAGTGTTCAGTGACACATCTTTGCATTTGAGGACCTTTTCTAGTTCTCTCACAGCTGCTCTCCCCAGTCCTAGCCTTCTTCTGATTTCTTGACTATTGTCTCCATTTTGGTTAATGACTGTGCCAAGGTATTGATAATCCTTGACAAGTTCAATGTCCTCATTGTCAACTTTAAAGTTAAATAAATCTTCTGTTGTCATTACATCATTATGTCAAATACAATTTTAAAACCATTTAAACCATCTACTTCATTTCAAAATACTACTGAACTGCCAGCACAAAGCAACAATAACTCAGCATAACAGACAATGCCAAAAACAGACTACAGCACCATTTCCACAGTTCCAGTTATAATTTTCCACTGAAAGCCACAGTAAAAAGGTTAACTCCTTACTTTTCTAGTGAATTATGTCTTCTCATTATGTGTCCAAAGCATGATAACCTCAGTTTCACCATTTTAGCTTCTAGTGTTAGTTCTGGTTTAATTTGTTCTGACACCCAATTATTTGCCTTTTTCGCAGTCCATGGTATCCGCAAAGCTCTCCTCCAACACCACATTTCAAATGAGTTGATTTTTCTCTTACCGCTTTTTTCACTGTCCAACTTTCACATCCATACATAGAGATCGGGAATACCATGGTCTGAATGATCCTGACTTTGGTGTTCAGTGATACATCTTTGCATTTGAGGATCTTTTCTAGCTGCCCTCCCCAGTCCTAGCCTCCTTCTGATTTCTTGACTATTGTCTCCATTTTGATTAATGACAGTGCCATGCCTAAATGGGTGGGGTGACCACCTTCCTGCTAAATTCTTTGGGAATGGCTGTGTAGAAGGGCCATAGCTCAAAGAGCATCCATAGGGCAGGAGCTCTCCTCCTAAGCCAGAAGACCCTTGTAATTTTTCTGTTTCCTGCCTTTGGCTGTTTCGTATAGGTGGCCCTAGTTCAAGGGTAGCCTGCACAGTGCCTGCCAGATATTGTTGGGCAACAACTCCCATCAGTCTCAGTGAGAGTGGCTGATGGTCAGGGATGTTGAGAGTTGTAGTCCACCAGCATCTGGAGGACACCATGTTGGCTATTCCTGTTCTAGAACAAGGGGAGCCAACATAGCACCCTCCAGATGTTGTTGGACTCCAGCTCCCATCAGCCAGCATGGAGAGAGATGATGGGAACTGTAGGTCTAGCAACCTCTGGAAAGGACCACACTGGCCACTCCTACACTCATTCCTGCAAAAACTGTGGGGTGGACGCCTAGCTGGGAATGTGCATTGGTGGTTTGGGAAGAGGCAGGTGTTTTGCAGGTGAGGAGGGCTTCCTCTTGTTTTGTCTGCTGAGGAAACCCACCTGGTAAAAGTGTTTGTGCTTGTTTACTGTGCGGGGGAGAGGCTGGCCAGGGAAACCAGCCATTTGATGTTACCACAGTGCTCGGGGGGGAAAAAGAGAGAAGAAGAAAAATCCACCCAGTGCTTTCTGTGTATCCCCTCAGGAGCTGGAGGTCGATGAACCCTGCCCAGGAGGTCCAGGTGAGACGGCCCTGAAGGAGAGCAGCGTGGACAGGCTAGGCCAGCTGGGCAGCATTAGCAAGCCTGAGTTCCCAGCCACCGTTTCCCCCAGGTAAAGAGGGCCTTGTCCACAGCTGGTGGCTGGCCTGGTGTGGAATGGGAGCTGCGCTGGGCGCTTCCAGACTGTGTCTGTTTTGGGGGGCGGGGGGGGATTCAGTCACATACTGGCAAATTGAGGTTGCACAAATAATGTGCGCTGCTCTTGAGGATGCCTGTTTTTTAAAAGTTGAAATAAATTATATCCCAGAAGGAACGGGAGAAGAGCAGGACAGGATGGGGTGCATATGCAAGAGTAATGGTTTGATGGCTGTATTGTGTGGACGATCTGTAAAAAGTGAGCGAACAAAGCATGGTGATACTAGATTCAAACACCTTACGTGAAAGCCACCTGAAAGGGCTAAAATGTAATTAATTGTATGTGAATTAATTTGATGGGCAACCACCAAGAATCTCTCCTTGGACACCCTTCCAGCTCTAAATTGGCACATAAATATTAAAAGCAGTGGGAGGGAGTGTTTTCAGGTGATCTTTATAGACGTGGACCACATTTATTTCATTATTATTCCACTTTAAACTGTCATGGCTTCCCTCAAAGCATCCTGGGAACTGTAGTTTAAGGGCACTGAGAGTTGTTAGGTGACCCCCATTCCCCTCACAGAGCTGCAATTCCCAGAATTCTCTGGGAAGGGGGACTGGCTGTTAAACCACTTAGGGAATAATAGCTGTGTGAAAAGAATAGGAGTCTCCTTACAATGCTCAGCATCTTTCACAAACTACACTTCCCAGGATTCTTTGGGGGAAGCCATGACTGTTCAAAGTGGAATATATGGTGGAATATATGGTGTGAATGTGGCCTGGGTGGCTCTTCACAGGTGTCCACTAACTGCTCTCTGAAGCCATCTGAATCCTCCCCCCACACACACACAGATGCCATGGACTTGGAGGTGTCTCTCTGGGCTTGGATCTGTCACTACTGATGCTGACTTGCATGCTCCAGCTAGTGGTGGCTGCTCAGTAGCCCCACAGATTCCTTCTTTTTCCGTCCTCAAGTCCGGCGGCCTCTGCATCCCTTTGCCAACAACACCCACTTCTTGCCTTCTAGCAAAGTTGAGAACAAGCAGTTGTGGCGGCCCCGCAGTATGTCCGTCAAAGACCGGCAGAACTCCAAGGGCCAGGGTGATCGGACCAGCAGCCTGGACAGCGAGAGCTCCCCTGACTCACGGCAGGGC
Organism: Rhineura floridana; assembly: GCF_030035675.1. Taxonomy (NCBI): domain Eukaryota; kingdom Metazoa; phylum Chordata; class Lepidosauria; order Squamata; family Rhineuridae; genus Rhineura; species Rhineura floridana. The sequence continues at coordinate 186,070,030 of NC_084483.1, read as the reverse complement.
ACCCAGGTCAGGCTGGGTGGGTGGGTGGCTTGCAGGGAGAGGAAGGCTTTTTCATGGGGAGTGAATGAAGCTCTTGAAAGAGGGGGGATGGGGGAGTATCTCTGGTTTCAGAAAGGGGCCAGGCAGCGGAGGTTGGTCCATTGAGGGCAAATGGGGCACTCCTCCGCCATCCGTGGTCTGCCCACAGCCATCTCCCACCCGCCTGCCTTCTTACTTAACAACCGGTCGGAAGGCGACTCTGTCTGTCTTTGACTCTAGTGCATTGGCGGCTGGTGGCTCCATGTCAGTGGGGGCAGTGGAATCCGCTCCAGGTTTTAGTCTGAACTTTCAAGGTGCAAAGCACCTTGGACAGCTCCTTGAAAGTTCAAACTAAAACCTGGAAGAGATTCCACTGACGTGAAGCAACCAGCAGCCACTTACTCTAGCGTCATCTACTGTTGGTCCCTGCCCTACCAGTCCCAATGGGCACCAGCCGCCGCCGGGGCCAGGTGGATCTTCCTTACCTTTGTGATGCTCTGGGTGTTTGCATAGCCGGCCCAAGGGCAGCTGTGGGTTTTGTGGCAGTTTGTGAACACTTCTTCTTGGGTGTGCTGCTTCCCCTGCTGCTCCTGCAGGTGCCCCGGAAGTCTGTGTACGACCAGCTCAACCAGATCCTGGTCTCGGATGAACAGCTGCCAGAGAGCATCATCCTGGTGAATATCGCCGAGTGGCAAGGCCAGGTAAGGAGTCCTGGGGCTAGGCAGGGGAGCTTGGTGCCAGATGTGGTGCCACCTTACTACATGTTGAATGCATCTTAATCTAGCCTTACCCAGATGAGTGCCCGCCAGATCTTCGTTGGACTCCTATCAGCCCCAGCCAGCTTGGCCAATGATCAGGGATGATGGGAGTTGTAGTCCAGCAACATCTGGAGGGCCACAGGTTCAGGAAGGCAGATCTCATCCAGTCCTCTCGCTGTCTGGGAGGACACTCATCCTCACCCTGTCCTGCTTCCACAAATTGACCCATGAAAAGCAGAGCACTGGCAGCTGTGGGGCAATGTTCCTAGATTGCCCCAGGAAGCCATCCAGCGCACCAAGGCCAGATACTGCCAGGATCGTTCTCTAGTTCAGCCTAAGGGAGAATTCACTCAGAGCCTGCAATATTATTTACTTTATGAACGTCTGAACCGTTTTCTCCACTGAAATGGGTTTTTAAATGGCCTACAATCAATAGCATAAAAATACAATAAAATATGACCCAAAACTAGCAAAGGGCCTCAACTCATCTCACAATTGGCTTCCCCCCCCATTTTTCTTTTAACAGAACACCCCAGGGGAAAAGCTGGTCTGATATTTTTTTAATGTGCTTTCGTGACATGCAGTGCTTGGTGCAGGCTCACCCCCCCCTTTTTTTTCCATTAACTTTTGTTAAATGTTAAAAACCCTTCTGTGTTTAGGAACAGAGGAAGCTGCCTTATACCAAGTCAGACCACTGGTCCATCTAGCTTAGTGTTGTCTACACTGACTGGCAGCAGCTCTCCAAGGTTTCAGGCAGGGGATATTCCCAGCCCTACATGAAGATGCCAGGGATTGAAGCTGAAGCCTTCTGCAGGCCAAGCAGATGCTCTGCCTTCCCACTGAGCCACAGCCCTTTTTAGTGAGTTTTCATTGGACCCTCAAAAGGACCTAATCTTTTTTTTTTGTCCATATCTTGGGCACTAACCCAGAGTTTTGCAAATGCTGCTGGAGGCTGGTGGGTTTTTTTAAAGGTTCCAGGGACCTCTGCGGTCGTCAAGCATGGGCCCAGCTCAGAGAAGCTCCAGAGCTGTGGGAGTAGAGAGGCTTTGCAGTCCTTGAGTTCATCTGCAGTGATCTGAAGCCCTGGAGGCCCTTTATTTTCTGGGTGCCCCCAGATGGGTATAATTGTGGGATGGGTGATACTCAGGCTTGCCAAGTTTCCCGCAGTGTCTGCATGACATCATTGGCATCAAAACGCCAGCCCTGTATTTTCCCTCCACCCCCATTTAATCTAGATTACCCTTTCAAAATAAAACCCCACTAAGCTCAAAAGAAAGCACAAGAAGCACTCTGCTGCCAACGGCCCTTTGGCTGTATCCGAAAGACCCTTTTCCAATGCTAAGCCCCCACCTGGAAGCACCAGCTGCCAGCCAGCTGCGTTGGTTACTTGTTTTGTTTCTGGGGCTAATTTGCCGCCCTGGGCTCCTACTGGGAGGAAGGGTGGGATATAAATCTAACAGATAAATAATAAATAAAATAAACCATATAAAGTGCAGGCAATAACCTCTCAAGGCCCAGGAAGGTTTGTATGAGCACAGGCACTCCTTCAAATAACCTGGTTTAGGGTAAGGATGGGAGCCTGTGGCCCCTCTAGATGTTGTTGAACTACAATTCCCATCATCTCTGACCATTGGCCATGCTAGCTGGGGCTGGTGGGAGTTGTAGTTCAACATCTAGAGGGCACCATGTTGGCTGCCTCTGGATGAGGGGCAGGACTTTGGTTTCTACCTGTCGAGTAAAGTTGTAAGGCCTTTGCATTTCCATTTCATCCCATCCTGCCCCGTATTTCTGGTCTTCTCTCGGCAGTATCTGTGCGATCAGCTGCAAGAGCACAAGCAGCCCATTGTCTCCACCTGCTCCATGGCGGATGTCCAGGCTGCCTTCAACACAATTGTTGCTCGCATCCAGAGATAGTGAGTATGGGCTGAGGGCAGCAACGAACCAGGTGGTGAGTGGCTTTTTCAGGCCAATCCTGCGGAAAGGACTCTGGGATTTGACATATGCAGGAGATGTACCTGCCGATTTCAGTACCGGGGATGGGAACTACCATTTTCTTTAGTCCAGGGATGAGGAACCTTTTTTTCTCTTGTTGAGAACTACATTTCCTTGGGAGCTAACCTGTCAGGGGCCACATAATGGCAGTGGGCAAGGCCAGAGTCAACAGTGGGTGGAGCAACCTTGCTCTCTCTGCTACCCCTTTTCTCTCTCCCCCTTTCTCTCTCTCTCCCTCTCTCTCTCTCTCTCTCTTCCTCCTTTTCTCTCTCCACCCTCTCTCTCTGCCATCCTCTCCCTCTCTCTCTCTGCCACCCCTTCTGCCCCCTCCCTCTCTTTCTGCCTCCCCCCCTCTTTCTTCGTTCCACCCCTTCCTGCCCACATGAAATTAGGCCAGAGGCAACAGGTTGCCCACCCCTGGTTTAGTCCAGTGGGTGTTAAACTCTAGGCTGGAGAGGGTGGTGGTGGGTCATGATGCTTTGGCTTTGCTGGCGTGGAGCTGCTTCTCTGTGAGCCTCTCAGAATCTCTCTTCCTCCGGCAGCTGTAACTGTAATTCCCACATGCCTCCCCCAGTGAAAGTGGCCGTGGCAGGGGACCAGAGCTACCTGAGCATCGTACTCCGCTTCTTTGTGGAGCAGCTGGCCAGCAAGACCCCCGACTGGCTCAACTACCTCCGTTTCCTTGTGGTGCCATTAGGTAAGAGTCTTGCCATGGGTGCCGGTCCTGAACGGCGCTAGTACCTTCCCTCCCAGGGCATCTGCCTTGGTTGGCCTGTAGAACTGCCCCTTCGGCTTAGCCTGAGGGAAAAAGAAAAAGGTGGGTTAGAGAGAGAGCGGAGGTGAGTCAAGCAGAACAGGATTGGCCCCTTGGCCCTTCGGCACAGCTTCACAAGGAGGATGGGAGCATTGGCTTTGCTTGCATTTGCCAGTGGGCTTTTTTGGTAAAATAACCAAATGCTTCCATTTCCTCGGCATCATTTCCAGGCTCTCACCCCCTGGCCAAGTACCTTGGTTCCGTGGACAGCAGGTACGGCACTTTGTTCCTTGATGCTGCGTGGAGGGAGCTGTTTAGCAGAGTCGAGCCCCCTAGTTCAGGTAAGAGCCCTGACAGGCCTGTCTCCAGTAGTACAGATCCCTGTGGAGGTGCACCGTGTGTGTGGGTGGAGGGTGGTGGTTGGAGGTTGCCAATGCTCTGCCTCATTTAACTCATCTGCTCATCTCTCTCCAGACACCGTAGATGTCCCTGGCCGGGTTGTCCAGTTCATCACTGGCGCCAGCGTGTCCCACCAGCTGCCCATTTCCGAGGCCATGTTGACCTACAAGAAGAAGAGGTAAGAAGCTTTGCAAGCCTCCTTTTACACACACACACGCACCATGGGCAGATGGAGTAGCCACTTGGACCCACATTGTCTACATGGGAACCTGTCTTACTGTGGGCCGTGACTGCTTCTTCAGATTTCCAAGGGGTGGCGTGCCGGGCTGGACAGTGGTGCTGGAAACCATTAGAATGCCACTTTTCCATGCGGTCACAGGAGCTATGCGGCTAGCTTTTAAGTCGCTCCTGAGTGGCTCTGGTGTATCGGATTCTGCCCTGAAGCACAGGACAGCAGGGTGAGAGCAGAAGAGACAAGCAGTTCTTCTCTCATGGGGCAGAAAAGATTTATTTATTTATTTATTAAATTTATTAGTTGCCCATCTGGCCGGCTGTCCAGCCACTCTGGCAATGTACAAAATAAAAACATACAAATACATTAAAAATCTCAACAATAATAATAAAACCTAACCCACCCCAAAAGCCTGCCTGAAGAGCCAGGTCTTCAAGGCCCGGCGGAAGCTCATCATAGAGGGGGCATGGCGAAGATCATTTGGGAGGGAATTCCACAAAGTGGGGGCCACAATTGAAAAAGCCCTCTCCTCACCAGTCTAGCTGTTTTAACTGGTGGGATAGAGAGAAGGCCTTTTGAGGCTGATCTTGTTGAGCGGCGCCCCTGATGATGTGGGAGGCGCTCCTTCAGATAGACTGGGCCGAAACCGTATAGGGTTTTAAAGGTCAGAACCAACACCTTGAATTGGGCTCGGAAAACAACCGGTAAACAGTGCAACTCCTTCAGCACTGGAGTGATGTGATCTCGCTGGCGGCTGCCTTCGATCAGGCGAGCTGCCGCATTCTGTACAAGTTGCAGCGGCTGGACCGTTTTCAAGGGTAACCCCATGTAGAGCACATTACAGTAGTCTAGGCGAGAGGAGACCAGGGCATGTACCACAGATGGGAGCAGATGGTTGGGAAGGTAGGGGCACAGCCTCCGTATCAGATGGAGTTGATACAGCGCCGCCCGGCTCACAGCCGAGACCTGTGCCTCCATGGACAGCTGGGAGTCAAGAATGACCCCCAGGCTGCGGACCTGGTCTTTCAGGGGCAATTGTACCCCATTGAGCACCTTGATGGTGTCCAAGGTGCCAGAAGAAAGACAGGTCCGGGCAGTAATTTTGGGAATTGCAAGTCCTGTTTCTGTGCTTCCTCCCCCCGCAGTTCAGGTGTGTGGGGTACTTCAAGCCCTGCTGTTCTCTGCTTTCCCCTACAGCCATCAGGGATTGGCACACAGTACGTACGGCTTGCTTGCTGGCTTACTCCCTGCGGGAGCTGCTACAGAGTTAGGGTGTCTGCTTTTGGCCGGGACATTTCCTGGGTTGTGTGTGATACCTCCAACCAGGCAGGGAGGACTGTGAGTTCTGGGGGCGTAGTGGCACTTTCATGTCCTTAAAAGGGGGAGTTCCCTTCAAACCCATTTCAGAGTCTGAAACGTAGGCTTCAAGTGGAACCCATATGAGCATGGGCTTCTGAGCATTTCCCATCCCCGCCTCCGGCTTGCGATTTAGTCTGACTCATCCTAGACATTTGTCTTGGGGGAAAATGAGCAATGAGGCCCACAGGTCCCTCCAGATGCATGGTTTTTTGGGGGACCTATTCTGCAATGTGTCATTAATATTATCCATTTATAGTGGACCATACAGTGTTCTGCTTTGTTAGTTGTTCTGTGATGCTGCCCCAGTGTTGTTGGAGGGGCGCGCTTGTGTTACAGCACAGCAAAAGCAGGACAAAAAACAAACTGGAACATTTGTGGTATAAAACCTTGCAGGATTTCAGCAGGAAGTTATGGGACATGCACTGATTGGAAACGAAGGAGTATGTCTGCCCTGAAACTTTTGCAAACAGTGATGAAAGCAGGATTGCCCATAACTGTCGTGATGCCATCAGGAGCACAAATCATCATGAATGCACAACGGAAAGGATGTCTGGAGGGGCACTATGCTGAAGGGCAATGGACAATATGAGGGTCTCTCACGGGACCTGCTGCCCACCAACCCAGCCAAAACAGAAGCCACATGCTCACTTTTCGAGCAAGGTAGACTGGCTGTAGTCTCTCCACCAACCACACTGCAGCTGTGACAGTTTGCACCTTATTTATTTATTTATTTATTTTCATTAAGCTTATAGACCGCCCCATAGCCGAAGCTCTCTGGGCGGTTCACAAGACAAGAAATAGCAAAGTACAAGACATGTATCAATATAAAACATATAAAAAAGTTAAAAATTATTAAAAATTAAAAAAATGTCAGCGTATACTAAACATAATTAATTAAAAAGCCTGGGTGAAAAGAAAAGGTTTAACCTGGCACCGAAAAGATATTAACGATGGCGCCAGGCGTATTTCCTCTGGGAGATCGTTCCACAGTTCGGGGGCCACCACAGAAAAGGCTCTTTTCCACGTTGCCATCCTCCAAGCTTCCCTATGAGTAGGAACTCGGAGGAGGGTCCTTGTGGCTTCCACTCGTGTCCCAAGCTGACTGCTGCTCTCCCACCCTTCCTCCCAGTATGAGGAAGGAGAGGAGGGGGCCAGGGCACAGGGGGCCTGTTTGTCCAATGATCTAGTCACAGGCAGTGGGGCGGGGCGGGGGGAGACACTGCAGCAAGCCGGTTGTGTGCACTGACCAACATGTGCAGAATTTTATTATGTGCAGAATTTCACTTTTGACTATACTGTTTAGATGTTTGCAGGGGCGTATGCTGGAAATCTGATTTTGCATCTCACATCACATGTGCGCAGCTAGCTTCTCATGGGCTGCTACACAATATGCACGAGCATCTTCCTTAGCTGGCGCATCACCTGGGGTTGTGAGACTAGACTCGAGAGATGCCACTTCAGAAAACGGAGGGTGGTGATGAGAGGTCGCTTTGCATTGTACCTGCAGTTACAGGGATCTGAAATCTCTGGACTAGCATGTCCTTGACTTGCATGTGAACTCATTGCATTCAGGGCTGGCCCAAACGCATCAAGACTCTTAACCAGAGGTGGCTGTCCAAATGTTGTCCAATATGGCCAATAGTGAGGGATGATGGGAGTTGTAGTCCAGCAACATCCGGAGGACCACAGGTTCCCAACGTTTGAGATGGTTGGTTTACTGCACAGCTAGCAACTGACTTACATATAAGTTGTACTTCTTCCTCTAGTGCAGCCTTCACCAACCTGGTGCCCTCCAGATGTTTTGGACTACAACTCCCATCTGCAGTCCAAAACTTCTGGAGGGCACCAGGTTGGCGAAGGCTGCTCAAGCCCTATGGTTTTCAAACGGTGGATTCCCAGCGCTCCTCGTTTCGTGCATGATGCAAAGGCTTTCCTCAAAGCGAACCTTTCCAGCACTACAGGTCTCCCACTGCAAGCTGGGCCCACAGGGGAGTATCAGGTGTGATGAGCACCCATTCAGTTAATGGCTGGTGAGAGTTAAACCCTACATGCTCAGCCAGTGTCCCAGTTCAAGCAAGGAAACACCTGCCTTCTCCATCCTTGGGTCCCCCGATGTTGTCGGACTCCAGCTCCCATCATCCCTGACCGTTGGCCCTGTCTGCAGGGGCTGATGAGAGCTGAGGTCCCACACCATCTGGGGACCATGGATGGAGAAGCCTGGCACCATCCACCATAGTGCATATTCTTGAATCCCCTGCGAAATGCAGCAGATTCAGGGCAATCATTCAGAAGTGTGAGGTGTGAAAAATGTTATTTGGAAGTGTGAAAATGACAGCACCCACGCCAGGATCGGTCTGCGAATCCCCAGCATTGGGTGGGGAGTACGTTGCGTGGTGTTGTTGTTTATATCAACATGGCTGGGTCTGCCAGGGCATCTGAATAAGAGCCTCTATCCCTCCCCCCTCCCCAAAAAACCCCAAAGGCACCTGTCAGGGCTGACACCAGCAGTAGGCATGGTTGGATGCCTGCAATGGCCCATGCTTAGCCGGCGACCCTCTGCCGACAGTGGAAAAGAGGCAAAACCTCTCTGGCGCCAAGGAACGTATGTGTGTTGATAGCAGCTTTCACCATCCTGGTGCCCACCATGACTGCCATGCTGGCTGGGGCTGTTGGGAGCTGTAGCCCAAAACATCTGGAAGGCACCAGGTTGGTGAAGACTGATTTACCAAATTATTCCACTTAATTAAATTTAGACAGCTGGATTAAATGGAGTGGTTCTTTAAATAAATATCCTTTGCCCACCTCCACCCGCCACCAGCATCTAAGGCAGCCTTCCCCAGTCTGGTGCCCTTCCAGATATTTGGGACTACAGCCCGTACTGGCTGCGGCTGCTGAGGGTCATACAGTAGGGCCCCATTCATAGGGCAGGTTAGGTTCCAGACCCCCACCAGAAAGCGAAAACCGCCAAAAAGCTGATCAGCTGTTGCGCGGGAGTCTGGAACCTAACCCACTGATCGCACCAGAGGAGGAGAAGATCAGATCTTCCCCTCCTTGGGCGCGATCAGCTCGAGTGCAGGAGTCTGACCGCCCAAGGAGGAGAAGATCAGCTGCAGCACACTACAGCTGATCTTCCCCTCCTCCATTGCGATCAGCTGGAGTGCGGGAGTCTGACTGCCCCCGAGTGTCGGAAGGCAGAGCTGGGGTCCCAATCCCGGGGAGCTGGATCCCGGAGAGTTGGGAGAAGAGTATTCGGATGGATGGCAGAGGGAAGGGGGAGGAACTTCCCCCCTTTGGAGCGAAGACGAAACAGAGGAACTGCCAGTGATAAGGTCGCTTAGCAACGGGGAGCCTGAGCCCTCCCTGGACATTCTCACGCCTCCCCCTCTTTCAGGCTCAGAGCAAGAGGGGGAAGAGGGAGGGCTGCTCACAGCCGAAAAGCGGGGAGGCAGTTTACCATCAGCCCCTCCCCTATCCCCCATCCTGGAATCGGAAACTTCAGAAGAGGAGGGGGTGATGCTTCCCCCCTCACCGCGCACACGCAGACAGCTGAAAAGACAGGAGAGAAGGGGGGGAAGGCGGGCAGTACCTGAGGGGCAGTTAAGGAGGAGCGAAAGATTGCGCGCCCGTTTGGCCCCTTCTTAAAGAACAGGCGGGAAGAAGTCCCTTGCTCTGTCAACTTTCTCCCAATGCCGCAGGACCTGTATCCCTGTATTGCTTCATGAGAAAACGCAGTCTTGGTTTGGACATTACCCTAATAAAACACGAATTAACTACAGCTGTGGGTCTGGTTCCTGAGTCACATCCTGGGCCTGACATCGAGGAGGATAAGATCAGCTGTAGCACTCTACAGCTGATATTCCCCTCCTCCAGCACAATCAGCTGGAGTGCGGGGAGCTCCAGCCCCCCCTCCAGCTGATCGCCCCGCTGGTGCTGTATTAGCAGAACGCTGAGAAGCGGGGCCCTACTGTAGTCCTAACCATCTGGGAGGCACCAGGTTGGGGAAAGCTGACCAAAGAGGTCTTGCCTCTCTTCCTTTTTGCAGCTGTTATGCCCATCCCCCATTTCCCTTGCCTCTTTTCTCTCTTTTTTTGGCCCCTCTGCAAACCATTGGAGACCCCACCCCACCCCCAGGCCCTGCCTCTCCTCCTCACTAGGCTGGCGCTTCCCTCCTCCTTTGGGTGGCCATCAGCTGGGACCCAGAGGGAAGAGGGCAAGCAGATGGGCAGTGGTGAGGAGGATGTGGGTACGCTGTGTCCAAGCCCCCCCAAACCCGTAGCTGGGTAGCGGTTCCTACATTTTGTAGCCCCAGCCCCCCCTCCCCTGCTTCTGACTCACTTCACTGCCGCTTGGATGCATCCAGAAAGGTCCTGCCCCCTGCTCAAGGGCTCTGGAGCCCCCCCTCCTGTACAAAGCCAGACGGGCACCCCAGCATCCTTGGGCAGGGGCGTCCCGCTCCTAGTTCTGGCTGTAAGAGCCGTGGGCGGCCCTGGCCAGCCACCTCTCCCTCCCTCGCTGAGCCCCAGAGTGGCATTGGGTGCGCCCGCCTTGTTGGGCAAGGTGGGCACCGTATGTATATCTGTCACCTCCCGGCACCCCTCTCTTAACACCGCGTATGTTCCAGCAGTGCTTTACGCCTCTCCTTCTTGGTTCTTTATTTTTTTGGCATTCAAGGAAAAGAAGCCTCTATTTTGATTTTTATATCAGGTATTGGAACTGTGGCTTGCTGCAGTGTTGACTTTTATCCCCCCCCCGTGTCCGTCTGTCTCATCTCTTCGTCCAGGAACCAAGCCGACTCCTCCCTTCCGCCCCCCCCCCCCGTCTTTGGCCTTGTGTGAGGCAAGGGCTGCTGCCTGTTCCTGGTTGCATGTGTGAATGGCTCCCCCCCCCGAGGAAACTACTGGGGTGGGGAGGGAAGGAACCTTCCTCCTGAGTCTCTTAACTGCATCTGCCTCTCTGCTCCTCCTCCTGCCCCCCAACCTTCCCTCCCTACGCAGTGTGATCCTCTGTTCAGCGTTTGGGTTGCAGGGGCAGGGGAGGTTGCTATGCTGTGCAAGGCAGAGGGATCCCTCCTGCTTCCCCCGCTGCCTCTCCCATCCTGAAGATGAGACATCATTGCTTGGCTCTCTCTCAAACAGCTGCTTGTTTGTAATGTTTGTAATTGCTGGGGTTGGGCGGGGAGTGTGGTTGGCCGAGACGTAGGCCCCAGCTGCACTATACATTTAAAGCAACATCGTACCACTTTAAACTGCCATGGTTTCCCTCAAAGGATCCTGGGAACTATAGCTTGTTAAGGGTGCGGAGAGTTGTTAGAAGACCTCAGATCCCCTTCCAGAGCTACATTTCCCAGAGTGCTTTAACAGTCAATCCTTCTTCCCAAGGAACTCTGGGAATTGTAGCTCTATGATGGGAATAGGTGTCACCTAGCAACTCTCAGTGCCCTTAAACTACAGTTCCCAGGATCCTTCTGGGAAAGCCCTGACTGTTTACGGTGGTATGATACTGCTTTAAATGTAATGTGCAGGTAGGGCCAAAGGCCAACAAGAACAGCAATGACAAAAAAAGCCTGGTTGTTCTGCTTGGCTGAAATGGTGCTTCAGGGTGGGTAGGTGGGGACTGTCATAGCTTATCACCCTGCAGTTCAGAAGGCAGTTGGTCATGTGACAAGCAAAGGATGATGGGAGTTCCCGCTGGGCACATGAGCTACCCTTCTTTGCAGTTGCCTTCCCAGGCCGAGCGCTCTCCAGAGGGGCCTTTGCAACTTTTGTCTCTGCTCCATTTTACAGCCCCGATGAGGATTCCTGCCAGAAGTTTGTGCCATTTGTCGGGGTGAGTATTGATGGGCGTGTGGACAGCCAGTAGCCACCAGAGAAAACCTCTGTCTCTTTCACCTTGATTCCTTTTCCTGAGGTAGCCTGTGGGGAGGTTATTTGGCAGAAAGCCAAAGAAACCATGCTAAGAGACATTAATTCAACTTTTGCCAGCCTGGCAGCATCCAGATGTTTTGGACTACAACTCTCATCAGCCACCACCCCAGAGGTTGGTGGAAGTTGTGGTCTAAAACATCTGGAGGGTGCCAGGTTGGTAAAAGCTGTGCTAGTTGCTCTTTGGTACGGGAGCTTGTGGAGGAGATGGCTGGATGGCTGACCAGTTGGCTCTTGGCAAGTCCTTGCTGCTGAGTGAGGGTGTGTGTTCCCCCCCCCCTTGTGTCTTGACAGATGGTGAAGGTGGGACTTCTGGAGCAGTCCTTCAACACCTCAGGTGAGAAGCAGACACTGACTTGACAAGCAGCAGAGCTGGGCTCCTGGGGGCTTCCTCTCTGTTCTCTTTATCTTGCCTGCATCTTCCAAGGACCAAACACAGAACCACTTTCTGTGTGCTGGTGGGATCCAGTGGGTGGAAAGGAATACTGGAGTCAGACTCGGCTAAGTTGCAGTCTAACTACGATGATCTCCCCAAGGTGGCTTTGGGTGAGGCAGTGAGTCCCAGCTTTGGGAGAACAGGCCAAGTGAAAGTTGTAAAACGAATGAACAAATGAATGAATGAGGGTTCTTCTAGAGAGTAGCTATTTCCGGGTGGGATTTGGTCACATACCAGCAAATTCAGGTTGTGCAATTAAAGTTGATTTGGCACTTTTCTGCACCAAACCTGCTTCCCCTCCCTCCCCAGTCAGACGTTTTGTGACAAGGAAAATAACGTGGAAA